>NC_073260.2:19342500-19967500 GCF_029289425.2 Pan paniscus | reverse complement strand
GACCAAGGTTGGCCAGTCAGGGTGTTCTATCCCACTGGTCACCGTGATTGGTATAGGCATGGAGATTGATACCCACTGGTCCCAGAGAGTCAAATCCAGAATGTTTGCTGGACCCATTATTAAAAAGTACTCCTAAAATCAAAATAGTGATAATGGGCATATTTAGCTGGTAGGATTCAAACCTGGAGTTCTGAAAATGACCTTTGCCACCGCAATGAAGAAGTCCGACTGGGAAGGAAGGAAACATGGAATGGATCCAGAGGTTTCTGAAGTCTTCAACACATACTTAACTCTACAAACCAATCGCTTTCCTTTCTATTTTAAACAATTTGGTTTGGGTTTCTGTCACTTGCCACCAAATGTATCTTAAAGCATTATAAATCAGAGTGACAGAGTTTTAGATACAGAACTTTGAAACATTTGATTTAGAGAGACCAAAAGTAGAGAAATGAAATTGGAGCCAAGTGAATTTCTATTAATTCGATTCTACCTCTAGTAAGCCCTGTGCCCTACACAAGTCAAGTCTGTTTGTCCCTCTGGGCCATGTATTCTTAACCTATGTGGTAGGCAGAATTCTGAGATGACACCTAATGCCCCCTGGCCATGTAGAATTCCTTCTACTTTGAGTGTGGGTAGAACTTGTGTATATAATAAGATATCACTCTTGTGATTACATGATATTATATGACAAAAGGGGGATTATTATCTTGGGTGGGGCAGCTAAACCATGTTAGCTTTGAAAAACACGTTTTCACTGGCTATAAAAAAGGAAGTCTGAGAGATGTGCTCCAGCTAGCCTAAAAGGAAGCAAACACCCAGATTGTGAACTGCCTATGGAGGATATGTAGCAAGGATCCATGAGTGGCTTCTAGATGCTGACAGGTGTCCCTGCTGACAGCTAGCAGGAATGACCACAAGAAAAGAAATTCTGCCAACAGCCAATGAACTTAGAAGAGAACACCAAGCCCCAAATGACAACCACAGCCCTAGATGACCCGTTAATTTCAGTCTGATGAGATCCTGAGTGAAGTATCCAGTCACTCTGCTTCTGGACATCTACAGAAGCAGTGAGACAATAAATATGTATATTTTAAGCTATTACATGTGTGGGAATGTGTTGCATAGCAATAGAAAATTAATATACTCTATAAATAAAGTAGTTTTATCAAAATGTCTCTGTAGTCTTCCCTTTCACTTCCACTATCACTTTCTTAGGTGGCAATAACTGCTGGTGCTAAACTATCTGGGGATTCCCATAATGCATCCCAATCCCTGATAATCCATCTCATGTCTATTCATAAACACCTTCCAAGCTAGAGAGGGAAAAAAACACCCTCCCACCCGACTTGCAAAGCTATTCCATCCAGCAACTTATTTTCTATATAAAGCCTTATCCTGTTGATGCAGTACATTCCATCTGGATAAACATAATTATTGAGGGTGGGGATGTGAAAATGAGTTTCCTTTGCCCCCACAGCTTGCTCCCAGTAAAATGGTCTTCTGATCCAGCGACATCATTTTTTGAAGTGTGAATATACACTAATTATTTTCAAGTCAGTGAGCTTAGTGGATGTGAAAAATAGACTTTGGAGTCAAATAAGTTTGAGGCCAAACCTGTCATCACACATTTTGGGAAGAAACACAGTAAGCCTTACCAGGAACCTCACATGCCCCATTCTCAGTGTCTGAGTCTCAGTGTCCTTATTTTGCAAATGAGGATCCAACAGTTTACCCAGAACTTATGTTTTGAGCATCTTCTCTGAACCAAATATCTAGTCTAATGGCAATGAATAGGTTACTCTCTTTTGGAGCATATAATCTCATTAGGAAGTAATATTTACACTAATAAGGTTGTTGTAATGATTAAATGAGATAAGCATTTAGCATGGAGCCTGACAGCCTCATTCAGTGGGAGCCATGCTTGGAGGGGTTATGGCACCCAAAAGAAGCTATATGATTATTAATAACAGTATTTATTGAGTACTTACATCAGGTCAGGCATTTCTCAAAATTCTTTTCTGTGTATTAACTCAAATAATCACCACGAAACATCCCAAGAGGTAGATGTGATTATCATCCCCAATGAGAAAAGAACTGATAAGTATCAGACTGAGATATAAATACAGATCACTGGGCTCACAGGTCAATGCACTTTACTATGATTTCTTACTAATTCTCATTAGATGCCTTTAAAGTAAAAGGGATGACACAGGGTAGACAGTTTTTGTTTGTTTGTTTTTTGAATGTGAAAGTTTCCCAATACCCCAAATGCATATGCCACTTCCATACCTTGAATACCCCACACACAACAAATTCTAACCAAGTAACTGCTATTGATCAAGGGTTACATAAAACGACATTAGTAGTAGTGCTTTTGGTTTTCATTGTTTTTGTTCGCATTTTTCATGCTTATAATGTTCCAGAAAGTTTGCTAAATGCTTCACAAATAGTATTTAGTTTAATAAATTAAACTGAACTCCAACTTGGGTAACAGAGCAAGACTGTATCAAAACAAAAACAAAACAAAACAAAAAAGCACAGGGCTAGGCACAGGGGCTCACGCCTGTAATCCTAGCACTTTGGGAGGCCGAGGCAGGCGAATCACCTGAGGTCGGGAGTTCGAGATCAGCCTGACCAACATGGAGAAACCCCATCTCTACTAATAATACGAAATTAGCTGGGCATGGTGGCGCATGCCTGTAATCCCAGCTACTAGGGAGGCTGAGACAGGAGAATCGCTTGAACCCGGGAGGTGGAGGTTGTGGTGAGCCAAAATCACTCCATTGCACTCCAGCCTGGGCAACAAGAGTGAAACTCCATCTCAAAAAAATTAAATGAATAAAAGATAAAAAGCACAGAAGCAGAATGCTTGTGGCTTCACCAAAAAAAAAAAAAAAAAAAGAAGCAACCCTGTAGTCTGTGTTCTTAATTGTTGTGCTCTTCGGTGCTCAGCTAGGTTGCACTTTCTCAAACTATCCTATGTAACACAGAGACTGCAGTCTCTTCTACTTGAGTGCTAAGTGACACTACACTGGCATATAAACACATTTTCTTTACAGTTTCATTTTCAGGTTCACTATTTTGAGGAGGTATGGTTGGGATGTTATTTTATAACAAATATATTTTTTATCATTGTTTTAATTTACTTCTATTATAATTAGCTTGAATTTAGCTGGTTAGTCTTTGTTTCAAACTATCACATATTCGTCAGTTTTCAATATCTCTTGATTTCTCCCCAGTACTACCTCTTGTCCACCTCTTGCCTGGGCCATTACTAATCCATCATGGAACTCTCCCTTGCAAAATCCAAAACAAAATCCTCAAGCAAAACTACCAATCAATTGGATACGGCAAAGGAGATGAAACCTAAGTTTCAGTCCTGCATGTTCTCTACCTAAGATGGTTGAAGGCCTTTTGTAGATTTTAGAGATAAAAGCATGTCTGTCCAATGGCAAGATGAAATAGAAAGAATTATCTAAATTCGGAATTAAGAATATCTTTACCTTTCTATGTTGAAGGTCAAGTGCTGCATATCCTGTATCATTATCTGTGTTTTATTACAGATGTCAGCAAAGAAAATTATGTACAGAGCCTGAGTCCCTGCTGCTGCTTGTGTGAAATACATTTATGCAATTCAGACATTGTAGACATCAAATCCTCTTTTGTTAATATGTGGTCACTGAAAGCTTTACTAGGGAGAGGTATACCAAGAATGTGTGTTTGATTTAACAATGAGAGGGTAAACAAAGCTATGGTTAATGAATTTAATCATTGTTCTTCTGTGCTAGGACATTTGTTTGTATTAGATCTTGCTGATAATGACACTATTAAATAATCAGACCAGCCAGGCGCAGTGGCTCACACCTGTAATTCCAGCACTTTGGGAGGCCAAGGTGGGCAAATCATGAGGTCAGGAGTTCAAGACCAGCCTGACCAATATGGTGAAACCCTGTCTTTAATAAAAATACAAAAATTGGCTGGGCGTGGCGGTGCACACCTGTAGCCCCAGCTACTTGGGAGGCTGAGGCAGGAGAATCGCTTGAAACTGGGAGGCGGAGGTTGCAGTGAGCCGAGATCACGCCACTGCACTCCAACCTGGGCAACAGAGTGAGACTCTATCTAAAAAAAAATCAAGCTATAAACAAAAAATAATCAGACCGTGATACAACCAAGCTGCATACTTTTCCATGCTAATAATCTTGCAGGATCACTACACACTCCAGGGGGCTACAGCAACTTCAGACAGATTTTGAGAGGGAGTAATCAAACTTGCTATATCAATTAGCACTCTCTTGCCTGTAAATGACAGAAAATTCATATGAAACTGAATGAAGCAAAAAAAGAAGAAAAAAAGCATTTCTTGGTTGATGTAACTGAAAAGTCAAAAGGTAAAACATTCTTCAGGTTTGTCTCCATGTCACAAGGACACATCCTGCCTCTCTCGGCTTTCTTTCTCCGGGTTGGCTTGGTCCTCAGGCTGACTTTCTCCATGCACAGCTCAAATGCCAATCTTAACTGTTCCCAACAGTCCCAAACAAAATCTCAAGATTGTATCCTACTGGCTGCGATAATGTTGTGTTCCCATCACTGATTGCCCATCATGTTCCTCTCACACTTCGAATCCAGGGAATATCTCAACATTATCTCAACCAGAATAACTAAGAAAAAAAATGACTCTTCTGAAAAAAGTGGGGTACTATTACCAGAAATATGGAAAAGAGATAAGTGCTATACATGTCTATGTAAATGTCACACAACAAATGTCCACATTGCCAGCCTCTTTGACCCTAATCAAATCTTTCCATTAGTTGCTCCTACGCAAAGATATAAACAAATAATTTGAAATTTTAAATATTCTCTTTTGAATGTTCACCTTAAAAATATTAGGTGAAGCTTGGGACAGTCACCTTCACCCTAGTTGGGTGACCCTCAGCAACATCTTAAACCAGTATCTTCATCTTCAACATGGAGATAATATTTTTCTTACATCTTTTTCAAGGTTGTTTCAGAATCCCAGAACACTTTATCAGAAAGATTCTTAAATACTGCTGAAGCTTACACATTTTACAATTCAATGGTCACAGTTAATCTTGAAATGTTCTAATGATGTTATTAAACACTACCAAAGATAGTGCAAAATTGATTCTATTTTTTTAACTTTACATGTCTAAACTCAAAAGCATCACAAATAACAGGAGAAAGTGAATGTGATTAGGAAGGGAATGCTTAAAATGTTTTTTAACTACCTCTTTTCCTTGGATCAAGTAAACTACAGAGCATATTTCAGATATCTATCTTTGAAAATACCAATAAAACACTTAGCAGTAATCTGTATATGCCATTTTCCCACTCCTCGATCTAGAGATCAATTGGTTTTGTTAATGTATACAAGTGGCTATTTTTAATCAATACATCATGGATTCTATGAAATCAGTGTGTAAAAGAAAATAATCCAAAAATCCAATCCAAAGGCTTGTGTGTTCTCTTCATGGCTTTTTCCCCTATTCAACAGTGTGACTCCATGATGGTTAGTTTTATGCATCAACTTGACTGGGCTATGGGGTGCCCAGATATTTGCTCAAACATTATTCTGAGTATTTCTATAAGAGTATTTTTGACAAGATTACACTAAAATCATTAGACTGAATAAAATAGATTGTTGTCCCTAATATGGATACCCTCACCCAATCAGTTGAATGCCAAAACAGAACTAAAAGGCTGACCCTTTCTCCCTGTGTTTTCTTAGTAGGAAAGAATTCTTCCTGCCTGACTGCTTTACAACTGAAACATTGGCTTCTTCCTGCCTTCAGACTTGAACTGTAACATTAGCTTTCCTAGTTCTCAGCCTTTAGACCCAGACTGAAGCTACATCTTCAGCCCAGTTTGTCAAATTATTCCCCAGAATCTTGGGACTTCTTAACTTCCATAATCACATGAGCCAATTCTTTATAATATCTATCTATCCATCTATCTATCAATAATATCTCTAGCCATCCTATTAGCTCTGTTTCTCTGGAGAACTCTCACACAGACCTAAGAAAGCTATTTAATCTCTGTAGGCCTCTGTTTTGAGAAAATTTAGTGAAAGCATCTTGAAAGTACCTTTCATCTCTGACGACTGGTGTGTCCATGAGCTCTAGTGTGTACTCAGGACCTAATTGCAGCATAGCTACCTGCTCTATTACACCCACGAGGTATAGATTCAAGACCCAATCCAGCACCCACTCTGCTGCTCAAGTCTCAGCTAAAGCAACAAAATCTCAGCTGAAGTGTTGATCTATCTGATGCACTGCACCTAAGAAGCACAATGATCCACTTTCTGTCCTGCCAGATTATCTCCCACCTTCTAAAAGCTGATGGGTAAAAGCAATCACAAAGCTCCTAAGAGTCTATAGAGATATTTGGGGTTGGTACATGAAATTAGCTATATCATAACAAAACATTACAAAATAGTTCAGTGTGGTTAGAAGACCTTCATATTTATGAAAACTATAACTAACAGCATAATCTTTGAAGCCAGATGAACTTGGATTTAAATCCCTCCTCTGCCATTAATTCAATTAATCTAGGCTATTTCACTTCTCCAAGTTGCATATGTAAAATCGGCCTCATATGTAAAACTGGCCCATAATACTTAGCTTAGAGAACTAACTGAGTAAGGATTAAAAATATTATAGCTTGGCATAGCATCTGACACACTTAATTCTTCATCCAGTGTATGACCAAAGCAGATCGTGTATTATCTCATTGTCAAGCAGATTAAGGTGCAGAAAGTGCCCTAGACCTCATGGTTTATATATGGTAGATTTAGGGTTAAAACCTAGAACCTAAGGCATTATCTAGCATGGGGTATGGATTCAGTCAATGTCTACTGAGAGAAGGAATGAAAAAAAATCAACACACCTAAGCTCACAAACACTTAATATAATTTTCTTTATCTCTTTCTTTCTATAGGCAGAGATATTAGAAAATTCTAACATATAGTGAGCAACCAGAATATACTTTCTGCTTGCTGCATTAACCTGTATTATGACAACTACTCAAACAATGGAAAACACTCCCCTATTATATACAATGTTTAATTTTTATCATACACTATACCAGCTGATTTTTATCATATGCTATATAAAGTAGGTCAAGGTAGCACTTTAAAAAAAAGTTCATTCTGCAAACAACACTAACAACAAAACTGGTAGCAGAAATGCACCTAGGAGCTAGAAAAAGGCCCAACAAGTGCTTTCTCTCTGGCTGTTTTCCTAAGTCCTATAAGTTACCCAGGGTAGGACAACATAGATCCCACTTGCTCTTCAAAGCCAAGGGGTTTCATGAGCAAGGGATCCTTCATTTGTCATTGATATTCCATAGACAAGACTTGCTGCAAAGTCCCATGATCAATGAGCTAAGATCAGACCTGGTTCCTAGCTCCTCTTACTGTTCTCACAAAACGCAGCTTGTGAGCTGGGAAAAGATAGAGAGATGTTTTTTTCAACTCATTTTCAAGTGCTAGCAGCATGCATTATTCCCAAGTCAGAATAGTTATGCCTGTTCATTGCTACCTTAAACCTGGTTGAATATGCTCCTGGAGAGCTGTGTTGATATTCTGCTGCTCGCTAGGTCTCTTGTGGAATGCAAACTGCATTTCTCTTCTGCAAACAAATACCCCTCAAGTTGTGAGCCTATTTAACTGTGCCCAAAATTCATTGCACAAACATCTGTCTCCTGGGAAGGTGCCGTCTGCCTTAGATAAGACCAGTGGGTCTCAACTGCCTAATAAATGGTCTTAGGTCTAGACCTCTCACACAGGCCTCTACCAAAATGTAGGGGAAACTAAACCCCTCCTGGGGCTTCTGTGCTTTTAGAAATACAAGAAAACCTTTCCACATAATCGCCTTAAAATTTCAGGATTAACAGATTCAGTTGGGACTGTCTGGTTCTAGGAGATCTTTGGTCTAGTCTAAAGATTTGGAATAAATGTTATTTTATTAGCAAGCGAGGGATCTCTGTTTTATTTTTGTTTTTGATTTTTGTTGTGGTTGACATTATTTTTTAACAATCGTCACCATTCTCATTCAATTTAAACTGAATAATCCTCCATGCTTTAGTGAGCTTGCCAAATTTAGGATATGGTAGACTGAGCAAGGGTCCTATACACTTGGGCACATCTGCATTCATGCTGCACAAACTGAATCCCTTGGAATCCAATGGCCTTCTAACTCTTAAACGTTGCTGATGGAAAAAGAAGGGCACTAGGGTTTTAATCTGGTCTGACCCACTCTCTTCTCAGCTTTATTGATCTGAACAACAGGAGATGCCTTTGGAAGTATTTGTGGGGCACTGAATCAGGAATTAGAGCTAAAATGATCTTTAAAGGTCAGGTTCTAAAATCTGCTCCATCCCAATTTCAATCTGATGCTTGAATGTCAAATATCAGAAATAAAATGGTTAAACTGATTAAAATTCTAAAACTGAGCTGGTATTACAGAGTATTCCCCAGGCCACTGACATGGTTTTTGCCAGCCAAGAGTAACCTTAGGAAAGTAACCCATCCACAGAAATGGAGAAAGCTGTCTCCTCTTGGACCAGCTCTTAGAAGTGGCAGCACCTAGCCCCACGTGGCTGTTGAACAACTGAAATGTGGGAAGTCTGAATTAAGATATGCCGTATGTGTGAAACACACAACTGGTATTGGAGACAGAGTGTGGAAAGGAATGTTAAATGTCTATAATAATTTTTATATCGGTGATATGTTGTAGTGATGTATTTTTGATATATGGGATTTAATAAAATGTGATTATAATTAATTTCATCTATTTCATTTTGCTTTTTGTAATGTGGCTAGGACAAGCTCTTCGAACAGATTTGGGAAGAGGAACGGTCACATAGATAAAAGTCGTTGAGAGTGGAAGGGAAGGGTCACTTAGTCATGACCCTAGAGAATGAGTAGAAGGTAAATAATAAACACTAAAAAAACACTCTCATGTTTACTCTCACATTAATACCCAGAACGACTCTATGTGGCATCAAAAATTGCATTCCCATTTGAAATGTCATCTCACTGAGGCCGTGTGCTATAAATCTAGCCACAGGAGAAGGTAAAATGGGGAGCGTAAACACAGTTCTTTCCACTGTCAAATCTATGTTCTTTCTCCAATACCAAACTGCACCTCTCTAAAATGTATTTACTTTACTATAGCCAGTGGGCTGAAGATTTTCAGTTCTGATTCTTCATCTTCTCTTCTTATCTCCTTTTACCCATCACTCTCAGGACTGCAAACAGGATTTAGTATTGTTATTTTATTTGCAACAACCATTTCTGGTCCCTGCACTCTGCTTGATGCAGTACAAAAATAGTTTGCCCTTTGGGAAGATAATGCTTGGGTCTGTTCACCTCCATGACTATATCTGTGCTTATGAACCAGGCAGGGTGGAGGGAGATAGCAAGTTGGCTAAATATGGCTCCAGGGGGAGTAAATTTCTGGCTGAGTTGATAATGGAAAATGGAGAATTTCATCTCCAGGTCAGTGACTGAATCTGGTCCAGTCTTTCACTCTCTGCTGTACGTGATTACTTGGTGGATAACAGCTGGGATTTGGGACTTCCCCCAAAGATTCCTTTATTCTCCAAGTGCTCTGCCTCCCTCCTTCTAGCCCATTTCCATGCCATTTTTTAGGCCTACTTTTCTCCAAAAATCTCACCTCATTAATTGGAAATGAAAAGTTAATTCCCACTGACCTCACTTCTTCCCATACCTGAAATAAGAGAAAGAATGAAGAGCAAATGATGTAGAAACATGGGATTAAATGTCATCTCCTGCATATTATAATATGATTACTAATATCTTCATTAAATTGTATTAATTTAATAAAATATCTTTTTTGATTTGTTTTGCAAACTAAGACTTTAATCATATCTTGAGGATTTTTTTTTTTTTTTTTTTTTTGAGACGGAGTCTTGCTCTGTCACCAGGCTGGAGTGCAGTGGCGCGATCTCGGCTCACTGCAACCTCTGCCTCCCGGGTTCAAGCTATTCTGCCTCAGCCTCCCAAGTAACTGGGACTACAGGCACGTGCCACCACGCCCAGCTAATTTTTGTATTTTTAGTAGAGACAAGACTTCACCATGTTGGCCAGGATGGTCTCCATCTCTTAACCTCGTGACCCGCCCGCTTCAGCCTCCCAAAGTGCTGGGATTACAGGCGTGAGCCACTGAGCCTGGCCTATCTTGAAGGATTTTTTTAGTTAACGGTAGTAGGCTGCTTGGATACATTGTCCTTATATATCAGGCATGAAGTATCATTTTTCAAAGGGTGGGGACACAGTTATGCAAAGGCAAGTTAATTGAATCAGAATGAGGAGACTTACATTTATACTGAACTCTCCTGTTTACCTTACATACAATTTTAGGTGTTTCTAGCCCATCTCAACTTCAAGTCCCTTATGTATAAAATGTGAATAATAGCTTGTGCTTTATTGAATTGTCATATGTCAACTCAAGAAGTCAGTTACCTATCCTGGTCTTCATTTATTTATTTTATTCTATTTTATATTTGAGGAAAAAGGGTCTCCAAGGTGGGTAAACACACATTGTAGAGATGGAAAGATGATCTATTTTGAGTTTTGAGGAGAAAATATTAGAATTCTATTTCTGTATACATTTCATCCTTCAAAGTTTATTTTTCTTATGTATGTAGGTGATGACAAACATACTGTATAGATATAATAATGTATAACATTTATGAATAAATTACATGTATAGAGAAGATAGACTTAGGATATTTTTAGTTCTAGGGATGCACTATCAGGAGTACCACCAAGACCACTGTTTTAAAATGACCCTTCACAATTTTTCTAACTTATAGTAGTTGAAGATGAGGAAGGTGAAGAAAACTGAACTAAATTAATTATAATACAAGGGCCCGCCTTAGAAGATAAATTTGAAAATTAACTAATCATACAGTTTTTATGTATCTCTCTCTTTCTTATAGCATGAAAGATAGAAGTATACTCTCTTTGCTCAAGATTCTGATCAAAGGAGGCTAGTAGATAAAATTCCAACCTCAGTGGCATTTTTGCAACTGCGTATTAAATGTCTCTGTTTCAAATCTCTTGATCAAGCCAGTCAAATAATCTAGGTTTTGGTAAACAACCCTCTGATGAAGATTCTATGACTTTTTTTTTAACTAGTTCTGTACTCTGACTAGAGGCAGTGAAAGTTTAGTTTTTTAATTTTAAAATTTTGTTTTTAAGGTATACAAATATCAATGACATCGTGTTTGGTAATGAAATGACTTATATGTACAACTACAAAGTATTGATTAAATGAACTCATACACTACTCAACAGCATTTAAAATTGAGTTGCTGCAGAACATTTAATGTTTTAGGAAAAATTTTATAGTAAGTGGATAAACAAAACAATCTACAAGACAGCAGGTGTAATATGATCCCTTTCACAATGTATGAGATCTCCACATCTGCCCATGAGGGAATAACTGCTATGGGAATTCGCTTTTATAACTAGAAACCTAGACAACATTAAAGAAAAACAAATTGAAGATAAGACTGAACAACAGGCAGTACAGGATTATAAGGTGTGCACTGACTACCTCTGATTACTCTGAGAGGCACTTTTGAGGTAGTAGCACAAGGAGATAGAACAGAATTGAAACCCAGAAATTTCCCAACTTGAGATAAAGATAGTAGTTTAGGGAGGCCAAGATAACTAGAGTTTTCAGGGCAGAGTACAAGAGATAAAGGGGCCACACAAAGATCTCTAGAGATCTGTATAGGACTCCTCTCAGATGTGTAGCTGAGTATGACCTATATAAGTGTGAGATAAAGTTAATGAAGACCAAAGAAAGGATTTCCAGGAGCAGTAGGCTGATTAATTTCTAGAGCTCATAGAGGGCTAGAAATAGTGCCTGTTTTTGCAAGCCGGAGCATAAAGAACTGCTAATATGTGAGGCAGTGGGCCAAATTCTGAGATTGGTATTGCCTTAAGAGTAGGATTAAATTAGTCTCAGCATAAATGCTGCACTGGACCAGTCATAACAAAACTTTTTAAAAGCAAATCTTGAAATAAACTGTTTCCCAAGTATAGTAATGTATAGTATAGTATAGTAATGTGGGCCAGAACAAAGAAACATATGATATGAATACAAAATATTCAGCATACAATGATACATATTTACAATATCTGACATCCAATAAAAAATTACTGGCATCCAAAAAAGCTAGCAACTCTGATAATAATCAGAAAATAAAACAAATTAGTAGTCATATTTACAATGCAGATAAGGAAATTTGAAAGCAAGGGAACTTAAAACAACTCCTATAAATATATTCAGTATGTTCAGAAAAACAGAGGAAACATGAACATGGTGAGAGGAGAAATGGAATTTAAAAAGATGAAAATGGAAGTTACAGATACAAAAATACAGCATCTAAAATAAAAAATAGACGGTGTTAATCACTGCCAAAGAAAAGATCAATGAACTTGAGACATAGTAATGGGAATTCTCCAAAATGAAGCAGAGGGGGAAAAAAGGCAGAAAAAAAGTTAGACTTCAGTAAGATCCGGAAAAAAATCAAGCAGATGAATGTGTGCATAATCAGAATATAAGGAGCAGGGTGATAGAAAAGAAAAAGAAATTTTAAAAAGTAGCTCATTTTTTCCAAATGTGTGTAAAACAGTACACTCAATAACCCCAAAACATCAACAAACCCAAAGCAGAAGCAATTAAGGAACACTGCACCTAGGCATATCATAATTCAACTGCTGAAAACCAATGATAAAGAAAATGTATTGAAAAAGTCACATTTCTTCCAAAGGAACAAAGGTAAAAATTACAGCACATAGCTTGTGAGAAACCATGAGGGTCAGAAGACAATGGAACCACATTTTTCATTTATTTATTTATTTATTTATTTTTATTATACTTTAAGTTTTAGGGTACATGTGCACATTGTGCAGGTTAGTTACATATGTATACATGTGCCATGCTGGTGCACTGCACCCACTAACTCGTCATCTAGCATTAGGTATATCTCCCAATGCTATCCCTCCCCCCTCCCCCCCACAGTCCCCAGAGTGTGATATTCCCCTTCCTGTGTCCATGTGATCTCATTGTTCAATTCCCACCTAGGAGTGAGAATATGCGGTGTTTGGTTTTTTGTTCTTGCGATAGTTTACTGAGAATGATGGTTTCCAGTTTCATCCATGTCCCTACAAAGGACATGAACTCATCATTTTTTATGGCTGCATAGTATTCCATGGTGTATATGTGCCACATTTTCTTAATCCAGTCTATCATTGTTGGACATTTGGGTTGGTTCCAAGTCTTTGCTATTGTGAATAATGCCGCAATAAACATACGTGTGCATGTGTCTTTATAGCAGCATGATTTATAGTCATTTGGGTATATACCCAGTAATGGGATGGCTGGGTCAAATGGTATTTCTAGCTCTAGATCCCTGAGGAATCGCCACACTGACTTCCACAATGGTTGAACTAGTTTACAGTCCCACCAACAGTGTAAAAGTGTGGAACCACATTTTTAAAGTGCTGGAACCAAACAACCTTCAAGCAGGAATTCTATACCCAATAATAACATACTTTAAAATTTTAAGACAAATTAAGTATTTTCAAATCAAGGAAAACTGAGATAATTTTTGTAAACAGACCTGCATTATGAGGAATGTTAAAGGAAATCTTTCCAATATAAGGAGCACAATATCAAATAAAAATTTGGATCCCCACAAAGGAATTAATTAGGAATATCCAAAAATTATGGTTAGCCCTCTAAAAAATATTCATAAAGTTAAAATGATTGAAAGTGTACAGAATATGTTCTCTGACACAAATTGAATTGAATTAGAAGCCAGAAAACACAAATATACTTGAAAAAACTCTAATATTTGATATTAAACAACACACTTCTTAATAACTCATGAGTGTGAGAAGAAATAACAAAGGAGTTTAGAAAACTATTCGAATTGAATGAAGATAAAAACTCAACATGAAAAAAACTATAAGATGTAGGTAAACCAGTGCTGAAAGAGAAATTTGTAGCATTAAAATCTCACATTTAATCTATGTGAGATTTAATCTACTCACATTGAAATCTATGCTCTAATTTCTATATGAAAATTAGAAAAAGAAAAGAAAATGAAATCTAATGTAAGTAGCAAGAAAATACTAAAGATAAAAATAGAGACTGAAAAACAAAGCAAAAAAAAAACTGAGAAAATCAATAAAATAAAAATCTGATTCTTGGAAACAATCAATAAAATTAGAGAAAGCTCTAACCAGATTTAACAAGGGGAAAAAGACACCACCATGAATAACAAAGACACTCTTACCAATCAAGAAATTACAAGCGTTTAGAAGATCCATCCCAGGAAGCAAGGGTAAAGATGAGACAATTTTTAAATTATATAACAATATTCAACATCTATCAATGTTTTTTACCATATTATTAGACTAACAAGAAAGCCCATGTGAGTATCTCAATCTATGTAGAACAAATGTTTGAAAAAGTGCAATACTTGTTCATAAAAAACTTTCAGTAAACTAAAAAAAAAAAAAGGAAAGGAAGAAGAAACTTTAATCTGATAAAGAGCATTTATTTGAAAAACCTATTAGCTTATTTAATGGTAAAAAAAAAAGAGAGAATAGATTCCTCATAAGGCCAAAAATAGGGCAAGAATAATTTTTATTAGTCATTATTGCACTGGCAATCTTACAGTAATAAAAGAAGAGCAAGAGTAATAAGAAAAGAGCAACAAATCAAAACAGAAAATAAAAGATATACAGATTACGAAACAACAATTACAATTGCCTTTAGTTGTGGATAACATGATTACCTATGTCTAAATTCCCTCCAAAATTTATTTCAAAGCTACTGGAACTAAGAAGTGAGTTTAGCAAGATTGTGTGATACCAGATCAATGTATAAAAATAGTTTCCCCATATACTATCAAAGAACAATTAATAATTACAATTTTAAAAATATTATTTACCATGGAACCAAAAAGCATGAACACTTAAAGACAATGTAACAAAACATGCCAGTATCTGCATACTGAACACTAAAAAATATTGCCGAAAGAAAAAAAGGTGAATAAATGGAGATATATACCATATTCATGAATCACAAAACTTACTATTTTTAAGGTGTCAGTTCTCCCCAAACTAAACTATACATTCACATAAATACTAGTCAATATCCTTATAAGCATTTTTTGTGGAAATTTAAAAGTTGATTGTAAAATGTATATGAAAATGCAAACAACCTAAAATAACCCAAATAATTTTTAAAAAGAACAAGTTGGAGGATTCAAATTACCTGACTGGAAGAATTGCTTATTATATAAAGCTGTGGAATTATGACACGGTTATTTTGGATTAAGAATAACTTACAGATCAATGAAACATAATAGACTATTAGAAATGGATTCAAACATAACTGGTTAATTGATTTGTGGCAAAGGATTCAAGGTAATCCAAGACAGAAAGGTATTATTCTTTTGAACAAATGGTGCTGGCACAATCATATAGCCACATATGTATAAATGAATCTCAACCTTTACCTTACACGAGCCACAAAAATTAAACTCTAGGTGGATCATATAATTAAATATAAAAGCTACAAACAATTCTAGAAGATAATATATAAGAAAGTCCTTGTAAACTTGGGTTAGAGAAAGAAGATTCCATTCATAGGATATCTAAAGCACCAACTGTAAAGAATTTTCAAATAGGACCTGATCAATATTAAAATCCTTCATTCCTCAAAGGCATTGTAATTGAAATAAAAAGGCAAATTACAGATTAGGGAAATATAAATGATAAGTATATATCTGATAAAGATCTTGTAAATAGCACACACACATAACCCATTATAAACTCCCTAACAAAAAGATAAGCAACTAGATTATTTTAAAACAAAAGATGCAAAAAAAGGAGGGGAAAAAAAGGGGAAGAATTCTAAGAGACACTTCACCAAAAAAGAGTATGTTGATGGCATATCAATAGAGGAAAAGATGGTCAACATCATTAGTCATTAAGTAAATACTCATTACAACCACAATGATGTACTTCTACTCACCCATTTAGAATGACTACAATTGAAAAGAATGACAACAGCAAGTGTTGTTGAGAACATGGAGGAAATAGAATTCTCCTACATTGCTAGTAGGAATGCAAAATGATACAACCACTTTGGAAAACAGTCGGCAATTTCTTATAAAGTTAAAATGTAACCCAGCATTTCTGTTCCTAGATATTTACTCAAAAGAAAGAAAAACATAGGTCCACAGAAAGACTTGCAAATGTTAATAATAGCTTCATAACAATAACCAAAATTGGAAACAACCTAACTATCTAACTGGTGAATGAATAAACAAATTGTATAACCATAAAGAAGTGATCAGGAACCAACTACTGATATGTAATGACATGAATACATCTCAAAACCTTTTTGCTATGTGATAGAAGCCAGACACAAGTAAGAACACACTGCTTGATTTCATTAACTCAAAATTCAGGAAACTGCAAACTCATGATAAAAGAAATCAGATTAGTGATTGCTTGTGGTCAGGGATGAGGAGAGATTTACTACAAAGGGTCACAAGGGATATTGGTGTAAAGAAAATGTTCTATATCTTGATTGTGGTGGTGATGTGTACACATATTTGTCAAAACTCATTGAACTGTATACTTAAAACTGGTGACAATTATTGTGTATAAATTATACCTCAATGAAGCTGGTTTTAAAAGATAAACATGTATGTATTTGCCCAATGAAAAGTCTAGGTGGAGATACACTACTTGTTAATACTAGTTATCTCTGTGTTTCAGGATTAGCTGTGATTTTTGTTTTTACTTCTTGCTGTTATTCATTTACTTACTTATATATTCAGAATATATTTGTTAATTAGTTCCAGACACTCTACAAATCATTGACGACACAATGGTTGGTGAGATAAACATAATTCCTGCTATCAAGTACTATATACACAATTCTCTATTCCTTAATCTTTCTATAATGCACATGTTTTATTTTGTCATAGAAAGGAAGAAAATTCCTCATGACTATATGAATTATAGCGTCTTTTGATCCCCTTTTCCTACAAGTTTGCTTCTCTGATTCTCTACTCAGTGACTTTCATGATCAACAGCATATGTTCAGTGAACAGAGTGTATTGTGTAGGTCAAGTGCTGTCACCCTGAAAAATAAGAATAAATGAGAATCTGACTGCCTCCCAATATGTGCTAGAGTAAACACATGACATACTTCAAATTTAACACTATATGAGTCGATATGGATATTTTAAATAGTATGATTATTTATATAAGTAAACATCCTGTATACATAATCTACTTGAGTGAAAAAGAGAAGAAAAAAATGTGCTGGTATATCAGAATAAAATGAGCCACTATGTGAGTATGCTTGTTCTACTAATACAGTCATTATAAACTTCTTATAAAATCATAGACTATTTCAGCTAGATAAAGCCTTATTAATCATCTACTCCAATATTCTGATTATATAGACTCGTAATAACCTTTGAGAAGGAAGTGGAAAATTAGAATAACTGAGAATTATCTAAATCTATTGTGTCAGGCTTTAAAGACCTTTGAAGACCGCACTACTCATTATTAGAAAAGTCAGAAATAGAATCCAGGTATCTCAGCGACTCAAAATTTAGACTGCATCGATGGCTTAGGCTTTGGAACTTTGGATTTACCAAGGTTGTAAATTACATAGCATGCACACTACCCTATAACCGCAACTGCTCCCATGTCTCTGACAGACATAATTAATCAATCACCATGCTTTCTGGCTAAATTTTGACACAGCTTCGGAATACTTCCTAGCAGTTCTTGTCCCACATACTACCAAGACAGATCAAATACTTGAAGTGAAACCCAAGTGAAACACATAAACACACAAGGAAACACACTCCTTTTGATACATACACAACCCATCAGTTTGCCCAAGCAAGTCATTCTTTTCCTGTCTGCATCTCACAGTATTTATATGGAAAATGCAGATGATAACTCCTATTCTAGCCTTGTTTAAAGACTAGATGAGACAATATATGTGAAAGGACTTTGGAAGTTCCCACATTAAACAAGGGTAAATTTTCTCCTCTTTTCCCTGTCCTCCATCTCCCTCTATTCCAAAGTTTCCGTGGCTGTAGTGTAGTACAAGCTCATTTCTTCTGCCAAAAATCAGCTTGAGTTTTGATTTAGGACTAAAGGATAGTGAAAGGAATTTTTTTTGGTTCCTTCTCATTTTAGGGCTCCCTTGCATTACATACCGTTAAAAAATTAGCTATAAATATCAGAGCTGAATAAGATGCTCCCAGAGAGAATACTAATTGGAAAAAATAATGTCAGGTAGTTGGATGAAAAAGGTAGTAATTCAAAATCTCCCTGGCCATATTCCCTTACCAATCTGACCAGGTGAACAATGATTTCCTCCAGCCACAAGCTGGGAGACACATGGATAGAATTGCTGCTCTTTCAGTTACTCTCCTCCAACATAGATGATAGATTTAAAAATCACTCTTGGATCCTACACACTGATATTTGTTGTAATTAAAGACTACTAAGTGAGTGTATCTCCAATCCCTCTTTTTTGCAAAATAACAGGCTCCTGGGGCTACCACTACACACTCAATTTTATGGCTAAAATTGAACATTGATGAGGAGGACCAAACACTAAACAATTGAACAAATTAACAAAACACAAGAGGCATATAGTGAAGAGTTGAAAGAGGAACAATACTGCTGTAAAATATGACAAAAATACACAGGTGGGCAGAGCAGGCCCATTTGAGAAGATGCTATTGAGCCAGGACAGGGGAGATTTGAAGGAGCCAGCTGACAGAAGAGCATAAGAAGAGGTTCTGGAAGCTGGAAGCAGCTTGATCCAGACAAAATCCCCAATGTGGCTGAGGGGCAGAGAGCACAGGCAGTGAAGGGGGTTAGGTTGGCCGGTGTGGATGACAGATGTTCACTATTTGAGATGAGGCAGGGCTATTATTTAAGTATGGCCTCATACAAGATGATAGGTATTTGAGTTTTATTCTTCTAAATTCTTATAGGCAGATTTAACAGTTTCTAAAAGGAACATGGACTTCACAGCCTTGGAAAGAAGGGATAGGAGAGATGAGCTTTACAATAGATGCAAACTCTTGGTTGGTCTGGGAAACTGCAGTGAGAGTAAAAACTCCTCTTCCAACATTGCTGGTTTGAACCCAACAGAGCTGCATGGTCTCCCAGTAATCACATGGAAATGTAGACACATAAATAAACATCATTCTCCTTCTTTTAACAAGGTCTGTGATACCTTTAGCAAAAGGCCTGGCTTAGCTTGGCGACGATTAATTGTAGCTGTTCAGAGGACGAGGCATGTTGTGAGTGAATTAATGTGCTTCAAGGGCCCTGTGTGTCTGACTTTTCATGTTGTCTAAATTTGTAAACTGTAAGACTGCATTTCCATAAGTTTTGAAATGCAATGTGTTCTGTGGTGCTCGGAATTCGATCAGGATGAAAAGAGCTTTAGAAAGTAAGATGTTATTATTGTATTTGCCTTCACATGAGAAAACAGTCAAAGGAAGACAAACAGAGGAGGGGAAAAAAAGATCCTATATAGATTAGCACTCCCACACAGCCTGCAACCCAGGGCAGGGGAGGGGCGGGGGTGGGAGAGAAAAGAGAAGAAAAACCAGAAAACCTGGCATAAGAATAAACCTTATCAAAGACTGAACATGACAATCAGGCCTCTATGTGGGAAAAGTTTTACCTTTATGAACCCCAGAGAAGAAAATTATACTCACTAGAGGAAGAAAAAGAGTTATTAACAAATCAGTTATCTGATGCTTAAATAATACAGCTGCTAAAATGAGCCTTCTAAGTAAACCTACAGTGAAGCTAATTAGTTCAGCATTTTGCCAATAACCTCATCTCCCATCCTTTCAGCTTTAAAAAAATGATGGGCTCAAACTATTAACACATAACACCAAGTATGTGATAAAATGAGTATTTTAAAGGAATACATTTGACGGGTTAGTCTTCAAATCTAACTGCTCTTTAAATGGTAGGTAAACTAAAAATTTTCATTAAGGATGAAAAATTTGATTAAGGATGCTGAGCAAAGCCTTGTTCAGGAAACGACCACCCAGAGTTCTAGGCCTGCCTCTACCATTTACTACCTGTGTGACCCTGGGCTAGTCATTTAACTTCCCTAAGCACTGGTTTTGCCATCTCTACTATGAGGATATTAATTTCTATCCAGCTTATCTCATGAGATCTTGTGATGATCAGGATAATCAAAGGTGCAAATATTTTAAAGATGTTTAAGTTCAACACACATTCAATGACTATTTTACAAGACAGGAAATATAAAAACAAACGAAGTTAGATGCTAGACTTACGTTGTCAAATATGGTAGCCGCAAGTCTCACGTGGTTATTGAGAGCTTGAAAGATAGCCAGCGTGATAAGGAATTTGATGTTTACTTTTTTTTAATTTTAAATACAGTTGCCCCTCAGTATCTGAAGGGGATTCCACCCCGAGGATAGCAAAGTCCTCGGATGCTCAAGTCACTTATATGGAAAGGTGTAGTATTTACATAGAACTTACACACATCCTCCAGTACACTTTAAATCACCTCTAGATTACTTATACCTGATAAAATACAAAGGCTATGGAAATAGTCATTGTACTGTATTATGTTTGTATTTTTATTGTTGCATTTTTATATTTTATTATTTTTTCAAATATTTTGATCTGAATATTTTTAAAGTTAAAAGCTGATAATTCAGTTAATGGAACAATTTTAAGTATGTTTGGAAATCCTGCGTATATGAATCTACATTTTCAATTGTATAAGCTTTATAAAATCTAAATTCTGATCAAGTTATTTGATGGAAATTCAAGAAGAAGAAGAATTAATTGAATTGGGATATGCTTTAACTATAAAATACATGCTGGATTTTACAAATTTAATGTAACAAAAGGAAACTATTTTATTCATAATTTTTATTTTTATTACATATTAAAATAAGAATATTTGGGATATAAAAGGTTAAATAAAATATTGTATAATAATTAATTTCACCCCTTTTTACTCCTTTTTAAAATGTTGTCACTATAAAATTTAGATGCCTTATGTGGCTTATTTCATATTTCTATTGGACAGCTCCTGGCTAGTCTATGGCATGAGACCCTTAGTGAGCCAGGTTAAAATTGTAAATGTTTTCACAACTCCAGATAATGCATCATCCCCACTGCCTGAAAGGAAATAGACTGGAGAGGATTAAGCATAAACTTGGCAGAAACTCGTGTAGCGACAACGTACTGCTGGAGTTCAAACCTATGACTTGAAAGCCCCTATTTTCTTGTAACATCAGACCGATGCATGGAGCACACAACTGGCTGCTGCAACTGGAGAAGAATATGCTGATAGAGTTGTGGTCTGAGAACCACAGGACTGAGTGCCAAACCAGCCTTACCACCAAATCTCTGTTAATACCAGCCTGGGGACAGAACCCGTCTCTCCCTGAGTCTCAGTTCAAGGCTCTGTCTAATGAAGGTTATGCCCTGGAAAAATGTTTTAAAAGCAAGATATATGTATCACTGGTAGAAGCATAATTGGTTTTAGGAGGTGCACAGAGAGGCTGTTTAGCTATATATAGCTATTTATAAATAATAAGGATGTTATGATTATAGCAAAATAGCTATATGTTTATTTTATATGGAGACAATTTGTAACATACATATCATGATCATGTTTTCAAAGATATTGCTTTCCTTCAAAAATACACTTATTTAACCTTAGAAAGCAGAAAGATTGAAAGCAAATGATTCACTATGAATGTAACAATAGCTACCACAAAGGTTGTGATCAGGGCATGGTGGCTCATGCCTGTAATCCCAGCATTTTAGGAGGCCAAGGCAGGAGGATCACTTGAGCTCAAGAGTTCAAGACCATCCTGGGCAACATGGCAAGACCCCACCTCTACATAAATTTAAAATTAGCTGGGTATGGTGGCATGCACCTGTAGTCCCAGGAGGCTGAGGTTGGAGAATCACTTGAGCCCAGAAGGAGGTAGAGGCTGCAATGAGCTGTGTTCAAGCCACTGCACTCTAGCCTGAATGACACAGCGAGACCTGTCTCAAAAAACAAAGATAAAAGATTGTGAGATAGTATGCAAGCACCTGAAATTTGGGAAACTGCTTTAGGAGATGTGCAAGATTTCTTTAAGCTCAGATATTTTATAGTTACTTGATTCTGAGATACAACTTCTCCCTTGGAAAGCAGTCTCTGTGAGACAAGGTAAAAAGCAATAGAAACTTTGCTTTGTCAGCCAAAGGAGCAAAAAGTGTTCCTGGATGCACCAGCTGATGCAGGATGTTACTTTTGCCTGGGACCTGAAGAATGAGGAGAACCTAGACATACCAAAATAAAGCAGAAGAGAATGTCGGAAGTATGCTTTCCCAGTTCTGACACCCCGTGGCTTAAGAGGGAAGGTTCCGAGTCCAGTGAGCCCCAGGCACATCCGAAAGCATATGTTTGTTTCAAAAGAACCAGGGTAGCCAGTGCTGGTCTTCTGCTATGTAAATGACATCCAGCGTTCCTACTGCAGGCAGATTCAGATCCTGACACAATCAGTTCCAACTGTGCCTACTGGACACCTATTCACAAAGAAATTTAAACAGTAATCAGTGCCTCAGTATCTGCACCCCACTAGCATGTCCTTGATGCAGTTGTTATGCACTCTTCCAGGTCCTGAGTATAAATCAATTTTCATGACAGCAGGGTATAGTGAAAAGAGCCCTGAGCAGGAGGCAGGAATCCCAGGTCTTCTAACCTGCTCTCTTACCAATTAGTAAAGTGACCTTTTCCTCCACACACATTCACTGGGCACCTGTTATGTGTCAGGTATTGTGCTGAGCCCTGGATTACTCACGGTCAAGGGTAGGCTGGGCCTGGTCCCTGGCTGGGTGCTGCACTTAATTTCTAGTCCGGAAGGAAAGCAATTTAATGGACCATGACAGAGTAAGTCACTGTCATTCCCTGGCTTTGTTTCCCTTCCGCTGATACTGATACACTGTATTAGGTGTTCGATGAAGTGGACTCTGTTAGTCCAGTCATTGATTCATAAATACCTTTTTTGAGGTCCTACTATGTGCTAGACATTGTTCCAAGTTCTAGAGTTGAATTGTCCAATAAGGTAGCCACTAGCCACTGTAGCCACGGTTTGGTACACTGATACAGAGCTACCCTAAACTGAATTGTGCTGTAAATATACTGGATTTCAAAACCTTTGTATGAACAAAGTAATATAAAATAGTTCATTAATACTGTTTACTATTGATTGGATATTGAAAGGATAAAATTTTGATATATTTATTCAAATAAAATGTCCAAAATTATGTACATGTATTTGTTTTTACTTTTTTAATGTGGCTACTAGAAAACTTAAAATTAAATGTGTGACTCACATTCTATGTCTATTGGACAGAGATGCTATAGAGATGTAACAGTGAACAAAAAAAAACCCAAAAATTCCTCAAGGATGGAAGCCCGTATATGCAGATGAGAAAAAATACTGGGAATCATAGCCCCAGTTATGCTTATAAAGTTATGCTGAATTTAAGCCCTTTGAGGCCAAGAGCAGGGCTTTGCTCATTTTGGTGTGTCTGGCCATTTGAGAAACACTGAAGTTGTCCCTGGCAGGGCCTCTTGTCAACAAGCACACAATTACATCTGAGGGTGATGAAAAGATGTGGGAGTCCAGAAACTTGATTTTTGTTCCCTCTGAGACACTAACTGCCTTTATGGCCTTGACAAAGTCACCCCAGCTCTGGGCAATATCCATCTATCCATACATTAAAGGGATTCAACAACAGAGACTTCTAAGACACTTCATAGGTCTGGAATTCTATGACACGGGAATGATGAAGCTCAGGCCCAAACTTTTCCATCAAATACAGATCAGGAGTTTGAGAACAGCCTAGCCAACCCCATCTCTACTAAAAATACAAAAATTAGCCAGGTATGGTGGCACACACCTCCATTCCCAGCTACTTGGGAGGCTGAGGCAGAAGGATCCCTGGAACATAGGAGGTGGAAGTTACAGTGACCTGAGATCCTGCAACTGTACTCCAGCCTGAGTTACAGAGTGAGACTCCATTTCAAAAAATGAAAAATAAACACCAGCCTTGAATTGCCTTCTGATTTATTAGATATTATTAGGCAACATTTCAAAAAACCCCTCTTCCTGCCCAGAAGGGTATTTTAGGGAAAATTAGAATAATTGAGAATTACCTAAATCTATTGTGTCAGGCTTTAAAATATGAGCTCCCAGAGAAGGGGAAAAATGCATTCAAGTAAAGGCAAGAATCGCTGGTCTGCCATCAAAGCTGCCTGGTGGTCTCCTACTGACATTCTTTATGATATTTTAATTAAGATGATATCTCAGAGATCACAGAGAAAAGACAAGCAAAAATTCAATCCTCAAGAAAATAACATTGGTTATGAACTGTAACCAAAGTACGGCTTTGGCAAACCAGGTGGCAGCCTGCAAGGCATGGTGTAAGGACTCCCAGGCAGAGGCAATTTCTGGGGCCGAATGGGCCATTCAGCAAGTGGCTTCATGTTCATGGAAGGCCTCCTGTTTTGACATTTTCTACAAAAAAAAATTATACATAAAGTTGTGTGTGTGTGTGTGTGTGTGTGTGTGTGTGTGTGTGTGAAGAATTAATTTTGCCAGCCAGTAAGTAAGTTTACATATCCTAGATAGGTCACTATTTTAGTTTAGTACCACGTGAGCCTTTATTACTTTGGAATATGGTCTCAGTCCCCTAGTATACATCAGAGGTGCTAGTCCTAGAAGGGTGACTTTTTCCACTTTTTTGGGGTACCCACAGGCTTTCAGAGTCCTTCCAGTTGTGATCAAGACAATTAAATGCAAATGCCATTGAAGGAGGAACACAATGGTAAGCCTATGTGAATGACATTCGAGGTAGGCTGCAAAGAAGAGATTGAGAAATGATAAGGATCCAGGAACCTGGGTTGATTTTTTGTGACCCTAAATGAGTCTCTGACTCTGAGCCTTGGTTTAGTCATTTAAAAAATAAGGGTCGGATTAAGTCTAAATTCCTTTTTAGTATCTTCAACCTTGAATACACATTAGAATCACTGCAGGTAAAGTATTTAAAGCAGAACCAATTAGGGTTAGGTCACCAGTTCCTCTGGTGATTCAAATGTTAGGAAGCCCTGCTCCAGGCAAACCAACATTTTCTGATGAATTAGTTGGCTAGTATTAATAGCTAGGACGTCATTCTAAGAAGGGGAAGCAGTGAACACAGGTTTCAGAGTAGGAAAGTGCCCTGTCTTAAAGAAACATTGAGCAAATTAACCATGGCAGAGAGACAGCTCAGGACAGGGCAATTTGGTAGAGAGATAATGAGCCACATATGTAATTTTGCATTTTCTAGCACCCACATTTTAAAAAGTAGAAACAATCAGGTAGAATTAATTATAATAATATATTTCATTTAAACCAAGATACAGGTAAGCACATAATCAATAGATGTGATTTAATTTTGTAGGCATATTCAAGAAGTAAAAACAGGTTAACTTCATTTTAATGCTATATTGTATTTAATTCAATATATCCAAAATAGTATCATTTCAACGTACAAACAATTAAAAACTAATGAAACATTTTTACTTTTTTTTCTATTTAGGTCTTCACAATCAAATGTGTACTTTACACTCACATTACATTTCAGTTTGAACCAACCATGTGTCAGTTGCTCAATTAGCCACATGCAGCTAGTGGTGACCACGTTGGACAGCACCGGTCTAGACCTTGCTATTCAAGTGTGGTCTGTGGACCACACCTTGGGTATCATCTGAGAGCATGCTAGAAAGGCAGAATTTCAGTCTCCATCCCAGATCTATTAAGTCAGAATCTGCATTTTAACAAGATCTCTAGGTGTAATTTGTTTACACATTAAAGCTTGAAAAAGTCCTATCCTTTCCCATAACCACTGTCAACTTTCACCTGTATTAGCATAACAGCCTCTTAACTCAGTGCCTTAACCCCTTGGAGATCTGGACACTGCCTACTTTGCTGGCCAGTTTACAACCAATTTACCCTCTAGTCATAACAAACCGCTCTCAGTGATTCAAGTCAGCATGTCCTCTTATACTTCTGAGCATTTGTACATGTTGTTTCTTCTAGGAATTCCCTCCATCTGCACACTCCCCCTGCCTTCTCATGACTGAGTCCTAACTGAATTTCAGCTTTGATGTCATTATCTGAGGGCAATTTCCATAATCCATCCTTCTAGATCTCCTCAACTTTTCCATCCCCTTGCGTTTCTCTGTTTCATCATTTTCTGTTGTGATTTAGAAATGTTAGTCCATTCTTTCTGCTAGAGGGAAGATCCATGATGATAGGGACATCAAATGTCCTAGTCACTGCTGCATCCCAAGCACTCAGCACAGAGCTGGCGCATAGGAGGTGGTGGGGTTCAATATGTTTTTGTTGGAAGGGATTGAGGAAAGAAGGAAGGCAAGAGGGCAAGAAGAGAGCAAAGGAAGGAAGGTAGTTTCTTCCCAAATGTGAAGCTGAAATCATAGTTTCTGTTTAGAAAATTCTCTATTTAACACCTAGCATCTGAGCCAAAGGATGCAGAAGAAAAGGGAACCAACATGGATGAAAGACTCCTGCACCATGTACCTTAGAGACCACATCTGCTTGGGAGTCAGGCCATGCGGATTTAAGGGCCAATCATCTGGACAAGTCACTTCACATCTCCAAGCTTCAGTTCCCTCACCAATGAATAGGGATGATAATGCCTACAACGGGTAGCAGTTGTGAAAATTAAGTGAAAAGATGCATCTACAAGGCATCGTAAACCTAAAGTTCTATAAAACAAGAAAGAATTTGTTTCTCTTCCCAGACATTGCAACCCCTCACCAGCTCCTCTCCAGGCACTGAGTTTCATTTTCCACTTGAGTTTAGAAGTCAAATATTTAGCTGTGCTAATGGGGTATTGGATCTTTTTATTATGGCCCCACCACTCAGTGTGTGCAGCTTTGCCGAGATAATAAAAGATGTTAGACCTGGTCTCGCAGCTGCTTAATGCAGAAATGCCATGGGAACACATCTGGGGTGCGACTTCGAATGGAATCAATGTGAAGTCAGCCATGTCCCCAGCAGAGATAAAAGCATTAATATGCTATTTCACCCTCAGCCCGCACTAGCATGACGTTGATTAAAATTATTTTCTGCAGTTTGACTTCTTGTTTTAACGAGAAAATTTGTAAAGGGGTGTGTGTGTGTGTCTGTGTGTGTCTGTGAGAGAGAGAGAGGTTTTAATAGGAGTTAGATTTGATACTTCTGCTTGATGTCTGGTCTCAGATCTAGTTTTGATGGCACAAATGTTATAGTCCTATGGCTAGGATGGGCCACAGGGAGGTAAAGTGCACTGCCCCTGCCTCCCCACATCACCTTCTGTACTAGCATGTGTGTGCATTTGTGTGTGTGTGTGCCTGCTGGGTTCAGCCTGTTTTATGTGCAATAAAGAAGAAAGCCTCTGCTGCCCAGTTGATGTGTGTGATAAGAAGAGGTGCAGGTACAGGTGAGTATGCCAGACATCTATGCGGGTGCACATACACATAAAAACACACATGGGAGGGTGTTGGATGCAAATGGGCATGGGTGGTAACTACTAAGGAGACTTATTTTATGAGGAAGAGGTGAATTACATATTAGGTGGTAGGAGATGTGTGCATATATGGCATACCTTTATGTGTGAATCACAGTTCTAGGGTGGGAGGTCCTGTATGTGAAAAAAGTGGTCATTGGAAGGGAGGGGTGCATAAGCATGGATTTATGCACAAGACTATGACCAGATTCTTATCAAACATCACCCATAAATCAGTTAAGGTGCTAGTGGCCCAATGCAGGACATGAGGCTATGAACAAGACAGCCAAGATCTCTGCCCATATAAAGCTTTCAGTCTATGACAGGGTTTTTCAACAGTAGCACTATTGAATTTTGGACCAAATAATTGTTTGTTGAGGGGACTGTTCTGTGTATCATAGGGTATTTAGCAATATCCTTGGTCTCTACCTAGGAATAGCATCTCTCAGTTGTGACTACAAAAATGTCTCCAGATATTGCCAAATGTCCCTTGGGAGCAAAATTACACCATATGTTGACAATCACTGGTCTACGGGGAAAGATAGATATTAAACAAAAACAATCACAAAATATAGTATATAAGCAACTTTGTGTGGTGAGAGAGGTGTGCAGGGAGCTATCAGAGTGTATAACTAGGATAAACTGGTCAGACCATCAGGGGTGAGGGGTTAGGAAAGGCCCCTGGGAGGATGGGATAAATAAATGGGGCATCAAAGATGAGTATGACTCAGCTGGGTGAAGTGAACGAGAACAAATATTTCAGAAAGAGGGAGCAGTAAGTGAAGAAAGGCCCTGATGGAGGAAGGAAGGAGCATGTCATTCAAAACAAAACCAGACAAAACACTAGGGGAGCCCTGCGTGGATGAGGTGAATAGGAGCAGGGAAGGGGGAGAGATGAGACAAGCTCTTAGGGTGGGACCTGAGCTCCCTGCCACCAGAATAAGCCAGCAGAAAGTGGGTCAGGGGATGTGGGCATTGGATGGTGGAATGCCGCAAGTCATGGCGGTTCTAAGGAGACTCTGGGTCTCTGATAGAATGTTGCGATTGTAGGAACAGAAATGCCAATGAAGCCTACAGGCCCTGCTTACACCTGAGGCCCCTACTTAATGAGGGGAACTTAAGGCAGAATGGAGTCAGCCCCAGCTGGCCTATGAGATCTTTTTGAGAGAGCAGGTGGTTGCAGTTTTACAGTAGAGAGCATTTCCACTTACCTTTGAGATACACCTGGGGCTCCAGCCATTTCTCAGGCTCACCCATAGAACTGTACAACCCCCCACCATCTACACACATGCACTCAGTTACCCAACTTCACCTGCTTACAATTAACCAATAAATAAGAGACAGCATAAATACATCAAGGCCTTTTGCAATTGATATTCCCAAGGCTGCTTCTTTGACTTACAGGTGATGCAGTGGAAGCTCTGAGACGTGACAAACCCTGTCCATAGCCACACAGTCAGGCCATGGGCATGGTGGGGATTTTAACCAAGGACTGGCTGAACTCAAGGTCACACGAGGTCACATGCCTCTCCCTCCCTGGGAAGAAGTGTGCATGTGCCATCTGCCATCAAGTCCGTCCCCTCTTTGTAAACTTGCAGCCATTTCACAGAGCTTTACCAGGATCCCCACCCCAATCCAGGCTCCATGACATCACTAGACTGGCCAGCAGCTTCCCTGCTTAAAATCGGCCCTCCTTCCATAGTGTTCAGGAAAATAAGTTTCCCTTAAGGTTCTCTTCTGCCATCTTTGCAGCCTCATTACTGCAGCCCCATCTTGGCTGCTCTCAGAGCAACCGTGCTCTCTTGCAACTTCCAGTCTTTGTATATGCTGTTTTCATCTCTAGGAATGCCCTGGCCCCCTTTCCTTTCCTTCCTTTTCTTTGAAAACCCCTTCTTCTCTTCAAAAATTTAGCTCATCTATCACATCCTGCAGCGCTTTCCTTGACCAACCCTGAGACACGCACACATACACACTATCCTTCCTCCCCAGGCCAAGTGAGTAGACTCTCACTGCCTGCCCAGTACCTGGTGCTTCCTCCACCCAAGCCCCTTGCATCCCAGATTCGAACTGTCCATTTATAAGGCTGTTTCTCTCATAACTCTAGGAGGTCTCCCAGGGCAGCCTTTTTTCTCTGTATCCATAGCCCACAGTAGATGTTCAAGAGATACTTTTGTGTTCTGCTGCTACACATCCCTCTGAAAAGAGCCTTGACTGTCTTTATAAGCATGAACCTCCAAAGTAAATCATGCCAGGTCAGTCCCTTGCTGAAATCATTAGGCCCCACACAACAGAAAGCATGGCATGGCAGGTGAGGGTTGGGGCAGCAAGAGAAGGTATGAAGTGTGTGTTGCATTGGGGGCTGGTGTTCATCGACAAGTGATCAACAAAGCTTATCAGAAGTATGTTGACATTTGCCTCCTTTGATTTGTCCTCACACACTAGTACGGAAAGGGGTATAAGCCCATCCATCAGTTATGATTTCCAGGGAGAGGGAGCCACTGGGGCTTATGCAAGCCTGGGGACCTTCTTCTGGAATCCACAATGGGGGCCCGGGGACTGTTGACTATCCCAGCTCAGAGACGGCAGAAAATATGGTGATGAGGACATGTCAGCCTTCTGAGGAGCACTCAAGTACTCTTCTATTAACCTGTTTAGTTAGTCTGTTTCTCTGTTTGCTTCCAATGAACCAAATTCTTTCTGTCCTTCAGGTTTCAATTCTCAAAAGAGAAATCTGATGGATTCAGGTCACCCTACGAGGACAAGCTATTTCATGCTTCACTACCAGCCAATGAACTGATTCTTCTTACATCAAGTGACTATGCATAGTCCAATTAGCAAGTACATCTACCTACAAACAGAAGGGCACTGTTCGTGGGGCAGTTTGGTTTAGAAGGGGAGATTGGGTATAGCAGATACAATAACCAATGTGTTCCATGGCAGCCTGGTTAACCACATCAGATAAGGCAAGTTCAGTGAGTTGGAGCCTGGAATAGTCCCAACCATTGGAGTAGACACTGAGGACCAGAATTCCCATTTGGAAGGACCTTTCTTCTAAAAGATAAAGTCACTAGAGGCTGTGGTAATATGCAATGGGATCAACATAGGGGCTTTGGGTTTATATTGTGAGGAATTTAGTGTTAAATGATCATGCGGCATTTGGTATGTTTGTTATAAAACTCACTATGGCCTGATACTATCTGAGTATCTTGAAAGTCTAGATCATGTCTTATCCATTTTTGCTTACCAAGGGCCTGGAACAGAATCAATGGTAAAAATGAGTTTATTAAACTGAACTAAATTCCTTAATATCTATTTAGGTCTACCCCCCACCTTTTATTTTGGGGGCGGGCAGGGACAGAGTTTCCTCCTGTCCCCCACACTGGAGTGCAGTGGCATGCTCTTGGCTCACTGCAACCTCCGTGTCCCAAGTTCAAGTGATTCCCATTCCTCAGCCTCCTGAGTAGGTGGGATTACAGGCATGCACCACCATGCCTGGCTAATTTTTGTATATTTAGTAGAGATGGGGTTTCTCCATGTTGGCTAGGCTGGTCTCGAATTCCTGACCTCAAGTGATGGGCCCACCTTGGCCTCCTAAAGTGCTGGGATTATAGAAATGAGCCACTGCGCCCAGCCTTGGTCTATCCTTTCTTTCACCAGCTGGCAAGCTCCTTGAAAGGAGGGCTATGTCCTATTTATCTTGTTATCCCCCAATTAACCTAGCACAGGGCATGACAAGTAGTGGGTGCTCAATAAATGCCTGTTGAGTATGTTTTTATAAAGCATTCCACATCACATGTCTCTCAGTTATTTCTTTTATTTTCTTTGAAGTTCAGTTTTCTCGTCTCTTTTTTTTTTAACTTTTAAATTCAGGGGTACAAGTGCAGGCTTGTTAAATAGGTAAACTTGTGTCATGGGGGTTTGTTGTACAGATTATTTCATCACCCAGGTATTAAGCCTAGTACCCATTACTTTTCCTCATCCTCTCCTTCCACCCACCCTACACCCTCTGAAAGGCCCAGTGTGTTCTCAGTTATTTTTAATACCCCCAGACCGCCTATATATTCATGAGAATATCAATTCTGGAGTCAACTGCCCAGATACAAATCCAGGTCTACTACTTACTAGCCACGTGACCTTGAACAGGTTATTCACTGTACCTGAGTCTCATTTTTAAAGTGGTAATAATAATACCTAACTTATAGGGTTGTGGTGTGTATTGAGGGGGTTAATACATAGTAAAGTGTTTACCCCAGTGCCTGACAGATAATAAATGCACACTAAATTTGTATTATCCATATTTTGTTTCATGTGCAAACACACTCTACCAATAGTTCCAAATATACATGCACAAATCCAATAGTTATTTTTAACTCCTGATTTGTTTATCTGGAGTGGTTTCAAAACTTTCCTTTGTTTCAAAACTCTCAGTCAATTGACAGCTTCCTCAGAAGAACCAACAAGTCCCAAGATATTGCTCATGAGCTGACACAGACCTTCTTGCTCATGAGTAAAGGTCTTCTTTGTTTTCTTATTTCTTTTACAGCTTCTCCTGAATATTGATTGTCTATGGCAGCCAGTGGACAATCTTCCAGGGACTCCTGCCACACTCTGCAAGTGTATATGTCATTTGGGCACTAAATCTAGCCACATGACTGCCCCTGCATCTGGCATGCCATTAGTCCATCCTGACCCTAATGATATCCCACATATTGGACACCCTGGGAATAGTGATAGTGAAGAGAAGAAAAAGAATGACAACAGAGAAGAAAAATAACCTATGCTGAATTTTAACCTGAGTTCCAGGTCCTCTGCTAATGGCTTCATAGAGATTAATAAGACATGGAGCCTCCGGTGTGGAGCTCACAATGGGATCACGATATAGTAAGGATTTTGGAAAAAAGCCATGATACAGAAGACAGGACGTTTTGTTCTACAGATAGGATCAGCTAAGACTTCCCAGGACAGCTGGCACTTGATCTAGGCCTTCAAGGGTGATCCATGCATGTGATTAATCATTCATTTTGTCATTTATTAATTCATCCATAGATCAAGTATGAATTTTGTGTTGGGCTTTTGGCTAAGCACTGGGCATAAAGAGATAACCAAACTTGATCTATGCACCCATTCACACAGCCTGATGGTGGGGAGAGGAACACACAAATGACTATTACATACAGTACGACATAATGATGGCAGAAATTAGTCATATTCTAGGTGAAATTGGATCATTCATGGAAAACATACCTAAGTTTGCATGTGATGATTAAGGGAGTTGTCATAGTAAAACATGAGTTAAATTAATAATAAAATAAGTCATTCACCAAGTACATTTTTGTGCCAGGCATTGTGCTCCATACTTTACATGTATTAACTGACTGAGTCCCCATAATAACCAGAAAAGGTAGAGGACATTCTCTCCTTCATAAAGAGAAGCCAACTGGAAACTCACAGAGGAGTTAAGTAATTTGTCAAGGATTATAGGCAGGATGTGGAGAGTCAGTATGCAGTGTATCGAGAAGCCAGGATCAGGTCTACTTGATACCAAAATTTTCCCTCTTAGCTCTTATCGATACTGCCTGCATTTCGCTGAAACCCAGGGAAGATCCAAAGTAAAGGGAATTCTAGGGAGAAGGAATTTCACATACAAATGCAGAGACAGGTGGAGGAGCCCATAGATTTGGAAACCCACTAATGAATGTTGCTGGTTGAGAAGGGGTTGGGTGAGAGTGAAAGCTGAAGGACATGATGCTGGAGATGGGGGAAGCAATGTAATAGGGAGCATTTTTCCTACACTTAAGAGTTTAGGTTTTATACTGTATACAGAGTGGCATGGAAAGATTTTGAGCAAGAGCAAGATAAAACCAGATCTGACCATGGAAATATGGACTGGGGCAGAGGCTAGGACCTTTGAATGCCAAGCATAGAAGTGTTTGCAGTTATGTGTAAAAGTATTGGCAAGAGTTAAAAGAAACCCTCTTTTGCCTTTCTCTCTCTGCCTGTCAATCTAACCCATTGAAATGGAAGGTTTTTGAGTTTATTTGATTTTGGGAAATGATATATTCTTTATGTTTTTTTTTTTTTTTTCTCTCTCTCTATCTTCATTTTCCCCCTGGACTGCATATCATTGCGTGTAGTGGCCTGCAGGTTCTCGGTTTTCACTGAGAAATGTACTTTTGGGGTTGTTGGGCCTGTAAAACATGAAATTAACCAGTGTCATATCTTTCACGCCCTCCTCCCTGCTCACCCAGGAGCCCAAATTTAATTTCACACCGAACAATCTGAGCAGCTGCCATACTCCACAGACAACCAGCACATGGTTTTGATGGCCACAAGGTGGACACCTCTGTCACCAGGCTCTATGTCAACTCTGGTGCCTCTGTCTTGATGGCAACATATAGCTGATTATCGACTTGGTTATAGCTGCTATAAACTCCCCCAAGACCAACATGATCCATCCCTGAGTACGTGAGTGTTTGCATAGCCATTTACAGCTTGCAGAGCAGCATCCATGCCAGCCCTCAGGGCAGGGAATGTTATACACATCTTGAAGACTGGGAAACAAAGGCTTTGAGAGATAGCCAAGGCCACGTAGTGAGGTCAACACACTCTCCACCAGGCCAGTGGTCTTTCAGGCACATGGCAACTCCCTGTGACATCTTCAAATAGGAGGTTTGTAAAGCTAGCAAGGAAAAAACCTAATAAAAAGTCTGTCCCTTGGTAATTTCCTAAAAATTGAAATTGTCACTATTTTCTCCTTCAACTTCCCCCTTTTTTTGGTCCCCATCATCTTTTCCAATTTTCTAAAAACCATGTAATCATTATTCCAATGGCCTTTGTAATATCTTTCTCTTTCACCGTCTCTAGGTCTGGCTTAACAACATTTCTGAGACCCTGACTCTACCAACTTGTACTCTTCATCTATAATTCCTTTATCCAGAACATCCGTCTGTTCAAGTCTTTTCCATCTCAGCCTCTGCTCAAATTTCCCATCTACAAAAACGTATTTTCTTGTCCTCATCATAATTAATCTCTCCCTATGCCATGGTCCTGTAATCTTCTTGTAATACATCTACTAAAGGTTTCCATGTATTTCACTCTGTAACCATACAGCCCAAGGCCCAGGACTTTCTTAGGTCATATTGGACCTCTATGCAAAGCAATATTTTGCATACAGCAGTTACTGGTGTATGCTTTACTTGACACACCAGATAAAAACATATTACTGTGCTTCATCTTTCAGTGTCGGCTGAGTGAGAGGATCTAAATTGATTTAAGAGATTACCTTGGTATGGACATTTAATCTCATGAAGAAACCTGGTAAATGCATCTGATAGGCGCTAATTAGTAATATTCCTCTCAGGCTTTGTTTACATTTTATGTTGCCCACAGCACAGTAAGTTGACAAACTTTGGGTGAAGGGAGGTTCCAGAGGGAGAAAAGAAGACAAACTTTCCAGTGGTGAAGAATAATGATACAAATGGCATTCTTTAGTTTATCTAGTTTAAAATGTAATTCCTTCTACATTGTTCTCCCCCAAATAAATTTGTTTTCAATTGCTGTTTGAACTTCTTCTGAGGCAAAGAGGTCAGTATATAATAAAGCATGCCCTCTCATGATGGAATCTCATTGTGAGACAAACTTCCTTAATCAAGCCTAAATTTCCTTTTTTTTTTTTTTTTTTTGAGACGGAGTCTCATTCTGTTGCCTAGGCTGGAGTGCAGTGGCAAGATCTCGGCTCACTGCAACCTCCACTTCCCAGGTTCAAGAGATTCTCCTCTCTCACCCTCCTGAGTAGCTGGGATTACAGGCCCCTGCCACCACACCCGGCTAATTTTTGTATTTTTTGATAGAGACAGGGTTCCCCCGTGTTGGCCAGGCTGGTCTCAAACTCCTGACCTCAAGCAATCCACCCACCTCGGCCTCCCAAAGTGCTGGGATTACAGGTGTGAGCCACCATGCCCAGCTTGCATTTCTTCTTCCATACAATGGTCCTGATTCTGCCCTCAGAAATTCCGTAGAACAAGCCTAAGTAGTCCTTCCAGGACACACACTTTAAAATATCTAAAGACAACACACTTTAAAATATCTAAAGACACACACTTCAAAATATCTAAAGACAAGTTTTTCTCATTTTTTACTTTCTTTACTCCACCTATTCTACAGAAGTTTACATTGAGTTTCAGAAAGAAGAAAGAACATCCCCAAGTGCTATGGTCTGAATGTCAGTGTCTCCCCCAAATTCATATGTTGGAACCTAATATCTGGTGTGATAGAGTTAAGAGGTGGGACCTTTGGGAAAAGATTAAGTCATGATGACTCTCCCTTCATGAATGGGCTTAGTGCCCTTATAAAATAGGATTGAGCAAACTCCCTTGTTCTCTTATCAGGATTCAGTGAAAAGGTGCCGTCTATGAAGAACAGACTCTCACCAGACACCGAATCTATGGATACCTTGATCTTGGACTTCTCAGTCTCTGAACTGTGAGCAATATATTTATGTTGTTTTTAAATTGCCCAGTCTAAGGTGTATTGTTATAGCCGTAGAAACAGACTAAGACACCAAGATAACAGAAAGTTCGAGCCAGAACCATTATTCTCGTAGCCTTTCCATTATACTATGAAGAGTGTGATGTTTTATGTGCCAAGTGCTCACTTGGCTAGTCTATATTATCAAGTTGCAAAATTAAACATTAATGTAAGTGCTTCTATGAAGGTATTTAGTAGATGTGGTTAACATGTGCAATCAATTGATTTCAAAGGAGAGTATTCTCCATAACCTGAGCCTCATGCGATTAGTTGAGAACCTTAAGAGCAAGACTGTTTTTCAGAGACAGAAGAAATCCCAACAATGAACTGTAGTTTCTATACAAGAATTTCCAGTCTGCTGGTTTTCCAATAGAGAGAGACAGAGAGAGAGAGAAGAATCTACGTGTGTGCATGTGTGCATGTGTCTGTGTGAACATGTGTGTCCTACTGACTCTGCTTTAGTCTGCTTTCGCTACTTCTGTACTTGAACCCTGACTGATACAAGGAGCTTTACTGAAACACTTTAGTATGTGGGGGAGGATTCCAGACCCCAAGACAGGACTGAAAGTGAAGACATTTATGGAAAGGGAGCCTTTGACTCCTCTCACCTGCTGCTATGGAAGAAGCTGCTCCTCTAAGCCCAGGGCTGGCCACAGCCACATTGCTGGGATAGCGGCTGCCTTACATCAGAACAGAGTCCATGCACTCATAAGACTGTGCGCATAGGGGGAGCCATGCCCTTCCCATGCTCTCAGGAGAGAAGCCACTCTGGCTCCCTCACAAGCAGGCTTTTGGCTCTTCCTTCTGGTGCACCAGACTGCATCTGGGAGAAAGAGCAGGCCAGACTGCGTTTCTCCCCTAGGCTAATGAGATATATCAGATGCAGGTGACACTTGGGTCAGGCAAGCACCTGCTCTTCTGTGCCCTGAGGCTTTCTACTAACCTGGGAAGGAATTTGCTGCTGCAGCTTACGCTGGAAAGGTTAGCTGAGAATTCCTTGTAGTGGTTAAGACTTGGAATGCTTTTAAAACTGCCCCAGGACACCAGTAAGTACAGAATTCACTGGGGATGGGGGTGGAGAGAGGAGGGAATCAGGATTCTGGAACCAGCTCTCTTGTTGTTGGGAGGCAGTTTAGTGGAGTAATGAGAGCATTTTTGTATGTGTGTTGGGCTGCATAAGATATATTTTGGATCTCTTACTCATTACTTTTGTAACTTCTCTGAAACTCAGTTTCCTTATTTGTGAAATAGGGATTAAAAAATGCAACTTCTTCACAGGATTTCTGTAAGGGTTAGTTAACACATACAAACATGCATAATACCTATAAACATGTATAACATGTACATTTCCTGGCACATAAGTGCTCGATAAATAAGCATTATTGTTATTGCTATTTTTTTCATTCCTAAAACATTTGACTGAGGTTTCATTTGTTCCCAGCCATGATTAGAAATTATTGCCTTTAGCAGATAGGATAGTGATGAAGATCATAAGCATTTTCATCAAGCAAACTAGGGTCTCTCCCTCTGTATTAGGTCACTCGTGCACTGCTGTAAAGAAACACCTGAAGTGTTTCATTTATAAGAAAAGAGGTTTATTAGGCTCATGGTTCTGCAGGCTGTACAGAAAGCATAGCAACATCTGCTTCTGGGGAGGCCTCAGCATCTTCCTTTTGTGGTGGAAGGCAAAGAGGAAGCAAGCATGTCACATGATGAAAGCAGGAGCAAGAGAGAGTGAGGTAGGTGCCATGCACTTTTAAACAACCAGATCTCACAGGAACTCAATCACTATCTTGAGTACAGCATCAAGGGGATGGTGCTTGTGATGGTTAATACTAAGTGTCAACTTGATTGGACTGAAAGGTGCAAAGTATTGATTGATCCTGGGTGTGTACGTGAGAATGTTGCCAAGAGATTAACATTTGAGTAAGATGGCTGGGAAAGGCAGACCCACCCTTAATCTGAGTGGGCACCATCTAATCAGCTGCCAGCATGGGCAGAATAAAAAGCAGGCAGAACGTGAAAAGACTAGACTGGTTTAGCCTCCCAGCCTACATCTTTCTACTGTGCTGGATGCTTCCTGCCCTCAAACATTGGACTCCAAGTTCTTCAGCTTTGGGACTCAGACTGGCTTCCTTGCTCCTGAGCTTGCAGATGGCCCATTGCGGGACCTTGTGATCATGTGAATTTAATACTCCTGAATCAACTCCCCTTCATATATACATCTATTCTATTAGTTCTGTCCCTCTAGAGAACACTGACTAATACAGTGCTAAACCATTCATGAGAAATCCACCCCCGTAATCCAATCGCCTCTCACCAGGCCCCACCTCCAACACTGGGGATTATATTTCAACATGAGATGTGGGTGGGGAAAATATCCAAACCATATCACCCTCTTTGTGACTTTGAGCAAGTAATTTGACTGTTGTCTCTGTTAGTTCATAAGAATATAAGATTAATAACACCTAGGATGTCAACATAATAGGCATAAGGATGGGCGCTAGAGTTGAGCTGCCAGAATTTGAATCCCAGCTCTTTTTCTCGATAGCAGTATGGCCTTAGAATCTCTCTCTGCTGCAGTATCCTCATTTATAAACTGGAGATAATGATAGTGCCTATCTCACTGGGCTGTCATAGTGACTAAATGAGTTAATACGCATAAAATGCTTAGAAGAGTACCTAGCTCTTAGTAAGAACCTGGTAAATGTCAGCTATTCCCCCTTGTGCTTTGAGTAAGGATTAGATGAGATAGTACCTTTAAATATCTGGTATCCAGCAGGTGCACACCAAAATAATAGCGATTGCAGTGGTTGTTATTGCTTATAGTATTGATAATAATAACAAGAACATCATCATATTCTGACTTCTGCAGACCTGACACACTTTCTATAAGGTAAAGTTTATCTCCAAGTCTTCTGTTTTAATCTCTTTTAACTTTCTAGAAGACTGATCTGGCTGAGTTTCAGCTCCATGTGACTTCTTTGTTAAAATATAAAGTCTTCAGTAACTTCCATCTACAAAATAAAATCCAACTTCTGGGATTTTTGAACCTCAATGTTCTCTTCCTCAATGAGTGTTTCCAGCTTTATTTTCTAGTCTTATGCTACTCCTCATCTCTTCTCTGCTTTCATTGCACAGTCTGGGTGCCCCCCTCTGCACGCAGGGAGTGTGTGTCTTTTGATGGACCTGAGACTATAGTCAACATCAGATCATCCAGTCTGAAATGGTGTCAGCCTGGACAATGGAAGGATCATAATCATAACAGCAGCCAGGCACTGGGTGCCTGCTGTGTACCAGACCCTGTGCTAAGTACTTTACATGTAGTTGTTCCTTTCAATTTAATAGTCCCAGTGACTCTGTGAGGCCAGGATCATTAGTGTCTTTTTATAGATGAGGCATCCAACATTCAGCCTGGTAAAATGACTTGCCCAAGGTGCTGTGACTAGTTTGGGGCTGAGTTGCTGATGAGCTTGATTGTCTTATATCCCTTGCTCCTTATGCATTTTTTAAAACCTTTTATGTAAATATAACGTATATAGAAAAATGGAAATCTCATAAATGCATAGCTTGATGGATTTTTATGAACTGAATATATCTGTGCACTGAAATCAAGAAAGAGAACATGAACGGCACCCCAAAAAACCTGTGTTATGATCCCTTCTAGTCACTATTTTTCTGATGGTGACCACTATTGCAATGTCCATCGATGGGTTATTTTTTCTGTTTTTGTACTTTTCCGTATTTTTTTCTGTTTTCGTACATTATATTTATGTAATGGAATCATTCTGCATGTATTCTTTTGTGCCTTAATTCTTTAGCTCAACGTATATGTGTAAGACTTATCCATACTTTTGCCTTCAGTTGTAGGTTGTTTATTCTCATTCTTGTAAAGTGTTTCACATAGGGTGACTACAAATTCAGTGTTGGATGGATATGACCATGTACAAAGCATCAACAGAGAAAATCTCTGAATCTGAATAAACATCACAATACTTAACAAGTGAAAAACTAGGATTGATACTATGAATACAAGCAAGCTACAGTTGTGTTAAAAAGTAGAAAGGGATGGGACAAGCTAACACCCTTCAAGTTCAATACTTGATACATGTAGCATCATTTTTAAATTTTATAATAATAATAACACTTGATGTGAGATCTACGATCTTAACAAATTTTTAACTGCACGATAGGTTAGTGTTAACATTAGGAGTTACCATGTTGTGAAGCAGATCTCTAGAGCTTATGCATCTTGCTTAACTGAAACTTTGTGTCTATCAATTGGTGATGGCCATTTCCCCGGAAACCAGCACGCTGCTCTTTGATTCTATGAGTTTGACTATTTTAAATATATCATATAAGTGTATTATATTAAAGACTGTGTCTAATTCAGAGCCCAGCAGCTCCTGCACATGAATATGAATTCCGAAGTATTTCAGAGAACTTCCTTAGAAAGATACAGGCCCCAAATTAGGCATGGAGTAAACTGTTTATGCTCAACAGTCAAAGATCCCCAACCCTGCTTACTACTCTGGTCTCACTGACTTTCTAACCTTCATGATTTGGACATTACCTATTTCCTTCTGAGCTGGACACGAGACCATGGGCTGCCTAAACATGTAGCTCCTTCTACAAACATCCTGTTCAGTGGACTTTAAGTATCCCTTTAATTATTTTGGTGTATTAGTGTAGTTTCCAATGTTCCAGATAGTGCTGCTACAAACATCCTAGTACCCATGAATGTATTTCTGGCCTTACACCAACTAAATCTCTGTATTCCATTTGATCTAGATGTTGGAGCTTATGAGGACCAAGCTGCATGCACATTCTCCTTCTAGCAAGCAGGAAAATGGGCATACGCTTGCATGCAAGTTGTATTCCTTTATTGCGTCTGACAAGGAGCAAACTCTGGAAGAAGTTAAACCTGGTGGCTAGTTACTATCACAAGGATCACCTCAGTGTCAATTAGATTAAGCAGAAAGAGCCTGTTTTGGCATTTGCTTACCTCTTAGACAGAGTCCTAAATTATCCCCATTTAACAGGTTAATTTAGGGGATGTTTTTACTGTTCACTCAACTGCAGGCCTATCAGAAAGTACTTTTATTCAATAATGAGGACATTTCTTGTTTGCAGAGTAGTTTCTAATTTAGGAGGCAGTTGTTACAAGTGTTTGTAAATGTAATATGCACACCCTTGCATATTTTTATCAGTACTCCCTATGCTGATTTTACAGACCAGGAAACAGGCTCAGAGGTGCAGCTGTTGCCCAAGATTACAAGCCAGGCATTTTATGTAGTTCCAGTGGCCATAAGTGTCCTTTTAAAGACTAAAGCAAGGTATTTTGGCTTGCCTTTTGCCTAAAACAAGCTATGTATCTGGGTGCCTACATAATTCTGTAGACAAGGAGATTATCTGGTGATTCTTACCCTAAGGAAAAAAAATGGGGCTCAAGTCATCTCTCTCATGCTACACAGAAATGTGGGTCCTTCATCAGCCACCCAATTATCTCTCAGCAGCTATTTGTATGCCAGGATGGCCCTATGACATCCTTTAAGAGCAAGTTAAAGGGAAAATGCAAATATACAAACTATAGTCCATCAAAATTAGGCTGAACTACCTGATCCTACATCCTTAATTCCCCAAGTCCCATTACTTCTGGTACTTAGTTTTAGAAGCCACCTTTCTCAACTTGAGCTTTCTTTCTTTTCTGAATCTTAGTAATTGATCGAGCTTTACCCTTGACTGTGCCCATGTCTGCCAAGGAATGTTCCACTTCTCTGGTAAGCATCCGGGTTTGAGCTTTGCCAGCCTCTACTCTTCTGCCTGTTAACAGACTGGGGAAGACTTTCTTTTTTTTTTTTTTGTTTTGAGACGGAGTCTCGCTCTCTCACCCAGGCTGGAGTGTAGTGGCGCGATTTCGGCTCACTGCAAGCTCTGCCTCCCGGGTTCATGCCATTCTCCTGCCTCGAGGTTGGGGAAAAGTTAAGTCTCTTCTCTGTGAGAAAATTTCGGTTCTGCTTACAACTATCCCTTCTGTCTACACCTTTGGTGAAGTGGGTTGCCTTTCTGTTTGATGAGAGCAAAGTTTGATTTTCTAATTTTTCCAATGGGATGACTGTGGTCTCCTTTCCATTTGGTATCTAAAATAGAAGATTTGCTCTTTGACCAAAAACTGAATTATTGATATCAAGGACTGGCAAACTTTTAAATAAAAGACCCAGATAGTAAATGTTTTAGGGTTTTTTGAGCCATTTGATGTCTGTTACAGCAACACAACTCTGCCATTGTAGCATAAAAGCAATCATACACAATATGTAAATGAACGAGTATGTTTGTGTCCCAATGAGATTTACAAAAACAGGCAATAGGCCAGACTTGGCTTGCAAGCCATTGTTTTCAGACCCCTACTCTATAGGACCAATTCTGTTTAGAGAATCCTACTACCAATTTACTGCAAGCCAGAATATTCCAAAGATTCGTTAGGACATCTGATATTTGACAGCAGGGTCAAATGGCCATGTTAATTTCTCTTCATCCCTCAATCTCACATGATAGGTAGCAGGCTGGGTCAATAAAGCTTCAGCATGATTTTTCTACATTGATTTTAAAGGGGAAGAAATGTTAAGGGCAATATAGGGTAAGGAGAAACTTAAGATGCTTTGAGCTGCAATGAGAAAGCTTGACTAAGTGGCTTACCCAAAAAGACTTCTATGATTCATATAATTAGACTAGAATCAGTTGACCTCAGGAATGGTAGAGTGGCTCTAAGCTTGTCTTCAAGGACACAGGAATTTATTTGCTCTGCCACCCTCACCATATTAGCTTCTCATTGGCTTCTCATCTGTCACCTCCTAATTGCAGGATTGAGGTAGAACCTCCAAGTGTCACATCCTCACAGGTCTGTGTCCAAAGTATGAAGGGAGGGAATTCAGCAAAGGACCATCCCCCTATGTAGATTTATCTTTTATGAGAAATTAAAATGTTTCCCCAAGAGTTCTCCCAAAAGACTTTGCCTCATATTAGCCAGAATTAGATGACATTCTCACCTCTAACCAGTCACTGGAAAAAAGAATAGGGATGGCTCAATGGTCTAGAACAATTATGATTCATCCTCTATGACTATGTACATTCTCCTGAATGAAACTGGGTGTTGTATTCAAGGAAGCAGGGGAGGAGGAGGAAGGGATGTGGGGATGGCTGATGGGTAGACACCTAAGGGTTCAGACTACAAAGAATGAGGAAAATGCCAAAACCCTCTGTGAGGGTTGTGGCATGCAGGGCCTGCTGGGTGGTATGAGGGTGAGATATTACCTTGAATTTGAGCTCTGGATAAAACATGATTCTCAGTCACAGTGGTTCTCAAACATTAGTATTCCCAACAATCACCAGGGGCCCTTGTTGAAATGCAGTGTCCTGGACCCCTTCTCTAAGAATTTGGATTAAATAGTGCTAGAGCAGGCCAGGAATACGTTTTTGAACAAGTCCTCCAGGAGACGTTGATCTCCAGGAGATGAAGCAAATAGTCTGCTGCTCATATTGTGGGAATCAATCACTGAATGACCTTGAAGCTTTGAGAGTGATGCATAGGATAGAAACAACAGTCATTTTAAACTTCCAGTTTTTCTTAAGAGCAAAGATGCAAATATGTAAATACTAGGGGCACAGAGCTGCCCTTTGTGCTGAAACAGAAGTAGGATTGGGCCTCTTTGACCACAAGACTGTTAAGCCAAGATGCCTCCTATCAAGTTTATCTCCTAGTATGCATATATAGAGCTGCAAGGCTTAATATGAAATCAAGAGAATGTATGTAAACATAGTTTCTAAGCTATCTTATATTTCACATAGACTCCAGAGAAGCTTGAGTTTGATCCTTAATATTATGAATTTGGACAATAGCCTAAACTTCTGAGCTTCAGTGTCTACTCAAGTGAAACAGAGAAAAAAATTTTCTATGTCATATCATAGGATGATATCTTAAAAATTATTGAGAAAAAATATTCATGTAAGTAAATTATCATGGTGCTAGGAACCTCTAAATATTCAATAAATGCTAGCACTCATTACCATCTTTGTCTTCATCATATTGGTAGTAGTGGTGATGGTTTTATTAATATTTACACATGTTTGTAGTTATTAAGATTGCCTTAGCAATTTTCTCATTTGCAGATGTGAAACGGGTACCAGCTATGTAAAATAACTTGTCAAATTTACTAAATTAGTTGGCTGAATTGAGTCTTGAGCCCAACTTGATTCTTGATTTTGTAATCAAGTTTTCTAATAATCTACACGCTAAATTCATAATAAGCAAATGTGACCCAGTTTCCTGGCACAAGTTAAGAAAGCACCCAACTCTAGGGAAGGCTGTTTTATTTCAGCCCCCACATTTTCCTTCTCTCTCTCTTTCTCTTTCTCTTTCTCTCTTTCTTTCTCTCTCTTTCTCTGTCTGCCTCTCTCATCAACTTGTGCCCTGACCATTATGCAGAAGGCTTACTAGGGTAATTAAAAAGGGGAGTCAAGGTGCTTATTGGTGGGACCAGGAGACAAGTCGATGTGGCTCAATCTGCTGGGAATTGACTGCAATCAATTTCTTCAATGGCCTGTCCAAAGCTGTAGTTGTAAAGCATTCAGTGGGCTGATCAATGGTGGCCTTGAGTGCAGCTGGAGGGAGAGACAAAGCAGTGGCAGCAGCCCGGGCAGTCTGCAATCAGCAGCCCAGCCCAAGTCCAAGGTCAGCCTCCGGAACCTTTTCCCATCTCTATACAGCTCCCTGTCAGAAGTGTCAGAACAAGATGGGGCAGCTGAAAACACATGAGAAACATTCCTGGAAGCTCTGGAGAAAAGAAAACTCATTTGCTAAAGATAATAAAAATAATAATAATCTCATATTCATCATCATAACCATAATGGCAGTGGTTGTAATAATGACCGGGCACCTGATTTTATCTTCTGCTCTCTGAACGTGAAAGTACATCTCTATATCCAAATGAAAGTCATTTAAGGGCCGTAGTTTTGCAGCAAATGGAATTCATCACATTTAATAAAATGCTAATTGATGCAGAGGAAGGAAGGCTAGTCTTTCCAGTTTTGTACATTTGTTCAGGCAATAAAGAAATAGTCAAGCATTATGATGTTATAGCTCCTAGTATGAATTGCATCTTGCACATAGTAGGTGCTATTTTTTTAAATATGCAAGGCACTGTGTTATATATTGTTTATAAATGAGAAATAAATAAAATACACCCCCTGCTCTCAAGAAGTTCACATTCTAAAAGTGGCATGAGTTTAAATGTGGAGTTACGGTGATAAAGATATGAACCAATTTATTAATGAGAAAGAGGAAAGATGGATTAATTCTGATGGGGTTAGGAAGCGAAATGGATGGGGGGTACCTTGAGCTCTGATTTGAAAATTTGATATAATTTCTCTTGGTAGAAAAAAAAACATTCAAAGCAGAGAGAAAAGCACAAAGCTAAGAGAGTATACAGCAAGTTTTCTCGGTGGCAAGTAGTCTATTGTGCTTAGTATACTGGGTGCTTGAAGAAAAAGTTACCAAAAAAATCTGAAAAAGTGGGTAGGAGCTTAGAAGAGAAGGGTTCTTGTTTTACGCAAAAAATTTATGTATCATCTTTGTTCATCCATTGACCAATGGAAACAGCTAAAATTTCTTCATAGAAGAACGTCCAGTTCTTATCTGAAGTTGTATCTTTTTAACAGAAGACAGAGAAGTCAACAAATTATAAAGAACAGACAATATGACCGAGGCTCTTAAGAGCACTGATTTTGGAATCAGAGAGATCTGGCTTAAATCCTGGTTCTGTCCTTTCGAGCTAAGTGACAATGGCAGGTCAATTAACCTTCTTGAGGCTCAATTTCTTCATCTATAAAATGGGGACAAAATGCCTCTCTATTGGGTAGTTGTGAGAGTTGAATACAATATTTTAGCAGAGTCCTTGGCATCCTATAAGATTTTGATAGATGTTACATGCCATTATTATTAACTTCAAATACCTTCTCCATGTTTCCTTTCTGAACCTTTCTTCCACTTCTTTTGACATCTCTTTGAATACTTTAGTACCTTGAATTAATTTTAGACATAATGATGGACTATTATAAGAGCTATTTTGGTTTGGAGGGACTGTCCCCTCACCTTTCTGAATACACCACCAGCTGAATATCATATATCATATAAAGAAAGGTTAAGGGAGATGAGAAAATGTGGAAGAGCATGCAAACTATCTTCATGTATTTTAAAAGCTGCCATTCTTCAAACGAATGAGACTTAACCCTGTTTGGCTTCAATTGTAAACATAGTTTCTAAGCTATCTTATATTTCACATAGACTCCAGAGAAGCTTGAGTTTGATCCTTAATATTATGAATTTGGACAATAGCCTAAACTTCTGAGCTTCAGTGTCTACTCAAGTGAAACAGAGAAAAAAATTTTCTATGTCATATCATAGGATGATATCTTAAAAATTATTGAGAAAAAATATTCATGTAAGTAAATTATCATGGTGCTAGGAACCTCTAAATATTCAATAAATGCTAGCACTCATTACCATCTTTGTCTTCATCATATTGGTAGTAGTGGTGATGGTTTTATTAATATTTACACATGTTTGTAGTTATTAAGATTGCCTTAGCAATTTTCTCATTTGCAGATGTGAAACGGGTACCAGCTATGTAAAATAACTTGTCAAATTTACTAAATTAGTTGGCTGAATTGAGTCTTGAGCCCAACTTGATTCTTGATTTTGTAATCAAGTTTTCTAATAATCTACACGCTAAATTCATAATAAGCATAAGTTTGGCTAGTAGGAAAAGTCACAGAGAAGTTTGCTTTATTTTAATGAAGATAAGTTTAATGACTGAGGCTGTCTGCCAATCAAATGTGCTAAATTCTATGAGAGTGAGTTCCCCATCACTGGAAAGATTCAAGTTGAGATTGGTGACTGCAAACGGTATTTTTTTAGCTGGAGACTAAGTTAAAGTCTCCAGGGCCCTTTTATTAAAACCGTGGAGTCATCAACTCAATGTAAATAATGTAACCCATCTATAAATGTGTTCGAGTTTATAAATGAGAGGTTTGATGTAGTAGGGCATGCATACAGAAAGCTAGGGGCCAAATCCAGTCTGAAGATGTATGTCTGTTTTCCAGAATAGTGGCAGACCGTGTTATTTCCAGTTCACTCCAGTTCAAACCATTCCCTATTGTCTTACCCTGGTGAATATTATCTATTTGCTTTAACTGCCTGACCTTGTATGATAAGAACTTAAAGTCAAGAGACTCAGTTCTGTTCCCCGGCTCTGCCAGTGTTTTGCTCTGTTACTTTGGGTTAACAATTTCCCTATCTAAGCCTCAGTGCCTTGTCTGTAAAATATGGGAGTTGGACTCAGTAATTAAGGTCTTTTTCTGCTCTACATTCTGAGATTTATTATCATGAGAAGAAAAACTCACTCTAAAGACCTTTTTTTCTTCTGAAAAAAGCAATGACTTTCTCTGAACTCCTAGAGAGCTGTGAATGTGTATGTTGTCATTTCTAAGAAATGTGATTTGTAATCATTAATAAAAACGGATGAATCTGCCATCAGTCTTCTTGGATATTCCTGGTTTCCCAAGTTATTCCAAATAATTAAAATGAGATGAAAATATCCAAATATTGCCAATGTGTTCTCTGCTGAGATAAATGCTTTATGATGTTTGGACTCAAAATAGTGAAAGTCTCTGTTTTTTTTAACTGAACCAATTTAACTAGTGAAGGTTGGTTTGTTGGCTGTTACCACTTTTGTTACTGTTGTTCCCCTAGAGATACTAATAATTAAAAATATGAGGGAAATGACCAGAAAAAAAAAAAAAAGAGACAAATCTCAAAGACTAATAAAAAAGTGGCGAGGAGGGGAATGCAGTAACTGCCTGGGAACATGGTGCATGGATTCTGAAGCTTTATGTGTGAGATTCTTTTGCTCTGAAGAGCAACTCAACTGTGTCGATGGAGTCTGTTTACTAATTGTTTGACTTTGGATGCTCACCCTGCCCTCATTACAATAAAGTCCTTCTTATCTGATGAGATTGAGATCTGTAATTGTAGGTTAATGAAAAGTCAGCTAAAACAGAAGTGGGCTAGAACGCTCAGGACCAGTATACCAACTAAGAGTCTAACTTACAGAGGACATTATTCATATTTCCAAAGGAAATGGAAAGCATCCAGAAATTGATTCATTGAGAAGTCAAAGATGATCATGTTAAAACAATTTAAAAATATAGAAAATCAAATAAATAAAGATACGTGCCTAAATCCATTCAGAGACAATTAGTATTTTGGTATAAATCTATACAAGTTGGTATAAATACTTTTGGTACAAATACTTACAGACCTTTCTCTTTGCAGATATTTTTACTTATATAGTTTACTTATGTAATATATAATATATTTTGTAATATATGTAAAGTAATATAACATATATAATATGATTGATATTTGAACAATGTGGGGATTGGGGCACCTGACCACTGTGAAGTGAAAAATCCATGTATAACTTTGACTTCATCAAAACTTAACTACTAATAGCCTACTGTTGACAAGAAGCCTTACCAATAACAAAAACAGTCAATTAACCCATATTTTGTATGTTATATGTATTATACATTGTATTCTTACAATAAAGTAAGCTACAGAAAAGCAATGTTATTAAGAAAAATCATAAGGAAAAGCAAATATGTTTACTACTCACTATGTGGAAGTGGATCATCATAAAGGTCTTAATTCTTGTAGTCTTCACATTAAGTAGGCTACAGAGGAGGAAGAGGTGGAGTTGGTCTTGCTGCCTCAGTGGTGGCAGAGATGGAACAGGTGGAGGAGTTGGAAGGGGAAGCAGGAGAGGCAAGCACATTCAATGTAAACTTAACTGAAAAAAATCCACGTAAAAGTGGACCCACTTTTCAAACTCATGACCCTACAGTTGAAAGGTCAACTGTGTATGTAAACAGCTAATACAATTCAATTGCTTTATAACCTACATTTCATTGTCATAAGCATCCTTTAATAGTACTAAATACAAACACATATTATAATTTTATCAGCAATTTTATTTCCCCATTTCAAACTCCAGTTATTCCCAGTGTCACCTATGGCACACTTCTATTTTTTCAAGATTTCTACAAAGGACCTGCATTAATTTTATACTTTTAAGCACATAATTAGTTACATAATTATGTGCTTAAAATATAAAAACAGAAAAACTAAAAACACAAACATACTAGTAAAGGAAAAGCATAATTAGAGATTAACAGTAAAATGTATTTGGAAATCAACCATTCCTGGCTTTCAAATTTCAAACTGCCCCTATGAACTGTGTGATACTGGACAAGTTAACTAACCCATCTGACTGAGCTTCAATCGTTCCATCAAAAATAAGGGAAACAAAATAAATGTCTGAAGGTTGTTGGAAGGATTACAGAAACTAATGCTTGTGCAGTGCTTTGCACAGACTGGGCACATAATAAGTAGTTAACATATGTTAATATGATCATCATCAAGTTCAATGCTTTATCTGATTTTGAAAAAAATACACGTTAAAGCAATTTTTTGCATGGCAAAAAGTTTCACTTTGTGTTCTGAAATTCCTGACAACAATACTTAAGAATGTCCCTTCACTCTTAGATATCATGTGTAGGGATGTTCCCTTCCATTTAAGGAATATATTTTTTAACAAATATAAGTAGCTAGGACACTTTGAGTCCATGGTTGGTTAAGAACAATTTAGGATGATTTACAACAATAATACAAATTCAAACAAATAGCTGGGGACTCAATTTTGCTAATGTTCCTGCAAGGGAAGAAACGTTGCCCCTATATTTTATTTTTAACGAAATATATTTATATTTATTGAGATATTATTAACAATATTATTCCACAATTCACCCAATTTAAGTACAAAATTTAATGGGTTTTAGTATATGCACAGGGTTGTGCAACCATTACCATGATCAATTTAAGAACATTTTCATCACCCCCAAAGGAAGCCCATACCTATTAGAACTCACTCCTCATTTTCTCCATTATTTTGAGGAACGGTTAGACTATTTTCCAAAGTGACTGTACCATTGTACATTTCCAACAGCAGTGTGTGAGGATTTCAATTTCTCCACATATTTGCCAGCATTTACCATCTTTTTTAACTATAAACATCCTAGAGTGTGTGAAGTGATATCTCATTTTGGTTTTAATTTGCATTTATTTAATGGTTAATTATGTTGAGCATCTTTTCTTGTGCTTATTGGCCATTTGTATATCTTCATTGGAGAAATGTCAATTTGTATCTTTCACCCGCTTTTAAATTGGATTGTCTTTTAATAATTGAATTGTAAGCGTTCCTTATGTATTCCAGATACAAATCCCCTATCAAATGTATGATGTGCAAATATTTTCTCCATTCTGCAAATTGTCTCTTCACATACTTCATGGTGTCCTTGGAAGCATAAAGGGTTTTAGTTTTGATGAAATACAATTTATTTTGTTACTTGTGCCTTTAATGTTGTGTTTAAGAAATTATTGACTAATCTAAGGTCACAAAGATTTATTCCTATGTTTTTTCTAAGAGTTTTGTGGTTTTAGTTCTTATATTATGGCTATGATCTATTTTGGTTAATTTATGTGTATGGCAAGAGGAAGAGGCCCAGCTTCATTCCTTTCAATGTAGATATTCAGTCATCTTAGCATCATTTGTTGAAAGAACTATTGTTTTCCCCTACTGAATTGTCCTGGCACCTTTGTCAAACATCAACTATCCAAAAATATGATGGTTTATTTCTGGGCTCTCTATCCATTTATCTATATTTGTATCCTTATGCCTGATTACTGTCAGTTTGTGTTCAGTTTTAAAATTTAGAACATTGAGTTCTCTAGATTTTTTTTTTGTCTTTCAAGATTGTTTTGCTATGCTGAGTCACTTACATTTCAGTATGTATTTTAAGATTAGCTTGTCAATTTCTGTAAAAAAGTCCAGTGAAATTTTGATAAGGATTGCCTTAAATCTTGATCTATAGCTCAGTCTTAACACTACTAAGTCTTTGAACTGAAAGCATGTTTTGTCTTTTCATTTGTTTTTAATTTTTTATTTGTTAATGTGTCAACCTGTACTTACTTATGTACATATGGGTTTTGTTTTCCTATCTTATTTTGGTCTTTTTATCCTCCCATTAAAATACGAGATCTATGAAATCAGAAAATGTACCCATCTTGTTCATTGCTTTTTCGTCAGCTTTCATCATAGATCCTGGTTCATAAAGCATGTTCAATAAGTATTTGTGAATTCAATTATTTGGTAAGACAAGAGATATCTAAAGTTTGCTCAGATAAAAAGTTATGGAATCTCTTGTAGTTGCTTTCCAGGAATAAAATTTTACTCAGAGAAATTCAAGACAATGGAAGGCAGAAACTCTCATGAACTCAACTTCCAGACCACATAGGAACTAGAATATTATCAGATGTCTGCATCCTCTCTCTTGCTCTTTGGGCTTACATAGCCTCCCATTCCTGCTTCTGCATATCCATATGTGCTAGTCTCTTGTCTAAGAACCAGTTTCTTTAGATTAACCATAGTCCGTCATAGCTACTCCAAAATGTGTTTTGACCCTTGAGATCATTGGCTCTTATAGCTTCAGTGCCCATGGCTGAGTCCCTTTTTCTGGTTAGTGATTTTAAATTCTAGAGAGAGGAAGTTTGATTGCTCCAAATAGTCAGTGGTGCTTCTCTGGGCCAGTTCTGGCCAACAGGGCAGGGCTAGACAATACATAGACTCTTTCTCTACTCTTGGTCTATAAGCAACCAAAGTTGGGAGATTGCTAGCAGTTATATGACACATTTTAAATTTGGGGTTTAAAATTTAAGTTTTTTATTTAAATAATCCATATGAGTGAATGAACTCCCATTCACAATTGCTACAAAGAGAATAAAATACCTAGGAATATGGCTAACAAGGGACGTGAAGAACCTCTTCAAGGAAAACTACAACCCACTGCTCAAGGAAATAAGAGAGGACACAAACAAATGGAAAAACATTCCACCCTCATGGATAGAAACAATCAATATTGTGAAATGGCCATACTGCTCAATGTAATTTATAAATTCAATGCTATTCCCATGAAACTACTATTGACACCCTTCACAGAATTAGAAAAAAAAAAAACACTTTAAAATTCATATGGAACCAAAAAAGAGCCCACATAGCCAAGACAATCCTAAACAAAAAGAACAATGCTGAAGGCATCGTGCTACCAGACTTCAAACTATACTACAAGGCTATAATAACCCAAACAGCATGGCACTGGTATCAAACAGACATATAGACCAATGGAACAGAATAGAGACCTCAGAAATAAGACCACACATCTACCACCATTTGATCTTCAACAAACCTGACAAAAACAAGCAATGGGGAGAAGATTCCCTATTTAATAAGTGGTGCTGGGAAAACTGGCTAGCCATATGCAGAAAACTAAAACCGGACCCCTTCCTTACACCTTATACAAAAATTAACTCAAGATGGAGTAAAGACTTAAATGTAAAACTCAAAACCATAAAAACCCTAGAAGAAAACCTAGGTAATACCATTTAGGACATAGGCATGGGCAAAGATTTTATGACGAAATCACCAAAAGCAATTGCAACAAAAGCTAAAATTGACAAATGGGATCTAATTAAACTAAAGAGCTTCTGCACAGCAAAAGAAACTATCGCAGAGCGAATAGGCAACCTACAAAATGGGAGGAAATTTTTGCAATCTACCCTTCGGACAAAGGTCTTATATCCAGAATTTACAAGGAACGAATTTACAAGAAAAAAAACAAACAACCTCATCAAAAAGTGGGCAAAGGATATGAACAGACACTTCTCAAAAGAAAACATTTACACAGCCAACAAACATATTTAAAAAAGCTCAACCTCACTGATTATTAGAGAAATGTAAATCAAAACCACAATGAGATACCAGCTCATGTCAGTCAGAATGGTGATTATTAAAAAGTCAAGAAACAACAGATTCTGGCGAGGCTGTGGAGAAATAGGAACACTTTTACATTGTTGGTGAGAATGTAAATTAGTTCAACCATTGTGGAAGACAATGTGGTGATTCCTCAAGGATCCAGAACCAGAAATACCATTTGACCTAGCGATTTCATTACTGGGTATATACCCCAAGGAATATAAATCATTCTATTATAAAGATACATGCACACATATGTTTATTGCAGCACTATTCACAATAGCAAAGACATGGAACCAATCTAAATGCCATCAATGATAGACTGGATAAGAAAATATGGTACACATACACCATGGAATTCTATGCAGCCAGAAAAAGGGATGAGATCATGTCCTTTGCAGGGACATGGATGAAGCTGGAAGCCATCATCCTCAGCAAACAATCAGAAAAACAGAAAACCAAACACTGCATGTTCTTACTCATAAGTAGGGGTTGAAGAATGAGAACACATGGACACAGGGAGGGCAACAACACATTCCAGAAACTGTTGGGGGGTGGTGAGGAGAGAGGGAGCATCAGGGCAAACAGCTAATGCATGTGGGGCTTAAAACCTAGGTGACGGGTTGATAGGTGCAGCAAACCACCATGGCCCATGTATACCTATGTAACAAACCAGCACATTCTGCACATGTATCCCCAGACTTAAAGTAAAAAAATCAAAAATAAATTAATAGTAAAATAAATAAATAAATAATCCATGTGAATGGTCAAGTTCACATGGATAGCAAGTGAGATTCGATTACCAGGTCTTCTTGCTCCCAATATACATAGTTATTCTGGGGAGAAATGGCATTCAGAATATCCTGTTCTGGGCCTTCAAGGTAGCACCCCTTTTATAAAGGGGTTTAATGTACTGGGAATGTGTTTCTGTTTCATGGACTTCTGTTTCACGTACTGGGAATCTGGCTACCATCCAGTTATGGGACATTCAGCTTAGAGAAGGTCTCTTGCCTCCTGCTGCTAAGGAAATTGCATTATTGGATTTTTAAATAAACCATTGGCCAGAATATCTAAGAGCCGTTCTTGCAGACCTTGACAGGTTTATTTTTTTTAAATTAAAAATCCTGGCCTACGGCTAAATGAAAATGTCTTCAGATTTGCAATCGGTGTTTATGTTTCATATTTGAAATGCACGTTGGAAGCTGGAGTTTGATGTAACCTGATCCCGGGACTCCATTCAGCAGACTGCTGACTTCTTTGAATTTAGGTGTTTTTGATGGGAACCGTCCTTGGTCATCACCAGGAGGCAGGGAAGACACCCAATTACTCCAGTGTGTGATGGTCATGGTCATTTTCTTTCATCTTTCTCACAGACTGATTGCAGCTAGCCAGTCAAAATCCCCTACATAATTGAGAACACAAAGGGCATATGAAAGATCTGTAACTGTGTTTAAGACCTTCTTGCCCACTGATCTAAATCAGAAGAGAATATGAACGGGTCCACACACACTCCTATCACCAAGGGCACCAACAAATGTCAGCACCAAAGCAGCATCTTCAGAAAATGCATGAATAAGGGGTCCGGTTTATATTTTCAAATGTGACAAATTGCTCAAATAAGGCTGTTAGTTCACATTAAAATAACAGGCACACACAGCAATGCTTTGTTAGGATTTTTCATAAAAATGTTTCAATTTTACACACATACCTCACCAGCTGTCAAGAAGGTAATGCCTCAGGGCTTGAACTAACAAATGATTATCTTCCACTGTAGGAGGGTAAATAAAACCTAATGCATGTATTTACTTTATTTACTTGTTTATTAATACCAACAACTATTAACACAGGATTCTGAACAGTATTTTTTTTCTTTCCAGGTAAAAATTCAATTTTTCGTTTAAGCTTAAGTTAGAATGTTGAAGCATGGTAAAGGTTTTGGGGGTTCCTCTCCACATATACTCCAATCCCAAACTTCATCACTATACAAATTTGAGAAGTGAGACTCAGAATGAAGCAACTTACCTAAATCCCTCCAATTAGTAAATAACCAAGTTAATACCCAAATTCTCATCCTCTACCTCCATATCCATTCCTGTTTTTATTATCTGTGCCATCTCTGATTTAAATCATTTCAACTCAAGGGCTTGCTCAAGGCCAGGCCCAGGGCTGGAAACTGGCCACAAACAGATAAATAAAACATAATTCTGGCTGTCCAGGAGATCATGATCTAGTAAAGAAATAGAGAAATACTTATGACCTGATTGGAACAATAATTATGGGAGAAATTGAAAGAGTCATCAAAGAATTTCTTCCCTGAAAACTGCTGGTTTCAAACAATTTTTTTTCTTCTAGGTAATGTCTTTCCAACTTTCAAGGAAAAGATAATTCTTATACTTTATAAACTCCTCCAAGAATAGAGAAGGAGTGGAACAGCTATTTCATTCATGGTATGAAACCATCAAAAGTTGCCAAAAACAGCAGCAATAGACCTGAAGAGAAAGACTTTACAGGCTGTGTTTCCACAGCCCGAATCTTGGCAATGCTGAACAGACAAGATGTGGAGGCCTGAACCAAGGTCAGCCAATCCATTGCCTGGCAGTAATGATCAGTCTCTCTCTTGAGCAGTTAGACATAAAACCAGAGAGAAGATAGTGGGTGTATGTTGGATGTTAGCACTAAGAGGACAGGTATATGTTTAGCAGCCACTTGGCAGAAGAAAAATTCTTCTAAGAAAAAGAGGATGGAGACAAGGAGAGATTAGAGGCACAAGAAATGGAGGGAAACAAAATATCATATGGTATCATATAGCTTCTAAAAGCCAGAGAGAGTGGCTTTGGTTTCTAGCGGCTTCCTAGCTCCAGTTCTCATTAAACCGGGTTGTATCAGATTCCCACTTCTACAGCATTGCCTGATGGTGTGCTTTCAGTCACAGCCCCTCTGCCACCCCGACCAGATGCATTCATTATTCCTGTGCTGTATTACAGAGGTCTCCATTCTTTGCAATAAAGATGGCTTTGCTTGAATGATAATTGCTGAAAATGAGAAGACAAAATTATCATTCTTTATAAAAATATATATGTTGATATCTAGAACACTCAAGAGAATCAACTGAACAACTATTAAAACTAATAACAGAGTACAGCAAAGAGACTGGTTACAGGATAAATACACCAAAATAGTAGCATTTTTCTTCACTGGCAATAACTAGTTGGGAAGTATGATTTTAAAATATCTTATTCACAATAGCAACAGAAAACATAAAATGCCTATGAATAGCTTTAACAAGAAATATGTAAGATGCTTATGAAGAAAACCACAAAACTTTACAGTGAAATATAAAAAATACTTGGCTAAATGGGAAGATAAACAGTGCTCCTGGGCAGAAGGCCCAATTATGAAAAGAGAGTAGTTTCTTCTAAATTAACTTACAGATTTATCAGATTTTCCAACCATCTTAACAGGACTTTTAAACTTAACGAGGTAATTCTGAAATTCATCCACAATAATAATAGGTAAAAATAGCTGTCAGTTATAAAAATAATTATTAGAAAGATGTACTCTCATATATTATACAGCATAAATAATTTTAAAATAACATTATTTTTTGGTATAAGAATAGAAATTTAATACAACATTGAGATAATATCACAAATCTATTGAAGAAATATTATTAGATTGTTTTATTTACTTATTTTTTTGAGACGGAGTCTTGCTGTGTTGCACAGGCTGGAGTGCAATAGTGTGATCTTGGCTCACTGCAACCTCCGCCTCCTGGCCTCAAGCAATCCTCCCACCTCAGTCTCCTGAGTAGCTGAAAGTACAGGCACCCATCACCATGTCTGGCTAATTTTTGCATTTTTTCTAGAGACAGGGTTTTGTCATGTTGCCCAGGCTAGAAATATTATTTTTAATACATGGTTATGAGCCCTTTTACCCAAAGGTGAAGCCTTGGGTTGCAGGGAAACATTCCCCAATACTGTCTACTTGAAAGAATTACAGATTTATAAAAGAATTAAATGTAATATTTAAAAGCAAGAAGGAATATTGATAATTGATTATACTGAGGGGTAATTGGAAAGAGGGTACTTTTAATTTTAAAAAGTAAGAAATTATATAAAAAGAAAGATTAGATGCTACTATATGAAAATATAAAGTAGCTTTACCTAAACATCAAAGGTAAAATTGAAATACTATGGGGGAACACTGGAAAATTTTTAAACAAATATAACAGAATAAGAGTTATTCTTAACATATAAAGAAAATTTATGCAACGCATTCAGATTCTAACTGATAAACAGGCTATAAAATGCCATGAAGAGGCATTCACAAAAGAGGAAATACAAATGCTGAATAAACATATGTTTTAAAAAGGCAACCTCACTAGCAATTAAATAAATGCAAATTAAAACAATGAGTTATTATCCTCACCTCTCAAATTAGCAAAACTAGGAAAAAAAAATCTCCAAACAGGGATCTGTGAGATAAGCACACTTCTCTGCTGCTGGGAATATAAATTTCTGCATCACTTGAAATAGCAGCTTAACAATTGCATCTGAAGATAAATACATTCAAATATTTTAAAGCTATTTATAAGATGCAAAGAGGCCGAGCATGGTAACTCAGGCCTGTAATCCCAGCACTTTGGGAGGCCAAGGTGGGCGGATCACCTTGGAGTTCGAGACTGGCCTGGCCAACATAGCGAAACCCCATCTCTAATAAAAACACAAAAATTAGCTGGGCATGGTGGCACACACCTGTAATCCCAGCTACTCAGGAGGCTGAGGTAGGAGAATTGTTTGAATCCAGGAGGCAGGGGTTTCAGTGAGCCGAGATTGCATCATGCCACTGCACTCCAGCCTGGGTGACAGAGCAAGACTCCATCTCAAAAAAAAAAAAAGGTGCAAAAATAATTTGTAACATAGACAAAATACTCATATATATACATTGCAGAGATTTGTTTGTGCACCGCTTGTGCACATGTTTTAATAATAGCCTAATCAGAACCAAAAACATACTCAAATAAGAGTATTGATTAATTAAAATGGTAGTACATTTATATGATGGAAATTAGAGTACTCATTGTAAATTAGATTTGGGGAGGTTTTCTATTATTATAATAGCTTTATTGAGGTATAATTTTTGTAACATAAAATCTACCTATTATAAGTATGAAATTCAATTTTTTTAGTAAATTTATAGAGTTGGGCTACCACCAACTCAATCTATTTTTATCCTATTTATATCACCCGAAATATTTTCTTGTGGATTTTTGTAGTTAATCCCTCTTGCACCCTCAACCTACTGATTGGTTTCTTGTTTCTATAGAGTTGCCATTCTGGATATTTCATACAAATGGAATTATATTCTATATGGTCTTGAAGGATTCTTAATTTTAAAAAAGTCTACATCAATACTATATTTCCAAAATTATGAATATTCCTCCATACAAGTTACGACCTCAACTAAGTTAACACAGCAACAAAACTTGCTCAAATGTTAAACCATTATGAGTGATTTTTGCCTGGGAGACAAAATTATAAAGGATTTTCAAAGCACTTTTTGTATTTTTAAATACAGAAATTCTCTGTGTAAGAGAATATATACATATTAGATTTATCATAAGGGACAAATAAGGGAGAAATAGGAAAATCATTTTCCTATAATGGAATAAGTGCTTTGACAGAGGTCATTGCTTTGAGAGAACCACATCTGTCTTGAGAAGTCAGGAAGGAAACATTTAAACTGGAGCTTGCAAAAGCTGGTTTTATGGGGGAAGAGTGTGGAAGGGCATTCTGAGCAGCACCAACTTCTCTAACAAGAATACAAATTTAGAGAATTAAACACTACTATGAAAGATGCAAAGATAATGATAAATTATTTTCTAACTGGGGAGAAAAATATCCAAAAAAAAAAAAAAAAAACTGGTAGTTTACGCAAAGGGAGAAATGAGTAATTACCCAGTAAGCCATGAGATTTGGGGATAAATCTGAGATGTGGGAGGAACAAAGCAAAACCAGACTCAGGAAATAACATTGATCTCCCAGTTTACTACTCTCCTCCCAGATTTCCAACCTATTCATTCGTGTAATCCCATCCACATTTTAATGTGCAATACTTTGTCTGACCCTTTCTCCAATTCCTCTGTATTTCTCGCTCTCCACAAGCCATTCCAACAGGGACAAAAAGAATAAAATCACTGTTTATCCAACTCTGGTAAACTCTGGGATCACTAGTTCTTTCAACAGAACACCCAACTACTAAATTTAGGATAAAAATGCTGCTATGATTTCAAGACATTTGACTTGTGCCTTTTTTGAAACCTTCCCATCTGAGAAGGGAAGGCGATTTTACATAAAAGGTAACTGAGAAACTCATCGGCCCAATTATATGCTGCCTTAATTCACTAACAATCCCCATGTAAGACATTCTGTTTCCCTATGTAAGACATTGTGCTTGATGACACAGGATATGGGAACGGAGGGATAACAAAGAATCTTCACTTCAATAAATTTATAATATAAATGACTGTGTTTCAAATTTGCCTCCCTGTGTAATCACCAGGGAAGCTTTAAAAAATACTGATGCTCAGATCACACTTCCTAGAAATTACGATTAATTTAGTTAAGGGTGTGGTCTGGCTATCAGAAATTTTAAAAGCTCCCCAGGTGATTCTAATGGACAGCCAAGTTTGGAAACTCCTATCTAAAGGAAGTAAGACAAAACATTTAATTATAAAATAGCCTTGATGACATCACTTTCTGAATCAAATCCTTAAGAGCTTCTTTACTGCCTGTGGACACAAGTCCAAACTCCTATTTGCCATTTAAGGCCCTATTCAAGCCTATGTAATCTAGCACCCCCTAAATCTTATTCCCCTAAGTCTTCCCCACTGGAAGGTCAGAGCATTCCTGACTCAGCTCCAGAAACAGGAAATAGGCTGATTTCTGCCAACTCAAACTGATTGCTACAGGCTACCAGGGGAAGTGTGTTTTAAAAGATCCTGAGACTCCCACAATGTTTAACAGAAAAAAAAATTGCCATGATCTATTAGTAATGTCTGCCATGCTTAGGTAATGGAAAAGGGCAGTATGAGTGGTAGACATTTGCCATGCTGGCATTATTCCTTTGCTTCCCTGTGTCCTGAGTCTCGGAATGTCCTCTAGATCATCCTTCAAAGCTTAGCACCTTTCCTCCTTGAGGTCTTCCTGTTGTCCTCCAAATTCTCCCTACCTTGGCTGAGAGGGTTCATCAAGCCTTCCTCTGAATCTCCGTTAGCACTCTGTTGTCACATTTTCTGTAGAAATCAATATCAGCTTGTGTGTATATGTCTCAAATACTTTAAAATATGGTTTCCAAACTTTCACTTGCATTAGACTCGCCTGGAAATTTTGTTAAAAGACATCCAGAGTTTCTGATTCAGTAGCATGGGGGAAGGGCTCAAAAATTTGCACCTCTAACAAGATCTCAGATGATGCTGAAGATGCTGGCCTGAGTACCACACTTTGAGAACGACCATTCTTTTAAATTATAATATTTTAGAAGGCCTGTTGCAAACTTGTCTTTATCTCTGCATTCCTTTTAGCAATACCCTGAACATAGTAGATACTTTTTTCCATGGAGTTAAACCACAGTAATCTAAGACAGATGATAAGTGTGAAGTGATAGATGCAGACACAGGATAGAAGAAATCATGCTGGTTTGGAATAATTTTTTAAAAATCGTAGTTGACATTGTGTGTTGGACAGGAGTAGAATAGGGATGAATGCTGGCTTAGTATCTGGATCGGGGTCACAGAGAAGGGGAAGCATTTTAGAAAGATGCCAGAGCTAATAACCTAGAGACACACTTAGTTACTGTCTTCATCATTATCAAGCAAGCAGCCTCTGAACTGACTGTGAATTTAGTACGCAGGAAGAGAGCCCTGAAATTGTGATCAAAGGTGAAAGGAGGCAAATGGGTAGCCAAAGGCAGGAGAAGCAATGAAGGCAGGCTCCAGGAGGATTTTTTTATTTCATATCTCTAGAAATATGTCTCCATTGGCTTTATTGAAAGCCACTCCAAGGCTGGTGGGGGAGGTGAGAACTGTTAGAAGATGAATGAGAGATGGCTCACTGGGAAAATGTCCCCAGCTCTCACTGGCCAGCTGGGTTTTAAAAGCCATTTCAGCAATTGTTTGGAGCTGTCAGATGTCTCCGTCAGATCGATAGGTTACTGTGGAATTTGCCCAGACTGTTGCCCAATCAAAATGTAAATTCCAGATAAATTTAATACATAAACCAACTTGTCTTCTTCAAGCCATTTTGAAAGTCATGAAAAGTAATTTGACTTTTCCTCATGACTGTCATCCAGGAGACACATTTTCTCCAAGTGTTAAGCATTTATTTCACCTCAAAACTCATTGTGAGTCCAGTGGAGGTAAGGAATGTGTGGGGTATATATGTGAGTATAGTTTTATCATGCATGTGCTTCATGGAGAGCTGGAAAGCTCAATTATTTGAGTGTCCATTATGAGACGTGTATTAATTAATACGAAGATGTGTAGTGTCTATATGTGCACGAGGCTGATAGATTTGCTAGTGGGATGTGTGATTAAAAAGTCATGAACTTCCTAATTATGTCTCTCATGGGCAGTCTCATTTTCTAGAACATCCAAGATGTGTCTGGATGCATGACTATGTATATGCATGTTGCAACCTATCTTTTCCAACAAGAACCATAAATCTTTACATTGAAAGAAAAGATTTATAGCTCAGCCAGGATGGCTCTGGGCCCTATGGGGAAGTGTGCTTTAGAGACATGTCCTAATTTTTCACATTGAAAAAAGTCATAATGGGCAAAGCATGTAGGCAAGAGGTAAGTCTTTGAACTCAGGAATGTCTAAGTGGGGATTTTTCATTGAATCATTTATCCTGTGGTCATTATATTGCAGATGTCTCAGATGCCTTACTTCTATGCAATGCTAGTTTATAAAACACTTTCACATCCAGTCTGCCATTTAATCCCCACAGTGATTCACTGAAGTAGCTGGATGGCCCTCATTTGACAGGTGAAGAAACTAAGGCCCAGCAGGCAAAGTGGCTTGACCAAAGCCATAGAATAAGGATAGACCCAAGACTTGAACTCAGGTAAATATTCTTCATTGTACCAAAGATATCTTTTCTACTCTTCTCCACTCTACTCTGTCCTTTTATGGCATGTGTTAGCTGGGCTTTTGTATTAGTTTTCTGTAGCTGCCATAACAAAGTGCAAACCTGGCAGCTAAAAACAACAAAAGTGTGTTCTCTTACAGTTCTGGAGGCCAGAATTTTGATATGAGTCTTAGTAGGCTGAAATCAAGATGTTGGTAGGGCTTTGTTCCTTCTGGAGGCTCTAGGGGAAAATCTGTTTCTTCGCTTCTAGTTTCTAGAGGCCACTTCCATTCCCTGGTTTGTGGCCCCCTTCCAAGCCTACAGTGTCAGGGGAAGTCCTTCTCATGTGGCCATCCTTAGTTTTCTTCTGCCTCCTTCTTGCTTTGTATGGGCACTTCAGATTACGTGGGGGCCTCTCAGATAATATGATAATCTCTCTATCTTAAGCTGTTGGGCAACCTGAATTCCATGTTCTGCCCTAGTTCCCTTTCGCCATTTAAAGCAATGTATTCATAAATTCTGGAGATTAGGATGTAGATACCTTTGAAGAGCTAGTAGTCTACCTACCACAGATAAATTGTTTCCTAGCATTTAGTAGGTTCAGCAGTGAAAGACTGGCAGAAGATCAAAACGAGAAGAGACAGAAGTCCAGGTATTCATTTCCGCCACCCCTGTTCTCTCCTTGTTGATCTGCATTTCTGCAGAAGCTTCATCATTCTGTTAAAGCCACAGCTCTGTTAAAGGGCCCTTTCCTACAAAGATGGCTCTTTCAGGGTCCCTGCAATCACTCTCTACCCTGTCCCATCAGGCCTGAAATGGTAACAAGATCCCTTTGTCTTTATCCTCAAGTCACTTTATCATCTCTTGGTGGCTCCCTAAGCCTCTCCACACCTTTGTCAGTAGCTCCTCCATGAAGCCATCTCCAGTCACTCCTTGAAGTGTAGGATCAGTTGTTAGCCAGGCCCCTGGCTGATGAATGAAAGAAACATCTTCCAAATCCAGGTCTTTCCCCTACACCACAGTTGGCTAAATCAATGAGAGAGCTGCCACTGCTACAGAGCAATGAAGGCCATGATTATGTTTCAGTTATAATTTCTATTTTTCTCTCCTGTCCAGAGTACAAAATAAGGGCTAAATTGAGGTCACTGGTTACTAATATTCTCACTTTAGTTAGTGAAAAGGGCCCATTTTGGAAAGCAAAAGAGAGAATTCCTTCTGGTCCAAAGTGGCCGAAAAAATAATAAGGAAAATACATTCCCTCCTCAGGTCTAGTAAATTTTTAAACTCAGAAATAGCCAAGCCTTCTGTTCATGTCATTGTCATTTCTCATTCAACTCGGCAACTAGCTGTGTGATGTCTAATAAATGCCAAATCCCTTACTCTACACTGCAGGGCCTACCTCATGGGCTCTTATCTACCTCTTTGATCTAATCTCTGACCAGTCTCCCTACCCTCAACCACTCCACCTCAACCAGCCTGGCCTCTTTTTCATTCCTCTACCTGGAAGGACTGTTCTCACCCAAGGCCTTTGCCCTTGCTGTCTCTCTTCCTAGAAATTTCTGTATCTAGATCTTCAAATGGCTAATCCTTCTCAATGTTGGAGTCTTAGCTCAAATATCACCTCTACAGGAAGACAGTTCCAGACCACACTAAACAACCACTCCATCACAGCACGAATTACTCAACATCATCTGAAATCACCTTTAAACATTTTCTTCATTTTCTATATTCCCCCAATAGAACACATAGTCCAAAAGATCAGTGGCCTTGCCGGTCTTGTTCATTGTGGTATCTCCAGCCCCTAGAACTGTGCCTGGCACATAGTCAGAGTTGTTATTAAATTCTTAAATTTAATTATACTGGCTAACATGTATTCAAAACGTATGTGCCAGATATTCTTCTAACTGCTTTATGTGTGTGTACTCATTTTTATTCTCTGTGGCAACATGATGAGGTTGATATTATTATTTTCCCCATCTTACAGATTAAAAAACTGCAGCTCCCAAGAATCATGAGTTTGGACATCCCCAGTTATAGATTACACAGCTGGTAAATAGCAGAGGAGGGTTTTGAATGCAGACAGTTAGCTGCAGGGCCTGTGTATTAATCAGTATACTCCACTCTCTATCCCCTATACAAGGATGTGCTTTGGGTTTTCTGTGTATATTTTCTTCCCATTCTCACTGACTCTTCATCCTTTGAGGTCAAATCAAATGTGACCTCCTGCATAAATTTCTGCATCAAACCCTGATAGGATCCTTCCCTTTGGTGTCTTCCTATTTCACATTATATGCATGGCTGTTATGTATCAAATCATGCCATAAACATGAGCTAATTTCCTATCTAATTGTTGATTCTTTTTTTTTTTTTTTTTTTTCTGACACGGAGTTTCACTCTTGTTGCCCAGGCTGGAGTGCAATGGCATGATTTCAGCTCACTGCAACCTCCGCCTCCCAGGTTCAAGCGATTCTCTTGCTTTAGCCTCCTGAGTAGCTGGGATTACAGGCACCCATCACTATGCCCAGCTAATTTTTGTATTTTTAGTAGAGATGGGGTTTCACCACGTTGGCCAGGCTGTTCTCGAACTTCTGACCTCCGGTGATCCCTCTGCCTCGGCCTCCCAAAGTGCTGGGATTACAGGCGTGAGCCACCACGCCCAGCCTAATTGTTGATTCTTAAAGCCAGAAACCCTCATTTCATACCTCTAGTATTCAGCAGAGTGCCTATTTAGCACTCAATAACTAGTGTATGTTAGACATGCTATATAAACATGTATGGCTTCTAAGCCAAGCAACTTCATTCAAAGTTTTAGCCACTTTGCCCCAGAATTCTAAAGAATATTTGAATCAATACACTTAAGAAGGAAAAGATATGACAGGATGTGGCAGGAGCTCCATCATGGAGACTGACTCTGACACCAGAACCCACAGGAGTCAGGGAGATGAACACAGGTCCAGAAAATTGGCTGCATTGGGATCTCTTGGCAGAGAGGAGAGTAATGGTATGGAAGCAGAAAAAGGGATTGAGATGTTGCTATGAACTCAGCAGCTCATCAAAGCCAAGTGGTGATCCCAAGCTGCAGAGGCAAGACACACCCACCACTTCAGTCTGGCCTTCTGAAGCCCATTGTGCATGTGCCCAGTCCCCACCTCCTAGCATTTGCTTCTACTGTTCCCACTGCCTGGTACACCCTTTCTTCTCCAGGTCACCTAACCAAATACAGTTATTAATCTCTTGGATTTTTTCAAAAAGAAAATCAAATGTGTTAGGCATTAATTAGTGCAATTCAGAAGTAATAGAGATGAAGAGTAAGAACATTAGAAAGAAAAGAGAGGAAGCTGCTGAATTGGGTGATCCACATCGTTTCTTTGTGAGAGGCAGTTTATTTTGTTTAAGCAGTGGGTGATAAAAGCAACAGGAATGGATAAGAACCCTGCAGGAGTCATAGAGTTTGCGGTGGTACTAGAAACAGATGAATCAAATCAAACACAGGATTTGCTCAGAGATATTTAGGTTTTATAACCATTTAATCATCTAATTTAATAATAATAATAGTGCTAATAATAACTATATGCAACCCATGTTATTGAAATTATTGCAAGACCTAGTCCTAGGAATGGGATTTCCCCATCACTGATAAATAAGTGTTTATTTGATACTAGGAGATTTCTCAATAGCCCAATTGCCTTGTTTTTGCAGATCAGGCTGAGGTACTCATTCTGCATGGGGTTCAGCTTAAATTCTTCCTTCATCCAGGCTATTCCTATTCTTCCCCACCACTTTCCTGTCTCCAGAGGAGGCATCTTTTGCATCAAACATCTAAATTAATGATTTGGGGTATTTTCTAAATATTTATTGTGCACTTTTCTTTTCTACCAAGATTATAAACTTGCAGAAAGGCAGAACAACTTCTCTTGCAAGCCCTGAAAGTCCAGCAGCTATAGGGATGGGTACAGACCTGACCTTCAATGATTGTAAGTTGAGTTGAATTAGAATGAACTTTGCCAAAAGGCTTTGCAGCATGTTGACAGATGTTGTGCAGGTGTGTGAGGCAGGAGAGAAGGGGTGGTGGGTCTCTCTGGTCAAATCCATTTGGAAAACACTGGGTTAAACAAAGTTTAACAGGTTGTCTCCCTACAGGGCTCCTCTGTCCCTTTGATATGTAAATGTGCATTGTGTAGCTCAAAGAGGGGCTTTCCTGGGCAGTGTTTCCAAAATGTGTTTGCAACAGGAAGCCTTTATTTTACAGAGAAACTTTCAAAATCAGTGTTCCACTGAACACATTCGGAAAACATTGAATTTAATTAAATAAATTATAGATTGAGAAGAAACCTTCAAGATTACTTTTGTTAATACCCTCAGTTTCCTCATATGAAAAATTGTGATGATAAAGCCACCTACCCCAAAAAGTTGCTATGAAGATTAAATACATGCATATATTTAGAGATACTTAACATATCAATAGATGTTTACTGTTATCATTCTATAGATGAAAATATAAGTTCCCACTGCATATGGGTTCAGGGGTTCAGAGTCAAGGCTTTGGAGTCAGACCAGGGTGAAGCTGGCTTGCATGACGTTGGGCAGGTGACACAACAACTCTTATCTTATCCCCCACTTTCTCATCTGTAAAATGGGCTGATGATAACTAAATTTGTGGAGTTGTCCTGAGGATTAAAGGGGACAATGCAGGTAAAAGGCTTAGCCTGGAAACTGGTACCCAGTAGGCATAGCTCTTAGTTATAACAAATAATACTCATGCAGAGCTTCCTTTGATTCAAGAGTTGCTAAGCCTTGATAGGTATTAACACATGATTGTGATCTTATTAAACATAACAGGTAGGTGTATTTTTAATCTTATTTGACAGAAGATAAATTAGGATAAAAAAGGTAAAACAGCTCACCCAAGATCACCTCTTTGAGACATGAGGAAGTCAAAATTCAAATCTCAGCAGGCTGACTCCAAAGCCAGTGCTCTCAACCACTGCCATTCTTCCTCTCTGCTGCATCCCACCCTGCTCCCCATCCACAGTGAATGACACTGGTTGAGCCTAGTACTTCTTTCCTGCTTATTACTGCTGGCATGCTAAAGACAGGATGTGTTCTGCCAAGTGGCACCTTAAACGCTCCAGGGTCTTGATTATGGTTTCCTCATGTCTATGCAGCTCGGTTCCTGCCTCTGCCCCAGTCTAAGAAGGGGGCAGGCAGACACTGAGGCCCTGTCTTTATTTCTGTGTCTGAGCCTGACCAGGCAGATAGAATCCAAAGTTAGGGGTCCTGCAAGTCCTCTCTGGTCCAGTGATGAAGTGAGAGTCTGAGATCTGGAGGACAGTGTTCTCCTGTCCCTGCCCAGGGAAGTTTGAGAACCTGGACATTCACAGAGTCAAGCTAACTTGGATACCCTCCAGGAAAAGCCACAGGAGAGGGAGAACAGCATACTTATCATCTCTTCCAAAGGAGGCTGATCCTGGCTTAAACCCCTGACACAAGCAATCATCATTCTTCCTTTCTGGATAAACTGAGGTTGAATTTGCCTTTGGGTTAATTTGTCTTTGGTCACTGAACCAGCAAGTTGCAAAGCAGGACTTGAACTTGAATATCTTCTTTTCAAACCCTGCTCTTTCCACATATCTCTGAACATGCCCAACATACGAAGAGGGGTGAGATGGAACGAACTACAGGTGGACTGAAGGGCATATCCATCCAGAACGAGCTTTAATCTGTGGATGGGATGTAATGTACCTTGGGTTTAACTAACACCTGTGAGTCCAGAGATGCCCAAGTATGAAGCTGGGCCGATGGCCAGTTCTCTCTAGAGTTACAGGCTGGGACCAAAACATCCATTTCTTTTCCTCCAAAGGTGTCACCTGACGGTAACTGGGGTCATGTCAGCATTTCCAGGAGGCATATTTATGTAGTGCTTTTATCAAGCAAGGCCAGTGGCCACGATCCCACAGCAGGCCTGGGTCAGGCAATTGAAGCATTACATCATCTCAGTTGAGTTGTTTTGGAAAGTGGAGCCAGAAGAAAAGGAGAAAGGGGCCAGGATGGTGGGAAGGAAAAAGCTCACGTACTGAGCCAGCCAGTAGATGCTAGATTCTGGGCCAAGTGCCTCACAGACATTATCTGATCTAATCTTTACAAGTGTCCTAAAAAGCAGGCATTGAGCTCTAATTGTACAGATGAGGAAACTAGTCAGAAGGGTTAAAGAGCTTTGTCTGAGGCCTATGGTTTTGCATATGTATGATACAGACCCAGATCTCTCTGACTTTGGAATCTGACCTTATTGCCCTATTTCTCTCTGCCTCTGTGTTTTCAGAGTCTAGTCTTGATCTCCCCATTTAACTTATATAGGCAAGCTTCTCTTCTCTGAGCCTCTTATTTGTTATCCTAGAACAACAATAGTGCTTTCCTACTCTAGAGACTGGCAGGACATAAGGACAGGACATTTGAAAACATTTTCATCAATTAAACATGAGTGTATACTATTTTTATAAGTATAAATAAGAGCACCTAAAAAGGGGAAAACATATACACACAAATACACATATATATGCACATATGCAAACATATATACACACACACATAAATATACAAATAAAATTATTGCAGCCAATTCTTTCCTGAAGTTATTTATAAACCCCCACATCATTGTATGCTTTTTTTTTTTTTTTTTTTTTTTTTTTTTTTTGCCATGTTGGTGCTCCCTGTGTTTGCCTTTTTGGGAAAAATAATATAACTTTAATCATGTAACACTTTACCTTGAAAGGATCTATTTAACATCTCTTTCGGCATCCTAGTCTCTAATTGCATAATTGAAAGATTTATCTTCATGGTTTTGTGCAAACTGTAGAGTATTTCACGTGCTTTTTTAGTTTTTTTTCTTCTAAAATCAAAGCCAACGTCCTTAAGACCATAGTTCTCTACTGGCAGAGGTAGGAACATGGTCACTAGAGGTAGCCTGGGCCATTCACGGACACACTGTGTGATCATATTAGCTTTTGTATCAGACCAGTCTGGTGGCTATGTGCCAAAGGCAGATGTAGAAGCCAACTAGGAGGCTCTTGTTGTAACCAGGGCTGGAGGGATGAGGGCTTAACCCGGGTGGTGGTGATGAAAATAGAAAAGAGAGAATGGTTTCAAAACATTTTAAAGGTGGAATCAATGCAACTTGAATGGCTTGAATTTGGGGATGACTAGCGTCCCGGGGAACATGCTTTGAGATTCAATGTTTTGAAAAAATTTGCATGATTATAGGCATAGAACCTAGTTATTGCATGGGATTCACTGGAAGCTTCATTTAGATTAAACATGAAAAGACTCCCAATGATTAAAGCCATCCCATAGTAAAATAACCTGTCTAGGTAGGTAATCGATTATTTGACTTTGGAAATGTTCAAAAAGGGTCTAAGTCACAATTTCTATGAAACTTTATGAAAATGGCTTGGGTATCATCTTTAAGAAAAACATGTTTCAACATTTTAGGGAAGAATATCCATAATAATTACAGCTGACTTATTTATCAACATAATAACTAACACTTACCAGGTGTCCATTGTGTGTCAGTTTCAAATGCTTAATACAGGTTAATCTTCACAACTACTCTATGCGGTGATACTAATATTATCCCCATCTTACCAATAAGGAAGTTGAGATACAGAAACATTAAGGTACTTATCCAAGGTCATATTGCTGATAAGTGGGTAGAAACAAGATTATAATTTAGGCAGTCTGGCTCCACCAGACACAACTTAAAAGCCTCAATAGCAGAAAGAAAATAGTTCAGTATGTCATAGCACAGTCCTTCCCTTCCCCTCCCCCTTCCCCCTCCCCCTCCCCCCTCCCCTCCCCTCCCCTCCCCTCCCTTTCCTTTCCTTTCCTTTCCTTTCCTTTCCTTTCCTTTCCTTTCCTTTCCTTTCCTTTCCTTTCCTTTCCTTTCCTTTCCTTTCCTTTCCTTTCCTTTTCTTGAGACAGGGTCTTGCTCTGTCACCCAGGCTGGAGTGTGGTGGCACAATCTCAGCTCACTGCAGCCTCTGCCTTCCATCTCAGGTTCAAGGGATTCTTGTGCCTCAGCCTCCCAAGTAGCTGAGCTGCAGATGTACACCACCACACCTGGCTATTTTTTGTATTTTTAGTAGAGACAGGGTTTCGCCATGTTGGCAAGGCTGGTCTCGAACTCCTGACCTCAAGTGATTTGCTCACCTCAGCCTCCCAACATGCTGGGATTACAGGCATGAGCCACCATGCCCAGCCAGCACAGCCATTTTCTAGTATTAGGTTATTCTAGTATTATGTTATTAAACCTAGCAATCATGAAAACTATGTAGTAACAATGAAGAAGAAGGTTTAGAAATAACTTACCCATATACCACAATTATCACTATGTACAAAACCCACAGAGATATACAGAAAATGAAATGGAAGGGAATGGTATAGTGAAAGGAATACAGATGATCTGTTTTCTTTTCAACATTTTCCTCAAAATAGTAACACTACATCTATTCAGAAAATATAGTTGTAATTCAAAGCAGATAAAATGCACTTACACGGAAAAAAGCTGGAAGGAGATTGGATTTCTAAGAACTTTTCCAACAGAGAAATTCTATGATTCTGTTAGAGTGGGCTTTTTTATGGGCAAACTTGGTATCCAATATGAGTATGTGGATGAAGACAAATCTGTCATGAATGAAATGCAAAACCTCAACTGAAAACTTTTATTTTGATTTAACAGTCAATAATCCAAACTAAACACCAATCGATTAAGACAAATATGTTTCTGAGGCCTCACAATTCTGTATTATTAGTCACACATCCCCAACAAAGTTGCTAAACTTCCATAAATATGTTTTTAATGATCAGACAATATTTATCTAATGCATACTATCTCTCACATTAAGTTGAAATTAAATGCACCATTTACTGTGTCATGTCCCTTCACGGCTTCAACAATCCTCTCTTTTCTTCCCTTTTGAGCTCAGATAACAATTTGCAATGCAGCTGTATAACATCTGGTAGCCAAGAAATACTGCTGGAGAGGTTTTCAGTCTCAGAGTTTGATGGGTCCTGATACACAAACCATTTCTCATCAACTTTTCCTGGATGCAAAAATGCATCTCAGGAATATGTTCTTGGGAAATATCCATGTGTCTGACATTTTCCCCACATCTTAGCTGAGGAATACCCCCACAGTAAGTCGATATACTTTATTGCAGAAGAAAATAAGAGAATACATCTAGGTCTCACTGACATTTTTCACTTACTAGCAACTACCTGACCCCAGAATAGTTGATCTAGGGGGAAGCACTGCTGTTTCTTAGGAGGGTCTATACAATTATGGTGAGATGGATAATAATATCATTCTGTCTTGATTTGAAGACATTTCCAATGATAAGACATGCTACTGATTTAATAAGAGCTCCTTGAGAAAAAGAGAGAAGCACTACATTAATGTACATGTCAATTGTAAGATATTCCAATTTCAGAAATGTTAAATAAAAAAGTATATCTCAAAATTTGGAAAATATAATAGCTAATATATCTAAATTGGCAAAATGTGTCTGTGTTTTTTTTTAAGTTTCTTTTATACTCAAAATGAAGTAGTGAGTTAGATATTTTGATCTCTCTTTTACAGATGAGGAAATTGAGTCTCAGAGATTGAATCGATGGCAGAGAAGGGACTCGAACTAGCTCTTCCCAAGAATGTCTTCACATCAGAGAGAAATTCTTCCTTCCAAGCACTAGAACCTGGGGGGAGGTGGAAGGACACTAAACTTGGAGGCACAACAAGCCGAGTTTCTTCTCAAGATTTGGCCCCAATAGAGGCAGTGTTTGGGCTAGAAGCTAGTTTGCATGATTCCACAGTTATCCACAGGGACTGATATTTAAAATTACGTCCCGTGTTCAAAGTTCATAAATTACTGATAAAAACAGCCTGTTGAAATTTCATTGAATAATTATCAGCTTAGTTCTCTGTCACTGCTCTAAGAGAATACTAACAGCCACCAAGTACCTACCATGTCCTGTATGCTACATTCTTAACACTTTATACACATTGTGTCAGGTTATAATCACAGTGAACCCATGAGGCAGGTGAATTGTTATAAGGACGGGGAACTTGAGGCACAAAGAAACTTGCTCAAGATTCAGAATTCAAATCCAGATTTTTCTAATTCCACGGCAGGGCTTTTAATAACTAAAATAACTAAATAAATTGTTATCAGGACACAGAAGAAAAAAATACAAAAGGCAAAAACTTCTACTCCTAGAGATTTGAAATCCATTTGGTGAGGTAAGATTAAAACATATATAACGATGAGAATAAAATGCCACCCACAAATATTATTACCCCATTTTGCAGATGAGTAAATAGAAGCAAAGGCTGTAAAAATCAGTGAGATAGAATTCAAATCCAGGATTTCAAAGCTCTGCTCCAATTCTCTTTCTCTCTTTACATTGCATCAGCCATGCCATTTCATTTTTGAGAAGGAAGCCAGGTCCAAATGATATTCAATAACTGTCCCAATATGAAAGGTTTATCAAACTTTGATGATGTGACTGCCCCCAGTGATTTATGTCTGAAATTCCAAGGATGAGCTGTGACAACTGAAAGGCTCTGTCCTTTAGATCCTCATATTTCCTCTGTCCTCATTGCTTCCTGTCTGGCACTCACTCACCCCTGATCATAAATATTGTCTGCCACTTTTATGATTATTGGTGGTTAGATATGATGAATTCTGATACTAGTCAACTGTGGAGGAGATATTAATTACATTAGCTAAATTTCCCTTAATGCCTCATCCAATATGAATCAATATTGGTTTAATAATTAACATGTTTAAACATTTTTATGTATATTTCATGATGAGATGATCTATGTTTATTTTATGAAGATGAAATATTTAGCTCCCTGCCACTGAGGGTAAAGCCATTCAACTTAGAGCTTTCTCTTTAGCTTGCTCTGAGGCCATCGTTTCACATTCTGGGAGAAATGGCTGGTTCTCACCAACTGTGACCTGGTAGAGGATGCTGAGTTCATAATGAGAAGTTGAGAGCATTTGGAAAAAGGAAAGGCTTAATGCTAAATAGAGAGCTCTGAGAGGAGCCTGCTGGAATGGTGGTAGCAGCTTTGACCCCTGGCCCAGCTCTGCCTCAATCCTACCACCCCAGCTTTGCCTCAATCCTCCTCTTCAGTCTGAGGGCATATACTGAGCATTGACTGTAAGTAGGATTCCACTCCCTCACTCAAGGAGAGGCATTATTGGAGGGTGGAGTGAAAACCATGGTTTAGAACAGTGGTCAATTAGGGGCTATTTCTGGTCTCTCCCACCACTCCTTGGAGACATTTGGCAATGTCCGGAGATATTTTGGGTGTCCAAACTGGAAGATTGTTACTGAGTTCTGGTGAGCAGAGGCCAGGGATGCTGTTAAACATCCTACGTAGCACAAGACAGCCCCCCACAGCAAAGAATAATCTAGTTTAAAATGCCAGTAGTGCCAAGGCTGAGAAACTCTGATTTACAATCAGACACCGGTAGGCTTGACCCCAGTTCTGCCGAGTGTTGTGTGAACTTGAAAAGTTTCTGGTCCTTGCTTTTCACATCTCTAAATTGGGGATAATATTTATTAAAGTGTCTTCTTTATGAAGTTAGGTAAAAATTAAGTGAAAGACAAATATTAGAAGTCTAGTGTTTGGCACTATTATGGACTGAAAGTTTGTATCCCCCCCATATTCATGCTGAAACCTAAGCCTCAATGTGATAGGATTAGGAGGTGGGGCCTTTGGGGGATGATTAGATCATGAGAGTATAGCCTCATGAATGAGATTAGTGCCAAAAAAAAAAAAAAAAAAAAACAAACCTGATTTCTCTCTCATCCTCTTTTCTGCCTCATGTGAATACAAGGAGGAGACAACTGTCTGTTACCTGGAAGGGGGCCTTCACTAGCACCTGGCCATACTGGCACTGTGATCTCAGACTTTCAGCATCCAAAACTGTGAGAAATCAATTTCTGTTGTTTTTAAGACACCCAGTCCATGACTCTTTGTTATAGCAGCCTGAACTAAGACAGTCACATAGGTTCAACTACAGGATAGTGGAAAACTACGAGAGGTGAAAGGTAGATTTTTTGAAACATTCACTTTTTTTTATTTCCTCCTGTATTTTATCTTCATTATATAATTTTGAAGTTCCTTAGTATCTTAGTTTGAGACTAAGCTTCAAGAAGCCTTGGGAGCCTTCATTTGTTCTCCTGGGAATCTGCAACCACTACATGAACAAAGTGGCCTGCTGGGGAATGAGAGACCATGTAGGACAGAGATGAATTATCCTAGCTGAGATCATTTTAACCAGCCCACTAGTAGACTAGAGACACGTGATTGATCCCAGCAAAGACTGGGATCAATATCTCCTCCACCAGATAGGTATCAATGTCTCCTCCACCAGAAGAACTATCTGCTGAGCCCACCCCAAACTGCCAAATGGCATCATAAGCAAAATCACTGGTTATTGTTTTGAGCTGCAGTGTTTAGGGGTGATTTGTTACACAGCAAAGACTAACTGATGCTGTAAGCTAGCACCAAGCACTAAGAGGCCAGAAAAAAATTTACCCAGAAAGAAGGAGAGCATGTGCCAAAATATCTGAAGGAAAGAGAAAGAGAGCAGAATTCCTATCAAACTCTAACTGAGATACTAATTTCCTTTAAGAAGACCATGGATTCTCTCCTTAGAGGATTAATAGCTTCTTTATATTTGCATTCAAAACACTTTCCCCATTCTTTTCATGTATCTCATCATCAGTATCGCCTGAAAACCTTGTCAACTGGACACCCTGTCATGGACCCTGTGTTTTAGAGCTGTGCTAACTAATATAGGAGTCACTAGCCACATTTGGATATTTAAATTTAAATTAATTAATTAAAATACAATACAATGAAAAAAAATCAATTCTGAAGTCAACTAGCCACATTTGACATGCTCCATAGTTACAAATGCCAGGTCATATATAGAGTACTGCCGTCATCACAGAAAGATGTACTTAAGAGTGCTACTTTAGAGAACCTCTCTCTGGTTCTTCTTCGGGGAAAGGAGGTGAGAACTATATGGATTCCCATATAGGGGATAGCCAAACTTCCAGACCCTGCATCATGCCCAGAATGACCCACCTGGACTGCTCCAAGTCCATCCACTTGCAGGGTCCTATCCATGGATCTGGAGCCTTGAGAATGGACTCAGCTGTTGATGTGTACATCTTTAGGTATGAAGGGTGCCTGAAGGGTATGTCTTAGATGGAAGGGTGAATTTGAGGCCTGGGATTTCCACACACAAGCACATGAAGATCCTCTTGATGTAAGAAAAAGCTGGAGTAAAAAGAGAAGGCAAGTGGGCTGCAGGCCAGGACCCTCTATTTCTAATCTTGCCTTAAGCCTCACTGATATGAGGGGCAGGTCTGTTATCACCTGTATTACAGAGTTGATTAGTGATTATCTTTGTTGCTGTTTTAGCAAATTACCACAATCTTAATGATTTCAACAATACAAATTATTATCTTAAAGTTCTGGAAGTCAGAAGTCTGAAATGGGTGTCATTGGGCTAAAATCAAGGAGTCAGCAGGGCTGCATTTCTTTCTAGACATTGTAGAGAACAATTTGTTGCCTTGATCTTTCTAATTTCTAAAGGCCACCCACATACCTTCGTTTATGGCCCCTTCCTCCACCTTTAAAACCAGCAATGCCAGGTGAGTCTCTCTCATGCTACCATCTCTCTGGTTCTTTGCTTTTGCCATTTTCTTCCTTTTAAGGACATTTGCGATTACATTGGCACCATCCAATAATCCAGGATAACTTCTCTATTTTAAAGTCAGCAGATTAGCAACCTGAAGTCCTCTTTGCTATATAACCTAACTATTAACAGGTTCTGGGGACTAGGATGTAGTCTTTCTGGGGGCCATTGTTCTTCCTGCCACAGTGATTTAAGAGTGGCCTGTACTGTCAAGCACTTGTGGGTCAAGAATATATTTTCCTGACTTTAGCAATTCCACAATCTGTGCCAAGCACTTTTATATGCAGACCTTATTTGAGCCTCACAGTATTGCATCTCTATCAAGCACCTGCAATATGTCAGCAGGATTTTATTACCTGTGCAAGTAAGATACTATTATTTTTATTCTACAGTTGAAAAATCTGAAACTGAGAAGAGGTTAAGTAACTTGTCTGAAGTCCATTTCCTTGTAAAAAGCAGAATTGAAATTTGAACTCAGTTGTGCAACTATAAAACCTGGACTGTTGTCAGTATGCCAAGACTTTTGCATACATTATTCCAGTTGATCCACACAACATTAATAATAATGCATGCCCTTCACTGTACTCTTGCTACATGCCACGCATTTCATATATCTTATCTTTGATCTTATGGCAATTTTACAAAATAGGCAATATTATCTCAATTTCTAGAATTAAAGAAAGCCAGACTTAGCAAAGTTGAATGAATTATCTGAAGCCATTTTTGTTTCTATTATATAGCAGGCACTGTTCTAGTGGCTGGAGATACAACAGAGTAGAATGCTTTCATCCTCATAGGAAAGATAGATCATAATCCAATCAATAAATAAAGGAATTGATCATATGAGAGGTAATGAGTGCCATGGGAAAACTATAAACTATAGTTTAAAGACAGCATGTGCTGCTTTTATATAGGATGGTTGACAAAGACCTCTCTGAAAGTCATTGTTGGGCAGAGGCATGGAAGAAATAAGAAGCCAATATATACAAAGCCATCTGGGATGAGAGCACGGTAAGTAAAGAGAATGGCACAAGCTCGAGTTCTAAGGAGAGAATGAGCTTGGTGGGATCAAGGAACAGCAAGAAAGTGAATCTGGTGTGAGCTGCATGCAAGTGGGGAGAATATTTTTACTCGATGAAATCCCAAGGGATCCAGATGACACAGGGCAGCCTAAGTTACTGTCCAGTCAGAGTCACTTCTTATACTCTGAATAAGATGGGAAGCTATTAATCAGAGGAAGATTTTGAGTAGGGAAATGACAATGACGGTTCATATTGTAAAAGAATTACTTGGGTGCTAGGAGGAGAATAGACTGCAGGGGCAAGGGTGGCAGCATGGAGACCAGAGAGGAGGCTGCTGCTATTTTCCTGGAGAGCTGATGATAGCAGTAGTCATGAGAAGTATGAGAGAAAAAAAAAAAGAGCCAAAGACGAGCCCAGAGTTCTGGTCTGAAGAACTGGAAGAATAGAGGTGGTATTTACTACAAATGGGGCTGTCTCCATGATCCTGGAGTCCAGGGTATTTTTTTAAAACCAGGGTGGGGGCATTATATCATGTTTCTATGCTAATTGAGAAGGTTAGCTGGAGAGGGGAAAAATTATGATTTAGGCAAGCTAGGATGATTTCTAAATTACTAAAGCAGTGACCTTGAGAGGAGGTTTGGCTGGGACAGAGAAAGGCAGAGATGATATCTATAGGCATGAACAATAATTTATAGAAACAGGAGGGAAAGAAAGTATAGAGGCCCAAATCCCAATAGGCTGGCAATAGTGATAGGGTTTGTAGATGTTCTCATCAATTTTCTCATGAAATAGGTAGCAATGTCTGAGCAAAGAGTGACAGATGGAGAAGAGGTATTGGATAGGTGAGCAAAACAGAGAAGAAATCGAATAGTAATGGTGAAGGGATGATGAAAATGTGGTAGAATCTGAATCCAGGTTCATCAGGCTCCAACATCAGCAAACTCCTCATATACCATATGGTTTTAAATTTTCCTGTAAATATATAAGCTACTTCCAATTTGACAAATGAACAAAATGATTATTTCAAGATTTTATATGGCCTAAGTCTACTCAGCTTATTACACTGCAAAACCCGATTTCAAACTAAAGGTTCAGACCACTAATTCACAGCCTAATGAACCTATTCACAATTCCTCCTGTAGGGAAACTGAAAACCATGGCAGATGATTCTTTGAAGGCGTAATGAGATACTGAGTCTCTACCTCAAGCAGCCCCAAAAAGTGGCAAATGAAAAACATTTTCTGCACATTTCCTTGGATTTTCTCAGCTGCATTTTCCCCTTATACTATAGCCTGATCTCTTGTGTTTTCAGCTCTCTTCTATACTCAGGTCAAGTTAAAGCAACAGATATAAGACTAGTTTTGACCTGCCCCTGTGAGTCAATGACATAAGGCAGAATATTTTTGTGCTGAGGGCTTTTGAAAAAGGACTGAACTTTCCTGGAAAAGATCAGATCAAGATAGGACATCTGCTTTTACTTTTTTTTTCTTGCTCAGGATTCTATCCTTCCTTTTCCTTCCTTTCTTGATCCTGTGAGTTATGATTCATAGCTAAATGTGCCACTTAATAAAAACTTTGGGGCAGTCATAGCTACTCAGGAGACAGGCAGGAGGATCGCTTGAGCCCAGGGGGTTGAGGCTGCAGTGAATCATAATCATGCCACTACCCTCCAGCCTGGGTAACAGAGTGAGAGCCTATCTAAACCACCCCCATCCCCCCCCACACACACTTTGGATTCTGTATTAGGCTGTTCTTGCTTTGCTATAAAGAAATACCCGAGGTTGAGTAATTTACAAAGGAAAGAAATTTAATTGGCTCACAGTTTTGCAGGCTGTACAAGCATGGCACCAACATCTGCTCAGCTTCTGGGGAGGCCTCAGGGAGGTCATGGCAGAAGGTAGTGCAGGAGCAGGCATATCAGGTGGCAAAAGCTGGAGTGAGAGAGGATGAGGGAGGTGCCACACACTTTTACACAACCAGATCTCCTGTGAATTCAGACTGAGAGCTCACTCATCACCAAGGAGATGGCCCAAACCATTCATAAGTGATTCACCTCCATGATCCAAACACTTCCCAGCAGGCCCCACCTCCAACATTGGGAATTTCAACATGAGAATTGAGCAGGGACATATTTCCAAACTGTATCAGGTTCCAAGCAATTTTCTCAAGTAGAATCTTTTTCAGGGTTGAAAAAGACCTAGCATATCACCATGCCCAGAATCACTTTCCTCAAATGAAGAGATTGAGACTAAAGAAAGGAAGTGACAGCAATTGCAGACCAGAAATCGTGTTTTTTTCACTTCCAACAAGGTCTGAAAGAAGGTTGCAGAAGGTTTTATATTATTCAGACTTTAAAGTAACCCACAGAAAATGATACGGGATTCACAGTTTCCCAACCAGACTCCTCAACCCTAAAATGACATTTGCAAATAGCATCAGGGAAAACATTTTTCCCCTTGTTTTTGATGTCTAATGTTTAAACTTTCTTTAAAGGTTGTATTCTAAAAAGGTTGAGTTCATGGAGGGTCAATGACTCAGAGACAGACTTCGGGGCTATTTAAAACCAGCCTTGTGGCTTTTAGTGTCTCCACCGCAAAGAGAATGGTGGGGTGGGCCCCAGAGGAAACTGACTGCAGTGAAGAGAAAGTGAGGAGCAGGACAGAACCTCCAACCATTTGGACAACCTCAGGATTTCAGTTATAGCCCCTCAACTCACTGCCTCCCTGACCCACCTACAAACTTAACTGCATCTACACTTGTTCCCTGCCTTCTGTCCTATTTCCGAACCTTGTGGTACCTAAGATTTTTTTCTTCTGCTCCATGTCTTTAAACTCATCTCTCTACATCTCCTGTAAGACTTCATTTTATCAAGTGGGTCTTTCATTTCTGAGGTGTTTAACTCTCCTTTTCTACCTCTGCCTTCCTATCGATAATCACATCTATCTTCCACAGCAGCTCCCCCAGTATGCCATGTTCTCCCTGCACCTCATCTTTCCTTAGCCCTTCAGTGATGAGCATTTTGAAGGGTTTCTCTGCCTTGACTGTTTCTACATTCTTACTTTCCATTCATTCCCCAAGCCAATGGAGTTGGAACTCTTCCAAAATTTCACTCAATCTTCTCTTGCCAAGGTCACCAGTGATATCCTAATTTCAAGACCCAATGGACATTCTTATTTCTTACTTACTTTCTTATTTTCTAAATAGGATGTCTGTACTATTTGGTATTGGTTACTTCTTCCTCAAAATGGACTTCTTTCCAGGATTCTCAGGCTCCTACAAAGATTCTTTTTCCTTTACTGACTTTGTAAATACTAAGGTTTCCCAGGATTCTCTTTGACTATATCTTTTCCTTCAATATACTTTTCTTTTCCCTCCCTTCTTTCTTTCCCTTCTCTGTCGTTCTTTTTCCTCCTCTTTTCTTTTCCCCTACTCTTTTCTGTTCTCATTCTACACTCTCACCTGTGGCAATGTCACTCAAAATCAAGGCTTAACCTACACTCATAGTCTAACAATTCTAAACTTGTCATCTTCTTCTTAACCTTTTTCAGAGTGATAAGCACAGTTTTATGACTGTCTATTAACTATCTCCACTGTGCACGAGGAGATTTTTTATCAATCTCCTTAGGCCTACAATGCCACTGCTAACCCCATCTTTAGCACATGATATGGTCTGGCTCTGTGTCCCCACCCAAATCTCATCTTGAATTGTAATCTGAAATGTAATCCCACACATTGCAGGGGGGCACCTTGTGGGAGGTGATTAGATCATGGAGGCAGCCCCCCCATGCTGTTCTTGTGATAGTGAGTGAGTTCTCATGAGATCTGATGGTTTCGAAAGGGGCTTTTCCTCCCTTTGGTCTGCACTTCTCCTTCCTGCTGCCATGTGAAGGACGTGTTTGCTTCTCCTTCTGCCATGATTGTGAGTTTCCTGAGGCCTCCCCAGCCATGCTGGTGTAAGTCAATTACACTTCTTTCCTTTATAAATTACCAAATCTCGGGTATGTCTTTATTAGCAGTGTGAGAACAGACTAGTACAGCACATGTAATTGTTTACCAAGTGCAGCTCTTGCTACCTCCTGATAGCAGTGTAGTCTGGTGGAACTATTAGGGAACAGCTCCGTAGACAGCTGCCCAGGCTTCTAGATTGCAGGGAAGATATCTGATCTGGAGAGTACACACTGGGAATGATCCAAAAGAAAGGAGAACTAGAAGTAGGTAAAGTCACCTAAGAAAGACTCAGAACAAGAATTCAAAATCTAGGGGTCCATGAATGGTTCCTCAAACGATATCTAAATTGTACGTATTGGGTACATATGTACATTGTTTCAGATAATTCATAACTTTCATCAGATTTTCAAAGGTATCAGTGGATCACAGAATTCGAAATAACCCCTAGTTTAGGGCAAAGTTAATTTTTGTTTAATTATTACACACACATATATATACATATATATAAATATGTATATATATTTGCACTTTGTCTATTGGGGATCTGCATCACTGATTCAATGTCTGTCTTCTCCACTAGACGGCAAGCTCCAGGTGGGCAGGGTCTACATTACTCGTTATTGTATACTGAAACAGTGCACATAAAAAGTATTTTTCCCTAATTTCCTTCAGACCATCAGTTCTCTTTCTTGGGCTTCAGTGACTTCATCTATAGTGGTAGGTATTCATTTTTCACAGTTTGTTTTTCTAAGCATCAACACTCTGGTACAGTGTTGGTCTTCATCACCACTATATCCACAAAGCCTTCTGAGCCTGAGTGCTGGATCTTCTAGTCACACAGAACAGGTGGGAAAAGATGGGAGTAATTATAATAAACTGTGATGTGTGCTACAATAATGGCATTAGAAGATGCTAAGGGAGAGGGGGCAGGGAACAACCACATCTGGAGATGCCAGCATAAACTGTCTCTAGAAAAGTCCTTGGCCAAGTTCACATTTGGCTCATCAGAGCAGGATGGACATTGCCTCCTTTAGGTAACCCCCAGAACTAATCACACTGGCCATAAGCAGGCAAGCTCATAGAACTCCTTTCTAATCATTTTAGATGTCTTTTTTTTCCCTCTCCATTTCAACTCAGGTCTCACAATTTATAACAAAAATAAATTACCTGCCACCATAGTGTGTAATTTTCAAAACTACCTGTTCACCACAGCAAAGCAATAATGCCCAGTTCCCAAAGGAAGCATCATTCTCTCCTACATCCCCTTCCTTCCAACTTCATTGTATGCTGTGCCACATCAAGGCCAGGAAGGAACAAACACACCAGAATTCAGCCTGCCTTGTGGCTTACTACCTCATCTGAACAGCAGCCATTTGAATGTCTATAAACTTCTTTCATTTCTCCTCCTCATGGCCTTTGAGCTTTTCTTTCTGGAAATGATACTCTTTCATTTTTATTAAAAACAAGACTTGCAACTTCTTATATTTCTAGCCTGCACCACATTTAAAGTAACAACTTCTCTGCTTCTCCAGATAATTCCGTTCCTTTGTCCCCTATTAGTGTGAGGTAGTTAAAACAAAAACAAAATCAAAACAAAGAATTTGGAATAAAAATCCTTACCTTTGAAACCCAGCTCTATATCCTGGCCAATCCATTTTTCTGCCTGAAACTTAGTTACCTCATATGTTAAATGAGGACAATAAGAGTGCTGTTATGCCTTTTCATATCACTTCTTTTGGTGAGATTTAGATCAAAAATCATGGGGCCAAGTGTGCTGTAAACTCTGAGATACTCTATGTGAGTCAGTAATAAGTATTATTATTTTTAAACTTTATGGTATATTTCATACCTTCAACTTTGGTGAGCACCTTCCTTTTTTAAGTCTTTATACCTTTTCCAATTTTAGAATTTTATCAAGCTTCTCAAAATTTACTTCTCCATGTAGTGAAAATTTGTTTTTTAGCTAATCACACTTGTTATTTAAGGAAGCAATTCTATCTGACTAATTCTTTATTCAACAAATATTTATCATGCATATAAAATGTGTAATTATGATCTTTGACTTGATACAAAGCCGTTCTAACTCCCTCTATAACAGTGCCATCTGATGGTTCTGATGATTATCCCACGTGTGAGTGCTCAAAGAAGTGGGTGAACCTACATGTCAGCTAATTTCTTGAGGAGGCAGTTTTAATTTTTAGGAAGTGATTCTTCATGTTGAGCTAATGTATATCTTCCTGCAATTTCCACCTATTGTACTATTCTAACATTCAGTGTTCTCCTCTACAAGTGTTCGGATGTTTGCAGATAGCTACCAAGATACTTCTCCCAACATTTTCTTTCTCCAGGCTAAGAATAAGAAAGTTCCCCAACCATTCTTTGTTTCTGATTTGCTCTTCCTTTTCTTCTAGCCTCATGATGGTTTGTCATCATCAAGTTTACATTGAGGTTGAACCGCGAATTGCAGATATGGTTGGACCATGTTTAACTACAGTGGGGTTATCATTTTTCCCCCATCAAGCATGAAACAACTCTTAGTTCAGCCTGTAATAGCATTAGCACTTTTTGTTCCAGTCAGAGTTCATTGTTGACTCATGCCACTGCCATACTTAAATAGAAATACAACCTCAGACTTTAAACCTGTCTTCTCTCCAAACCCTATTTTCTTCATTTCTTATTTATAGAGTTGGAGTTTTAAATCCAAGTGAATACTTGATATTTTTTCCATATTCAATTTTATCTTTTTAGATTTGATCCAGTGTTCTTATTAGTCAAAAAATTGTTGAGTCCTGATTATTATTCAGTGTACTGGCTGTTTTTCTGAACTTCATGCCATAGAAAATTCAATTAATTAACCTTCCATGTACTCCTACTGTTAGTTAGCATGTTGCAAATTATGGTTGCGAATGAAGTTTACATACAATGTTAACTGCACCCTGGGTAATTATGTTATCTTTGATACTTTTTTTTTTTTTTTTTGAGAGGGAATCTCACTCTGTTGCTAGGCTGGAGGGCAGTGGTGGGATCTTGGCTCACTGCAACCTATGACTCCCTGGTTCAAGTGATTCTCCGGCCTCAGCCTCCCAAATAGCTGGTATTACAGGCACATGCCACCATGCCTGGCTAATTTTCATACTTTTAGTAGAGATGAGGTTTCACCATGTTGGCCAGGATGGTCTCGATCTCCTGACCTCGTGATCCACCCACCTCAACCTCCCAAAGTGATGGGATTATGCGTGTGAGCCACCACACCTGGCCTGTTAGTTCTTTTTTAATCTTCAAAAATCACTACAGTGTATGAAGATTTGGTACTATGAAGTATACAAAAGATATCACATCTAGCATATAACAGGTATTCAATAAATTCCTTTCAGGTGAACAAAACCAAGAAAGAGGTTTAAGAAACCTAATTTAGAAAAAATATCAAAGAAACTACACAGAGAAAAAATAAGAGTATCCTCCACACAAAAGTTGATGAAAGGGAACACAAAGTTGTAAAGGTAAATTAAATTCTGAATGGAAGTCAAAAACCAGGTGTAGCTGTATTCAAAATGAGACTAAGCACTCTAAAACTGAGAAGATACATAAAACACTGTCCCTAAAGACAGGCACAGGCTGATGGCTGATTCTGATAGCCTTCTGAGGATGTTCTGATGAGCATGAGGGCGCAGCACACAGAAATAAAGCATCCATCCCCTCAAAACACACACACACACACACACACACACACACACACACACACACACAGAGAAAGAGAGAGAGAGAGATTAACTAACTTCCCAGAGAACATCCACTGTGGGCCAGGCATTATGCTAAGTCTCATTAAAGTCTCCCCAAAACCTGTGAGAATGCTGGGGAAAAAAATAAGAAAATAAAAATTAAAAATAAAGTCTCCCCCAAACCCATTGAGGTTGATACTGTGGTCATGTCCACTATATAAAAGATAAAACTGAAACTTATATAGGTTACATAAATTGCTCTAGGTCATGCACACAGTAAAAATCAGATGTAGGACTTAAGTTTTGTTATATCACTGCTGCGACTGTACACAAATGTCTGTAGGTACTCTTACATAGTTTGAAACACTGGCTACAGTTAATCAATAGTTATTACAAGAGAAAGTACTGTCAGATCAAGGCTCAAAGTACAATTCCTTAAAGACCAATCAAGGAACCCCTGTGAAGGCTGGTCTATAGCCCACAGATCCCTCTCCAAAGAGCCTAGTCTGGGTTTTCCATATATGTAAGATATCTAGTTCCCCTTGCCATTTTTGTTTTCTCATGCTGGCCAATTCTGGCATTTTATCTGTAGTCTACACAGTAATGTTTAGATTGAAAAATTAGGTTGACAACATCAAGTGCATAGCCTCGGTCATCCCCCAACCCCACATCCATTCAACTCTTAGCCAACTTAAGTGATCCACTTATGATCTTTCACCTCACTGCCTTATCTGAGTCAACCCACGTCTCCTTTGGTTCTCTTACTTCAATGCTCAGGTCAGAGTCTAATGTCTGTGTCACTGAAAGAATGCTGGAATTGGGAGAAATAAAGAAGCAATGAGCTGGGAGGACTGGAAAGCAAGCATTCAAGCAACGAGAATCTAAACATTCAATTCCCGGGCAATCAATAACCTCAGGCACCTTGCTGAAGAAGGAACTGATAGGTTTCCAGGAGGATGGTCCTGAAAGCCCTGTAGACACATCATTCATTCACCTAGTATTAATGGAGGACCCACTATGTGTACAGCACTTTGCTAGTTACTGCGGGTACAAGAGTGTGCAAGTCAGAACCAATAGTTTACTGTCTACTGTGAATCAAAGGGAAGCCTAGACACCAAAATCTTAGCACTAACTTTGCTAATGACACATGTTATTGAGACACCCCACTTTCTTGCAACTCAGTTACCCATCTGCATAACATGTGGGTAAAAAATGCTGGGCAATGCAGCAATTAAGGTCCCTTTCAAGGGTGGTGGCTGTTTTCCTGAAACAGTCAATATCTTAGATCCTTTGTTGGTGGCTTTTTTCAAGTTTGCCACTTGGAGAGGGGGTGGGGAGGCTTCCTGCTGGAAAAGTTCTTTACCATTTTCATAATTGAGTTATGCACTCCCCTCCGTAAGTCTTTAATCTTCCAACATTTATCCCATCAGTTCTGTCTCTAGTGAGCCCTTATCCCAAGATGTTTGTCTATTAAATTAAGAGTTTTGCAGAAGGGTAGAGCCATTTAAAGGCTGTAAATCACTGGGCAGTCTTTTAGCTGCTCTCTACTCAGAACCCCACTGCATCATCTAGCACTCATCCTGCCACTGCCTCCCCTCAGGCCTTGGCTCTCAGAGACAGACAGCTCTGGAGCGTGTAACTGGCACAGACCTGCCTACTCCAAAACCTGCTCCAGTCTATGGGGCCAGCCTGTCCTAGGGGTGAGTTGATGGGGAATTTATATAAGCCATTGATTAACCTTCAGGAACGTCAAGAGCAACTTGACGCTCTCACTGGTTCTTCTTTCACCTTTTTCCATAGTGTTTTACATGCAGCCAGACCCCTTCTTGAGACCCTAGTTTTAATAACTGTATCACTTGATTATATTCCTGACCCAGACTTGAGATTCAAACCAGAATAACAGAAAACTAACACTCCTGGGACCTTTATTTATTATGAACCAGATCTTGTATATAGCTTCTATCATTTATATTTTTATCTTTTACCTGTAAGGTAAATGATATTATTATTCCCATATTATTGATAAAGACACTAAGGCCAAGGCAGATTCCATAGAGTGTCAAGTTTTTATGACATCTTAATGATGGAGATGAGATTTTGAATCTGAAGCTGTTTTTTACCAAAGCCTGTGATATGCATTCAGTCATTCATAGGTGCTTTTTCTTTATTTTCTTATTTATTTATTTATTTATTTATTTTGAGACAGAGGCTCAGTCTGTCACCCAGGTTGGGGTGCAGTGGCCCCCGATCTCGGCTCATGGCAATCTCTGCCTCCTGGGTTCAAGTGATTCTCCTCTCTCAGCCTCCTGAGTAGCTGGGATCACAGGCGCCCACCACCATGCCCTGCTAGTTTTTGTATGTTTAGTAGAGATGGGGTTTCACCATGTTGGCCAGGCTGGTTTCGAACGACTGACCTCACGTGAGCTGCCCGCCTCAACTTCCCAAAGTGCTGGGATTACAGACGTGAGCCACAGTGCCCGGCCCATAGATGCTTTTTGAATGACTACTGTCATGTGTCATGCAGGGTGCCAGGCTAGTGTTGTTATGGTAACCAGAATACTTAAGATATCCACATCCTCTTGGAGGATACAGTCTGCCCTGCAGTGGTAAGCATCCCCTCAGGACATCAGAGGCATCGGTGCCAGTTCTTTCTCCCTGTCTCTCCACTTGGTGATGAGATTTCTATTTCTGAACCTTCATGCTGTGGCCAGGGTGCTGTCACTTTCTAACTCTTGTCCTGTCCATCTATCTGGCTCTCAAGAAATTGCCATAGACTCCCCAAGCCACACTCATGGGAAGCCCTTGTTAAAGCATTGCATGGGCTAGCAGTAGACTGCCCAATGCTCCACTGCATGGTGTGTCTTTTCTGTTGCTTCAGATTGTCTTCTCTTGTCCTTCCTCTCTAGTGCTTCCCCACTCCTGGGGAGGTCGCCAGGTCTTGCCCCAATGTCTACCTGATTGTTTCAGTCTGCCGCATTCCACCTGCCTGTCTGTTTCATAATGTTTATCAGCCAAAATAAATAAAACAATGCACAATAATGAAACGCAGGAACAAACCCTGGGGGTGTATTCTCCATACATCTGACTCTTTCCTCAAGGACCTCCTGATCTCAGGATGTCCCATGACACCTGCTTTCCTGGACTCAACCTAGGTTGACCTTCCTCTAAATGCCTCATGCCTCTCAATGAGCCTTCCCTGCTCCCACTCATGATGAATCTCTCCAGCTTCAGGAGAAGCTGTCATCATACGTAAAAAATGACGTGAAAGATTTATTTATAATATGTAGAATGGAGATCACACAGGGGCCAGAAATCAGACAGCTTGATTCAAGTTCCAATTCTACCAGTTACCAGCTATGAGATATCGGTCAGGTCCCACATGCTCTCTGGGGAAACTATTTCTTTACCTGTTAAATTGGAATATCAGAAGCTATAATGACTTTATAATGGGTCTACGTAGGTAGGCTGAACTACACTTCCCAGAATTCCTCCCTTATTTTGATGTTTCTGGTTAGGTTGCACTATAAGGGAGAGCCCTGCAAAGTTCTGGAGGGCGGACTAGTAGCCATTTAACAGCTCACACATGTTATCACTGACCTGCTGGCTCACCTCATTGACCTCCAGCTTCTACCACTCCTGGGCCAAGTGCTATGTTTAGCTCTATGACAAGTGATATGTATGGTGTCTGTAGAATACCTACATCACCAAGGCCAGAAGCAACAAGTTTCAGTCCATCCTCAAGGGGTTTCAGCTGATGCTTGTGGGTTGAGTCTGCCCTCAACCTCCCAACTTTACATCTATCTTACCTTTCTGACTTCCAGCCCTTTGAGCTTTGAGCTCTATCTAGCATTCGATGCAGAGACAATGGCCTTACAGACACACTTAACTAGCTCTCATAATTGCAAAAGGCCAAAAACCAGTAACAGGAATTTTATGTATAGGTATAAGCTTGTGTGATGAGCCTGTATTTGTTTGTGTGCATGTGTGTAATCAGTAGTTCTGCTTCTCTGGTTGAACGTTGACTAACGGAAAGACCATTTGGAAAACTTTCAAGAAAAGTATGAAACTCAGTAGCATAAAAGAATAACCATTAGCTCACGGATCTGCAGTTCAGCTGAGGGGACTCTTCTTCATGCAGCATCTCTGTTGGTTACTTGGAGTGCCTGTGTTCCACTTGGGTTTATTCTGGAGCCCAGGGACAGCAGTTGCATGAGGAAAACTCTGCTCCTGAAGATGACAGAAGCTCTAGGGGACAAACCCCATTGAAAAAGCACATTTTAAGCCCCTGATTATGTCATGTTTACTGACATCCCATTGGCCAAATCAAATCACATGGCCAAGTTCAAAGTCAAGAGGCAGAGAGATGCATTTGCCTTTTGTGAGAGAAGGTGCAAATGTGTATGGGGAAGGACACGGCTACAAAATTAAGAATTGGGGGCTACACTTACAAGATAGTGGTTCAGAAAAGTATCCAGACACCTGCTTCTGCCGCTTCCCAGCTATGCTGTAACTAGATATGGCTATGAATGAACTGAGAAATGGCTCTTCCAATTCTGATTTTGCTACTAAGTAGCTGTGGGTTATTTAAAAAGTTAATTCATAACACTTTGTCTGAAAAATTGGAATAATAATGCTTATCCCTGGAGTAAGACCAACTGGATTCAGTCTTTTGATGATTCATTGATTTAGGGAGAATATGCAATTATAGAGTCATCAAATGAATGGGAATAATCAGGGGTTTATTTTTTTCTTTTATTTGGTCATTTTAAAATTATTTCACTTTAAATACATTTTATTGAAATTATAAGTAAAAATAAAAGACTACCTTCAAAGCCCTCACACCCAAGTCCATATCAATGTCCCCTCAAAGGAAATCATTGTTAAAATTTTGCTTATATATTTCCAAATATTTTCAGGACTTTATATATATGCATGAATTACACACACATGATCATATTTTCTCATACTGTAGCTTGCTCTTTTACTTTGCTATGTCTTCGTTATCTTCTTATTTTAGTCTATGTAGATTTGTTTCATCCTTTTAAAATCTGTCTCATATTCCAAAGTGTGAATCTACCAGAATGTGTTTAACATTTGTTCTGTTAATGATCATGGAAATTCTTCCAGATATGCCTTAACAAACCCAGTGTTGAAGTTTGTACCTGTCTTTGTGCAATGTGAGAATGTTTTCTGTAGGATAGATACCTAAGAAACTGCTGGGTCGAAGAGTATTCATGTTTTTGGAATTTTGATAGATAACTGCCACACTGCCTTCAAAAAAATTAAAAAGAAGAAAGAAAAAAAGCCTGATCCAATTTACAAATTCACCGACATTATAGAGAAGTACCATGTCTCCAAATCTTTCACAACACACCATGTCATCAATTTTTGAGATTTTTTTCTAATAATGGATTGGATGGTTGTCACAGGACTATTATGATGAACAATGTCAATAGGCACAAGCAAAGAAAATGAGTTATTTTAATTTAGTAAAGAATACCATATTAGTCCGTTCTCACACTGCCATAAAGACATACCTGGGACTGGGCAATTTATGAAGAAAAGAGGTTTATCTGACTTACAGTTCCACAGGCAGTACAGGAAGCATGGCTGGGGAGGCCTTGGGAAACTTACAAGCATGGTAGAAGGCAAAGGGGAAGCAGGCATGTTTTCTCACGGCCAGCAGGAGAGAGAGAGCGAAGGGAGAGTTGCCCAGGCTGGAGTGCAGTGGCATGATCTCTGCTCATCGCAACCTCCGCCTCCCGGGTTCAAGCGATTCTCCTGCCTCATCCTCCCAAGTAGCTGGGATTATAGGCATGTGCCACCACGCCCGGCTAATTTTGTATTTTCAGTAGAGACGGGGTTTCCCCATGTTGGTCAGGCTGGTCATGAACTCCCGACCTCAGATGATCCTGGTCACGAACTCCCGACCTCAGATGATCCGCCCACCTCGGCCTCCCAAAGTGCTAGGATTAAAGGCATGAGCCACCGCGCCTGGCCTAAGTACTACACACTTTTAAAAGACCAAATCTGGTGAGAACTCACCACTGTCATGAGAACAAGGGGATATCCGCCTCCATGATCCAATCACCTCCCACCAGGTCTATCCTCCAACGATGAGAATTACGATTCAACATGAGGTTTAGGTGGGGATACAGAACCAAACCATATCAAATAATAAACTTAATTTCCTGAAGACTGAACAGTGTTCTCTTCATGACAGGGGCAAATTTTGTTGGTCCTAAATCCTTCACAAGAAGTCTTTTTGTAGGTGGTACAACTCAAACAGAGTAGAAACCCTACTGAGCCTGCAAGTAGCTCAGCTGTGGTAGGCAGGATGTTTCCCAGAAAGTGTCTGTGTCCTAATCCCCAAAACCTGTGAATGTTATCGTACAAGACAAAAGAAAGATGGCAAATGTGATTATGGTTAATAATCTTGAGATGGGGAGATTATCCTGCATAATACAGGTATGTTCAGTCTAATTACGTGAATCCTTAAGAACATAAAACCTTTCCAAGCTGTGATCAGAGAGAACCATGTCTATAGAAGAGTAATCAGGGAGATATTGTGAAGATGGGGGAAAGGGTTGTGAGCCAAGGAGTGGGCAAAGACAGACGCTTCTGTAGAGCCTCCAGAGTGTAGTGCAGCCCTGCCAGTGTCTTGCTCTTAGCCCAGAGCAATCCATATCAGACTTCTCAAATACAGAACTGTAAGATAACAAATTCATATTCTTTAAATCACTAAGTTTGGGCTAACTCATTATACTCACAACAGAAAATTAATCTAGCCACCCTCTTTGTTTGTGTTCTGGGGCAAAAAGGCAGTGATAATCTCCTTTTGGTTTCTTCCTAATGAAATGTGGGTTAGTCTCTTGCCTACCCACTAAATACAAGGAACTGACAAAAACCATAGAACATTTATCAGTATTTGCTATAAGGATTAACTGAAGGTCAGTGTATACATGTTTGACAGGCATCATCTACCTGGCAGATACAGATGCAACATACAAACCTGTTTGAATTAATGAAAAATATTATTTCAATTGTGCCTCAGTTTTAATTTATTTAATTGTGAATGGGGTTAAATAGTTTTTCATATATTAATTAGCAATTTTTTAATTTGCTGGCTTACAGCTTTCACTAATTAATCAAATGGGTTGTTTGCCTTGTGATAATGACTGTAAAAACTATTTATATATTTTGTATACAAACCTTTTGTCAAATTTGTCGTAACTATTTCTCTCAGTCATATATATATATGTTTTATATATCTCTATATATTTCTATGTAGACACTTATAAATCATGTTCCATATAACAATATTTTGGTCAACAATGGACCAACAGTGGCCCTGTAAGATTATGATGGAACTGAAAACTTCCTATTGCCCAGAGACATCTTAGCCATTGTGCAATGGGTTACTCAGATATTTGTGGTGATGCTGGTATAAGAAAACTTATATTAATGTATAGCACATACAATTATATACAGTACATAATACTTTATAATGATAATAAATATGTTACTGGTTGATGTATTTACTGTTATTATATTTTTAATCATTATTTTAAAATGTACTTCTACATCTTACATATATGTAAAGTTAATTGTAAAATGGCCTCAGGCAGGTCCTTCAAGAGGTATTCCAGAAGAAGGCATTGTTATCATAGGAGGTGACAGCTCCGTGTGCGTTATTCCCCCTGTAGACCTTCCAGTGGGACAAGATATGGAGGAGGAAGACAGTGATAATAATGATCCTGACCCTATGTAGGACTAGATGAATGTATATGTTTGTGGCTTAGTTTCTAACAAAAAAGTTTGCAAAGTACAAAATCAGTAAAAATAGAAAAAAGTGTATAAAATAAGGATATAAGGAAAAATATTTTTGTACAGCTGTACAATGTGTTTGTGTTTTAAGCTACCTCTTTAACGTTACTACAAAAAGAGTCAGAAAGTTCAGAAAGTTTAAAAGTTTGTGAAGTAAGAAAGTTACAGTAAACTAAGGTGAATTTATTATTGAAGAAATTCAGATATAAAAATAAATTGTGTAGCTTAAGTGTATAGTGTTTATAAAATCTATGGTAGTGTACAGTAATGTTCTACATATTCACATTCACTCTCCACTCCCTCATTGACTCACCCAGAGCAACTTCCAGTTCTGCAAGCTCCATTTATGATAAGTGCTTGTACACGTGTACCAATTTTTATATTTTATATTATATTTTTACTGTACTTTACATATGTAAGGTATGTTTAGATAAACAGATACTTACCAGTGTGTTACAATTGCCTGCAGTATTCAGTACAATAACATGCTATACAGGTTTGTGGCCTAGGAACAATTGGCTATATCATATAGCTTAGAGGTGTAGTAGGCCACACTATCTAAGTTTGTGTAAGTACACTCTTCGAGATTCATACAATGATAAAATCTCTCCTAATGATGCATTTCTCAGAATGTATCCCTATTGTTAATCAACACAAATGTGTGTGCAACTCTCTCTCTCACACACACACACACACACATCAGTCAGTTTGTGTTTTTCTCTGTTTCTACTGGGTATTTTGACTTCTATAAGAAGACCTTGGCAAACTAGGTTTATTTTTATGAATTGCCTTCTACCTTATTCTACCATTATTCAGTTTATGATTTTATGCCCATATTTTGCTCTTTATACATGTGAAACTTATTTTTTAAATTATTTTGGAAAGAGTTTTTAAAAAATGTTAATTGACATAATAAATGTACATATTTATGCTGTACAATGTGATATTTTGATGTGTGTATTCAATGTGTAATGATTAAATCAGAGTAATTAGCATGCGTATTACCTCAAATATTTATTTACTTTTTGGTGTGTGTTGGGGACATTCAAAATCCACTCTTCTAGATATTTGAAAATACATAACTAATTGCTGTTAATTAATGGCACCCTATAGCATTATAGAACACTAGAACTTTTTCCTTCTATTTAGCTCTAATTTTGTGTCTGTTAACCAATCTCTGACTATTCACACCCCTGCCCAACTTCAGATGGACTAAGACAAGACTTAAATATGAGACCCCAAACTATGAAGCTGTGGTAACCGCTATTCTACTCTCTACTTCCATGAGACTAAATTTTTAGCTTCTATATATGAGAAATACATGAGATATTTCTCTTTCTGTGCCTGACTTATTTCACTTAACATAATGTCTTCCAAGCTCCTCCATGTTGCTGTGAGTGGCATGACAGAATTTTGTCCTTTTTTCTGGCTGAATAGTATTCCATTGTGTATACAGACCACATTTTCTTATCCATTTATCTGTTGATAAACACTTAGGTTGATTACATATCCTGATTATTCTGAATAGTGCTATGATAAACATAGGAGGGCAGGTATCTATTCAATATACCGATTTCCTTTTGTTTTTGGCTATATTCCCAGTAGTGAAAGTGAGATATCATATGGTAATACTATCTTTGGTTTTCTGAGAAACCTTCATACTATTTTTCATAATGACTGTATAAATTTATATTCCCACCAACAATATAAGAGTTCCCCTCTCTCTGCCATTCTGAGATAAGTGTTACTCCATAGTGGTTTTGATTTGTATTTCTCTGATGATTAGTGATCTTGACCATTTTTTCAAGTTCCTGTTAGCTATTTGTATATGTTCTTTTAAAAGATGTCTATTCAGTTCATTTGCTCATTTTCAAATTTAATTATGTAGGAGTATTTTGTCTGTTTATTTGTTTGTTGCTATTGAGTTGTTTTAGTTCTTTGTCTATTCTAGATATTAATCCCTTATTGGAAGAATAGTTTGCAAATATTTTCCCCAGTATTCGAGCTATTTCTTCACTCTGTCCATTGTTTCCTTTGTTGTGCAGAAGATATATAACCCAATTTATCTATTTTTACTTTTGCTGCCTGTGCTTTTGAGGTCTTCTCCATAAAGTCTTAGTCTAGACTAATATCCTAGAGGAATGCTCCTTTGTTTTCTTTGGAAGTTTCATAGTTTTAGGTCTCACATTTAAGCCTTGTCTTAGTCCATTTTGTGTTGCTATACAAGAATGCCCAAGACTGAGTAATTTTTTTAAACAATAGGTTTATTTAGGTCATGGTTGTAAGGCTCATAAGTTCAAGGGCATGGCCCTGGCTTCTGGTGAGAGTTACCATGCTGCATCACAACACAGCTGAGAGAGCATCAGAGGGAAAGTGGGCCTGTAGGAAGAGGGGAAAACCTGAGAGATGTCCTGGCATTATAACAACCCACTCTCATAGGAACAAATCCATTCTGATGAGAATTAATCCAGTCTTGTGAACTCTTTGCCATGAGAATAGCATCAAGTTATTTATGAGGAATTCAGTCCCACAACCCAAATACCTCCCGCTAGGACCCTCAATGCTACTGCACTGATGATCAAATTTCAACATGAGTTTTTGTGGGGACAAACAAACTATATCCAAACCATAGCAAGTCTTTAATCCATTGTTAGTTGATTTTTGCATAGGATGGGAGACAAAAGCCTAGTTTCATTTTTCTGCATATGGATATCGAGTTTTCCTATCAGGAGTTATTGAAGACACTACTGTTTACCCAGGGAATGTTCTTGGTGCCTTTGCTGACAAGCAATTAGCTGTATATCTGTGTGTTTATTTCTGGGCTCTATATTCTGTTCCATTGGCCTATATATCTATTTTTATGCCAGTACCATGATCTCTTGATTATTATAGCTTTATAGTATATTTTGAAGTTGGCAATGTGATGCCTCCAGCTTTGTTATTTCTTCTCAGGATCATTTTGGCTTTTTGGAGTCTTTTGTGGTTCTGTACAAATTTTAGAATTGTTTTTTCTATTTCTGTGAAGAATGTAATTGGTATGTTGATATGTTTTGCACTGACTATGTAGATTACATGTGGTGGCATGACCATTTTTACAATTTTAATTCTTCTAGTCCATGAACATGGGATATTTTTCTATTTTTTATGTCCTCTTCCATTTCTTTCAGCAGTGTTTCATAGCTTTCCTTGTAGAGATCTTTCATCTTCTTGGTTAAATTTATCCCTAGGTTTTTGTTGTTGTTGTTTGTATTCATAGCTATTGTAAATAGGATTACTTTCTTGATTTCTTTTTCCACTAGTTTGTTTTTGGTGTATAGAAATGCTATTTGCTTTTTGTATGTTGATTTTGTATCCTGCAACTTTGCCAACTTTTAATTTCAGTTCTAAGAGTTTTTTGCCAAAACTTTTAAGTTTTTCTTCATATAAGACAATGTCATCTGCAAATAGGGACAATTTGACTTCCTCCTTTCCGACTTGGATGCTCTTAATTTTCTTCTTTTGACTAATTGCTCTGTCTAGGACATGAAACTTATTTTTTTGAATATAATGTAAAAGAGAACTCAAACTTTTTTCCACATGAAAACCTTTTACAAGAACTGTTTAATGAATAACTCATCGATTTTGACCCTGACTACAAATGTCATTTTTATAATGTACTATATCTTCAATATGCTGTCATCACTTTCTTGATATCTCATTTTGATTTACTATTTTATTGTGAATACTACATTTAAAAAAAAATTCACCTGTTTAATTATTTTCAGACCGGGTTGTAAGACTGTCTAATTTTTGTATTTTTGATTGATAGAGACAAGGTTTCACCATGGTGCAAAGGCTGGTCTCAAACTCCTAGGCTCAAGTGATTCACACACTTTTGCCTTCCAAAGTGTTGGGATTACAGGGGAGAGTCACTGAGCCTGGCTGTGAGTACTACATTACTTATTTATCATGGAATTATGTCTTGAAGTTTACTTGGGAAAATCTCTTCTCATTGTTCTTCTCTTTCAAATTTTTTTTTATGACTCTCAGGCTTTTTTTTAATTTCCCAGTTAGGTCTTGCACCAAAGTCATAATGCTTCATTATAAGAAACAAATAGCAACAACAACAAAAAACTTCTGACAAGTGAAAAAATAGGGAGATCCTGGAGATGAGTCAAAATGTAAGAAAAGAAACAGGCAAGGGGTAATTGTTTTCTTTTTTCTTTTCTCTTTTAATGGGAAGACAGTTTCCAGTTTTGGTATCACACAATAATCTGAAACTCCAATAATCTATAGCGTTTCTGGACTAAAGAACCACAAGGTTGATTTGAGGCCAACTACAGGCACAGAAAAGTGAAAGGGGTAGCCTGGAAGGAAGTCTCAAATTCTGTGCCTAAAAATTAACAAAATCTCTACTGACCCTTAAACCACACATATGTAAGACAGATGGGAACAACTCACTTCAGGGTGGTGGAGGAGTGTTGAGCTATGATTTGAACTGCTATGTAAGAGATTTTGTGATTTGAGATCACTTAGTTTTTTGCTTAAAAAAATATCAACACTCTACAGAGGAGTGGGATAACAAAATCCCAAATCTCCATAACATAATATTCACCATGTTCAGAAGACACACAAAATTACTTGTTATTCAGAGAACCAGGAAAATGTTACCCATTCTCAAGAGAATGATAATCAATAAAGGTCAACCCTGAGATAACCCAAATATTGAAATTAGCAAGCAATGACTTTAAAGTAATTATTATTACTATGCTCAGTGAAGTAAAATATAATAGGCTTGTAATGGAAAAAAATATAAAAATTCTCAATAGAAGAATGGAAACTATAAGGAACCAAATAAATTTTTTAGAATCAGAAATGACAATGTAAAATATTTTTTAAAAACACTGAATGGACTTAAAACCATAATGAGGACAGCAAAAGAACAAGTCAGTAAACATGCAGCTAAATCAAAATAAATTATCAATTTGAAGAGCAGAAAAAATATTGAAAATAATGGACAATATTAAAATGTCTAAATACATGTAATTACAATAGAAGATGGAGAAGAAAAAGACTGATGCAGAAAAAAACATTTGGGGAAATAATGACCTGAAATTTCCCCAACTTAGTGAAAGACATGAACTGACAGATTCAAGAATCTACAAGCAGGATAAGTATGAGAAAATTCATGCTCAGGCACACTATAGTCAAATTTAAAAAAATGATAACAAGAAAATACAGAAAGCAGCTGGGTAACTATCACCAATAATAACTTGATTGTACATTGTAAAATAACTCAAAGAACATAATTGATTTGTTTGTGACTCAATGGATAAGTGCTTGTGGAGATGAATACCTCATTCTCCATGATGTGATTATTACACAGTGCATGCCTGTATCAAACATCTCATGTACCCCATAAATATAAACACCTACTATGTACCCATAAAATGTAAAATTTTTTAAATTTTAAAAGAGAAAAAAAAAGAAAAGAACTCAAAACAGCATACAGAATAATAGTTACGTGAATTGACACTGACTTTTTATCAGATACTGCAAAAACCAGAAGATAACCAGACAGCATCTTTAAGGGGATGAAAGAAAAAACAACAACAACTATGAGTCTGGAATTTCATATTACACAAAAATATCCTTCAAAAATGAAGGCAGAAGTAAAACTATATTAAGATACTAAAACTAAAAGGTTATGTCACCAGCAGACCCACACTAAATTAGTAGCAAGAGATGATCTTCAGGCTAAAGGGAAATGATACCAGAGATAATGCAAGAACTTCAGACATGAATAAAAAGCATTATGCATGGTAAACTTCTGTGTAAATATAAAAGGCTATTTTTCTTTTAACTTCTTAAAAATATATGACCGTTTAAAGCAAAATTTATAATGCTGCCAAGTGGAGATTGTAATATATGTTGTTTAATATATGTGACAACTGCAGTACAAAGGATGGAGGGGGAAATAATAAAGACAGATCTTTAAAATTTCAGGTTTTCTATATTTTATGTAAAGTGGTACAACATGAACACTAAGTAGACTGTGAAAAGTTTAGAATAAATATTTTAATCCGTAGAGCTACCACTAGAATAATAATAATGCAAAGAAGTATAGCTGAAAACACAATAGATAAATTAAAGTGAAGTTCTATAAACACTCAAATAATTCAAAAAAGATCAGGAAAGGAGACAGAGAATCAAAATCAAAAAGGATAAACAAAAACAAAGAATAAAAGTGATAGATTTAAATCTAACATTATCAATCTTAAATGTTAATGGAACAATCACTTCCATCAAAAGACAGAGATTATCAAAATGGCTAAAATAGTAAGACCCAAATATATGTCACCTAAGAGAGCTATACGATAAATATAAATACACAGATAGCTTGGAAGTGAATGGATTAAAAAGTTACACCATGCAAACAATAAGCATCAGAAAACGAGTATGTTTTCATGAATATCAGATACAATAAACTTCAGGAAAAAAGTATTTCCAGAGGTAAATAGGAATATTTAATAATGACAAAAAGATCAGTTCATCAGCAAGACAAAACAGTCACAAATGTCTGTTTGCCCTGTAACAGATCTCTATATTATATGAAGCAAAAGTGGACAGAAATCAAGAAAGCAATAAACAAATTCACAGTCATAGCCGGAAATTGTAACACCCTTCTGTCACTAATGCTAGAACAACTAGTCAAAATTTCACCAGTAAAGGTATAGATGATCTGAAGAACAGTATCATTTTTCTTGACCTATTTGATATTTATAGAACACTATATCCAACAGTTGTAGAATACACAGTTGTACTCTTTCCCAGTGCACGAGATAAAACACGTGCTTGGCCAAAAACAGCTTTAATACATTTAAAAGAGTTAAATAATACAGAGAATATTCTCTAAATGCAATGGAATTAGTTTATAAATTAATAACAATTAAGATATCTAGAAGAAAAATGGAAACTACATAATACAGTAGTAAATAAGCCATGGATCATAAAAGAAGTCAAAAAGGAAATTAAAAAACATTTTGTTCTGAATAAAAAGAAGACTACATATCAAAATTTGTAGGATGCAGCTAAAGCAATGCTTAGAGGGGAATTTATAGTTTTAAACACATGTTAAAAAGGTACCAATGTCTAGAATTAATGACCTAAAGTACCACCTTAAAAAGCCAGGAAAAAAACAGCAATATAAATCCAATGTAAATAGAAGAAAGGAAATATTAAAAAGTAGAAGAAAATGAAATACAAAAATAAAGAAAATTAACAAAGCCAAAAGCTGGTTATTTTAAATGATTAACAAAATTGATACACTTTCAGCTAGATTGAGTAAAAAAAAAAAACCCAAATCAAAAAAGAGCAAGAGCACAAATCACTAGTATGAAGAATGAAGAAGAGACTGTCATCACAGATTAAATATAAAAAAATTTGTATTTTTAAAATATTTAATAAAGATATTTTAAAAAAATAACAGAATATAATAAACCACTTAATACCAACAAATTTGACAATTTCAAATATATGGACCAATTCTTGAAATAATACAAGTGACCCAAATTGACAGAGATAAAACAGAAATATAAATTGCCAATTTTCAAGAATAAATCTGTTATCAGAGACTTTGCCACAAAGAAACCCTTGCCTCAGAAATGTTCCCTTGGTGAATTCAACCAAATATTTAAGAAAGAAATAACAACAACATTATATAAAATATTTGAAAGGATAGAGGAAGAAGAAATACATCCCAATACATTTTATGAGACCAACATACATCTTATACCAAAATTCTCAAAGGCATAATCAAAAGAGAAAATTATAGACCAATTTGTTTAATGAACATTTACATGAAAATCTTTAACAAAGTGAGATATAGACCAACGGAACAGAACAGAGCCCTGAGAAATAATGCCGCATATCTACAACTATCTGATCTTTGACAAACCTGACCAAAACAGGAAATGGGGAAAGGATTCCCTATTTAATAAATGGTGGTGGGAAAACTGGTTAGCCATATGTAGAAAGCTGAAACTGGATGTCTTCCTTACACCTTATACAAAAATTAATTCAAGATGGATTAAAGACTTACATGTTAGACCTAAAACCATAAAAACCCTAGAAGAAAACCTAGGCAATACCATTCAGGACATACGCATGGGCAAGGACTTCATGTCTAAAACACCAAAAGCAATGGCAACAGAAGCCAAAATTGACAAATGGGATCTAATTAAACTCAAGAGCTTCTGCACAGCAAAAGAAACTACCATCAGAGTGAACAGGCAACCTACAGAATGGGAAAAAATTTTTGCAACCTACTCATCTGACAAAGGGCTAATATCCAGAATCTACAATGAACACAAACAAATTTACAAGAAAAAAACAAACAACCCCGTTAAAAAGTGGGTGAAGGATATGAACAGACACTTCTCAAAAGAAGACATTTATGTAGCCAGAAGACACAAGAAAAAATGCTCATCATCACTGGCCATCAGAGAAATGCAAATCAAAACCACAATGAGATACCATCTCACACCAGTTAGAATGGCAATCATTAAAAAGTGAGGAAACAACAGGTGCTGGAGAGGATGTGGAGTAATAGGAACACTTTTACACTCTTGGTGGGACTGTAAACTAGTTCAACCATTGTGGAAGTCAGTGTGGCAATTCCTCAGGGATCTAGAACTAGAAATACCATTTGACCCAGCCATCCCATTACTGAGTATATACCCAAAGGATTATAAAACATGCTGCTATAAAGACACATGCACACGTATGTTTATTGAGGCACTATTCACAATAGCAAAGACTTGGAACCAACCCAAATGTCCAACAATGATAGATTGGATTAAGAAAATGTGGCACATATACACCATGGAATACTATGCAGCCATAAAAAATGATGAGTTCATGTCCTTTGTAGGGACATGGATGAAGCTGGAAACCATCATTCTCAGCAAACTATCGCAAGGACAAAAAACCAAACGCCACATGTTCTCACTCATAGGTGGGAATTGAAAAATGAGAACACATGGACACAGGAAGGGGAACATCACACACCAGGGCCTGTCATGGGGTGGTGGTTGGGGGGAGGGATAGCATTAGAAGATATACCTAATGCTAAATGACAAGTTAATGGGTGCAGCACACAAACATGGCACACATATACATATGTAACAAACCTGTACATTGTGCACACGTACCCTAAAACTTAAAGTATAATAAAAACAAACAAACAAAGTATTAGCAAATCAAATACAGTATCTTAAAAGATAACTTATTTATTCCTTTATCTATTTAGTTTTGAGATAGAGTCTTGCACTCTCACCCAGGCTGGAGTGCATTGGTGCCAACTTGGCTCACTGCAGCTACCACCTCCCAGATTCAAGCCAGTCTCCTGCTTCAGCCTCCAAAGTAGCTGAGATTGCAGACAGGCACCACCACACCTGGCTAATTTTTGTATTTTTAGTAGACATGGGGTTTCACCATGTTGGCCAGGCTGGTCTTGAACTCTTAACCTCAGGTGAACCACCCATCTAGGCCTCCCAAAGTGCTGGGATTACAGGTATGAGCCACCGTGCCTGGCCTTAAAAGATAACTTATTGAAATGGGAGACATTCCCTTATCCCGCTCACATGGTGGGACAGGGGTGTGGCTCACTTCTTCCATGCCCTGCTGCTCAGATCCCTATGCAGAACATGCAGGTTGGGGGAGGGTTTTTGGGCTCCGATGCCACAGCAGCCTGTAAGGTTGAGTGTTTACAGCTTCTGAAGCCCCAGTGGGCGTGTGTTGCAGTGCTGTTTTTCAGTTTTGCTGTCTGTAGGTGGCTTGTGTTAATCAGCTCAATTAGAACCTCTGCCTTATTCCAAAGACAGAGGGATTTCTGTATTCCAGGTTCTTGTCCTAGTGTACCAGAAAAATGGGTTCACATGTAGGCTTAGAGCATGAGTGCAACATTTTACTGAGTGGTGGAGGTAGCTCCCCGTGAGATGGATGGGGAGCCAGAAGGGGGATGGAGTGGGAAGGTGGTTTTCCCCTGGAGAGGGGCTACCCAGCGGCTAGACTCTCCTCTGACTGCCCCCAGACGAATTCCCCTCAGAGTTCATGTCATTCTGCCATTGATGGTCTGCCAGTGTCTGCTAGTGTCTGTCGGTGTGTTCTGCTCCTCTCGACAGCCGCTTGTGTGTGGTCCACTGTGGTTCTGGGTTTTTATGGGCACAGTATGTGGGGCATCGTAGACCAAAAGTCAACTTTTTGGGCTTGAAAACAGATATGCTTGTCCTTATTTAGGTCTATGGGCACAGGCCAGAGGTGGAACCTTCACCAAGGACCTCGCCCTTCTCTACCCAGTACTTCCCTGCCCCACTCCCATATCATTATGACCATAAAGAGCTTATCCCATGAATTTAGTTTGGTTTTATATTCTCTGAATTGTCATTTTAAAATGGTTAATTTTATAGTATGCAAATTTCGCTTCAACAAAAAATGCATGTAATTCATCATATTAACACAATTAAACAATACAATCATCTCAATAGATGCAGAAAAAACATTTACACAAAATCCAGCACCAAATAATGATAAGACTTCTCAGCAAATGAGGGATACAAGGAAACTTTTTCAAACCAACAAGGGGAATCTGTAAAACTTACAGATAACGTCATCCTTTGTGGTATCATATTGAACTCTTTTCCCCTAAGATCAGGAGCAAGGCAAGGATTCCCACTTTCACCACTTCTACTCAACATCATACTGAAAATCCTAACCATTTGCAATAATAAGAAAAAAGATGTCAGTGGCATACAAATCAGAAAGGAAGAAGCAAAACTGTGTATATGAAAACGACATAATTCTTTACAAAAAAAAATCATGGAAAATCTAAAAAGCTACACAAGAGATAATAAGTACATTTACCAAAGTTGCAGAATACAAGGTTTTGTTTAAAAAATTAACTGTAACCACTGCACATCTATTAGAATGGCCAAAATCCAGAGCATAAATACCACCAAATGTTGTCAAGGATGTGGAGTAATGGGAGCTCTCATTCACTTCTGATGGGAATAAAATGGTACAGCCATTTTGGAGGATAATTTGGTGGTTTCTTGCAAAGCTAAACATACTATTATTACACTATCCAGCAATTATATTCCTTGGTATTTACTCAAAGAAGTTGAAAACTTATGTAGGCACAGAAACCAATACATGGATATTTATAGCAGCTTTATTCACAATTGCCCAAACTTAGAAGTGACCAAGATGTCCTTCAGTAGGTTGGAATATCACTCAATGTGAAAAAAAAAAAAAAAACAAAACTGAACTATCAAGCCATGAAAAGACATGGAGGAATCTTAAATGTGTATAATTAAGTGAAAGAAGGCGATCAGAAAAGGCTACATACTGTATTATTCCAACTGACATTCTGGAGAAGACAGAGCTATGGCGACAGCATAAAGATCAGTGGTTGTCAGGGTCTAAGGGTGACAGGGATGAATAGGTGAAATGTAGAGAATTTATAGGGCAGTGAAAATACTCTGTATGATACTATAATGGTAAATACATGCCATTATACATTTGCCTAAACCCATAAAATGTACAACACCAAGAATGAACCTAATATAAACTATGAACTCTGTGTGATAATAATTGTCAATATAGACTCACGAATTGCCACAAATATATCACTATGTTTGGGAATGTTGATAATGGAAGAAGCTATGCATGCGTGAGGCCAAGGGGTATATGGGGAGTCTCTGTACCTTCTGCTCAATTTTGCTGTGAACATAAGACTGCCCTAAAAAACAAAATCTATTTTTAAAAGTAGTTTATATGTTGTGAAAATTTATAGAGCTATATACACTTATAATTTTTGCAGTTCTGTACATGTATACTTCATTTAAAAAATCAATTGTATTGTTATATACACAATTATGCAAACAATAAAGAAATGAAATTCAAAGCAATTCCCTTTATAGTAGCATCAATGTATAAAATACTTAGAAAAAATTATCAATATATAAGCAAGACTTCTACACTGAAAATTACAAAATGTTGCTGAGAAAAATTTTAGAAGACCTAAATTATCAACACCCTGTGACACTGGCACTGTAATTGATAAATAGATCAATACAATAGAGAGTTCAGAAATAGACCCACACTTAAAGGGTCATTTATTGGTTTTTTTTTTTAACAAAGGCACCAGAGCAATTCAATGTTACCAAAAAATAAAGTTTTTTCCACAAATGGTGTTCATATGAAAAAAAAAAAGAATTGAACTTCAACCCTTACCTAAAATTCATTTGAGGTGAATTATAGACCTAAATATTAAAAGCTAAAACCAGGCTGGGCACGGTGGCTCATGCCTGTAATCCCAGCACTTTGGGAGGCGGAGGAGGGCAGATCACGAGGTCAGGAGACGGAGACCATCCTGGCTAACACGGTGAAATCCCATCTCTACTAAAAATACAAAAAATTAGCTGGGTGTGGTGGCACGCACCTGTAATCCCAGCTATTCAGGAGGCTGAGGCAGGAGAATGGCCTGAACCCAAGAGGCAAAGCTTGCAGTGAGCCAAGATTGCACCACTGCACTCCAGCCTGGGCGACAGAGTGAGACTCTATCTCAAAAAAAAAAAAAAAAAAAAAAAAAAAAGCTAAAACCATAAAACTTTTGTGATTTAAAAACATAGCTGATGATCTTCATTATTGGGGATAGACACAGATATCTTAAACAGCTCACAGAAAACGTAATTATAAAAGACAAAACATGCCAATATGGCCTCCTCAAAATTAAAAAAAAAAGTCTTTTCATCAAAAGACACCATTGAGAAAATGAATAGAAAAGTTATAGGCTGTGAGAAAATATTAATAAATATTCAATAAAGGACTATGTACCCTGGGTATATAAATAAGTCCTATAACTCAAACATAAAAAGTCAAACAACTCAATAAAAAGTAGGCAAAATATTTGTACACTCTTTACAAAAGAAGTATACAAATGACCAACAGGCAAATCATAAAGTGTGTAATATTATTAGTCATCATATAAGTGCAAATTAAACCACAATAAGATATAACTGCATGCCTAAGAAAATGGCCAAAATTAAATATACTGGTAACATCAGAAGTTGACAAGGATGTGGAACAATCAGAACTCTCTTATATTCTTGGTTATAAAGTATATAATCAAGGGGTATTTATTATAAAATGGTACAACTACTGCAGGGAAAGTTCTGACAGATTCTGATAAACATAAATACATACTTACTTTGATCCAGCAAATCCAATCATACGAGAAATAAAAATTTACATCCACACAACAATTTGTACATGAGTGTTCATGGAGGTCTCCTCCTCCTCCTCCTTCTCTTCCTTCTTCTTCTTACTAATAACAACATAAATTTATTGCTCACAGTCCTGGTGGCTGGGAAGTAGAAACAACCAATATGCCCACCAACTTATGACTGAGTAAATAAAATATTGGCTCAGCGTAGTGGCTCATGCCTGTAATCCCAGCACCTTGGGAGGCCCAGGTGGGTGGATCACTTAAGGTGAGGAGTTCCAGACCAGCTTGGCCAAAATGGCAAAACTATTAGTTTCTACTAAAAATACACACACACAAAAAAAATTAGCTGTGCCTGGTGGCAGGCACCTGTAAATCCCAGCTACTCAGGAGGCTGAGGCAGGAGAATCCCTTGAACCCAGGAGGCAAAGGTTGCAATGAGATGAGATCATGCTACTGCACTCTGGCCTAGGTGACAGTGTGAGACTCCGTCTCAAAAGAAGTGTATGCATGGACGTATTTCTGGGGTTTCTGATACATGCTGCAACATGGATGAACCTTGAAGATATTCTGCTAGATGAAAGAAGATCTAGTAATAAAAGGTCACATATTGTATGATTTCATTTGTATGACATGTCTAGAATAGGCAAGTCTATAGAGACAGAAAGTAGATTGTTGGTTTCCTAGCACTAGGTGGTGGAAAGAACATGGGAAGTGAGGGTCTGAAGGAAAGTGACTGCTAATAGGAATGGTGTTTTCTGGGGGAGTGATGAAAATAGAAAATCAATTGTGGTGATGGTTTCACATCTCTGTAAATACTATATGCTGCAAAACAATGAATTGTGCACGTTAAATAGGTGAATTTTATGGTATATCTCAATAAAGTTGTGATTATAAAAGTTGTCAAGGATAACATCTGGATGGTGGGTATATGGTGTTTACTGCAGTTATTTCCATTTTACTGTATATTTGAAAACTTTTAAAATAAAAAAATCCTAGAGAAGATGTTGATTGTAATTGTGTGAATTTTAGAAATTCATATGAAGAAAACTCATATCTGTATTTAGTCTTTGCAGTTAGAAATAGATTACTCACTGTTTAAGCACCTCTTCAGCATCATTGATAGATATCTCAAGCTACTTCTGATGAGTGTGTGCCAGGATCCACAATTCCATCACTGCACAGCTCTGGATGTTATAAAGGTCTTCCTTACAAACTATTGAGACAAAAATCCTCATCACTACCTCATTAGAACTGGTTGCTAGCTTCTTGAAACTTCTTTTACATTTCATTCCATCGTATGGGAAGATAACAGTCATAAGTCTTATCAGTTTCTAGTTTTTCAGGCTTTACATGCCTGATCCTTCCAGCTTTTTTTTTGTTTGTTTGTTTGTTTTGTTTTGCTTTGTTTTTTGCATGATTCTGAGACCCTTCACAATCTGGATGACCTTTCTTTGAAAGTCTTTGATTTTCCCTAAACTCCCAAGTGTAACAAGAATGGAACAGTATAGTCCAGGTAAGGTCTGATCAGCACAAGAGATAAAGTGTCTCCTTCCTTATCCGATATCTTTTACTTCTGTTAACACAGTCTAGAATTACAATAGCTTTTCTAGGTAACCATAGCTCACTGCTATGGAACTTAAAGCCCTTCAGTCTGTTTCCATGCATTACACTAAGTACAGTATGCTTCTTCTCTCTATACCTGAAATGACCTTTTATTAAAAACTCAAGGACATTCCTCAGCAAGTGTTTTCAGAATGCTAAGTGTCTCAATGCCTGGTTTAGTGGCCACCTACCTTTGAGAGAGCTGCTTTTCTGAATTTGCGTCATTTTCATGATGAATAAAGCATGGAGAATCACTCTCAGCTGGTAGCGATATTCATAGACTTCCCAGATTGGAAGAGACCTTAAAAGACTGTCTCATCCCTCCTCCTGTCACCAAGCATGATGATATGTACACTAATTCTCTTCAGAGAGAGGGCAGCAGCTGCCACCAATCTACCCAGATCTCTAGGCTGTCCCTCTGTGACCCAGTCTCAGGGTAGCATATTCCTGTTGATTAAGAGTTTTGAGAGCCTTGGATGAATGCAGTACTGAAATTAGCAGGAAGTAGTGGAAATAATTCGCCTGCACTCAGCGTCTTCTGCCGACAGCATCTGCCAAACGAGGGGAATTGCAGGCAGGCAGAGATGCTGTGCACTCCATGGGTGATGAGGGGGCTTGGAGCTCCCTGCACCATGGGCAGATAATTACTTACTCCCAGTCATCCACTTGGAGATGATTCTATGTATAGAACTCCACCTCACCACGTGGTGTCCATAGCCCACAAAGGAAAAGATTTTCCAAGGAAAGTAGGTCAGTGCAGTTCCTGGATAGAGAGGGTCACTTCACCTGTTGTCTGGGTCAGTTCCAAGACCTAGAGTCTCTTACTGATAAGAGGCTGAGATCTATAGTGCAGGGAGATTTAACTTGCTCTCTTGCTCTTAGTATTATACTCATGTTAATTTCTTAGGTTTTGTACTATTTTTGCCATATATAGTATCACAGAACTGAAGGTAAGATGTGGGTCATGAGATTCCAAAATGGCCCATGAGTTATGAGATTCAAAAAGCATTAGCTACCCCAAAATGTATATTAATAACAGTGGTAATTTAAACATATTTCCACAAATTTTTTGAGACTCCTCCCTCTAGGACATGAGGTTTCATTTCCTTCCCTTTAAGTTTAGACTGGAATTAGTGATTTGCTTCTAACAAATGGAGTGTGGCAAGGGAAAACTGGGAACTTTATGATGGAGAAACCTGGCAGACACTGCCTTGACCAAACAATTAAGGTTAACAGTAATGGTAACATTGATACGTTGTACCCAGCATTGGCTTCATAGATGTGTAACCTGTGTAGCCAGACAGCTGCATGCTTGGTAGGGCCCGCACACTTGGTTTAATGCTCTGCTCTTGGCATCTTGAAATTCTTAATAATTTTATCTTTGGACTTATATTCTATGAATGATGAGTGAAGTGTGATGGGAAAATGGAGCTTGTCTGTGAGCAGAGAGGAAGATGTACAATTTGAATGTCTACTAATCTTTGCCACCTGATTTACAAGTAGCTCGGATGCCCATGAGCACAGGATTTCAGGGAGCCCGTGGTGCATGGAAGTTCAGCCCAAAGCAAGTACAAGGGAAATGTCAATATACTTACTAACATCTATGACTTAGTAAGCAGGGACAATGACAGCACTTAGAAACCATACTTCCTTTCAAACGAGAACATTCTTTGAACACAGAAGGAAAGCAGTGGTGTTCTCTGAAACATAAATCACCATGAAATCCTATCATATCCTTTTTTACCCATGTTACTTCCATGTTTCAGCTAATTATGCTGAAAATGATATAACAAAAGGAAAGTGAAATGCAGGGCAACCAATGTTTCTTTGCTTTTCAGTCCTTTCTTATTCATCAATAAACTGCAGGTGGAGTGTTGGTAGAACATGTGCATATCAAGATGCAAAATAAAAAACAGTTGAGTTCATTTTGTGCACCATCTCTGTTGTTTGGGTAAAAATGAGACACATTCGTGTACAAAGTTCAAAATACTAATTGTGCAATTTTGGTGATTCTGCATATGAGTTAACGCTCTTATATATATACTTAAGACTGTCATTGCACAATATAAAGATAAATAATAAAATTTGTTAATAAGTTAAAATGTTATATTTTATTTAGAATAATATTAAATAGCAAATAAAAAACATCATCACAAGTTGAGAGATAAAAGCTTTATATATTATTATCTTTAATACATTTTTTCCTGCTTTTTGAACAAGTGGCTTTACATTTTTACTTTAACTGGTCCCTGCAAATTATGCAGCCAACCCTAGCTATACACCTAATACGATGGTGTCTCCTCTTTGATAGACCTCCCCAAATACTTAACTCTAGTATAACCATAAATGTCTGATGAACCCAAACTGAGGGACATTCTCAAAACACGTGAACAATATCCTTCAAATGTGTCAAGATCATAAGAGGCAAAGGAAAGACCAAAATCCATCACAGATTGTAGGAGATTAAGGAGAGAAAATGATGTAATGTAACAGGGTATTAGATTATGGAACAGAAAAAAATGACATTAGTTATTATAAAACAGAAAAAAACGACATTAGTAAAAAAAACTGTTAAAATCCAAATAAAAGTCTTTGTTTTATTTAATAGTATTGTACTCATGTTAGTTTCTTAGTATTAATAAATGAATCATGGGTATTAAACTGTTAACGAGAAGTTCGGTGGCAAGTATACAGAAACTCTGTGTACTATCGTCTCAACTCGTCTGTAAATCTATTTTAAAATAACTTTTTAAAAAGCATTATCTTCAGGTCTACCATGTGCAGAAAACCACGATCAATGTGTTCATGTATGTATTCTCCTTTAATCCTGGTAACAGCACTATGCTGTATATGCATAAGCTCCATTTCACAATCAGGAGGAGGAAAACAAACTCAGAATGTCGAAGGAACCATCTGAAACTTTAAATATCTAAAGTAATGCAGCCTTAATCCCAAGTCTAATGATCTCTTTGTGCTCTGAACTTATTATTTATTCCTCATTGTCTCCCAAATAAAATCTGAAGTCATGGGTCTTGTAAACCCAGGTTTTCTTTATCTTGCTTTAGTTCCAGACTTAAATTATTTTCCACTGTATTGCTTCACACATGCAGCTTCCCAGTAAATTTAGCTCCTCTCTGATCAGTAGACACAGCCTGTATTTTCCCTGCTTTATGTTCACATTCACTTTCCTCCTTCCGCCTACCTTTTCCTTTCTTCTCTACCTGAAATGTCCACGAGCCCAAATCTCACTTGACCTTTATGATGCAGCTCTAGAGCTCCTTCCTCCTTTAAATCTTCCTTTCTCTTTATTCTGAAGTGGTCTCTCTCTCTCTTCCCTTAAATTTAATACCATGATGTGAATTCCATATGATTAAGAATAACAAAAACAATAACAACACATGATATTAGGAAGCATTTACTAAGATCATGCATGTATAATCTCACTGTATCCCCACAACTGTCCTCTAAAGTCAATATTATTGTTATATGTACTTTACAGATTAAAAACTGAGGTTTGTAGAATTTAAGCAAATTGCACAAGGTTGCAGAGCTACCAATAATGATACCACAAAATTATATAATTTATGGATAACAGATTTTTATTTTAAAACATATATTTGATAAATAAAAGCTATATATATAGTTTATATATATTTATATATTATTTATATATATTTATATAGTATTATATACACATATATTCAAGGTGTACAATGTGATGATTCAGCATACATGTACATTGTATAATCATGACTGGAATGAAATTAATGAACACATCCATTGATACCCATAGTTACCATTTTTGTTTTCTGTGTATTTGTGGTAAGGACACTTAAAATCTTCTCTTATCAAATTTCAAGTAAACAATACAATATTATTAACAATAATCACCAAGTTTTACATTAAATCCTTATAACTTATTCATCTTATAATTGAATGTTTGTATCCTTTGACCAACATCTCACCATTTTCCCCACCTTCTAGCCCCTGGCAACGACTCTTCTACTCTGTTTCTATTAGCTCAATGTTTTTAGACTCCTTAAAGGCCAACTAACTGCCCAGCCTTCTAATGCTTGGATTTTCTTTAGGGTATCAGAAGCCTGAGACCCCGAATGATGAAAATGGCTTCTCCAAGGTTACAAAGCAAGTCGGTTGTAGAGATGAATTAAAACCCTACAATCCTAACACCGGGTTCTCTCTGACATGCCAGGCTGCAGTTTCACACATTTTTGTCTATGAATATCTTCAGCCCATCAGAAGTGCTAGCAGACTATCATGACAACTCAAAGATGAAGGCTTCCCGCTATCCTCAGGAGAGTGGAAACTGCCTGTTCTTGAGAGAATTTTTGACCTATAGCAATGGTCTTCAACCTATAGTACCCAGACCAGCAGCAGCAGCATCACCTGGCCACTCGTTTGAAATGCAAATTATTGATTCCCACCCAAGACTCACTAAATTATGAACTCTGGGGTTTGGGGCCCAGGACTCTGCTTAATAAGCTTTCTGGGTAATTACATTATTTGCTAAAGTTTGAGAACTACCATACTAGGGCAGATTCTATGGCACAAATAGAGATGTATGTTACCAACAGCAACAATCCTGTGATCTGTCTGAGCTACTGTAGTTGCATTGTTTGTTTCACGAGGCACCTGGTTTTCCTTTTCCTTAATAGACCACTTGTCCATTAGCATCTGAATTGAAAGACACAGGTGAGAGGAACATTTCCAGCTGGAGTAGGGTCAGCATCTTGGCTTTAGCTGCCTCAAATCTATTCTTTCCCTTCCTTCTGGGTGAGACTTGCCATATGGGTGCTCAGTATAAAAAGGTTAATGCAGAAAATGTAAAGGATTCTTTTTGCGGGTATGAGAAACAGTGCATTCTTCAGAATCTTGCTAATGCAGCCGTGCCTTGATCTTCCTACCCTGAAAGGGAAGATTGAATTATGTTTTTAAATCCTTTCTTCTTCTGTAATAAAATTGCATCCACACTTGGCTTTCGCAGTGTCTCCCTCTGTTGGTGGAGTCTCCTTCCCTGCCCCTTTGATGTTGACGTTGTCTTGATAAATTGTCTCGACCAGTGGAATGTTGACAGACACAACATGAGAGGAGGCTTTAAATTTGTTTGTATATCATTTTTGTCTTCATCAATGTAGGCTGATATGACAAATATACTATAGACTAGGTGGCTTAAATAACAAACATTTATTTCTCATAGTTCTGGAAACTGGAAAGCTAAAGATCAAGGAACGGGCAGATCTGGTGCTTGGTAAGGCACTCTTCCTGGTTTTCAGATGGCTGTCTTCTTGTATGATCACATGACAGAGACAGAATAGAGAAGAAGTAAGCACTCTCATGACTATTCTTATAAGGGCACTAATTTTATCATGCGACTCCACCCTCATTCTATAATGACTTCTTAAAGGCCCCATCTGTAAATACCATCACAATGGGGATTAGGGTTTTAACATATGAATTTTAGAAGAACACAAACATTCAGTCCATAGCATATATCATAATCCCATTAATCTCATAGAGCCACCATAAGAGTATGTCCCAGATAGCCAAAGAGAGGTATGGGGCATATGGATCATAACTGAACCCAACTCTTAGCATAAAGCTAAGTCCAAATGATCCCAGTGAAGCAGGGCCAACTCAAATCTTCATGAGCAAGAAAATAAATGTTTATTGCAAGCCATTGAGCTTTTTACCAGCAGTAACTAGTATGCTGAGAGAGTCTCAGGATCTACCAAAGATATCTACTGCAGCTGACCCTCACAAAAGAAGACAAATATAAGCAGTTCCAGGCCCTTCATAGGGAGGTCTTAGAATATGATCATAACGATTACCAGAGGGAATTCTGCTTCTGCTTAGGATGTGCAAGTTCAAGACAGACCACTGCGTCCACAACTAAAACTAACAGAAAATAGGCCGGGCACGGTGGCTCATTCCTGTAATCCCAGCACTTTGGAAGGCTGAGGCAGGCAGATCACTTGAGGTCAGCAGTTCAAGACCAGCCTGGCCAACAGGGTGAAACCCCGTCTCCACCAAAAAATACAAAAATTAGCCGGGTGTGGTGGTGCACACCTATAATCCCAGCTCCTCGGGAGGCTGAGGCACAAGAATTGCCCGAAACTGGGAGGCAGAGGTTGTAGTGAGCTGAGCTCATGATACTACACTCCAGCCTGGGCAAAAGAGCAACAATAAACAAGCAAACAAAGCCAGAAAAAAAAACCACACAGAAAATAGTATATAGGTTTCAAATACATTAGTTAACTACAAATACAAAGAAATCTAAAAGAATTAAATTCCAGAGAGAGTTGAGCTTTTCTATGTGAGCATAGTGTCTGCTTTCTTCCCTGGCAGTATCTGCCATGTCTACCCAAGAAAGGGTGGAAGACTATACCTTCCTTCTGCAGACAGTCCTGTAGGGGTTAGGAATAAGCCAGCAAATCTTTTCAATCCATTGTGCCAGGCCATGTGAAAATTAAATTTGTGAGACTCCAATTCCAACAACACAACACTAATTCTCCCCACCCACTGATTCTTCCCCACCAGACTTTGGCTGAGTGCATGGTCAAATTTTGGGAGGTAGAGGGCTGGGATGGAAAGAGAACAATTTCCCTTTATAATATGGTCCTCAGAGCTCAAAGTCTTCCTAGAGATGGGGGCTGGTAATAATTGCAAGACCTTATCTTGGCCATACACATTTGAAATAAGAGGTGAACTAAAAGTAAATAAAGCTGCAGCCCGGATGTGACCTAACTCAACCCATGATTGAATCTAATTGAAGTCATCATTCCTTTACTCTGGTTTTCTGACTTAGTAAAGAGTTTGCCCCTCTGGGATAAAGTAATATTTTCTCCAGTCCCTAGAGTTGTTTAAATCACAATACATGGCATGCAATAAAATTTCAAGTTATGCAAAGGAGCAGGAAACTGTTACCCATAAACAAGAGGGGAAAATAGCCAAAACAGCAGACCCAGGCATGACCCAGCTATTAGAATTAGCAGATAATGGCCTCCAAAAAAATTATAAATATTAAAAGAACTTAGAAGAGTGAAAAATAGATTTAAAAAAGAATTTGATAGAGAAACAGAATCTCTTATAACAAATCCAAATATACTCACTAAAACGGAAAGGTGCCATATCTAAAACTAAGAATTATATTGGATATGTCTAACAGCAGACCTGACACAGCTGAATAAAGGAACAATGAATTCAAACACAAATCAATAGAAATTATCCAACCTGAAGCACACAGGGAAAAAATAAATAAAAAGACACATGTGGGACAATAGCAAATGGTCTAATTGGAGTCCCAAAAGGAAAGAATGGAACAGAAGAAATATTAAGGGAAATAATGGTGAAGCATTTTCCAAGATTTAGGAAATAGGCCAAACTATAGGTTCAATAATATCTTGGAAACTCAATCAAATTGAAGACAATCCTAGCCAATCTCAAGGCGCCAGAGATGACCACTGGGTATGTTAATTTCTCCTTGCATTGGAATCTGTCCTCCCTCCATTAACTCCTATGGACTGACATCCAGACTTTACTGCCTAATCTAGTGGAACCCTCACTGTACTGAAGAGATCCAGCATGGGAGCTACCAGTGCCTCTGTGTTAGTTCATTTTGCTTTGTTATAAAGGAATGCCTGAGGCTGGGTAATTTATAAAGAAAAGAGGTTTATTTGGCTCATGGTTCTGCAGGCAGTACAAGCATGACACCAGCATCTGATTCAGGCGAGGCCTCAGGAAGTTACCAGTCATGATGGAAGATGAATGGGGAGCCAGCATATCACATGATTAGAGAGGGAGCAAGAGAGAGAGGGAGGAGGTGCCAGGCTCTTTTAAACAACCAGATCTCATGTGAACTCATAAAGTAAGAACTCACTCATTACCATGAGGACAGCACCAAGCCATTCATAAGGAATCCACCCCCATGACTCAGACACTTCCCACTAGCCCCTATCTCCAACACTGGAGGTCACAATTCAACATGAAATTTGGAGGAGACAAAACATCCAAACCATGTCAGCCTCTGTCACTGTCTAAGTCAGACTAATCTGAGCCTACATAAAGTCATCAAGGGAAGTGGTGTTTGGTTATTCTTTGCATAAAAATGCCACTTGTGTAGTAAACTGGATTCAGAGGCAATCCCTGCATAAATGGCCAGTGACCCCTAGTTTGCCATGAAGCCAAGTTTTTGCTCAGTAGGAATACTTTTTGTTAGCTAACTAAGCTACCAGGATTAAAAAAATGAAAGAACTAGTTAATTCAAAACAAGAGAAAAATAAAGCATTAGATTTAGAGATGAAAAAACTACATAATAAAGAGACCACATAAGCCTAGAAGAAATAGCTTATGGAGCCACCCCAGATTTCTAATTCATTCAATCTGTGCAAGATATAGAGCATGCAAGTCTTTGCAAGATACAGAGCATGAAAGTTACATTTGCAAGGTACTACAACAAATGCTTCTAGAGTTTCTCTTGTCTTTGCCAACATAAGCAAAGCTATGGTCCAGCTGGAACATGCCCATCTGTTGACCCCATGGTTAGTCTCTGTCTAGGACCCAATTCTGCCATCCATAGCCCACTGCAATGATCCTATGGCCTAAGGTTCCTATAACATCAGGAAATTGCCCTGGATCCGTCTTCTTCTCTCACTCCATGCTGCAAGTCCTAATGATTGTGGACACACGCACACACACCCCAACCTCCTAAGCCCTTTTTAGGTATGCCTGTAGGCATTAATTCAAATAAACAAGTATTAACTGAACACCAATGCTGCACATACCACTGTACTACTTGAGGTAAGTAGATACAATAAATAAATACTTTTTGTATGAAAACTCAGATTAATCAATAGATGAAGTCCAGGGAGCTTTGCTTTAAAGGATTCTGAAGTCTTTTCCAAACATTTTGGTAAGGAATGTTGTGATTGATTATCAATGTCTGCCTGGAGCAAGACATGAGGGAAAGGCAGGCAGAACATTGCATACTTGCCATCCAAACTAAAGGAGATATAAACACATATTAAGGGATTTCTTGTCCCAAAGAATCTCTCAATCTAGTGGGAAAGACAGACAAATACATAAATAGCTAAACCACAAGGCACACAAGCCCACAGTGAAATATTAACAAACTTCTATGATGATATTTTGGAGAAAAAATGTACTTGACAGTGAGGATTGAGAAAAGTCTTGGAGAAGCAGCGAAATTTGAGCTGAACTTTAAGTGGAATTAAATCATCTGTGAATTCAGGTGAAAGTTGCAACTGAAAGAGGTTTTTGGATATTTGGTTTTCTGTTTTTTTTCTGTTTCAAATCCAGCATTTCATTTTGGACTTTATGTGTTCTACACCCTTGCGTTATTAGAGTTGAGGAAGCTAATGTCAAATGTCACTCCTGACTTCCTTCTCTAATTATTTTAGGACATTCTGTGGCTCTCCAGCCATGCCAGGCATGTTCCCACTTTCAACCTATCCTTCAGCACTTCAAGGGTCTGAGATCCATTTCCAGGATTCATGGACAGAAGAAGATTCCCGTTGGCTCACAGTGTAGTCATTGGCCATGCCATTGTGTGTCGATCACCTTCCTTGAAACATAAGATTTTCCTTATCACAAAACACATGAATACCTTTGAAATGAAATGGTATTTGTGAATTTAATTTGTCATTTTTTTGCATCAGAGGCTGTCTTTCTGGTGAGATATAGGCGTGGGAGCCAAAAGAAGTTAAACTTGCCACTGTGTGCATTGGAGCAGGTCATCCTTGAAACTGTGTAGGGTAAAGAGACTAGACAGCACCTGTGTTCAGATTCTGTCTTCGCTTTGATCTGAGACATCCAGAAAAATCACATTTCCTCTGAGTTATTATTTTATCATGTGCCATTTGAAAACACTGGAGAAGATGATCTATATGTGCTCCTCTGACATAAATTTCTGTGATGTCTATACAAGGGATAGCTCTGGCTGGGCGCGGTGGCTCACACCTGTAATCCCAGCACTTTGGGAGGCCAAGGCAGGCAGATCACGAGGTCAGGAATTCGAGACCAACCTGACCAACATGGTAAAACCCCGTCTCTACTGAAAATACAAAAATTAGCCATGCATGGTGGTACACGCCGGTAATCCCAGCTACTCAGGAGGCTGAGGCAGAAGAATCACTTGAACCCGGGAGGCAGAGGTTTCAGTGAACCGAGATCACACCACTGCACTCCAGCCTGGGCAACAGAGCAAGACTCTGTCAAAAAAAAAAAAAAAAAAAAAAAAAAAAAAAAAAAGAATGGCATAACTCTATCAGACAGTGAAGGGTATGGATATTTGGATAGAGGTTAAAATCAGACATTGCGAAGCTGCTTCAAGTCACCTTCCTTGTAATGGTCATGAATTCTGTTATTCCTGTTAGAAGGGTTGAAGGCCTAAGCCATTCTTTCTGTTCTTTGCCAGGGAACCCAAGATCTGCAGAGTGTGTGCCACCTAACTACTCAACGGTTGTAGGCAGGAGAGAGATGAAATAGAAATATGTAGCTGGATCTGCACAGATGGCAGTCCCTGAATTAGCCACCTGTGATAGTAAGCATATGACTGACCATAGAACAAAGAAAGGGTAAAAGGGAGTACTGTGCCTGTGCATGGAATAAGTTACACAGTAACCGTGCTCACTGGTAAAAAGTATTGCAATGAATGTCCTGGGCAGAGCAAGGAAAGAAGTGAGCAGATGGGCAGAGGCACAGGAAGTCAGTTTCAAAACTTTCCCTCAAACTCATGAGATCCAGCCAGCAACTGCCTGAGAACTTGGCACATCAGGGCAACACTCAACAGTCATTTTCATTTTGAAAGCACAGAAAAAAATACAAGAAAAGCAATAACAACAACCAAAGCAAAGTAATATATGAATCATTTGAGAATAATTAAGTAGTAGTTTTGTTTGACTAATTACAAATGTATTTAGAGTTTAGAGAAGAAAGGTCAAATGAGCCGGAGAGATTAACAAAACCCTCCGAGATGAGACTGGATTTGAAGTGATCTTGAAGAATAGGAGGGGATATTAGAAAAAGTGGTAATAAGCTTTACAAGTGTAAGGGATAAGATCTGAATACATATATACACTATTACAACAGGAAAATACCAAGAGAATACATTTCAGGAAAGGTAAGAAGATAAGCAAAGGCATAGAACTGGGACTCAACGTGGCTTGTTTGGGAATGAGAAGAATAATTCCAACGTCACTGGTGAGCGGAGGACATGGGGAGGTGTCTGGAGGGATGGGGTGAAGTTAGGTTTTGGAGACAGTGAAGTTTGGACTTACCTAGAAGCCAACAGTAAGATTTATTGACAGAAAATAGGAAACAGGGGAGTGACAATATAAGAGCAGGATTTTAAGAAAATAATTCTTGTGGCTCATGAAAGAGGAATTGGCATTGAGGGGCTGGCTTGGAGATTGCTGCAGAAATCCAGCCAGAGGTATTGAAGACCTACAACACATGGTTAGAGGCTCAAAAATATCCATAAGCTGAATGGTTGAATCCTGGATTGAAGAATGGCTGCAGAAATGGAGATAAAATGTCAACTCAGAGAGGCAATTTAAATGAATAGGTGTCACGTCTCAATGACAAATTGGATACCCAAGTGAATAATTTTAAGAAATATCTCTCTAGATGTATATGTGTACCTTAAATGACTTCCTATATACTTTTTTCAAGGAAATGATATATAATTCCAATTTGGAACTAGATTTCACTTTAGGTCTAATTCAAGCAACAAGGATTAAACGACTGACTTCCTAATGCAAATTTTTGCTCCAGCCAATGGCAGGAACTCCAACATAACCAGTGAGGAAGTTGTTCATGATGGTTCTCATCCAATTTGGCAGGCTCCATCACCTCAAAGTTTCCCAAGGAACTCACCAAATCTGGGTTATGTGAGAATTTGGAAAGGGGATGCCCTTTTTAAGAGCCTCCCTAGATATTGTATTGTCACATTGAAACCTCACATCAACCCTATTGATATGACACACAGATCTTCCTGTTTAACGGCAAAGAAACAGTTACAGAAAGAAAGTGAGAATGAGGCAGGGCCAGCCAGCCAGGTTGTGGATGCACAGAAGATCCAGTTTGCTCTTCTCTAAACACATACTTTTCCCTATACAATTCAGGGATTATGCTTTCAAACCCAGGGGCATCTTTATTCTTTGATTCAAAGTGGCATGCTGTAAATAACTCTCTCTTTCCAAGTGCCCAGACACTAGTCTTTATAAATAAAAAGAAAAAAAAAGACATGACTGGGGAGTTCCCTGTAGGACAAAAGTCCTTTCTCTAGCGTGACTTGATCCAAAATAAAGTCTAAAAAGAAGCTTTTGTTCAAAAGGATGCTGTTAGAAATGTGCACCTCTTTTCTTCCAAGCTGCATATGCACCTGTTCCTCAGTCACCTTTGTGCATTCCTTTTCTCAATGGATGCATGTTCTGAACTTTGCCTTGATTGATTCCAGAGGATTTTATGTTTAGACTTAGCTCATGGCTGGATCCAGGGGACCTTGTCTTACTTCTCTTCTAGGGCATCATCTATTGAATTGACCTGTATCATCTGAAAGGCAGCAAATGTGGTGATGTTTTGAATGCAGCAAGACCATCTCTGCTGTCTCCATAATTTGCTTCAGCTGCCTATTTCCTCTTCCAAAGAATCCTAGGATGTAATCGCCATGATGTAGAGGAAGGAAGCAGGCAAAGTGGGCACAGAAATGCGGGCTACAGCACATAGCCAGTGCACTGACAAAGAGTGGAGCTGAATAAGAAAGCATATCTAAAATTTCTCAGGACTTATGAATGCTGAGCTTCTATCAGAACATGTGTCAGCTGCAGCCTGCCAGGGAGCATACCAGGCTGAGGGGCAAAAATGCAATGGCTACTCCCTAAATGTAGGATGGAAAGGAAAATGTACATACCTTTGCTGGTGAGTGTGTGTGGTGTGGGGGCTTAAATAAGAACAGGGTTTGGGGGAAAATTAGGGTTTCACCAACAAATATTCATCGATACCTTTGTGTTTGTCAGGATAATATGCTAGTTGGTAAGGATATAGCAAAGAAGATAGAATTCATGTTGGAGACTGGCACTAATGTGATCACACAAATATCATAAACTGTGTTTAATGAAGGAAAAAATTCTATGAAGGTATGAGTGTATATAAGACGAAGTTCTGATTTAGCTTGAGCAGGGAGCAATTGCAGGCAGGAGGCAGGAGCAAGGCATGAGGAGAAAGTGTTCCAGTGTGTTCTAAGCCTAGTGTGCAAAATAAGGCCAGTGAGGCTGGGGGACAGAGGGGAATAACCCAGGGATGGAGAGGTGGGTGAGAATCAACTCAGGCAGTGCTCTGTGGGCTACAATAAGCGTTCTGATACCTGATTGATGGAAAATTTACTTTGATTACTAATTGTTGGGACCCTTGATGGGTTTTAGTGGATAGGTAAAGTGACTGAATTTGTAGTTTTTAAAGATTATTCTGGCCATATGTAAGGAATTAGAACACTGAAAGCTCACATATGGATAATCAGTATCTAGTAAGATATAGTGAAGTTGTCACCTTGTGGGCAAGATGAATAGACAAAGGAGAGGGGTCAGTTTTTGTTCAGCATCTTTTATATACCAAGGACTGTGACAAGGATTTAGAGATTCTCATTTTATTTAATCTCCATAACCTCTCTATGATGTAGGTGGTATTTCTGTCCTTTGACAGATTAGGGAATACTTACTTTAGACAAATTTATCCATTCAGGGATCTATCCATGCATCCATCCATCCATCCATCCATCCTTGCATCCATCCATCCATCCATCCATCCTTGCATCCATCCATCCATCCATCCATCCATCCATCCATCCATCCATCCACCAGCTTATTTACTCACCCACCTAACTCAATATTTTACTGAGCACTACAATGAAGGTACCTGGTTAGGCACTGAGGTTATTTTGGTAAACAAGACGTGGTCCATACCCTCAACGAGCTCGTAGTCTAGTGGAGATGCAAATAAGTAAATGGGTGGTTACAGTTAAGTGGAGAAAGTTCTGTAATGTGGTTAAGCCCATAGTGCTTGGAAGAGCAAGGTCAAAGCACCCAGCCTCATGGTGGTAGGTCAGAAATCTTACCCAAGGTCTCATAACCAGTGCCTTGGGTGTCAGAACCAAATCCCAAATCCATGTAGGGCTGCTTAATCTGAAACCAAAATGGTTTTCATTTTACCATTATGTAAAGTAATTATGCAAAGAATTACTTTGGATTTTTTGTAAACTGTCTGAAAACATGTGACCCATGTTGACTAAATCCCACTGAAGTTTGGCTGTTATGAGCGGTGTGAATAAGTGCAACCAAGGCTGGCAGACCTTGGCTACCCTCACCCCACCACTAGACTTGGCTAGAGCCAGACCACTCTGGAAGCCTTGAGCACTGGGGCCTCCATAAGCACCTGCCCAGGACAGGGCGTGCGTTTAATGAGCTCTGGTGTGGCAGAGGGGCACCTGGCACCTCAGCCGATGGAAACAGCCCCTCTGGCCAAACAAAAATGAAGTGCACAGGCTGCCAGCGTTTTGGAGCATGAGAGAAAGAAATCTAGGTTGAGTGAGGAACAGCTATTAATTATAATCTCAGCTCGGGCCTTAGAGTAGTGAGAAGTGCTTCTGGAAATCACTTGTCTCAGAGAAAATGAGAGTGCTGGCCCTCATTCTGTTCCAACCCAAGGGGCCACAGGGGCCTTGCAGGGATGCATGAACACACACACACACACATACACAAACACACACACACACACTCTCTCTCTGTCTCTCTCTCTCACACACACAAACACACACACACAAATGCTTTACTGAACACTAATTATGTGTCAAGTATGACACTGAGTGTTTGCCTACATTATCTTAGCTTCTTCCTACAACAGCTCCATAGCATTTCTTAATCATTATATATTCCCTCTCAGTGGAGTAAAAATATAGATTCCCTCTGCTTCGCCCTCCACTTAGCTTTTGCAAACTCTTTCTGTGTTTTTAATTTTTAATTTTTATGGCTACATAATAATTCTACATATTTAGGGGCTACATGTGATATTTTCATATGTATACAATGTGTAATGATTAAATCTGGGTGACTGCAATATTCATCACCTCACATGTTCATCATTTCTTTGGTTGGGGATATTCCAAATCTTTTCTTCTAACTATTTTGAAATGGACAATAAATTATTGTTAACTATAGTTGCCCTATTTTGTTTTTGAACACTAGAACTTATTTCTTCTATCTAACTGTATTTTTGTACCCATTAACCAACACTTCTTCATCCCCCCTTCCCACTACCCTTCCCAGCTTCTAGTTACCACCATTCTAATCACTGCCTCTATGAGATCAATTTTTCTATCTCCAGACTCTTTTCTGACTTTTAACAAGTTTATGAAAAAGGGTAAGTTACTTTGAAAATATACTATTTTGCATTGACATCTTTTTTCCCACTGTGATCCAAGGAAGGGAGCCAACATTTATGACTTGGGTCTTTGAAGGGAATTACGCTGCATCATCCCAGATGACCATAGGAAGGAGAAATGTGGTCTTTTATTTGGAGGGAGTGGTGGAAAGAGTTTTACAGGAGTGGAGGAGACTGAGCGTCTTCTGCCTGGAGAGGGGATGTATCTGAGTAGCAGACACTGGCCTGGGAAATGAAAGTGTGCTGCCATGTCTGTGTGCAATGAGAAGAACCACTGTGCAAAGCATCTCAGTGCCTTATCGGGTAGCTGTGCCTTGGATCAACATTTGTAGTCAAAGGACTCAGCATACAGGGGGAAACTACATCCACTGCCATGAAATAAGGACTTCTTCTCTACTTTATTCCTAAAAGTTACTCCACCCTCAAGGAATAGAGAGGCAGTACTAGAAGGGGGAAGCTCACATATTCTATAAATATTTCCATAGACACTGCTCATAAACCCACAAAACAAGCCCATCCACTCATACACACAAATTCACAATCATACGAACTCAGTAATATACACAGCGCTTCTATCATTCACTCATTTTTTTAGTGGCTGCAAATGCATGCATATATGGGTGTGTGTGCATGTATGTATGTGCACGTACATGTGTGCATCTATGTGTGTGCATTAATTCGGGGGACAGGGATGCCAGGGGGCCATCTGAATGATCCATTTAGGGCTGCGCATGAAAGTAATAGACTTCTTAAAGACACAAATTAACATTATTGAGTGACATAGAAAAAGGGAGGGAGAGGGAGAGAAAGAGAGATGGCCAGTAAGAGAAGCCTCCTTGATTAGGGGACAGGGTGTCTTTCATTATATGCAAAATCAAGGCCAAGGCAGATGGGTGACTACCTACCTGCCACGTTGGAAATCTCTTCTCCACCCCAAAGTCTCCCCTTAGTAATTCTTCGGCACCCTGGATCATCTCCCACAAGTCACTCTTTGAGCTTAGGGAAAAGTGCTTATGTTTTGGCAGGGGTTGGAGGAGAGATGTTTATGTATTAACTCTCTATCCATATAGTGAGTTAGTTACAATCTTGTCCTAGAGATAAGGTTAAATCCTGTTTGCACTACCAATTATCTGAATGATTTTGGCAACCTTTTGTACCTCTCTTAGCTGCCATCTTCTCATGTATAAAATGGTTTTTGTTCTTTTTTGTTTGTTTTGTTATTGGTGTCATTTTTACACTATAGCATGGTGAAGAGGATTAAATGAGGAGATGCAAATGAAGTAGAAGTCTCATTCAACACTATCATTGTCTTCACAAGCCATTGATCTCTTATGTAAGATGTAGTGGCAGATTGACCAGTTCTGTGACTGAAAATCACAGAAGATGAGCAATAGGATGAATATCTTTTGATATGAAAGAGGGAATGAGGAACTGCCAAGGGTGAGGGGATGTTCATCAGGAAAAGCAGAGCTGAGTAGGGTCCGGAGTTGTTGGTGATGGGAGGGCAAACTTTCACATGTGTGTAGGTGTGGGGATGATGGCCCTGTAATAGCAACAGTTACTTTAGTCTCTTCAAGCTTGATGGGAGGTCAGTCAAATATCGTCTGTCACCAGGACTGCCCTATTCTAAGTTCCTGCCAGAGCCCTGTGTCTTGCAACCTGAGAGCCCGAACAGATTTCAGAGATTTGCCAGACCAATCCTATCATGGTCCAGAAGAAAGCAGTGCAGGTCAGAGAGGAAGGACATGTGTCCAAAGTCACACAGCAGGCCAGCTCTGGAGTTAGGACTGGAACTTAGGTCATTGGATGCCAATTAGAACACATTTCAATGACTGCACTGTCTCAAATCAAATTCCAGGACCAGTCTGTGATAGAGGTCTTTATTACCCCAGCTCCCTTGTATTGTAGCTTACCCGACCTGACTGACGCTGCCACTAGCTAACTATGGCCCTCAGGGGCACCCTGTTACTCTCTCTGTTTGTAAATTGGTTGGCTGATCTGAATGGTTTCTAAGGTCCCTTTAGCTTTGATGGTCTGTGCTTCCCCGGCTCACGTGTCGTGGAAGCCGTCAGATATCCGAGAAGGAGGAGGACGCAGCATGACAGGTGGTGTCCCTGACTCTGGAGGGGGACTTGGCAGAGCTGCCTCCTCTGATGGGGATGGGGAGGGTGGGAGCTGGCAGGAGGATCCACCCACTTTGGACAAAAGCTATGATTCACCAAGTGGAGGAAGGAAGGAGGGAGGCACATCAGCCAGTAGCATGGGACATTCCACAAAAGGTGTCTGTGATCTTCTAAGCTCTGAACCCCTAGGCCTTTACTGTGCACAAAAGGCTTGTAGCTGACTCAGGCAAACCCCAAAATTTTAATCCACAATGTTCTCACTGAGATTCAAGGAGAACATTATTTTTGTGATAAAGATATTTCAGGATGACTCAGCGAATTTTCATGACTCAGTTCTCCATGCCATAGCCAGACAAATCTTCCTAAAATAAAAATTGGGTCATGGCATTTTCTAGCTGAAAACCTTTCAGGGACTTCCTCAATCCTTGCTGTGGCCTCCAGAGTCTGGTGAGATGTGGCCTTTGCCTGCCTCTCTGACCTCCTTCTAGCCCATACTTCCCCACTCATTGCAACAGTCCACTCACAGTCGTCCCATCCTTTTCTCAAAGAACCCAACTCATTCCCATTTCATTGCTTTTGTATGTTCTGTTCTTGCCACCAGGAATTTTGTTCTCCCCACTCTTTGACCATCTATCACTGATTTTTCTTCGGTCTTTGATTATGTACCAATTTATCAGGAAATCTCTTCTTACCCTTTCTCACTCTAAATGATGATCCTGTTTCTTATGCTGGTTCACACTATTTTAACATCATCGTTGTCCTCTTGACACTTACCTAAATTTGTAATTCTGTATTTATTTAGGCTTATTTGTTGCTCTCTCTCTCTCTCCCTCCCTATTATTGCCAAGTCTCCCAAGACCAAGAAACATGTTTATTCTTCTCATCCCTGAAATGTCAGTCCATAGCACAGTGCCTGGCAAGTAGTGAACAATGAGGAAGATTTTTTTTGTTCGCTTTAAAAAAAAATAAATGTATAATCATTGAGTCCAAACATCAGGAATAACTGCCATAAAGCGCAGAATGTGCATGGTCTTTCCCAAAGGGCCTTTGGGGAACTTGTGCATTTAAGTAAATCAGTGCTTTTGTCACCCCTCTGGGGGAAGAGTCACTTTAGAGCCATGCAATGTCCAGAGTGCTACAAACAGCATCCAACTTAACGGTTTCAAATTCTCTTTTAGTCATGAGCCTGTTTCTCAGCCAAAGCTGTGTCCAAACCCCAACATAAAAACCACATGAAATCAAAGGTCTCTGGCTAATGTAGGGGCTGGGGCAGAGGGGAAGGAATTTTTAGAATCTTCACTCTTCCCTAGTGGTGTACCTAGGGTGGCGCAGGAAGGTGTTTCACTTTGGGGTGTAGGCAATAGGGGGTATATTATCTGTAGAGAATTTAAAAACAATAATGCAATCAATAAACAACAAATACAAACCAATAATATTAACTAAAATTTGGTCTGTTTTTCAATAGGCAGTGCTAGACAGTATCAATGATAAAATGCTCTTCCCTGTCCCCCATCCCCTCCCAACACACATACATTATTTGTATGCTTCGGATCCTCTGGCTTTTCTCCATGAAATTCTTATCCAAAGCCCTCATTATAGAAGAAACTGACTTGGTCAGACTATAGGAGCTCCCATGTGGGGCAAGCCCAGAATGAGGGCATGCAAACGGAATTAAGTCAACCTATGTTGAGCATAAGTTCAAAGGGCTTTAGTGTTACCCTTCTGGGTACTCCCAGGACAGAAGCTTGTGTCTTTGAAAGACAGGATTGGATCGAGGTTAAGGGCAAGGACTGTGCAGCCAGCCAGCCTGGATTCAAATCTCAGCGGTGTCCTTTACTAGTGTGTTGAGCTTAGGTAACTTACTTGAGCTCTTTAAGCTTAAGTCTTCATTTACAAAATGTAGAAAGGAAAGTGACCTATCTCTGAGTATTACTTTGATGATCAGAAAAGGTAATCAAGGTTAATTGTTTAGCAAGGGAGTAATCACTAGTACATGTGAACTATAGTCCTTGCTTGGGATTTACATATCTGGTATCCTCTTTATTCTGATGCCTGGTTTCTGGCTGTTGCATAAAACACACATGGTGTCAGGGTATCTTTGACTCCAATATTTTAGGGGAACCTATCTCCACGTGGAGATGCTACTTGGTAGGGGTTGACTATACAAGATGTTGAGATCCACATGAATCCCAGGAATATCTGATGGAAACCCTAAAAAAAAATATGAAAACTTTCATCTTTCTGCTTGGACTTGATAATCTAATGACTGAGCTCAAGGAGAAGGATTAGGACTGTTCTTGTGCTCTGGACATAGCCAGAAGTGCTATCATTAACGAAATAATAATGAAAAGTAGCTCTCTAGATTCCTTCTATCTGGGCAGGGCATCTCTGAAAGAAAGGCAGCAGGCCCAGTCAGGGGCTTATAGATAAAATTCCCATCTCCCTGGGACAAAGCACCTGGGGGAAGTGGCAGCTGTGGGTGCAGCTTCAGCAGACTCAAATATTCCTGCCTGCTGGCTTTGAAGAGAGCAGCAGATCTCCCAGCACAGTGCTTGAGCTCTGCTAAGGGACAGACTGCCTCCTCAAGTGGGTCTCTGAACCCTGTGCCTCCTGACTGGGAAACATTTCCCAAAAGGAGTCGACAGACACCTCACACAGGAGAGCTCCAGCTGGCATCTGGCAGGTGCCCCTCTGGGACAAAGCTTCCAGAGGAAGGAACAGGCAGAAATCTTTGCTGTTCTGCAGCCTCCACTGGTGATACCCTGGCAAACAGGGTCTGGAGTGGACCCTAGCAAACTGCAGCAGACCTGCAGCAGAGGGGCCTGACTACTAGAAGGAAAACTAGCAAACATAAAGGAATAGCATCAGCATAAACAAAAAGAATGTCCACACAAAAACCCCATCTGAAAGTCACCAACATCAAAGACCAAAGGTAGATAAATCCATGAAGATGAGGAAAAACCAGTGCAAAAAGGCTGAAAATTCCAAAAACCAGAACTCCTCTTCTCCTCCAAAGGATCACAACTCCTCACCAACAAGGGAACAAAACTGGATGGAGAATGAATTTGATGAACTGACAGAAGTAGGCTTCAGAAGGTGGGTAATAACAAACTCCTCCGAACTAAAGGAGCATGTTCTAACCTAATGCAAGGAAGCTAGGAACCTCAAAAAAAGGTTAGAGGAATTGCTAACTAGAATAACCAGTTTAGGGAAGAACATAAATGACCTGATGGAGCTGAAAAACACAGCATGAGAACTTCATGAAGCATACACAAGTATCAATAGCCAAATCGATCAAGTGGAAGAAAGGATATCAGAGATTGAAGATCAACTTAATGAAATAAAGCATGAAGACCGTATTAGAGAGAAAAGAATGAAGAGAAAAGAACAAATCCTCCATGAAATATGGGACAATGTGGAAAGATCAAACCTACATTTGATTGGTATACCTGAAAGTGACAGGGAGAATGAAGCCAAGTTGGAAAACATTCTTCAAGATATTGTCCAGGAGAACTTCCCCAACCTAGCAAGACAGGCCAACATTCAAATTCAAGAACTGCAGAGAACACCACAAAGATACGTCTCGAGAAGAGCAACCCCAAGACACATAAGCATCAGATTCACCAAGGATGAAATGATGGAAAAAATGTTAAAGGCAGCCAGACAGAAAGGTCAAGTTACCCACAAAGGGAAGCCCATCAGAATAATGGTGTATCTCTCTGCAGAAACCCTACAAGCCAGAAGAGAGTGGGGGCCAATATTCAACATTCTTAAAGAAAAGAATTTTCAACCCAGAATTTCACATCCAGCCAAACTAAGCTTCATTAGCAAAGGAGAAATAAAATCCTTTAAAGACAAGCAAATGCTGAGAGATTTTGTTACCACCAGGCTTGCCTTATAAAAGCTCCTGAAGGAAACACTAAATATGGAAAGGAAAAACCGGTACCAGCCACTGAAAAAACATACCGAATTGCAAAGACCATCGACACTATGAAGAAACCGAATCAACTAATGGGCAAAATAAAGAGCTAGTGTCATAATGACAGGATCAAATTCACACATAACAATATTAACCTTAAATGTAAATGGGCTAAATGCCCCAATTAAAAGACAGAGACTGGCAAATTGGATAAAAAGTCAAGACCCATCAATGTGCTGTGTTCAGGAGGCACATCTCGCATGCAAAGACACACACAGGCTCAAAATAAAGGGATGGAGGAATATTTACCAAGCAAACAGAAAGCAAAAAAAGCAGGGGTTGCAATCCTAGTCGCTGATAAAACAGACATTAACCAACAAACATAAAAAAAAAAACAAAGACGGGCATTATATAATAGTAAAGGGATCAATGCAACAAGAAGAGCTAACTATCCTAAATATATATGCACTTAATACAAGAGCATCCCGATTCACAAAGCAAGTCCTTAGAGACCTACAAAGAGACTTAGACTCCCACACAATAATAGTGGGAGAGTTTAACACCCCACTGTCAATATTAGATCAATGAGACAGATTATTAACAAGGATATTCAGGACTTGAACTCAGCTCTGGACCAAGTGGACCTAATAGACATCTACAGAACTCTCCACCCCAAACCAACAGAATACACATTCTTCTCAGCACCACATTGCACTTATTCTAAAATTGACCACGTAATTGGAAGTAAAACACTCCTCAGCAAATGCAAAAGAATGGAAATCATAACAGTCTCTCAGACCACAGTACAATCAAATTAGAACTCAGGATTAAGAAACTCACTCAAAATCGCACAACTACATGGAAACTGAGCAACCTGCTCCTGAATGACTACAGGGTAAATAACGAAATTAAGGGAGAAATAAATAAGCTATTTGAAACCACTGAGAACAAAGACACAATATACCAGAATCTTTGGGACACAGCTAAAGAAGTGTGTAGAGGGAAATTTATAGCACCAAATGCCCACAGGGGAAAGCAGGAAAGATCTAAAATCAACACCCTAACATCACAATTAAAAGAACTAGAGAAGCAAGAGCAAACAAATTCAAAAGCTAGCAGAAGACAAGAAATAACTAAGACTAAAGCAGAACTGAAGGAGATAGAGAAACTAAAAACCTTTTGAAAAATCAATGAATACAGGAGCTTGTTTTTTGAAAAAAATTAACAAAATAGATAGATTGCTAGCCAGACTAATAAAGAAGAAAAGACAGAAGAATCAAATAGATACAATAAAAACTGATGAAGGGGAGATCACCGCCTATCCCAAAGAAATACAAACTACCATCAGAAAATACTATAAACACCTCTATACAAATAAACTAAAAAATCTAGAAGAAATGGGTAAATTCCTGGACACATACACCCTCCCAAGACTAAACCAGGAAGAAGTCAAATATCTGAATAGAACAATAAAAAGTTCTGAAGTCGAGGCAATAAATAATAGCCTACCAACCAAAAAAGGCCCAGGACCAGAAGGATTCACAGCTGAATTCTACCAGAGGTACAAAGAGGAGTTGGTACCATTCCTTCTGAAACTATTCCAAACAATAGAAAAAGAGGGAATCCTCCCTAACTCATTTTATGAGGCCAGCGTCATCCTTATACAAAAACCTGGCAGAGACACAACAAAAAAAGAAAATTTCAGGCCAATATCCCTGATGAACATCAATGCGAAAATCCTCAATAAAACACTGGCAAACCAAATCCAGCAGCACATCAAAAAGCTTACCCACCACGATCAAGTTGGCTTCCTCTCTGGGATGCAAGGCTGGTTCAACATACGCAAATCAATAAACGTACTCTGTCACATAAAGAGAACCAATGACAAAAACCACGTGATTATCTCAATAGATGCAGAAAAGGCCTTTGATAAAATTCAACAGCCCTTCATGCTAAAAACTCTCAATAAACTACGTATTCATGGAACATATTTCAAAATAATAAGAGCTACTTATGACAAACTACAGCCAATATCATACTGAATGGGCAAAAGCTGGAAGCATTCCCTTTGAAAGCCAGCACAAGACAAGGATCCCCTTGCTTACCACTCCTATTCAACATAGTATTGGAAGTTCTGGCCAGGGCAATCAGGCAAGAGAAAGAAATAAAGCATATTGAAATAGGAAGAGAGGAAGTCAAATTGTCTCTGTTTGCAGATGACATGGCTGTATATTTAGAAAACCCCATCGTCTCAGTCCAAAATCTCCTTAAGCTGATAAGCAACTTCAGCAAAGTCTCAGGATACAAAATCAATTTGGAAAAAATCACAAGCCTTCCTATACACCAATAACAGACAAACAGAGAGCCCAATCATGAGTGAACTCCCATTCACAATTCCTACAAAGAGAATAAAATACCCAGGAATCCAGCTTACAAGGGATGTGAAGGACCTCTTCAAGGAGAACTACAAACCACTGCTCAAGGAAATAAGAGAGGACACAAACAAATGGAAAAACATTCCATGCTCAATAGGGAAAGGATTCCCTATTTAATAAATGGTGTTGGGAAGACTGGCTAGCCATATGCAGAAAACTGAAACTGGACCCCTTCCTTACACCTTATACAAAAATTAACTCAAGATGAATTAATGACTTAACGTAAGACCTAAAACTGTAAAAACTCTAGAAGAAAACCTAGGTAATACCATTCAGGACATCATGATTAAAATACCAAAAGCAATAGCAACAAATGCCAAAATTGACAAATGAGATCTAATTAAAGTAAAGAGCTCATCCACAGCAAAAGAAACTATCATCAGAGTGAACAGGCAACCTACAGAATGGGAGAAAATTTTTGCAATCTACCCATCTGAAAAAGGGCTAATATCCAGAATCTACAAGGAACTTAAACAAATTTGCAAAAAGAAAAACCCCCACCAAAAAGTGGGTGGAGGATATGAACACACACTTCTCAAAAGAAGACATTTATGTGGCCAAAAAACATATGAAAAAAAAGCTCATCATCACTGGTCATTAGAGAAATGCAAATCAAAACCACAATGAGTTACCATCTCACGACAGTTAGAACAGCGATCACTAAGAAGTCAGGAAACAACAGATACTGGAGAGGATGTAGAGAAATAGGAACGCTTTTACACTGTTGGTGGAAGTGTAAATTAGTTCAACCATTGTGGAAGACAGCATGGCAATTCCTCAAGGATCTAGAACTAGAAATACCATTTGACCCAGCAATCCCATTACTGGGTATATACCCAAAGGATTATAAATCATTCTACTAGAAAGGCACATGCACACGTATGTTTATTGCAGCACTAATCACAAGAGCAAACACTTAGAACCAACCCAAAGGCCCATCAGGATAGACTGGATAAAGAAAATGTGGTACATATACACTGTGGACTACTATGCACCCATAAAAAAGGATGAGTTCATGTCCTTCACAGGGACATGGATGAAGCTGGAAACCATGATTCTCAGCAAACTAACACAGGAACAGAAAACCAAACACTGCATGTTTTCACTCATAAGTGGGAGTTGAAAAATGAGAACACATGGACACAGGGAGGGGAACATTACACACTGGGGCCTCTTGGGGGTTTGAGGGGCTAGGGGAGGGATAGCGTTAGGAGAAATACCTAGTGTAGGTGACGGGTTGATGGGTGCAGCAAACCAACATGGCACGTGTATACCTATGTAACAAACCTTCACTTCCTGCACATGTACCCCAGAACTTAAAGTATAATTTAAAAAAAATCCAATGAAACCCCTATTCAAATCTATGTCACTAGTTCTTGAAATGTGGTTACTGTTGGTTTGAATAAAGGCATTTTGTCCATCCCTTAAAAAAATAATAATGAAAAGTGAAAGTTTTTTTTAGAGTTAGGTTTGAGATACTGGTTTTTCTTCTTCCACAATCCTGGCAGGCCTCATGGGTTCCCTTGGACAAGATTAATTTCCTCTTGTCTGTCTTACCTTAAAACTCCCAGTAAAGCCAGAGCACACTCAGCCTTTTAGAAGCAGAAACACCACATTGCACAGTACGTCTTACTGATACATTGATGAGTTATATTTTTAAAGAGAGAAAAGGAGTCATAAAATATTTACTGCATTCTACCAGGAGCCTGGTGCTGTGTAAGACACTTCTTGTAGGGCATTTCATTTAATCCCTGTAATAATCCTTCAAGATATTCCCATTTGTCTGATTGGAAAATTGATGCTCAAGAAGTAAAATAACTTGTCCAAGGCTATGCAGCTTAGAGGGAATACAGCAAGTATCAGAACCCAGGTCCAAGAGACTCTGAAGTCTTTACTGTTTCCTCTATTTTACTCTGTTGTCCTTTTCAAATTTTATTTCTCAAGCATTAATTTATTTATTGTTAAAACAGCCTTGGGAGGTAGAGGACATAGTGTCCATTTTAGAGAAGGAATCAAAACTTGAAAAGGGATAACAATGGGTGTCCCTTGTCACATAACAATTTTGAGGGCACAGCTGAGTATAAGAAATGCAGTGTTTGTTAATGAAAAACCTCCCTCCACTATGCCTTGGAGGATCTCAAATCCTTTGTAACTCCCTAGCATCTTCTATTTTATTTATTTTATTTTTTTAATTATACTTTAAGTTCTAGGGTACATGTGCAGAATGTGCAGGTTTGTTACATAGGTATACACGTGCCATGGTGGTTTGCTGCACCCATCAACCCGTCACCTACATTAGGTATTTCTCCTAATGCTATCCCTCCCCTACCCCCCACCCCCAGACAGGCCCCAGTGTGTGATATTCCCCTCCCTGTGTCCATGTGTTTTCACTGTTCAACTCCCACCCCAGCATCTTTTCTAAGGGAGGTAGAGAAAGGACAAGGGAAGGTGAATAATTTTTAGAAGGCCATACAGTAAAATATTTCTCAGTCTTGCATCTGTAGGGCTTTGGAGAACCTCCTCTAATGGGCTCTGCTTCAAGGTTTTCGGAAACAAAAGCTTTGTTCTGGATCCCTGTGGCATCAGATCTTGGGTGGAGTAGAATTTTCCATTGATTGAGTGAAATTGACTTCTGAGTGACAACATCCTCCTACCTAGAACCTAAATTGAGTCCAGGATTCATGTTCCAGGCATGGCCATGAAATTCACAAGCCCTTGTCTCTGGGGACTGGACTGTCAAGCTTGGTGTGGGCAGGTGCCCATGCTGAAGCCCATCTCTGAGAGCTGAAGGGTGATTTCTGCTCTGTTAGCAGAAAGGAGCACATGGAGAAACCCACTCATCCTGCAGGTCCTAGAACATATTAGTCATGATGATGACTCTAAGCAATGCAAGATATAGCACAGAACGGTAGAGGGAAGAGAGCCTCTAAGATTGTCCAGGTCAGCTTCAAAATAGTTTCCAGATGAGGAAACTGAGGCCCAGAGTGCAATCGTGACTGTTGGGGCTGAGCAGTGTTCCCCTGACTTTTTTATGTGTGGGTGTGGCTGTGTTACAATAAAGCCAGCTCAGCTCCTGCTTATCACATGCACTTGCCACCTGGCCATTGCAATTGTATTTATTCATTCATCAGACAAATATGTAGAAAGTGCTTACACATGCCAACACTGTCCTGGATTCAGGTATACAATAGCAAATTAAATAAGGACCCTGCTTTCCTGGAGCCTGGACTTCACAGATTCTTCTCAAATATTACCTCCTGAGTGAAGCCTTGTCAGGTCACTCCAGACATAAATGGTCCATCTTTCAATATTTTTTTAGAGCATATAAGACCAGAAACTTAGTAACGCCTGACAAATATTTCTTGAATTATTTAATTAACTCAGCTAGTTAGTCATCCACAAACACTTCTTCAGCATTTTCTATGTGCAAGGTCCTACCTTGGGGTTTATCATATGCTGATTAGTATTACGATTCTCTGTATGCATGATTTGTCTTCTCAACTCTAACACAGACTCCTTCACAATGATAGAGACTATTTGTCACATGTGTATGTATATTGTACTTGAAGTTTACTCGGAGTTAGATATCTACTTAGTGTATGTTATTAGAAGGAGAGAGGAAGATGGCCAGCCCTGTCAACTTTTTGAAGCTCTATAATAAGAGAACATATTATCGTTACCATTTCAAAGGCAAAGAAACTATAGATTTTGTAGGTAGGTCATACTAAGAACCAGAATTAGAACTGCGGACTTCTGAATATGGGTCTGAGACCTTTATTCTCTTTGGGTAAGACATAGGATGTTAGAGTAAATTCAGGAGAAAGAGCTCTCAGAAGTTACCTGTAGAGTGAGGAATCCTAGCCACCTTCTGGGAGGGTCATGGCAATCTTCCCTTCATGCATCAATGCCCTTGGCAATCCATTCTGGAACGGAAAAACCTTAATTTCCAGGAAGTCCCTCTTTATAGCCAACTGGAATCTCTCCATCATGCTTTGAATTGGTTCTGACCTCCAGGGAAATGGAGCTTAATGACCTTAGAGCTTTTGTCTAACATAATGCTTAAGAGCACAGACTTTGGTATCAGACTGAACATGGTTAAGTTTCTTACCTATTTAAGTTTCTGGTTTTTTCCTCTGCAAATTGTATCAGTGACAGCACTGACTCCTAGGTTTCTGTGAAGATTAAATATTATCTGCATAGGTTTCCTATCCCAGGACTAAGCCCATGGAAGTCCTCAACAAATGTTAGTTCCTGTGGCTGTTTGCTTACATGAAGATAATCAGTCACTCAGCAAACCTTTCCTGAGGGTTTGTCCTATGCCAGGCATTGCATAGTGCTGGAGATTTGAGAATAACTAAGATCAAAATCCGTGTTCCCCAAAACCTGATGCTGTCACTGGAACCTGACATGTTCACAAGTTTTATTCATTGAGGCAAATTCAACACAGCATAAATGGAATGCTGGTGTTGAAGCACACGGGGAAAAGAGCTTAATTGTAAAGGCAGATTTGAAGGGGGTGTGGCATTAGAGCTTCATTCTGAAGAATGAACAATGAAGAAGAGGAAGAAAGTTGAGGGAATGGGATGGGCAATGCTGAAGAAGAGCCGAGCATTTTCAAGGAACGCCATGTTGTCTGATGCAGCTGGAGCATAAGAAGGATAGATAGGTATAACAGAGAGTAGGACTGGAAAATGTAGGCTCACATCTGCTGCTAGGATGTTTCACTATCATGGAGAGTAACCTGAACTTAGTTTTTTGAATGTCAGGCAGCCATTGTGAAGTTTTGAGAATGGATATGACATGATCTGACCCGAAATTGGATGGAGATTTCAAAGTCAGATGCACAAGGACGATTGGAAAGAAAAGACCCTGGCAGCAGGAAGGGCAGTGAAAAGCTCTGCAGTGGTCTAGACAGTAGGTATTACTCAATTTATTCCAGGGAATGCCCATAATTCCTTACCTTGGCCAACAATGGCTTGAATAATTTAGCCTCTGACTACCTTCTCACCTCCTTTCCTGCTGCTCTACTCCCTTACTCACTATCTTCTAAACAGACTGGCCTCTGCTCTGATCCTATTAGGTTGGTGCAAAAGTAATTGCAGTTTTTGCCATTAAAATTAATGGCAATTAATGGCACTTTTGTGGATGGAGAGCACATCAACCTACCAGGGACCTGGCATACTACTGGCAAAAACCACAATTACTTTTGCACCAACCTAATAGAATGCCCCCAGTGTACCTAAATCTTGGGATCTTTGCACTCGCTTTTCTCTCTGCCTGCGATATTCCTCTCCTAGTCACCCATATGGTTCAGTTCCTTATAACACTCTTATCTTACCTAGAGGTCACTAACCTGTCTAAAATACCCCCCAGTCATTTTTAAGCCTCTCATCCTGGTTTGTTTCTATTCGCAAAAATTATGCTACCTGTCACTATGGCATATCCTTACTTGTTTATATTTTTGTTATCTGTCTTTTTAAGGGTGGGGAACTTATCGTCTTCATTCATGCCTATATCCTTAGTGCCTACCCATTAATTATATGGACTTGGTAAGTATTTGTTTAATGAATGATTGAATGAATAATCTTCATTTACCCCTAAATCACAGCAGTTTCTCACTAGCTAAGGCATTTTTGTGGTGGGACAAAAACAGAAAATGGCTATTCTCCTAGGGGATCTTACAAAATGACCTGTAAAATGTGTGCACAAAGGTGAGCTCAGAGAGTTCACAGCACAAGGGAGGTGTCCCAGTGTGGTGAAAATAAACACTTGCAGCCATAGCTTCTTGGGGCCAAAGGGAAGGTTGAGGATAATATTTTGTGGACTGAGAGCATATCAACCTACTGGGGACCTAGCATACTACTGGCAAATATTAGCTATTCATAAACATTTGATGCATTACTAAATGAATGGCACATTTTGTTGAGTTATTTCTAACGTTTTCATGCCTATTTTAAGAGGCAAGATAGAAAACAGGGAAAAATACTGTACCAGAGGCCAGAGCAGAGCTGGCAGCAATGAGAGGAGGAGTGAGGCAAGCACACGCTTTTATTTATGAAGGCTCATGTAGACCATTTTCCTCTCGCAATGAGTAGTGCTCATATTATGTGGTGTTACAAATGCTGGAGCAACAATACCTTGTATTTATGGAGTGGCTGTCTCTGAGGGGCTCAGACCATTTTATAGACATGATCTCATTCATGCTGTCTCAGGTCTTCTATTGAATTACAGAATGGTTCATTGTTCCAAACGATGCAAACTATTTCTTTTAGATGCACTCTTAGAATTATCCATTCTCCTGTTACAGGTTCAAAGATTTACAAATCATTGCCAAATGGCTCCAGAATTGCTACCGCAGGAAAGGAGGTGGGTGGAAATGGAAATGTTCTGAATTTATAATTTATGAACTCTTCAAATATTAGGAAGTCACTTTTTGTACACCCATCTTAAAAACAAGGGAAAACATATGCTATGACTTTGTTGCAGCCATATAATATGATCATAAAGGTAGAAAAAAAGAATATTAATTTTTATAACATTAGCTAAAGCTATAAAAATAAGAGTTAACCAGTGTGGCTAAGAGGCGGGATAATCATAACCATAATAAGCATAAAAGCAGAAGGTAATGTGGACATATTCCCGAGCTAAGGTCACAAGAAGTAGGATCTTCATTTGCTCTGCTATGAATAACTCTGTGACCTTAAACAAACGCTTAACTTCTCTGTGCCTTGATTGCCTTATCTGACAATGAGAATCGTTGGATTAGGTGCTCTCCAAGTTCCATTAAGGAGATTTCATGAGTCTGTGTGGTTCTGTTACCACCACCACAATCACCAGCACCCACATTATTGCTGCCTAATGCTTAACCTGGAACATAATGGATACCCAAAGTATTTACTGCATAGCAGATGAATTTGTCCAGTGTCCATTAGTTTGCAAACTGAATTTGACTTAATAAACATTTGTTGAGTGTCTACTATGTCCTAGGCACAGAGGTGATGATGGGATACAGAAAAATATAAAAAACATAATGATCAAAATGTATGAAAAGCATGAAAGAAGTCAAAATGCTTGGCTCTGTATCAATAGGGGCTTCCTGGAAGAGATGACATGATCTCAGTAAAATGGATAATTAATAAAGTTCACCAGATGGACTAGGAAAGGAAAGAAGAAAGAGAAACCCATTATAGTCAGAGCGAAGAGCATGTCAAAAGACACATAAGTATGAAAGAGATAGAGGAAATGTGAATAAATGTGAGGATGGATCAGTAAGAAGCCAGACTGGGAAAATAGACGTGAATCACATGATTAAGATCAAAACCTGGCTTTGGGTCTCAGGTTTCATCTTGCAGGCTATAGTTGCAGAGTTGATAGTATCAGATGCTCATGTTTGATTTTCAAAAGGAACAATGTAAGTTACTTTACCATATTCTTCACTTCAAGGAAAGTATGAATTGCATGTTATTTTTGTTTCACAAATGGAGAACTTGAGGTTCAGGCAAGATAAGGAACCTGTGCAGAACCAAATAGTTCTTATGCACTTCTAACAAACTCTTTAAATAGAAGTCCACCAAAATCTGCTATCTTCTACCTATGTTATTTAACTTATTTTTTCTCTTTACACAGACCCCTTGTTCCAGCTGATAAGTCACTTACCTATTCCTTGAGCACACAGTGACATACTCCTTTCCTGCTCTGGCATCTATGCTGTTCTTTTGATCTAGGGTGTGCTACTCCTGTCCTCATCCAGTTCAAATCCTACACATGCTTCAACTCAAGCTCCACCTGCACTAGGAAACCTTCCCCGGCCCTTTCAGAAGGACTACTCAATGGTGTATTCAACAATCTCAAATGGTACACAGCTTCCATGTACTTTGCATCAGGCTAGGCAGTGGTCATACTATGGCAAGCAAAAGACAATTCTTACTCTCACATATCTTCAGGCTAGTTCGAGAAGTGCTATGGTCTGAATGTCTGTGTTCTCCCAAAATTTATATGTTGGAATTAAATCCCCAATGCAATACTATTAAGAGGTGGGCCTTTCATAGGTGATTAGGTCATAGGGGTTCTGCTCCCATGAATGGTATTAGTGCTTTCATAAAAAAGGTCTGAGGGACCACTTTCACCATATGAAGACATAGCCAGAAGGTGCCAGTGATGAGGAAGAGTGAGCCCTCAACAATCACCAAATTTGCTGGTGCTTTGGTCTTCAATTTTCCAGCCTCTGGAACCATGAACAATAATTTTTTATTATTTATAAACTACCCAGTCTAAGGTATTTTGTTATAGTAGCCCAAATGAACTAAGACAAGAAGGTAGAGAGCAATCAATAATCATGTGTTAGCCGAGTACCATGGCTCACACCTATAATCCCAGTAGCTCAGGAGGCTGAGGCAGGAGGATCACTTGAGGCCAGGAATTCAAGACCAGCCTGAGCAACATAGCAAGGCTTCATCTGTATTTTTTTTATTAGCCAGATGTTTGTGGTATGCACCTGTAGCCCCAGCTACTCAGGAGGATGAGGGGGAAGGATCACTTGAATTCAGGAGTTTGAGGTTACAGAGAGCTATGATTGCACCACTGCATTCCAGCCTAGGCAACAGAGCAAGACCTTGGCTCAAAAAACTAAGTCATGTGTTTACAAATATGGGAACTGTTTTGAAGGAGAAGTTCAAGGTGGCAAGAGTGGATAAGGAGAAAAGCATCCCAGTGGCTCAGGTAAGGCTGCTGCTATGTGGATATGATGTCCAAGCTGGGATCTGAAGGGTTAGAGAGTGGGTAGGGTTTAACTAAGTGGAGACAGAGAGAGAGAAAGGGTAAAAGAGTGGCTTAGGTGGAGGAAATACCCTGCCCAAAGCTCTCAGTGGAAAAGAGCAGGATATTCTGAGGTTCTGTTCATCCATCAGGACACACAGGGGCAAGCAACCAGAAACTGACTCTGGTTAAGTTTAAGCCACACAGAAAACTATTGGAAAGATTGGTAAGTTCCCAGCATCACTAGAAAGGGCTAGCAAACAAAATGGGTGCTCACAACCAAAAGCCATCAAGCCACATAAGCCGTCTGGTGAGGATACTGATGGCTCCATTGTTTTAACTTTGAACTCTGTAGCCAGCACCATTGGCACCCTCAGCACAGGGCTTGTGGGGCCACCTCCAGCTTCTGTGTTACTAGTGCCCTGGAAAATAGGCAAATGTCACTGCCGCCATCATACTGGATTTTTTTTTTGTTTTCAGTTTTCTTTTTTTCTGTCAGCCCTGGTCGGATATATATATATATATATATATATGTGTGTGTGTGTGTGTATGTGTATATATATATGTGTATGTGTATATATATGTGTGTATATACATGTGTATATATTATATATATGTGTATATATATATGTATATATATGTGTGTGTGTGTGTATATATATATATATATTTTTTTTTTTTTCTGAGATGGAGTCTCCCTCGGTCACCCAGGCTGGAGTGCAGTGGCGCAATCTTGGCTCACTGCAACTTCCACCTCCTTGGTTCAAGCAATTCCCCTGCCTCCTGAGTAGCTGGGATTACAGGCACCCGCCACCACGCCCAGCTAATTTTTGTATTTTTACTACAGACAGGGTTTCGCCATGTTGGCCAGGCTGGTCTCAAACTCCTGACCTCGGGTGATCCACCCGCCTTGGCTTCCTAAAGTGCTGGGATTACAGGCGTGAGCCACTGTGCCTGGCCCTGGTCAGACACTTCTAATTGGCCAACCATTCCCTCATTCTTTGGATACCTGGGAAAGTTTATATATTTTTTAATTATTATTTTTAGTTTCTATAGTGCGAAGTGGACTGTTTTCCATCAAGATTTGTAAGGTGGAAAACTCCTCAGACATAGAAAGAGGATTCAGATGTGGGCACACGGCAACACTGCTGGAGGATGAGAATGCCCATAAAATTCTCTAATTGTTTTAGTGGTGTTCATCTCATCCGCCTCACTGACTTGTGATCTCCTTTGGGGAAGTGTTTGTGCTTTCCTCCTCCCTCGTAAGCTCAGCCATGACTGATGGTCCTGGCCACACACTCCCTGCTCAATAAATTCTTGTTGACTTCCATCTAGTTCATTCTGCAAAGGTCATTTCATTTGGCCTTAGCTGGGAGGTGATTTTCAAATGTGAAATATGAATAACTTGGCCCTGGAGTCAGTAACATCTGCAGATAATCATGTCATCTGGCCATGCAGAACCTCTGGGCATGGGGAAGTTTTCTGGTATGTGAGGAGATACAAAATGGAAACTGCTACCTGATGTAGCCTCATCACTTCTCAGGGGCTGATTCCCTCTAGGGCAGTAGAGGAGCTTGTGTCTTGAAAATACATTTGGGCATTCCACTATTAGGTAGTGGTTACTTATGTGGAAAAGTTCCTTACACAGTCAGGTGCAATGCCTTGCAGCGAGTAGTTTCTTCTCTCATTTTCTTTTACAATGTTCTGGTGGAAGGAGTGCTGGCTTAGAAACCAGAATATCTGAATCCAAGACCTGGTTCTGGGATAATAAGACATGAGACCTCGGTCCAGTCCCATTATCTTGCAGATCCTCATATTCTCTATCAATAAAGTGAGCAGGATGATTTATTAGGTGCAAGCTGTGGTAGGCATCTGTTGTTTCCATTTTCTCAACCTTTCTCTTTTTCTGGAAATAGTTCATGTGTCTTCTTATAGAATAATTATTCTCAAACTTAAGCATATATCAGAATCACATAGAAGCCTTGTTAAAACAGATTCCTGTATCCTCTTCCCAGAGTTTCTGATTTTGTAGATTTGGGATAGATCTTGAGAATTTGTATTTCTAGCTATTTCCCAGGGGATGTTGACATTACTGGTCTGGGGACCACACTTTGAGAACTACTGCACTAGAAATCCACCTTTCTTATTCTCAGCCCATGAGGTTTAGAGGCTAATTTCAGCCCTTGGCTTCAAGAGTGAGAGCATGGCTGGGTGTGGTGGCTCACACCTGTAATCCCAGCACTTTGGGAGGCTGAGGTGGGTGGATCACTTGAGATCAGGAATTCGAGACCAGCCTGGCCAACATGGTGAAACCCCATCTCTACTAAAAATACAAAATTAGCCAGACATGGTGGTGGCACCTGTAATCTCAGCTACTCTAGGGGCTGAGGCAGGAGAATCGCTTGAATCCGGAAGGTGGAGGTTGCAGTGAGCCGAGATTGCACCACTGCACTCCAGCCTGGATGATGGTGACAGAGCAAAACTCTGTCTCAGAAACAAACAAACATCGACCTAAAACCATAAAAACCCTAAAAGAAAATCTAGGCAATACCATTCAGGACATAGGCATGGGCAAGGACTTCATGTCTAAAACACCAAAAGCAATGGCAACAAAAGCCAAAACTGACAAATGGGATCTCATTAAACTAAAGAACTTCTGCACTGCAAAAGAAACTATCATCAGAGTGAACAGGCAACCTACAGAATGGGAGAAAATTTTTGCAACCTACTCATCTGACAAAGGGCTAATATCCAGAATCTACAAAGAACTTAAACAAGTTTACAAGAAACAAACAAACAACCCCATCAACAAGTGGGCGAACGATATGAACAGACACTTCTCAAAAGAAGACATTTATGCAGCCAACAGACACATGAAAAAATGCTCATCATCACTGGCCATCAGAGAAATGCAAATCAAAACCACAATGAGATATCATCTCACACCAGTTAGAATGGCGATCATTAAAAAGTCAGGAAACAAACAGGTGCTGGAGAGGATGTGGAGAAATAGGAACACTTTTACACTATTGGTGGGACTGTAAACTAGTTCAACCATTGTGGAAGACAGTGTGGTGATTCCTCGGGGATCTAGAACTAGAAATACCATTTGACCCAGCCATCCCATTACTGGGTATATACCCAAAGGATTATAAATCATGCTGCTATAAAGACGCATGCACACGTATGTTTATTGCAGCACTACTCACAATAGCCAAGACTTGGAACCAACCCAAATGTCCAACAATGATTGACTGGATTAAGAAAATGTGGCACATATACACCAGAGAATACTGTGCAGCCATAAAAAATGATGAGTTCATGTCCTTTGTAGGGACATGGATGAAGCTGGAAACCATCATTCTCAGCAAACTATCGCAAAGACAAAAAACCAAACACCACATGTTCTCACTCATAGGTGGGAACTGAACAATGAGAACACTTGGACACAGGAAGGGGAACATCACACACTGGGGCTTGTTGTGGGGTTGGGGGAGAGGGGAGGGATAGCATTAGAAGATATACCTAATGTAAATGATGAGTTAATGGGTGCAGCACACCAACATGGCACACGTATACATATGTAACAAACCTGCACGTTGTGCACATGTACCCTAGAAGTTAGTTATATATATATATATATATATATACAAACAAAAATAAAAGACTGAGAACACGAACCAGAACCAGCTAATTAGTTTATTTCAACCACCTCTGGTCACCTTGTTATAGAAGATTACGGGGGAGGGCAGGAGACTCATATCAGACCAATTCACTTCAATACTTTAGCAGAAACAACTTCCTGCTTGGGTTGCTTGAAACCACTGAGGGCCATCCTGCATCTACTGATGACTATACTGACAGAAGAAATCAGAGCTGAGACATGCAAGGCAGAGATTCCTGCAGTCATCTTGAAGCATGCTCTATGGGATCACATGTGCTCTTTTTTGCTTGAGCTACTTGGGTTTCTGTCACTTGCAACCAGATAATCCTAAATAATATGTACACTTTTCAAAAACAGAGTCTGAATTTAGTCTTTTTGTAAAAAAAAAAAAAAACTTCTAAGAAGTTATTTTCTCAGAGAAGTATATATCTGCTCTGTGGCAATGAGCAGATAGAAAAATTTTGAAATAGAAATACAGTTCTTTCACTTGGACACAGGAAGGGGAACATCACACACCGGGGCCTGTAGTGGGGTGGGAGTCGGGGAGGGATAGCATTAGGAGATATACCTAATGTAAATGATGAGTTAATGGGTGCAGCACACCAACGTGGCACATGTATACTTATGTAACAAACCTGAACGTTGTGCGCATGTACCCTAGAACTTAAAGTATAATAAAAAAAAAAAAAGAAAGAAATACAGTTCTTTTAAGAACTAGCTGGTCAGACAACTTGAGAACAGCATACCAAGAATAACCATGATAATTAGAGAAAGAATAGTAGGTAACTTTTACTGAGTATTTAATGAATACCAGAATCTCTAATTAATTACTCACATTAATTATCTAATTTAATCTACATAATGCCCTTTGGAGTCAAATACTATCATAATCTCAGCTAACAGATGAGGATAATGACCCTCACAGATTTTAAGAAACTTGCCCATGGTTACTCAGTGAGTAACAGACCATGAAAGGAGAGAGAGAGAGAGAGAGAGAGACAGAGAGGAAGTCAATCCAAAAGGTCTGACTTCAGAAGCCATATTCTGTCATCCTTGTGAGATCAGAAGTCTTGATCTTTCATTTTAATTCAGAGACCACACCATCTTGAGGATGTGAGGATGATGCCTGGTTTAAACTAAGGAACAAATATAAAAGTGGTGGGGCTCCTTTGAAAAAAAAAGATTAAGACACAATTTTTCCTGGTCTCAGAGGATTGTAAAAGCCTCCAGTTGACTCCAAACTGGTAGAATAGTGCCAGAGTAGTGCCAGTAGAGCTGTTAAGGGTCTGAAAGCAACTTCCACTGTCTCTATGACCGACCATCTCTGCCTACCTCAAACTCTGTGCAGTGCCAGCTTTAGGGACCTCTGACAAGGGCACCCAATGTCAGCATGCCTGGATCCTTGCCTGCCCTGACCTCAAAAAACCCTTAAACTGCCCACTCATTGCAGTCCTTTTGTATATTGAGAGCAGCCCCAATGAATGCCTACCCAACAAATCTAATCAGTATCCCTGGCAAGCCTACCTTCAAGAGCATATGCCCCAAACAGAATTTTGTAGGTACTTCAAAGACATACCCAATGAATATTTTATTGGTTACCAATTTTCCCATCTCAAGAATATAGACTTCGATGGGTTGATTATATAGAAATTGATTCGTTTTTATTTTTATAGCTTTTATATCTTTTTAGTGTGTTCTGTGGCTTCTCATCATCACCTCAACTGCTCTACTCTTCAATTTTTATTCATTTGTATTTGCTCCAAGGTACAACAGCATGTTAGTTTTCCCTTGTGTATGCATTGTAGGTAGTGGGGTTCAATCTGATATTGTCTGATCAATTCTTTTTTATTGCCTGATAGAAGAACCCTTTCACTAACTTCCTAACTTGAATTTTTACCTCCATTCTTACCCCGCACACCTATATTATGTTTCACCCAGCTGCACTATCTTTCTGAAACAAAGATTCCTTTTACGCATTAGCTAAAAACCTGTCATCTTCTCAATTTCTTGAATGTGACATATAAATGTCCTTGAAAACTCTTCCTAAATGGCTCTTCCAGCTTTGCTTCCTTGAAGTCACACCCTAACTGCACATTCAGCCTCAACTACCCCATCCCTGGCCCATCCTGGGCAGACCACTGTTCTCTGGATTCAGTCTCTGCACCTCTGCTAAGGATTGTTTCCTTAGACCATCATAACCATCCTCCTGAAGTTTTTCTCATCCAAACATTACCCATCCTTCAAGTTCTGGCCAAAAATTTTCTTCCTCCATGACACGTCCTCAGATCCCCTTGGCTGGAGACAATATCCGCCTCCTCTGGACTTCCATAGCATTTTTATTGCTCCTATCTTACAGCTCCTAGTCCTGTCTCTATTATAGCTATTTATAGATAGAAATCTTATCTCCCCCACTAGTCTATAAAGCCTTTGAGTGTACAATTCCTTTGTCATTAATCAATGTATTCCACACTGGACCTGGCTTAGTACCTTGTACATATTGGAAATTCACATATCTAATAAATAACTAAACTGAGGAGTTCTGGGATGGGATCCTACCCCAAAATGTCCCTCTCATTAGTTTGTCATATTGATGGAACTCTTAAAGTGTAAGAACAGTTACCCTGGGCCGGCACCACGTGCCCATAGTGGGAGTATTTCATCAGATCATATTTATCAAATATCTCCAGCGATGTGGTCAGTGACCAGGTGCTCCTGAAACAATCAGAGACCCAGACTGAAGCAGCCTCACATAAGCAAGATTTCGTTTTAAATATAATGATTTATCTTTTAAAAATCCATGTGCATTTTGAATTCTCTTTCATAAGATATAAATATTTAGTTTAATTTAAATATTTTATCCCAATGGTTAAATAAAATTGAACCTCACTCATCTGTACCAGATACATCCAGTGGCACTGAGTACCTGCTGGCTCCCCAGTATAGTGGATGTTACTCCTGACTGCAAGACACAGTGTTAAAGGATCTTTGTCATTAATATATTTGTGTGAATTAATGATTCAGCTCTTTTCTAGCTGAGGGCAATGGGAAGACAATATGAGGCATGGGAGAATTAATAGGGCCCAAATAGCATTGTGTTTTCTTATGGGACAGAGTAAAACAGGTCTAGGGGAGACAAGCAGAGAAAATGCCCTTGGCATTCAAGACTAGCCATGGTGCCCTGAGATTGAAGGTGAGGAAAAGAGTCAGATCTGGTCGATAGTTATTCACGGGAGGGTTCAGCTTTGCCTGCTTCTCTCCCCATTGAATTTGGAGGCACAGTATAGAGAGGTCATCAATGAAGCTGAGCTAGCTTATCCAGAGCCTAGGGGCTGTCAGCACAAGATTGTTAATGAACATGTTTCCTGTAGATAATTATAGGAAAGGGAATATTGAAAGCACTTAAAACATTTCATTCTTTTTAATTCATTAATTATATTGCAATTATCCCGTGCTCAGGAGCTGTTCAGGAGGCTGGATTCCAGCTATTCCTGCAAGCTTCCATGGGCAGAAATGAGGGCTGAGGGCTTGGGGAGAGAGAGCCTGAAGAGAAAAGCTCAGAAAAGGTTAACTGTGCAGATACAAGAAGCTAATTGGAAACCTCGTAAACAAAATCCAGGTTAATGAGAGTTGAAAAGAACAACACATCTCTTTTATAATGATTATTACAATTATCATTATTTCCCCATCCACATCAAAATTGCTTGCATTTTGATAGGTTCACCATGAGCAACACGTCATCTCTGAAAACACCTGGCCTTGAAGTTGAATCAGAAGATTAGATTCAAGATGTGGCAAATCTTATGGATGACTGTGGAATGATGGGGGCACAAGTCTAAATACCGCATCCTGCTCTGTCATATCCTAGATCTGCTATTGTTTTTCTCTTCACTTCTTATGTTATTCATAGAGAGTTGTAAGTATGTAAATTGACATACCAGACCCCTACTGTGTGCCAGGAGTACAAGAATGGCAGTGGTACAGATGAGGTCTCTGCCCTCATAGAACTTTCAGTGAAAAACATAGTCCACTGAATAGGGAATCAAGATACAGGTGATGGGGAAAATACAAGGAGCAGAGGAGTTCCTAGGGTGGTCAGGAGGAAGGATAGGTAACATTCTCTGTGTGCTCTCTTCTGTACACATACATCACATTAGTAGCAATACCCCAAATCTCAATACTTTCAGACTTCATATTCTGGCTTTTGGGAATATCAAGCGCTTTCTTCCCTAGTGATTCTATCTAGGAAATACTGATGGTGAGAGTGGGGAGGTGGGAAAGTTGCCCTCACATATAAGTGAAGATATAGCCTGAACACTTTTTTAATTGGTTCACTAATTTTCCACCCTCTCTCCCTGTTCCTCTGCTATTCATTGGTTCCTTCTTGTTCCAGTGGCCAATACCACTGCTAATTTCTTCCAAACTGCTAACCTCCATGCCACCCATTGATAATATGACCTCTGAATGCAAGGCATAGCATGAAATGATCTGAGTCATTAATATATTTGTGTGAATTAATGACTCAGCTCTTTTCTAGCTGAGAGGAAAGACAATATGAGGCAAGGGGGACTTAAAGGGGCCAACGAGTGTTTTGTTTCCATGTAGGACAGAGGAAGACAGGCAGATAAAGTATCCTTGGTATCTGAAACTAACCAGGTTGCCCTGAGCCTGAAAGTATATTTCTCACTGTCTCTATCATAGGACCTACCTCATGTCCCCCTGATGGAAGATGACAGACAATGTGAACCAGAGATGTGTCCAGTCATTTGTCTAGGCAAGGCCTGAAATGTGTTAGAAAGTCCAGCCAATATCAGCAAAAACACAGCTGGCTCACAGCTGACCACAGTCACATGATAGAACCCATCTGAGACCAAAGAAAGCACTCAGCTAAGCCTAGTTTAAGTTGCTAACCTGCAGAATCATGAGCTAAATAAACAGCCATTGTTTAGGCCATTATGTGTTGGGGTGGTTTGTTATGCAGCAATAGCTAACTGATACAAAACTTAACTATATTATAGATCAGTTCTATTTGAGCAAATCACTTTGAATATCTACTATGTTCCTAGTTACTGGAGGCATAATAATAAGACACAGTCCCTGTTTAGGGAAACTTACAAGCCAATACCTCTTAACGGTAACTAAGCAATTAAAAAAACACATGAGATTTTAACCTTTAATTTATGCAACACTACAGTGTCTACGTTTAAGTCTCAGGATGGTCTCTTGAGTCCCTGAAAAATGTATTAAAATTTTGCATGTATGTGCCTATGTATATTTTTTGAAGAGAAAGCCCTTGGTTTATACATCATGTTCTCAAAAAGAATAAGTGCCCCAGAAGATGTTGAGAACCACTGCATGATAATGTTATCTAAACCTGTTCACACTGCCCAACACTCACATAGCAGTCCAATCTATTAAGGGGTGCATTTCCTTGCTGACTCATCCTATCAGGAAGATGTCCTCAAAATGACATGCTGCCAGAGGCCACTGAGGTTTATATGTTGGATGATCAGAGCACTATAAAAAGCTTACAACAGATAATGTTATCATTTTTTGTCTTATAGAGCAGAACCTTTGTATGATCCAAAGCACATTTTCTTTGAAAAATGATGAGCTTATCTGTGTCCTTCTTTTGCTCAGACCTACCCTAGGTTCGGTAAATCTTTTTCCCAGGGCAAGAATACACATCCATCGTTCCCCAAAACCTCCCGCTTCTGGTAACAAATGCCTGTCACTAGCCAACAATGTTGAATATCTACACCACATCTTCTTGTTCAAGGATTTCATCGAGATCTATTTGAGATTAAGGATCATACTAAACTTTGATATAACAGCTGATGTCTGGGGATACAGTCCAATTGGCAGAAGAATCCTCCCTTTCTCTAAATTATTGAGGTTTTCTGCATTTTTATGTTAGATAAACAGAAAGAGAGGAATAGAGGGAACGACAGAAAGTACCCTGGATATCTAGAACCATTTCTTATTCCCAGTTCTTACACAATCTTGCAAATTTGATCAAAACAACTCTCTCTCTCTCTCAGCTAGAGAGTTGCCACTCTAACTCACATCCTGCTGTCATCACAAAGGTGGTTCTGTGCAGCTTAAGCAAAAAAATATGTGTGAAAGTGCTTTAAAAATTTTAAAGTGCCACCAAACTTAAGGTTGGTCTCTTCTATATTGGGTTTCTGTGATTCACTTGAAGTCTTAGGCCTGATCCTATGTAATTCTACCAAATTTTCACCTCTGGAGTTAAAGATATCATATATCATTTAAAATATCATGGACAACATCACTCACAAAATCAACTCATCTGGGAAGCCTTCCTTGACTCTCACTTGCTGGCTGGGGTGGCCCAGTGTTCAACTCCCGCAGCTCCTGTGCTTCTTTGGATTGTTGTGCTATAATCACTAGTTTTATTTCTGCATTAATAGATGATACAAATTAGTGGTTCACAGTGTGACTTTGGAAAAACCCTGCATGGGGTTCAAATCCAGTAACAACCACTTCCTGACTATGTACATTTGTGCAAATCTTTTCACCTCCCTGCGCCTCAGTTTTTCTCATAGTAAAATTGGGAAGATAATAATATCAATATCTCACACGGTTTGGAGAGGATAAAATAAGTATGTAAAATATTTAAAGCAGTTTCTAATACTTAGTGGAGTGTGAGTAGACCTCAAGAACTAATATTATTAGTTTTTAGTTAGCTAATATTATTAGCTCTTTGCTGTGCCAACATGGGACCACCTTTGGTTGCAATAGCGGTGGAGATACTTGCTTGTTCGTTTCCATATCTTCAATACTTGCTGCTTGATAGGTGCTCAACAAATATTAAAAACATGCATAGATAGTATGAATAAATGAATGACGTTAAGAAGAACCCTGGTTTAGGGCGGTACACATATTCATGAGCTGGACCTCTTCAATCTCTTGACTTTACCTGACACCTCTGAAACACATTGTTTACCTCTATAATTCTTAGTTTCCTCATCTATTAAATGACAGCAGTGGACTAGATAATCAGTTATGACCATTTCATATCCACAGATCTATAAAATGGGATTACAGGGTGAGAAGAAGTTGAGTTATCTTACCCAAAGTCTACTGATGTGACAGACAATTTACACATAGTATCATGTCAGATCTTCCCAGTGGACTATCAGATAAATGAGATTGCCTTTATTTTATAAATATAAAAAATGATGAGGCTCAGAGAGGTTAAGTACATTTCCCAACACCACACAGCCAGTAAGTGGTGAAGAAGGACTCAACCCAGTTCTGACTAAGGTTAAAGGTCAGTCATTTCCACTATTCTACTGAGATGCAAGATATAAAGATAAAACATTAGATATGTGTAACACACACACTGCTTCTTGTCAAAGGGAAGCAGAGGCAGTAAGCAGCGGGCAGGTATACTTAGAACAGGTGTCAGGAGAGCTGTCATTTGACATACACATTTAGACATGTCAGCATCTGTGTTGGGATCCAGATGGGGAGATATTAAGCAGGGGAGATAGTAGCAGCTATAATATTAGCCTTGAGTTAATTGTTATTTTGGTGTCCTTATGGAAAGAAACATCCACTGTACATATTCATGCAGCAAATGGAATTTATAACAATTTCTTTGAGTTGGGAACCACTTGTCCCCTCCTCCCTGGAGCTAAGCCAATGTCTATATTTAACCCAGCGGACTGGGTGGCATTACATTTGGGTGATTATTTATAGATAGCCTCATGCACGGTCTGCTGAAAAGCCATAGGGATTCTGCCGACGCGGGGGAAAAGAATAGCTCCAGATGTGTGCAACTGCACGTGAATCCACGTCTGGTCCTTTGTTGGATAGGAATGTCTGGGAGCTCAAACATGCATGAGATCTTGGATGTCTCTGCCTTTCATTTTTATTCATAACTCCCAATATGAGGGGTTTTATTTCAACATGTGGGTAGCTAGATCATAAAAATCTTACAGTTGGAAGGAAATTTGGAGTCATTAGCACAATCTCCAATCTGATATTTGAATCTTCTGTACAGTGTTCTCATTCAATAAATACTTATTGATTGCAACTCTAATTTTACTGTTCATCATTTCAACAGAGTGATTGCAAACCTACACTGAGATCTGCTCTAGGACTGCAAAGATGACTGAACATCATCTCTGCCTTTAAGTCCCAATCTTTAGTTGGAAAGATGACAAGTAGACAGAGATTTTTAAAATAAACAATCAACAAGACAAATGGTGTAATGGAAGAAATCACAGAACATGGTGTGATTGCCTGGCACGCAGTGTCTGGCACAGAGAAAGCTCAATAGTAGTCAATAGTAGCCAAGATTAACTTTCCCATTTTATTGATGTGGTTGATGAAAGCTTTACAGCTGAGTCTTGAATATTAAGTTGGATTTCTACAGACAGAAAAGAAGGTAAATAGGATAGCATGGGAAGAATGAAACAATAGAACATCATCAGGAAATGGTGAGAAAACCAGAGTAACTGAAATGTATGCTTCATGATTTAGATGAGACTAGAAAGGTAGATGAGGCTTGTATTTGAGGGCTTTGAATATCATACTAAATAGTCATAAATTATTCACAATGATTTGATGAGCAAGGGAGTAATGACCTTTTTGTGTCTTAAAATATGCAAAAATTCCTGTATCAGTTGATATTATTCAAATTTTAGGATTTCATGGGAATGATATAGTTGCAGTCTGGAGCATTAGTATCTCTGAACCTCAGTTTTCATATCTGCAAGGTAATTTGGGGCATATCTCCCCCTAAAGAGTTTATATAGTCCAGAAAGGATAAGACTATTAAAGGCAAGTTAAAATTAATACAATTAGATGCTGTAGGGGTCTTGTTTCACTAATATGTTGGTTAAATACTACAATTATGAATGCATATGCTATTATTAATAGCTACTTTTTATTGATCACTATATGAAAATTACTTGTCCAAAACACTTTACTAAGTGTTCACCTTTAATTTAATGTTAAAAACAACCCTATCATGCAAGTGTAGTTAATATTCATTTTGCAAATGAGATACAGTTCAGAAGAGCTAATTAACTGGCTCAAAGTTATACAGCTAGTAGAGAAGAACAAGGAATCAAGCCCAAGTGTTTCTGATTCCAAAACCAGTGTTTGCCACCTGTCACTATGAATATGGGACACCTTTAAAGAGTAGAATGTTTCTCTGTATGGGCTGGGCAAGTTAGGAAAGATAATAGGGGTTGTTTACCTGTCTTCCTGTGGCCTCAACTCTAAAGGTTCTTCACCCCTCCCGGAGCCTACATTCCAGGCCATCCCAAGATTCAATCTTTGTGAACATGTCCCAGTTACTTTTTATTATGTTGCCTGGGGGAATTGCAGCCATGAATTTTCTAGCTTATTTTTTTTCAGTAAAGCAATGCTTACATGGTCACACTAAAATGTGTACATATGCCAACCTGATATTAAGGTTTATTGTAATGAAATCGAGTTAGCATACTTTTTAGTTACCTTAAAGTCACAAATGTGGAACACATCCATCTCTGATGTCTACTGTTTTCTATTTTTAATATCTGAAGGCTATATAGATTTTATTAGGACCCCACCTTCAAGTAGCTGCGCAATCTTAGACAAACCATTACATTTAGTGAAATTAGTAGGTTTAATTGTTCTGTCTTTAGGCTTTAAAGCATTACAATTTTAAGCATTTAAGCATTAATTTACATTTTAGTAATTCTATATTCTGGCCCTGGACTAGGTGCCAGAAATCATGGAAACCTGGAGAGATCATAGTCTCACTCCTCAAGGAACATATAAGATACAGCAATAAACAGAATCTGAGTTAAAATTTCAAGCAAACAATGACACAATACAGCACAAGTTAATTTCTCCAAAAATTCCTCGGGCAGCAATTGCTGACAGTGTTGAGGAAAGGATATCATTTGGCTGGGGTGAGTAGTTCAGAATGAGGTCAAGGAGGAGCTAGGGCTATGATATTGATGAAAAACTTTGACCAACTTCGTGATTCTCTAGAATTATCCTTGATGATAAATCAATGTGCATAATGGTTGTTATATTTGCATACATTTCTCTAGCCTCTGCAATTATATCTTATATACCAACACTTGTAGAAATACATAAACATATTAACAAGAAGTCAGAAGACTTGGATTCTAGCACCAACACTGCCATTAATTCTGGTGACCATGAGCAAACAGCTAGACCGCTTTGGGTCTAAATTTCTTCACCTATAAAATGAAGACATCAAAGCAGAAATTCTCAAATTTCTTTCTAGTTTAATATCATACTCATATGATTCTATATTTGAATAGCAAAGAAGGAAAATTGCACAAGAAAAAAAAATCTACACCTCTGCTAGCTGTAACTTTCTAGTGTAAAACCTTTTTGCTATAGCACAAACACAATTTTTTCTTTCTGGCAAAAAAAAAAAAAAAATCAGTTTCTGAAATATGTCCTAAATGTTCATTAGGTTTCAATGACAATATTATAAACGAATATCTAGTAACAGTCCTGTCACCTATTAATAGCTTATAATTTTAGACAGGTGGAATTCTGGGATTTATGCAAATGAAAGATAGGATCCTCTGTTATACTTTCTTGGTAAACCTCCAATATGCTGACTTAATAGCTACAATGTACTGGAAAAAAAGAGAAGACACTCATATATATTATAAGATATAATGAATTATATTCTAAAAGTAGGCTTGTTGCACTCATTTGCATATAATGTTTAATTTTTACCAAATGCTTCATTTTAACACATGAAAAAATGATCACAAACTATCAAAATATGCTAATGAACTTTCTATTGCAAATATATTGTTGCCCCTGATTCTGGAGGTTTATTATAAAAAAATGAAAATTTTCAATGGTTAAGTGATTCTTTTAATAAAAGTAATATTGAAAATATTTATACACTTCTGTATTGGAAAGGACCTTAGAGATCATTCATCTAGTTAAAACTCCTCATTTCTTAAGGGGCTACTGGGGCTAAGAGAGCTGGAGCAATTTACTCAGGGCCACACAGCTAACCAGTAGCAAATACCACAAGAGAACCCAGGATTCCTGCTGTCCAGTTTAGTGTATTATTTACTGGATCACATTATCTCAAACAACCAGGTTTAGTGCTTGTATTTCAAATACTCAGAACTCTATTCAGTTTGGTTATAGTTAACTACTTATAAGTTATTACAGGAATAAAATAAAGGTTGAAGAATAGAGGACAAGACAGAGGCTACCAGAAATGTAGACTAAAGTACAATGCAAAACTCTCTCATAAAAGAGTATTTCATAAACCACTGTCATTCAACAATCATCTTCATAAATTTTTGCTATTTATAGACTCTACTATTTATTTGTTTTTCTTAATTAGTTAAGTACATGCATGTTATAGAAGAACTTGACCATAGTAAATGGAAAGCCAAAAATAATGTGCTTAAAATAAAACACAATAAAAAAAATGAAAACATATTATTGTTCATAATGGAACTTGCTGTGTCTTTGTTTTTCAAAAAAGTGGAGAAGTGGGGTGATTAGCTAGTATTAGAAATCTTAAAGATGTTAGCACCCAACTAAGATTTTTTCCCTTGACATTTAAAGATATTTGGAAAGGAAATGACTTTCTCACAATATGATTTGGTGTCTTCAGTGTCCTGTCCCATCTAAATCACCTCCTGGACCATCTGTGGTATGCATCTCACCTACCACTTTGGAAAATGCTCGACTAGAATAAGACATCTCAGTTATTGAGGCCTCTGACATATTTCCGACTAAGTAACTACACACCAGAGAAACTGAAAGAAATTTCAGCAATCATCCAAGCAACATAATACAGTGGTAAAGTTACAAATGCTGGAAACAGCAGCCTGGTCTGTACCTTGCCACTTAACTGTAAGGAAAGTGAATTAATTGCTCTGAGTCTCAGTTTCCTTACCTGTAAAATGGTAATAATACCTGTCTCAAAGGGTTGTTGTAAAATTATCCAAGAAAACATGTAACAAAAATTGTAAACATTTACTGAGTATATTGTGTCAAGGTTTACATATATGATATACTGAATCCTTGCACAGTCTTTTAAAGATAGACATTATTAATCTCATTTTACACTTTAGAAAACTGCAGCGTAGGAAATTTTGATTCCCCCAAGCTGGTACATGCCTGAACAGGAATTAAAGCTTATGTTTTCTTATCTCTAGCTCATACCTTCTTAGCAGTTATGCTCTAGACATGCAGATACAATGGTTAGGGAAAAAGAGGATATCTCAGATGGATGGGACACAAGCAAAAATGTCTATATATAAGACGGACAGAGGTGGCAGAGGATTCTTTAGTTTGATTATTATATTAGTTAGCTACTGCTGCAAACATGCTGCATAGCAAAACACTCCAAAACTCAATGCCTTACAACAACAGCTTTTTCCTTTCCACTCACACTCCAGACTTTGTGTTTGGTGCATGTCAATGCCACATGTGTCGGCTTTCACCTCGGATGACCAGCTACTCAGATCTGTTCTCATGGTGGGTGACAGAAGCTCAAGAGAACAAACCAAATTGCATGTACATATTTAAGACCTCACCTTCCACTAGCTACAGCAAAGAGCCAAATCTCAAAGTGGAGCTGGATATGATACTCTACCCCATTGGGAAAAGAGAGGAAAATAAATATTCTGGAAAATATTTTAGTGTATCACCCTTATGATGAAGAATCTACCAAGAGGGGTAATGAAAACGTCCCTCAGAAGACAAATTGGTGTCTGATTGTGGAGTACCCACATGCCAAAAGGTATGAATATGATTCTATAAGCCACATGGAACCACTGAAGTTTTCAACATGAAGCTTGAATCTCACACATTCTATCTCATTTCCTTAGAGCTCCTTCGTTAACCAGTTCACTACACAGTGTTAGCAAAAGGCAATTGTAAACTAATGCTCATGCATAGGTAGAGAACAGTGTAACCTGAAGCAGCTCAACTGGGAATACTCAACAATGGTGGAGAGGTCAAACATTGTAGCAAATTTTTAGGGAATAAATAGTAAGGGAGATACCTCTCAAAGTCCATGGGCTGGATGACTGTCTACCTGTGCAATTAGGTAACAGAACTATGAGACTGGGGAATGGGGAAAGGGGATATGTCTTTTACTATATAAGACCTTTTAGAGCCTTTAAACGTTGCACCATGTGCATTCATTGCTTAAGAAAAAGATGAATTTAAAGTGATTTCCAAAAAAATAGAATCTTTTTAAAGATTCAATGGCCTAGGGTGGAATAAATACGTGATTGTTCTGCTTAATTTTTTTTCATACTTAAGCTATTGGAAGCAAGGTGAAGAAATGTTTTTCTCCCTTCTGCTTAGAAAGAGAAAAGTAGAACTCTCCATTTACATATTATGGTATCTTCCCTTTCCACATGTAAGAAGGGTCTCTGGATACACAGCAGCTACAAGAGATTGTATTAGTAGCTCCCATTAGTCACCTTTCCTGAATTCACACCTTTTGCCAAGTGATTTCTTTTTCTTTCCTTTCACCAAAAGAAGAGTACATTTTGCCATCCCTTAAATTTGGGCTAAGCCATATGACCTGTTTGGACAATGGACTAGGGGTGGAAATGACAGGGTGCCAGCTCTGAGTCTAGGCTTTAAGATTTGTCTCATGTTCCCATTTGCTTTCTGGCACCCCTACCAGTTTCATGAAAGGAATACACCTGGCTAGCCTGTTGGTCCAAGTCAAGAAGTACATGGAGCCGACCTTACCCAGCTCACAGCTTTGAGCCACCTAGATGGGCCCAGCTGGTCAGCAGAGCTATTAATATATGATAAATAAGTACTTATTGTATGGTTTCTGAAATGTGTGGTTTCTTGAAATGCAGCAATAGGTGGCTGTTTAATAATAAAAATTGAGAAATATTTAATGCAGGTTCTACTTTTCAAATTGTATGGCCTGGGTGACTTCTTGCCCTCTCCTAAAGGAAGGAAACAAACACACTGACACCTGTTCTGATGCTATAATATGTCATAAATAGAGCTAAAGGCTTGACCTGTATTTTACCTTTTGATGCGCACCAAATCCTACAACAGAGGCACTAATAGGTCCCTTTTATAAGAGAGGAAACAGAGACTCAAACAAGTAAACAATTTTCTGAAGTTTATAAACATAGTGAATGGCAAAATTTGGATTTTAAACTATTTATATTTGATGTTCCTCTCTCACAGAAAACAAAATGCTATTTTTTTTAGGCAGGCACAATCTAAAACATACCCCTTACCAGGAGCTCTTGTCCCTCTCTAGCCAAGTCACATGCCGGACTCTAGAACTATCCTAAGGCACAGCTAAAAACGGAGCTGCTAGGAGAGTGTCAGGGGACAAACAGAGTTTTCATATTTGTCTCTGGAGAGTTATCTCAGGAGAGGCAAGATTCCCTTCTGGAGACAGGGGCCCTGGGCAGTGTGCAAACTTCTGAGCTCAGAGCAGCCCCAGCTAATAAATCATTTGTGAGACAATAGCCTGCGGCATGAAGTTACTCCAAGCCCAGTTTTGCCATCTCTGGATAAAAAATTGTGCTCTGCACTGCAGGCTGAGGGCTGGGAACAATTTGCTGCTTTAAAGTGTTCAGGCTTCTTGTGATACCCTTTGTTTCCAAAGCTCTGTAGCAGGCTTCTTTTGGGAAAGATAATAGGACCCACTCCCACTTGGCAGAAGAGGTTCACATGCTGGCTTACTTAAAATGGTTAGGAAGAAGCATCATCCACCTGGGAATTATTTTGGAAATTATGACTGACTCTCCCAATGATATTCTCATTTGCTCCTCCCTATAGCTCAGCCAGCTTTTTCACTCCTAAGTTTTGCATAAGAAAACTGAGGCACTAAGACTATGAGGGAGTAGACCCTGAGTCTGCATCTGATAAGGAGGAAACCTGGATTTGAAATTCTGACTTCTGCAACCAAGTCTGGGGCTTGTTCCTGAGGATTGGCTCACCTGGTGTCACCAAGCCTGAGTTGCCATCAGAATTAAGCTTTCTTTGGGGATAAGATTTGTCCTCTCCTACTGACTCTCTATGAAAATGCAAAGTACCTGCCAAAGATAATTTTGATTGAGCCTTTATATGTTGGTGTACACGAGTTGATCATGGAATAATATGGAAAGGATGCACCTTCCTTAAAGGCATATCTATCCCAACTGCTTCCTTTCGTACCTGGAGAAACAGGCCCAGAAAATGAGACCCATGTTCCCAAGACCATGCAGGTAAGTGTCAGTATTAGAAACTCAAACCTATTTCACATGATGCAAGTAGCCCACTGTCCTCCTTACAGAGCCAGTTTGAAGCAAAAAGCATTAAAAAGAGTTTTGTTTTTTTTTTAAGAGAGTGGGCCCTGTTTGGCCCACTCTCTTATCAGCCCTCCTCCTGTGTAATAATCAAGGCAGATTTTTGTTTTCTCATTTCCCTGGCAGGGCTACGGGCATCCAAAGAGATGAAGTACCTTGGTTTGAAATACTCTAGAGCTGAGTGGGTTGCTAGAGATCATGGAGAAAACAATCTCTTCATTTTCCAAGGAAGCTTAGTAAGATTGATTTATTTTTATTCTGCACACACTTACTGCACAGGGATTATGCTGTATGCCAACTCCAGTGCTGGTGCTAGAATGGTAAAGCACACAAGGCTCGGTGCCTGCCCTCATGGATGTCACATTCTAATCACAAAAGCGGACATAAAGTTGGTAATTACACAAATAATTACATCAATTAAATGTTGATGAATGAAATAAAAGAAACACAGGCAGTCATAAGTGTTTTTAGTGTTCTTGGTGGGAAGAAGGATTTATTTGATCTAATAGGTGAGGAGAGAGTTCTCTTGGGGGGCACTAGTAAGACATGGACATTCCCAAAAGGGAAGAAGAGACCAGAAGATGCAGAGACCTCGAGATGGGAAGGAGCACGTTGTGTTAGACTAACAGACAAAATGCCAGAGTGATCTGAGGACAAAGAATAAGAAGAGAGAACAGTGAGTGAGATGGGAGGCTCTGGAGGGTCAGAGCATGGAGGTCTTCGCAGGCTAGGAGAAGGATTGTGACTTTTAAACAAGAGTAAAAGGAAGCAACTGAAAATGTTAAGTGATGGAGCAAAATGATCAGATCTGTGATTTAAAATTGAAACAAAATATGCTGCCTATAGCATTGGGAACAGATCAGAGAGGCACCACGTGAAGGCACGGCTGCCTCTGACTAGTATGGTGGCCGTGAGAGTGTTGAAAAGTGGATAGATTTGTCCAACATTTGGGACATAAACTCAGTAAGATTTAGTGATTGATGGTTTATGATAGCAGAAGAAAGAGAGAATGAAAGCTATCAAAAACGATCCCCAAGTTTATGGGGTAAGAAATTAGGTAATTAACAGAGATGGAAAACACCAGAGGACAATAAATAGACGGGAATGTGTCTGAGGCTGGGCAAAGAGTGAAAATTTCAGTTTGGGACATGTAGCAATGTTAGGTCAATGACTGGTCATGAGCTCAGACCTCAGAAAACAATTCAGGCTGGGGAGATACATTTGGGAATCATTGCATATCGATGATACTCAACATCGTGGGAATGGTTGGGATTCTTCAAGGAGGAAGTGATCAGTGAGAAGGACAGAGCACAATAGAGCAATGCAGAGAACCCAGGAAAAGAGGAGACCCACCATCCAGCACTGGAAATGTTTCGATCCAATATTTTAGGTCAAAAAGGAGGGGCTCACAGTAGAAACTGGGAATAAGTGAGCAGCCTAGTGGGAGGAGAATCAAGACAGGATTTCAAGAATAGCTAATGTTGCCCACATGGTATAGACAACAAATAAACTGAACACTTCAGAATGTAGCTTAGATTTGGCAACATGAAGGTAGCTGGGGTGGGATGGGATGATGAGCTGGAGTGGGATGGAGTGAATCAAGACAGGATTTCCAGAATGGCCAATGTTGCCCATGTGGTACAGACATCAAATAAGCTGAATACTTCAGAATGTAGCTTAGATTTGGCAACATGAAGGTAGCTGGGGTGAGATGGGGTGATGAGGCGGAAATTTGTTTGAAGTGAGTTGAAGACTGAATGATGTAGAGAGGAGTAGAGACTCCATGCCCATGTTCTCACTCATAAGTGGGAGTTGAACAATGAGAACACATGGACACAGGGAGGGGAACATCACACACTGGGGCCTGTCGGGGGTGTGGGGGGTGCTAGGGGAGGGATAGCATTAGGAGAAATACCTAATGTAGATGACAGGTTGATGGGTACAGCAAACCACCATGGCACATGTATACCTATGTAACAAACCTACACGTTCTGCATATATATACCAGGACATAAAATATAATTAAAAAAAGAAAGAAACTCCATGAGCAGCAATGTTTTTGAGAAGTATGGATGTGAAGAAAAGCAGAGAAATTTGTCAACAGCTGGAGGGAAATATGTTGCTATCTAATTGTTATGGATATATCTGCTGTGTTACCTTGGGCAAGTTAATTAACCTCTCTGTTTAGACAATATAAAAGGAAAATAAGGCGTATTTGTCAACTGCTGAGAAGACCAAAATGGAGAGGGAGAGGTTGATGATGAAGAACAGAGGTTGAATGACAAGTGGAACTGGCTGGAGGGAATGGGAGTACAGAGCACAGGCAGAGGGAGTGGTCGCTGGCATGAGAGACTGTTTCTGCTGCATTGGAGAGAAGAAGTGAAGAACTGGAGCAGGCACAGGTAGGGTGCCCATGTGAGTTAGAGAAAACCTGACCTGAAGGCCACTTGTGATTCAAAACCCAGTGAATATGAGGAATTAAGAAATGAGCTAGGGAAGAATTGAAGACAAATGTGACTGATGTGACTGATTTCTGAGTCACTCCTCTGGTCCATGTGGTGGGTAGGTCCACACTGTTTGTGGGTGGAAGCCCCAGGCCAGACCCCGAAGGTTTGAGACACAAGTGAGAGCACTGTCAGTGCACTGAAATCAGAGACAAGATCCCATCAAATCAGGCTCAGCTGGGTCACAGTGCACAGTGGGGCTGCAGAGGCAAGGCACACAAGTGTTCAAGTGATTAATCTCTTGTCTCCATTACTCTAAATGAGCTAAACAAATCCCTTGCTGGGCCTGTCGCACTGATGTTCCGCATGCAAATTGTTCCTAATGAGCAGGGCACAGGGCTGGTCCCCTGGTTGGTAAATCCATTCATTTCACAACACATTGTCTGGTTCACATATTTCTGTGACACAATCCATTGGCAGATGAGCTGTTAAATGAAACACTGGCCACTCAGAACTGCTTTAGAAATGTGCTGTCTTATTCACAAGGAAGATGTCTTTCGTGCAGTGGACTCAGGATTAGAGGACCTTGGGTGCTTGTTCTGATTTTGACAATTTTCCCTTCTCTGAGATTCTACTTCTTACATACACAAAATGAGGCATTTGGGCTAGATGTGGTGTTTCCAAAGTGTTCGGTGGCATTTTTGTAGTTTACAAAACACATCTTAAGAGGGTTCCATAATAAAGTAGAGTGGGAAAATACAGGGTTGAGAAACTCAACAAGTTTTGTTTTTTATCATGAGACATCTCAGAACCATCAATATGTTAACTTGAATTGTGAATATTTGATCAAACAAGCATGTTTTAAAACAGACCTTTTTGATCAAATCTGGGAGCTGCTGGGCAGGACGAATCCTGGAGATCCCTTCAAATCCATAACTGCCTAGAGCAGTTAGAAACCAGTGGGAATTAGAGACAGAGGGAAAACTGCAAAAAACTGAATGAGGAGTCAGATTAACTGATTTCAGGGGCAAAGATTGGGCCTCTGCTCTACGCCAGTCATTGTTTTTCTGGTTTCTCCTTCACTTCTCCTGGACTCAATGCAAGAAAACTTAGAAAAGAAAGGATATTCAAACCACTTAACTAATTGTATTGTATTTGTCTGTATTGTGAATCGTATTTATTGCATTGTGTTTCTCTCAGTGTTGGCAGCAGATCTTATTGAAACCCACATGATCCCTAAGCCTCCTCACCCACCTCTCTATTAACTGATGTCCAGACTCTGAGAATACTTCCAGGAGTGAGGAACTCTGTATCTTCCAAAACTTCCCACTTCTTCTCTGGGCATCATTTCCTTAGGGAATGCCAAAAGTTCCTCCCCAATGTTCCTAAGTGGACCAAGTGTGACCAGGGATATTATTTTCTCTTTCTGCGTCTTAATAGAAAACTAAAGAGCTACCTAACTTGCCTCTAACTGACCTTCTCATCACTTGGCGTTTTTGGGTTCCAGATGTGGACAAGTCATAGGGTGTAAAATTGGGGACATTGTTGCACAGTAACTGTCCCAGTGTAGGAACTATTGAAAAACATGGTCTACCTATACCCATTAAGGCTGATCAAACAATATCTTATCCAAAAGGGGCTGGAATTTCTCATGATAATAAGGACACTAAAAGATGGGCAATCATTCTAGATTTCAAGCTCTTCTCTCATCAATTAAATGTGTGACTTGTAGCAAATCAATTGCCCTTTCTGAGCTTGTTCATACACTTGTGAAATGACGGTGTTATGTCACAGAACCACTAAGGTTCCTTTTAGCGTTAACATGTTATATGCCTCTAACATGAGTCCAGCACTCCTTCTCAAAGGAATTTGGCAAAGAAGGAGAAAGAGAAATGTTTTTACAAGCAAAATAAACATCAGGAGTCTCCGGAATTGTCACATGATCAAATCTTCATGATGGACAGTAGAGAAACCCGTTCTGGAATATTAAGAGTAAGATCTAATAACAGTGATTATTGTAGATCATTTATCCTCACCTATTTGATGAATATATTTAAGACTTTGCTTCCTGACAAGCACTGCACTGAACTCTCTGGATACTGCAATGAACAAGACAGAAACAATTTCTGTTCTCATAGAACTTACATTTGTGCATGTGTGTTGGGGAAGTGGGAATAGACATTAATCAATTAAATAAACAAGCAAGGTGACTTGAGATAGTATATTGGTGAGCAAATGGACTTGATGGCGGTAATAGCAACTGCATTTAACATTAGCTTATACGTGATAAAAAGTTTGTTTTTAATCATATAAGAGCCCAGACATAATGAATCCCGGGCTGCTATAATGATTACATAATGTCAGGAAAACTGGTTCCTCCTCATTGCTTTATCATCTCTAAGATGCTTCCCTTATCTGCTTAGCTAAAGATGTAACCACTATTTTGACCTTCTAGCCAGTAGGAAGGAAAGGGCATATATTTTTTGCCAGTTTATAATGGTGAGAAGTGCCAAATTTCACTTCTGCTTACCTCTCCTTGGCCAGAGCTTGTCACATGGTTATGCCACCTGCCTGAGGTCTGGAAAATGTGGCTTTATTCTGTGCAGCCATTCCTTAGCAAAAAATTAAGGGTTCTGTTATGATTGAAGAAAGAAATAATAGATATTGAGGAAAAACAATCATTTTAATAGATAATAACAAGTAATGCAAAGAGTGTATCAGCCAGATTAGGCTAGGTGATGTTGCAATAACAAATAATGCCAGAATCTTAGTGGCTTGAGATTCAATGTTGCTTATCTTAAGTCATGAGGGTGGGGCAAGGGAATCTCTTCCCATCTTAATCACTTAGAGACTCATCTTCAGTACTGCCAGTTATCCTGTCAGAGGGAAGAGAGATCTCTGGAAGTTATTGTATTGGAAATACAATGCTCAATGTAATTAATGTTATTTTTGCTCATAACTCATTGACCAGAACTGGGCATAGATTCCCACCTAACAAGAAGAAACGAAGCATGTAATCCTATGCAGTTCAAAGAAGGAGATAAAGCTGAAAATCTTTGGTAAACAACACTGGCTACTAACCCCAAAAAGTAATGGGACAGAGATTTGCTTGGATAGAGAGAGGGTCTACTTAAAATGTCATGGTTGCTGGAAGATTTTCTGAGCAGTTAGTGGAGCTGAGACTTGAATGATGAGAAATAGGTCATAAGCATGTGAAAAATATCTGGAAAGAACACAGTTGTTGTTTAACTCACTGGTTGCTATTATACATAGACGGGTACAAGATAATCAAGGAGATAAGCAAGGAGATGAATTGGCAGTTATTGTCACCTTAAGGCAACGTTAATAGGTAAGCATTATTACTATCTCAGCTTTAGAGATGAGTAAACAGAGGCATCAAAGGGTTGAATAATATGATGCAAATCACATAGCTAGGGTAGCTAGGAAGTGACAGCCCCAGAATTTGAACTCGAGCAGCATAACTCTGCAGCCAAGTTCCAAACCACTAAGTTAATCAGCCAATCCAAGCCCTTTAGGTAGACAGACCCTCTCTAGTGAGAATGATAGGTTTAGGATTAGTCAATTAGGGTATCACATAAATTTGGAGAAGAGGCACAGGAGTCAAAGGAGCCCACCAGAGGCCTGCATGGCTCCCTGGGGTCATCAGGAGGCTTCTCCCAAAAGGCTCTCTTGTGAGTAGATGTTTGTTAAGTGGAGAAGGAGTAGGGAATACACAATCCCAGCAGAGGAAACAGGATCTGCAAGTGCTCATAGACTTCAAATGTGGTTGGAGAGAAAGGGCTATAGAGAGAAAGTGGCAGAGAATAAGCATGAAAGTTAGTTGGGGCCAGTTTCTCCCACCAAGAATAATGAAGAAAATGCAACAATTATTCAAGCTTCTTTCCAGTTACAATCTCATTACAAAGTGTTCCTGTTTTACTATAGGAAAGCCAGCTCCCCACATATTTCTGGGGCTCATCAGTGAAAACAACATCGTCTCACAGACCCACCCAGGAAAGCAGAGTCAGCAGCAGGGACCCGACTTGAGCTAAAATGGACTTGGGCTCAGTATAGGGGGAGAGAAATAAATCCAGGCATAAAATACAGGGCCCTGTGAGTCCACATTGTGACATTCAGCCTTATTAACTGTCACTCCTGTCTGGTACAGTGAGGCCTGGAGAAAGAAGCTCACAGTTGGAGTCAGCCGACTTCGAGACCACTGAGCAAGAGCACAGAAGGAACCATCATCAGGCCACAGGCTGCTGTCACATCAGGAGACCACCAACACCAGAGGGATCTGGCAGAATACAGGCAGGACCAAGGACTCCAACACGCTTACCCTGGCCTCCAAGGCTTTGTCACAGACCCAGCCCAACTCCCTAATGGATTTAATTTCTCACCACTCTCTTCTGTCCTCATTGCACTGCAGCCTTGCTGGTCTTCTAGTGACACCCACATGCCCCATCTTGGTGCCCCTAATTACCTCCACCTGGAACACACTGTCCTCACCCAGAGAGGCACAGGAACAACTTCTCCACTGTACATGTCTCTGTTCAAATGCCACGTCCTCTGAAAGGCCCTATCTGACACCCCTGCTGATCTAAATTAGCACCTCTGATGCTTTTCCTTTGCTTATTTGTCCTGATAATACTCACTACTGCATATTGCAGTGCACTTTCATTTACTCTTTTTCTTACTTGTCTCCCTGTGGAAGACAATCTCTATGAAGTCATTGTCTACCTTTTTCACCACTACATCCCTACTTACAATACTACCTGGCATGTAAACAGTGCTTATTGAATACTCGTGAAATGAAGGGATGATTGGCGTCAAGTGGCAGAAACTGGTATACAATGCAGGGGCTTGATCACAAGGGACATTAAAAAACAAACAAACAAACAAAAACAAAAAAAACCAGTTACTCTGGAACTAGGGTAAAAACGGAAACTAGAATTAAGCCAAAGTAATAGAAAGTCACTTATTGGCTGGCCTGAAGCTCCTTCCATGGATTTTACTAGGATAGCAGGGTAGGATCAAGCTGAGAGTGGGCCCTATTTCCTTGGGATTGGAGATGGGTAGGTCTAAAGTGGGTGACTAGGATTCTCCTTTGCTATCTTTCTTGAATCCAGTTCATTTTCATCTGAAATATTTGGGGAGTGGAGTGAGGACCTGCTGAGCCCAAAATTGTGGTGTGAACCTCTAGTGCCATATCCATCTATTCCGAAACAGCCCTTACTTCTGGTTTTAGGGCCTGATGGTAAGACCAGAGATGGCCATGATCATAAACATTAGAGGAACTTGGAAGCAGCGCAACTGGCAGCATCCCTCACCGTGTCATTTTGCCCAGCCTGTGGTTTGCTAAGAGCCTGTCGGCCAGTTTGCCATTCCTGTGGCAGGGCCAATTATCCCCATATCACAGCAACAAGCATCCGGACCACATACCTTGACAAGCGCCATGGCTCATTAGGACGATTATACACTTGGAGGCTGCCCCCATCAGCGGCTCAAGTCTTTGAAATGGACTGGAGCCATCCTTAGCTTTCCAAGGTCCCCATCCCATGACTTCTGCCACTCCCATCCCGCACAAACAAGGAACAAGGGTGTGAAAATCTATTTCAGTTGTAAAATTGCCAGCATGTAATACTAAAAGAGCTCTGGATTTGGTGAGCTGAGAATAGAGATCAGCTCTTTGCTTTATTTCTGATTTACTGCGGGACCTAAGGTGAATTGTTGAAGATAACTGAGCTCAGTTCCTCCTCTGTAAAATGAGGTCAAGGGTGCCTGCCTTACCTTCCAGAGTTGTTAGGAAGATTATTTACGAAACCGTGTGTTCCTCTTGAGCAATGGTTATCATTTGTGACCACTTGTGGGGAGGGAAGGGCAAGAGAGGTAAATGGGCTACTATTTGCCTTTTTGTTAGGAATCCAGACTCATGTTATTACATAACACTTTCATCATAAGAATAATGCCTGCTCGTTATAGAGACTTGCAGATTTAAATCTCTGGGTAAAGCAATTTATACCAACTTTTAAAAATAACATTGGCCACAGATCCAACTTTTCTCTTCAAGCCATTTCTTTCCACTGCACCCCACCACAAGCCTTCATTCTGGTGTTAAATAGTCGATAGGATAAGATTATCATACTACGAGGTGCATATTAAACATGCTATCTCTCCCAGTTAACATATGTGTGTTTTAATACTTTTTTTTTGAAACATTACCGAAGGAATGGCACTAACACAGACTTTCAGGCACAATGATTTTATAATTAGGAATTCAGGAAGGGTCATCATCTACATTATATCCTTATTCCTTGAAGTAAATGCAGTTTCACAGAGGATCAGCCCACAGAACTTTTCTTCCATCTTTCTGCCACCACTAGCCTCAGAGTCTTCCAGTTTCTTTTTCTTTGTGTACCCACCACAACCAGGGGCTTGATTGCAAAGGAAAAACAACAACAACAACAAAAAAGTTACTGGAATAAGGCTAAAAGTGGAAACTGAGATTAAGCCAAAGTAATGGAAAGTCACTTCGTGGCTGGCCTGAAGCTCCTTCCATGGATTTCTCTAGGATATCAGGGTAGGGTCAAGCCTGCAGTGGGCCCAGAGAATGCAATGGAAAGCCAAACTCAGAGGACAGAAGACAGGCTGGGTTGCTTATTAGCAGGTGAAGAAGATTATTAAAATTGGATGTTAATTATTTCCTCAAGTCTTCTTCATCTGCTGATTTCTATTGTCTCCTGGCCTCTTGTTCAGAAATGTAATCTCAGACCCCACCAATTCCAGAAGTATACATGGTGGGATAGTTGCTGGCCTAGGAGGCGGATAGCCTGGCTTTGAAGCCTGGCTCTGCCACTTTCTTGACCTTGTCAAAGTTATTGACCCTCCATCATACCCTGCCCCACACTTCCCAAGCTTTAGTTGCCTCACTGCACAATGAGTAGGGTTGGGGAGGCAATGTCTAAACCTTTTCCAGTACCATGATTCAATACATTCTCAATTGATTTCATTTCAATTAATCTCAATTCAATCCAATTTGCTATATTTCAATTCAATTATTTCCATTTAGTTTAGTAATTCCATTTCATTCAGTTGAAGTCAATTCAAATAAACTAAATTCCACTGACTCCAATCAGATCCCTGTTTTCCTGGTGTCTGAAGCAATTTCTAGGGCTTGAGGGCTTGAGAATCTAAGACTGAGATCTGGGGAGGGGAAGGGCAAAAGGAACTCCTCCATGCCCCCCGTCTGGATTCGAGTAAGTTACCACTGGAATGCCTGGGTCTGTAAAGGAGAAAGCCTGAAGCATTGGAAAGAGTACAGGATTAAGAATTAAATGTGGCTGCATGTGGCCTTAGAGGTCTTGAACCCATAATAGGCAATGAACAAATGCTATTGAATAAATAGATGAATAAATGAATGAATTTAACTACTAAGTGACTGAATTTAAATACAGTACATATTGAGTGAATTGAAATACTTATTGAGCCAATGAATAAATTTAAATGGGCAAATTCCTAATTCCTCTCCCTCCACTCTGGCTTTCTAGATGTCCTTGGTCAAGTCACATCACCTCCTTATTGCCACGAGAGAACTGAAGGTGCTGCCCTAGGCAGTCCAGCTCTAAACCCCAAATCTGGGATTCTGTGAATCCTCTTCTCCTGCTCTCTTCTGCCCTGGCCAGGCTCTCCCCGTGGGCCAGATATCTCCTCCAAGGAGCAGAGCTGGAAGAACAATGCCCTGTGATTGGCTTTGGTGGCTTCCCCAAGAATAGAGCAGCAGGTGAGCAGGTGGAGCCCTGATTGCAAGGCCCTGTGATGAGCTGAGAGGGACTGATTAGTTCAAGCCTCTTAAGTCAAGTGGTTCTGAAATTCCCGTGAGCATGTCTCTCCCCTCAGCTCCTGGCCCTGGAGCTGCATGTTCTGCCTCCCACAGCAGCCACCCTCCTCCATCTGATGATTTCCTTTGTGTTCCCTTAAACTTCTTGGAATTTAAAGAGTTAAAAAAGAAAGAAGCAAATACCTGGTGCTTATTATATGCCAGATAGAGTCCTCTGATCTTCACAAAATCCTTATGATGGCCTCTATGAGATGATGTCATTATCACCTCCAGTTTACTAATGAAACAACAGAGGCAGCTCAGAGAGGGAAGTCACTGCCCAAAGTCACACAGCAAGTGACTCGTGAAACCTTCAAAACCAGAAGAGATGACACGCAAACAACAGGGTAATAGGCATTCCATGAACATCAGCTCCCTACCCTGTCTTCCTCAGGCCCTGGTGTGCCCAGTGAGACCTCAACTCACCATCTATTTCCATGGTCCTTAGATGCTGGTCAGCCTGATGCCCTAGTCTCCCTCCCAGGTTTGGAAGCTGAATCTTTCCTCCCAACCCAGAGCCAACTCGGCTCAGGAAGCAAACTCCAGTGTTCTGAACCCTCCATCATCCTCCTGGCATTGAGGCCATGCCTCCTTTGGTCAAGAGCTAGGCCACCTTTCAAGTCTAATAGGGTGAGAGTCAGGCAGGCCAGGCCAAAGTCAAATTGAGCAGAAGGTGGAGTCTGTAGGCAGGCTGCTTTGACTCCTACACCCCAGGCACCCAGTTGTGAGACGTCCATGTCTAAGAGACTCCTAGCATCAGATCATACCAACCGAGAGCCTATCCCTCACTTTCATCTCTGTAACAGAGGGTGGGGGCTGATGGTGAATCAGATATAGGTATCCATCCTAGAGCTGCTTACTCTATTATCTTCCCTAGGTAATTTGGTTCTGTAAGCAAATTCAGCAACCAAACAAAAAGTCTAATAAATAGAAACAGAACTATGGTTACCAGAGGTTGGGGGCGGGGAAGGAAACAGGTGAAAGGGTACAAATTTGCAGTTAGATAAAATGAATAAGTCTAGTGATTGAATGCATGGCATGAGGACTATAGTTAATAATGGATAACTATGGAAGGTAATGGATATGTTAATTTGTTTGCCTGTAGTAATTTCACTGTGTATACCAAAACATCAGGTTGTATACCTTAAAGATATATAATAAACAAATAAATTTTGAGAAAAGACCCTCAAGGAGGAAGGAGTGGAAGAAACAACCAAAGTTGATTAAGGTGGTTCTCAAACTTGAGGGTGTGTAAGAATCCCCTGTGATGACCATAGATAAAATTAATTTGAAGACTCACTTTGAGAGATTCCTCACTCACCCATTTATTCATTCATTTGTTCTTTTATTTTCCTATCATCAAGTACTGTTCTACAGACTGGAGACACAGCAGCAGAAAAGTTCCTACTTTCAGGGACAGGACAGAAGCAGAGAAAACAGACAATAAAAAATAAGTAAATGCCAGATGGTAATTGTTATGGGAAAATTTGAAGCAAAATAAAGGAGTGGAGAGGCCCTAACAGGAGCAGATCTGGGATTTCTATTTTTTATAGGTACATCAGGGGATTCTAACACAGGAATCCCTGGACATTTTAAAAAAGGGTGGCTGGGTTGAATGGTAATTCTGTGTTTAGGTTTTTGAAGAATCAACATAGAGAGAAACAACAGACACTGGGGCCTACCAGAGGATAGAGGTTTGGAGGAAGGAGAGGATCAGGAAAAATAACTAATGGGTACTAGGCTTAATACTTGGGTGACAAAATAATCTGTACAACAAACCCCTGCAATATGGTTTGGCTGTGTCCCCACTCAAATCTCACCTTGAATTGTAATAATCCCCAAGTATCAAGGGTGGGGCCAGGTGGAGATAATGGAATCATGGGGGCAGGTTTTTCCTGGGCTGTTCTTGATAGTGAATAAGTGTCATGAAATCTGATGGTTTTAAAGAGGGGAGTTCCCCTGCACATGCTCTCTCTCTTGCCTGCTGCCATATAAAATGTTCCTTGCCCTTTTGCCATGATTGTGAGGCCTCCCCAGCCATGTGGAACTGTGAGTCAGTTAAACCTCTTTCCTTTATAAATTACCCAGTCTCAGATATGTCTTTATTAACAGCATGAGAACAGACTAATACAGGTTGTGACATGAGTTTTCCTATATAGCAAACCTGCATATGTATCTCTGAACTTAAAAGTTAAAAAAAGGGGGCTTACTCTATGTCACGGTTTCATAGAGAATCAGCCCAGAGTACTTCCTTTCCATCCTCCTGCCACTAGGCTTAGAGTCTTCTGGTTTCTCTTTTTTGGGAGTGTACCCAGACAGATAATACAATGGAAAGTCAGCATCAGAGGAGAGAGGACAAACTGGGTTTTTTATTAGAAGATCAAGAAGGTTATCAAAGCTTGGTGCCTAATTGTTTCCCCAAGTCCTCTTCACCTACTGATTTCTATTGATTCCTGGCCTCCTTTTTAGAAATCCAGCCTCAGACCCCACCAATTCTGGAAGATTTATGTGGCAATTTTATTTAAGGCTTGTACCAGTGAAGGTAGTTATTGTTATCATTATTCACATCTAATAGATGGAAAATCCAAAGCTTAGAGAAAAGAAAAATTTTCCAAAGTTATCACAGCTAATAGGAAAGTCTGACTTCCGATCCTGCTTATTTGCTTGTATAACACATTAAGGAAAGGTGAAAACTACCAAGAGCATAGCCAGCTTCAGAGCCTATGCATCTTTCCCATTGCCCTTCTAATGCTGTCAAAACCTTCCCTATTTGCAAAGCTCATTCTAACCCTTCGTCCCATTTGAGGTTCACAACTCTGAGGAGGAAAGCATTGCCCCTGTCCCCTGCCCCCACCCATCAGTCACACGGTGGTAGGCATTGACAAGTATCATTGCAGATACATGAAAACCCTAATCCAAGTCCTTCCATATTAGGTTCATCTACCCCAGAAAATGGGAAATGGTCTTGCTGATACACTTAAGGAGACTCCTGGGTACCCAGGTGTCCAAACAGAGCTTTTGGCTTTCCCTACCCCATAGGGTTTCCCTACCCCACAGTTATACAACTGGCTGTCAAGCTTGGTTCTCTGAACCTCAGCCTCTTTCCCTTACTTCCCTTTCAGCTCAACCTCTCTTCTGAACTCCCAGTTTCGGTCTAAAGAGCTGCTCCAAACACTCTTTTAGACAATGTCTGAATAGCTGCAATAATAATAAGCACTTGGCTGACACATAGTAAGTCCTCAATACATATTTGTGTAACAAGGGGTTGAATAAATGACTAATTACAACTAATATTTTTAAGTGATTACCATGTTCCAGTGCCATGTTAAGCACTTTTGCATTTAATTCTCACAAGAGCCCTGTGAGATAGGTACTATTTTCATTACTCTATTTCACATAAGAGGTGACTGAAACTTGGAAAGGTCAAGTTATTCGCTCAGGTTCACAAAGCTAGGAAACAGTTTGCAGTTGCACCTGTGTCTGTCTGCTTCCAAAGCTCATGCTCTCAACCATGATCTATAATCAGAAAACAAGATTATGTCATCATAATCTTCTTCCTGGTTAGCTTTGCCCATGACCACTGCCTGGAAACTTCTGCAGCATTATAAGAAACCCTGGATTAGGTCATCACAAATAACAGCTCAGAGCAAGACTGAGTTTTCTCCACTCTTTTGGCCACTATACTTTGGACTCTCAGAAAGCTCATTTTTAGGCCAATGTGATACCTAATGAGCTCTCTTTAGCTGTGATCCCATCAGCTTCTTCAGTCTTCATCAACCTACCCTGATGCAATGTGAGCATAGCTGACAGTGATCTAATTGATGGTGGTTTGGTAACGTGACCACAGCTATTAAAAAAAAAAATTCAGCCCATCGAGAAGTAAGTCTATGTCCCTACCCATGGACTTTTGGCTGCTTTGACCAACAGAGTAGAAAGAAGTGTTACCATGTGACTCCTGAGACTAGCTCATAAAAGTTCACGTGGCTTCTACTTTTATTTTTTAACTGGAATTCTCACTCTTAGAGTTCCTGAATAAACGTGTAAAAAGTTAGAATACCTGGGAGGTCAACATGCTATGGGGAAGCCCAAATCATATACAAAGGTCAGGGTAGGCACTCTGGTCAATCTTTCTAGAATGAGCCCATCCTTTGAGTCATCCCAGCCCAGCAGCCAGACAAAAAGCCTCTTCCCAACTAAGGCTCCAGACATTGTAAGGTAGAGATAAGACATCCGCACTGTGCCGCATCCAACTTCCTTATCTATAGAATCCACAGCATAATATAATGGTTGTTGTTGAAGTTACAAAGTTTTTGGGTGGTGTGTTTCATAGCAATAGATAACTGAAACATCATCTACCTAGTATAACTCAATAGTATAGTGTAATTGTTGAGTATTTGGCTCTGGAGTCACACAGAACTGGGTTTGTATTATAGAATATGACATTTCCTAAATTAGGCAAATTCTTTCACTTTTCTGACCTTTACTTTTCCCATCTGTAAAATTTTAGTAACAATATTTCAATCCAGGAACTATTATAAGGATTAAATGAGATGATGCATAAAGATCTACTTAGATAGTGCCTTGCATACAGTAAGCACTCAGTATATACTGGGTCAGATTATTATAACTGAATATCTTAGTAAGTGCAGTTATTATTGCTTTACTTTATGAAAGAGGAAATCAAAGCTATGAGAAGTGAAATGACTTCACCAAGGGCACATCACCAATCAGATTTTCTAACTCCTTGTCCAGACTGTCAAGGCCTTGCCAGCATGGACATGGCTAGGCTCTGGAGGGAGCCAAATCATTTTCAAGGGGCATAGGAGATGATAAAATACTTCTCAAGTGTTAGACAAGCACCAAAGGAGACAGTAGAAACAGTGCAACTTCTTTCCCTCTGTCCCGACATTCATGGAGTTCCAAGCACCAAATTAGGGACATCTTCCAAATACATTCCCAAATCAGCTTCCCTTTAAAGCAAAGCTATAAAAAGACATGGCACTCTAAATGCCACCCCTTCCCATGCTGGTAAGCAGCTTATTTAGCCCAGCGTGTGGCCATCTTATGAACCCAGAGAAGAGAGGCTGCTGCTGGGAATTATCTCTAGGAGTGCTGGGGGTGAGCGAGTCACTGTGATGATGAGGAGGGAGAAGCAGGGGAGGGGCAGGGAACAGCTCAGGTGACTGCACAGGGACAGGAATCCCCACAGAAGTATGGTGAGGGGCAATGTGGGAAAGGCAAGGGTTGGGCATGAATTTTCATGGACATAGAAACTAGAGGTTTGGCAGGTGCGGTGGCTTGCACCTATAAGCCCAGCAACTTGGGAGGCCAAGACAGGAGGATTACTTGAGGCCAGGAGTTTGAGACAAGCCTGGGAAACATAGCAAGACTTCATTTATACACACGCACACACACGCACACAAACACACACTTCTTTTTTTTTTAATTAGCTGGGCTGGTGGTCCATGCCTGTAGTCAGTCCCAGCTACTAAGGAGGCTGAGGTGGGAGGGTCACTACGGCCCAGGAGTCAGAGCTACAGTAAGCTATGATGACACCACTGCATTCCAGCCTGAGTGACAGAACAAGCCTCCATTTCTTAAAAAATGAAATAGAAATAAAATAAAAAATAAAAATAAAGAAACCAGAGGCTTAGAATTTGAGAGGTGGAAGGAGGCAAAGTGTGTAGTCCAACTTCTATCATTTTACAGATAAGAAAACCAAGGACTTGGAGGAACATGGAAGGGGAAGCTTTTAAATCTAAAAGTTCACTTACATGAACTGTTTTAAAAAGATTCCTTAGCTGCCAAACTACAGAGTTCATGAAGCTATGAAGTAAGGTAGTATAGTTTTTAGTGTTTTATTGTTGTTGTTCTTGTTTTTGTTTCTTTTGTTTGTTTGTTTTTAGTAGCTGAGGATACTGAGGAAGATGAGACGAGAAGAGGAAGTACCTCGCCACCGTTTACACAAGAGATTAACCTGGAAGCTACGCTAAGAGCTTCGTCTTTAGATCCTGGGTTTTCTTTGCGTCAGACCCATACCCCTTCCAACCCCCATAAACTGAGAATAAGAGATTAGCCCACTACTTCCCCTCCCAGAAATTCACAGGACAAGAGTGTGCTTCCTCTGTAATAATAGGGACTGTGTCCATTGTCAGAGACTTAGAGTCATACATGTCTTCTGAGACTGAGAAAAACAAAAAAAAAAGTGTGAAAATTAAATTAGAAAAGATGAATTTTTAAATTGGAAAAGATCTAATTTCATAGAAGGAGCCAATACCCAAAAGGGTAATCACTTTCTAGCTTTTGGAAGGTTACATTGTGTAAAGAAAGGAGCAAGGGCTCGGGAGCCCAGATGACCCAGATTCTCATTTCTCTTCCCAGGCTAGACCTTCACCAGCCATGCATCCTCGCATAGGTTAGTTAACCTCCCTAAACCTCTATTTCTTTGTGTGCAAGATGGGAGTAAAAATAACCACTTCATATGGTTGCTTTGAGAATTAAATATAGAACAACTAGCCTGTAGGAGGTCTCTCATAATTTTTCTTCCTAAAAGGAGGACCCAAGACTCAAAACAGGCTTCCTTAGTCCCAGATTCTATTAAAAAATTTGAGGCTGGGTGCGGTGGCTCACACCTGTAATCCCAACACTTTGGGAGGCTGAGGCAGGTAGATCACCTGAGGTTGGGAGTTAGAGATGAGCCTGACCAACATGGAGAAACCCTGTCTCTACTAAAAATACAAAATTAGCCAGGTGTGGTGGCGCATGCCTGTAATCCCAGCTACTTGGGAGGATGAGGCAGGAAAATTGCTTGAACCCGGGAGGTGGAGGTTGTGGTGAGCCGAGATCGTGCCATTGCACTCCAGCCTGGGCAACAAGAGAGAAACTCTGTCTCAAAAAAAAAAATTGATATTTCTGGATGGGGAGCATGTAACTACCTCCCTGGGCCCCCATTTCTCATCTTTTGCAGTGGATACCACCTGAAGCAGCCACCAAGCTCTCTGCATCTCTCTCACTTTGGGAATGACCTTGGTACACAGAGGTGGAATGCTGGTGGCCATGCTTGGCCCTAGCCCCAAGCCATAGCTACTGGCCCAGAAGTACACCTTGTATATAAGCCAGGCCATTCAGAGTTTTTCCCTGGGACTTTCTTATCAGAATTAAAGGGAGAGAAAGGAAGAGTCTCAGTCTCTCTCAGGTGGTAGTCATGAAATATGAGTGGTAGGAACCACGGCCTTATAGAAGAAGCCAGCAGTTTATCTAATGGAACTGGCATGCAGAAATGAAAGACATAAAGAAAGGTGCAATTCTGTTAAGTGAAGTCCCAGATTCCAAGTGTCCCTACAACCCAGATATACCCTTTACACAAGGCTTGCAAAATGCTCCAGTGTTTTCTGGTGTATGAATATCTTCTTGCTTAAGGTAATGTTTTGCCTAAGGATTTCTCTCCATTGGGTTGAACTGGATGATCATTAAGGCTTCTTCATCCCTTAATCATCTGTGGTTCTTAAATGTGGACTGAAATACCTACTGTACTTTTATCCTGGGATCCTAAGACTTAAGGACAGAAGAGATTCTCAAGACCCAGGATGATAAGCCACAGGGATAAAAATTTCTAATATATTTTTCCTATGCACCTTCCTATGACTTATCCCCCACTCCTAAAGCTAGCAGTATTATTTATATATATGTATGTATAACAATTAAATAGCATTTCATATCTTACAGTGTTCTTTATCATATAGAAAATTTATAACACCCCTGCATGGAGGTGTCACTCTTTTTGCTACTGTTATAGAAACTGGTCTTTTGGTCTTTCGCGGCTTATATCTCCAGTCTTCTCAGGGAGCCCAACCCTGGAAAAACCTATACCATCTCCACCACTCCTAGGTCAATCAAGTCTTACAGCAAGAGTTTTCAGTTCTGCGGTCCTGACATATCCTTTGCTCTTGAGTCAATGCATTAGTCTGTTCTTATACTGCTATAAAGAACTATCTGAGACTGGGTAATTTATTAATAAAAGAGGTTTAATTGACTCACAGTTCTGCAGACTATACAGGAAGCATGACTGGGAGGCCTCAGGAAACTTACAATCATGACAGAAGGATGAAGGGGAAAGAAGGCACATCCACACACGGTGGCAGGAGAGAGAGCAAAGGAGGAAGTGCCACACACTTTTAAACCATCAGATCTTGTGAAACTCACTATCACGAGAACAGCAAGGGGAAAATCTGCCCCTATGATCCAATCACCTCCCACCAGGTTCCCCCTCCAACATTGGGAATTACAATTCAACATGATTTGGGTGGGGACACAGAGCCAAACCATATCAGTCAACAACGCCTACTGTAGGCTCACACTGTCAACGTATTCTTAAAATAGCCACTAGGGTCACCTGCAAGAAGCCCTGCAAATTGATTCACTTGAATGGTGTTTTCAGCACCCATAGCACTGGGGCCTAAGAATACGTGCCAGGGAGAATGTTAGAAATGCAAAATATAAGACTCCTAGCCCCAGCAGGTCACCACCTGGGTGGGAAGGAGGTCACTGACACAGATAGTGGCAACCTTCTAGGGATTATGTTATGATCCAGGCAGGTGCTACATTATCCAAGGAAAGAGAACAGCGAACCCACCACCATGAGTTCTGAGAAGGCTTTCCAGGAAACAGCACAGCTGAGTCTTGAATCATCTCAGCCACTTCGCAGTTCTGTAACTTTTGGCAAGTAACCTTATCTCTGGCATGTTAGTCTTCTCCTCTGTAAAATGGAAATAATAATTGTGCTCCCTCATAGGCTTGTTGTGTGTATTAAATGAATTAATGTGTGTAAGGTACTTAAAACAATGATGGGCACACAGTTAGTATTTAACACCCATTAGCCATTGTCATCATCATTATCATCATCATTAAAAAGTAAGAGTTTATCACAGAGGCAGGCAGGGTAGGATGTCAGTCAGAGGGAATGACAGGGGTGTGTAAAAGCATGTTATACTTGGAGTTTGGCAAATTGTGCCAGCTTGCTGCAAAGTCAAGTGTGTAGGGATCTTAGGAGCTGATTCTCCAGGTATCACCAAACTTTTTCAATAGAGAGTCAGATAGTAAATATTTTAGGTTTTGTGGGCCAAGGGCCAGCGTCCTTAACTTTTTAAGCAACTATTCTCTCCAAAAGTATAATGGTTTGTTTAGCATTTTATGTTTAAAAATGTCAAAACCATGTTTTTTGTTCATGGAACATACAGGTTGTGGGTTTTATTTGGTCCATGAGACACAGTCTGCTAAACCCTGCTGCAGAAGGCGCCTAGGAGCTGGGCTGTTAAAGATAGCATAGGCCTTGCTAAGGAGCATGAGCTTCTCTAGGCAGGGGAAAGGCAAAGGGTTTAAACGGAACTTCAAGATCAGATTCGCACGTGGCAAAGTAACATAGAGAGTGGATTGGGGTGAAGAGGGAGGGGCAAGCTTAAGCTAGCAGTCTAATTAGAAAATGACTATAATTGCAATGGAAGTGATATTTGTACAGAGGCAATACTGATGAGGATGCTGAGAGATATTTAGGGGCAAAATTAACATAACTTGTCTGGATTTAGCCAGTAAGAGAGAAAACAGAACACTCAATGTATCTGCTTATGTAAAGACAGATAGACCTCTACTTAGGGTAGAAGTGAGTGCCCCATCCCCAGAAGCATTCAAACAGAGCACAGATTCCCACCTGACAGGTATTCTGCAGACAGTAATGAATGGAAATAGAAGCAGATAAAGTATCTTCTAGCTCTGAGGGCCCACAGTGCTATGGTTCTGTGATCATCTTTATCAATCTAAGAGGCACAAACGATTTGTTTAGTCAATGAGGGATATAGACAAACTTCACCCCTCAATATGAATCACCTTAATTTTGCAGAAAGCTGTCTGTTTTCTATAGTGCTCACATCCATTATCTCTCTGAGGAGCCTGGACAGGACTCAGACCTGAAACACACTGGACAAACATGAGACGGTTATCATTATTTTAAAAATATGCTTCAGTTGAATATAAAAGTTCTTTACATTATTTCAAATTTAGTGCAGTTATTCTGACTTGGGAACAGCAAATTATTCACTTCTATACCCCTCTAATTTCTTGGACAATAGTTGGCACATTGCAATAGTACACAAATGTTTGTTACATCCTAGCAATCCAGCAGGAGCCAGCTTGGAAAGCATTTCCTCCACATGGACTTCCACCATGATGCTATAGAAAAGACCTGCTCGTGTCATCGCTGGCTCCCGCTGCAATGAGAACAGCATCATTGTTGATAATAACAGACACCTTTTTTTGGTATTCCTAGTGTGGCAGGTGAGGTGAGGGTGAGTTTCCTTACAGACACTCTGCACTAAGCCTCGCAAGGACCTAATGTGTTTCTCTTTTCTTTTCTTTTCTCTCTCTCTCTTTCTCTCTTTCTTTCTTTCCTTCTTTCTTTTTTTGTCTGAGAGAGGGTCTCACTCTGTCACCCAGGCTGAAGTGCAGTGACATGATCACAGCTCACTGCAGCCTTGGCCTCCTGGACTCAAGCAATCCTCCCACCTCAGCCTCCCAAGACTACAGGTACACCACCTGGGACTACAGGTTAATGTTTTTTGTTGTTGTTGTCGTTTTGGTTTTTTCTTTTCTTTTCTTTCTTTCTTTTTTTTTTTTTTTTTGAGATGGCATCTCCCTCTGTGGCCCAGGCTGGAGTGCAATGGCACAATCTCGGCTCACTGCCACCTCCGCCTCCCAGGTTCAAGCAATTCTCCTGCCTCAGCCTCCCAAGTAGCTAAGATTACAGGCGCCCACCACCACACCCAGCTAATCTTTGTATTTTTAGTAGAAACAGGGTTTCACCATGCTGGCCAGGCTGGTCTCAAACTCCTGACCTCAGGTGACCTGCCTGCCTTGGCCTCCCAAACTGCTGGAATTACAGGTGTACACCACCACCCCTGGTTAAGGACCTAATGGGATAGATGCCATTGCACTGCCCATTTTACAGATGATAAAGTTGCAGCCCAAAGAAGTGAAAGGCTAATTTTATTTTATTTATTTTTTAGAGACGAGGTCTTGCTATGTTGCCCAAGCTGGACTTGAACTCTTGGTCTCCTGTGATCCTCCCACTTCAGCCTTCAGAGTAGCTGGGATTACAGGCACTTGCCACCACACCCAGCTCACACAGGCTAATTATTGAATAACCCTGCTTTTCCAGCAGACACAATGAGGGCATTTTTGTATCTATTTATTCAAGGAGGGAGACATTGGGGCTGGTAGGTGTGCCTGGACTGGTAATAAGGTCTTTTATCATAACCGTCCCAAAGTCTCAGGGCGGCTGTGGCCAACACGCGCCTCCAGGCCCACAGTCTCTGAGGCGGAAACCACAGTTCCAGGTCCCCAGGCTCCAGCCGCCAATGCGGCTACCGACCAGCAGAGGGCAGCTGCGGGAAGCCGTCCAAAGGCGGCCTCCACCCCCATTAGTGCCAATTAAGCCGCGAGAGGCAAGAGGCGAGCGCGTGGTGAAAGAAAACACATCTACTTCTGGGTTGAGCTAGGCTGGGTGATCTGCTGGGAGTGACGTTGACCTGCTTCCAAAAAGCCGGCTGGATGGTGCCGTGGTGGCTGCCTGCAAAGGAACACCGGCCTATGGGAACCAGACCCTGGGGCTTCCCGCGAGCTCATCTTCCTCCAGCCGGCAAAACAGGAAAAGCCTGGCCCAGGGACGGAGGGAGATGTTGTGGAGCAGACGGACTGGCTGGAGCCAAAGGGCAGCCTCTTTGGAGCAGAAAAACAAACCCAGACATATCAAGAGATGCACAGGATGTCCCCAAAGCGCGTGCTCACGAAACAGGGTGAAACACACACACATTCAGAGTGAGCAACAGTCCCAGCCTGACTGATAAAATCCGGACAATCTCAAGCAAATCGCGATGGTTGGTTACTTGTCAGCTGAATACACATGCAGGCTGTGTACATCCACAGGCACAAGTGTATAGATGTAGCACAAATACCCCCCCTCCCCCCGCCACCACCACCAAATAAATGCAAATGTTTACCCACTCAGACATAGGCACATTGAGGCTGGAGGCTGCACTGGTTTGAATTCAGAAGGTCTAAATTCCAGTCCCAGCTTTGCCCCAAATCTGTGCCACCTCGAACAAGTTACCAAACCATTTTGGTTCTCAGTTTCCTCATTTGTAAAATGGAGGAGTCAAGCCCGTCAGGTTTCTTAAAATTATACAGCTTAAAAGCATTAAGTTCTCCAAGGAAGCCTGGGACTGCTTCTTATTTCTTCACCAAATCTCCAACCTTAGGGGAGGAACCAGCAAGATGGCCCAGTCCAAGTCCCTGGCCCCAAACCATTTCATGCAACAGCTCTATGGATGTTCTTATCTATCTGACAACCTGGAAATCTTTAAGTCAGCGCGTGTATGATCGTCTCCCTGTGAACACGATCGTACTGAATATGCAATTTCTTTTTCTGTCCTCCTTCTTCACTTAACTTTAGTACAGAGCATAAGAATTTCACAAACATGTTTTTAAATGGCCATGAAATGTTTCCTTATATGGATAACTGTACCCCTCAGTTCGCTTTTTCTTGCGCGCCCCCCCCATCTCCCCCCCACACCCTGCGTTAGCTACTATAAATAATACTCCACAAAAAAAAAAAAAAAACTTCATGCATGTATCTTTTTTCTATTTTTGGATTTTTTTCTTTAGAAAAAAAATCCCAGAAATTAAATTACTAAAATTATATCTTATTTTAAGAGTCTTCATGCATATTGCCAAATTGTTTTCCAAAACGGTCGCCCTAGTTGACATGTCTACCAGCAATGCGTGAGATTCTTTATATCATCCCATTCTCAAAAGCATTGACATCCTCTTGTTTTTGTTTAAACTTTGCTAATTCAATAGGCAAAAAATGTTATCTCATGGTTTTAATAAGCCTTTCTTTGATTATTAGAGAGAGTGAACGTTTTTTTTTCTTGTGTTTGTTAACCAGTTGCATGTATTTCCTCTTTTGAGAATTGTCTGTTCTTGCCCTCTGCTCACTTATCTACTGGGTCTTAGTGAATTTAATTGATTTGCATGCGCTCTTTACATAATAAAGATAGTAATCCTTTGTCATATTTGCTGTGGGTATTTTTCCAGTTTGCTTTATGTATTTTCCTTTGTGATTTCTTCTATCACTTCTAAGCTTATACAGCCACCCCATCCTCCAGAGACTTGATAAATATTCATTTCTAATTCCTAGTATTTTTTTCTCCTGGGATGATTTGATTCTATAAGCTTAAGATTCCATGAGACCATAAATCTATGATTTTGTGCTTCCAAGATGAGTACTTCTAGCTCCTGATTTTCTTTCAAGGCATAGAATCCCTAATTTATTTCATATTTCCTTTTTACACGTCCTCACCCTTTGGATTATAAACTCCACGAAGGCAGGGACTGGGTCTGCCTCATTCCACCTGTATCCTAGGGGCCCAGAACAGTGCCAGGCACATAATAGGAGCACACTAAATGTCTACTGCTTGCTTATCTTCCCGATCTGTTTCAAGCTCTCAAGAATGCCCCAGTTCTGGCCCCACATCCAAGCATGCAGCATGGGTGGTCAGATGCATGATGTGACAGCACCTGGGGAAGCAGGAGGGCATTACCAGAAGAGAAGATAGCAATAGTTGAATTAAAAAGTGTGAAGGAAAATGGCATGTAGAAAACAATATTGAGTCTAACATGCCAAGAGTGCAGGATGTGTGTGCTTGTGATAGGAGATACAGCTGGAAATGGAAGTTGGACCCAACTGGTGAAGGGCTCCGAGACGGTTTTGGAATTTCAGCCACAAAAATTCCATTCTCCACAGTACAGCCAGAGTGATCTTTTTAAGAGGTAAATCTGATCACGTCATTTTCCTGCCTCACATCTGGCAAAAGCTTCCCTTTGCAGGTAGGACACAGTTGAGAATCTTATTAGAGTCTCCAGGGTCCTAGCTTTCCCATTCACCATGCCTCTTGCCACTCTCCGTTTGCTCACATCACAATTCCTTGCTGTCCTTTGGCTCTGCCAGGCCTAAACTGTAACCAAGCTTCTGTGACTGCAGATTTTTTCCCATTAACCCTCTCACCCCGGGGCTACACATGTCTGCTGCTTCTCTTATTAGAATAGAGTTCAAACACACAAGGCTTCCCACTTACCTATCACTCTTCTCTTTCTCCTTGCTTTACTATCTTCATCCAGTGTATCACTATCTAAAGGCATCTTCTTTGTCTATCTACCTGTTTATTTTTTCTGTCTTCTTGAATGCAAACCTCAGGAGGGCAGAGGCCTTCCCTGTTTTATTTACTGCTACAGTTCCATCACCTACAACAGTGCCTGGCAGGCATAGTAGGAGATGGCTAAATTTTGCTTGAATGCATCAGATAAACTCATGGGCAGCTGGAGCCACAGGGAAAGGGGGTTGTGAGTAGGATGGTGTGTCTGTTTCAGAGATAATTCTGCTGGCATGGTGGAGAATGGTTTGGAGCTAGAGAAACCAGGGACAGGAAGAAGGAATAATGTTACCCATAAATGGCTGATACCAGAAACTTTTCTGAGAAGAGGATTTGATCCAGGGAGAGCTAGAGTTGGAAGAATGTTGTGTACTGGGTACTGGAAAGGGTTTTTAAAAACGTGCAGAGTTAGCAATGTGCTGGCAACCAACCCAAAAAATCCGTAATTGTAACAAACAATTATACGGTGTTTTAGCCCCCTTAAGGCTTTGACACTATCTCATGATATCCTCACCATCACGATTCAAAGTAGGCAAGGTATAGGCTGCTATCTTCATTTTACAGATGAGAAAACTGAGGTCTTGGAAAATTAACCCAGGGTCACACAGCTTGTGAGCAGTGGATGTACAAAGAAACTGAGGTTCTGATGCTCAGCCCTGCCTGAGCTCTGCCTGGCGTCACAATTTTCCCACAGTAGCTGCCCTCCATGGAATGCTGCTGTGGGTAAAATCATATTTTAGGGTTAATGATCCAGATGAATAATGTTCCCCTGCCTTTGGGCCAGGCAGGACAAGAGAACTGCAGTGTCACTTTCTTCCTTAAGAGAGTTAAAATATCACAAGTCAGAGTGGAGGCCATTTACCCCCACATTAACAGCAAATGACATTTGTTCCCAATGATATCTCCACATCTGACTTTTGTTTCCCTCCCCCGTGGCTGAAATTACAACAAAATGAAGCAAGGGCCAAGGGAAGGAAGAGATAAACAAGGGTCGGAAAAAGACAAGGAGTGACGCCTCTGTTCGACTAGGCAGACAGGCTGAGAGTCCCAGATCTCCTTATCCTTTCTAAACTGGAGCCAGTAACATCTTTATTGAGGTAGCAATTACTGGTGGCTCAGCAGGAAGCCAGGGGCAGGTCTGGTGGAGAAGTCTCTGGATGTATGAGCTAGAGAGGGAGAAAGAAGGGCTTGGAATGTCTTACGATTCTCCAGAATGGAATAGCTCCCCAACCCTCCAATTTGGCATGCCAAACCCTACCTATTGTTCAAATGCCATCTGCTTCATGGAGCTTACATAGGTCACACCAGTCATTTTAATTCAGAGCTTGCACATATCTGTCATGTTTCTTTAGACTGTGAGAAAGATGTGGAAAGCAACAGGGGCATGGAGAACTGCACCCATCCTTGAGCCTGAGAAAAAAGCATGAGGTGAGGGCACAGCACAGACATGGGTTCTCTTCTGGACAGCTCCAGAAGGTGCTAGAGCAGCACCTTCCACCTCTTCAAGTCTTTCCAGCAATGTGCACCCAAATGCAAATAGAGGGGCCATTTGAGAAGCCTTATCCCTAGATGCTGACAGTGGTTCAAGAATTGTGTGGCTAAGGAGAGATAGTGTTTTTAGGGAAATATGTTCTGGTTGAGGGAATGAGGTCCCATAGCCCACTCTCCCAGAGCCCACCAAACAAGTAATCTGTCTTGACAGGAGCAAATCAATAAACCTTTTTTTTTCCTTCCTTCCTCCTTTCCTTTTTTTCTCTCCACTGTTCCTTTCTTCTTCTCTTGTTTCAATTTTTTTTTTACTCACTCATTCCTCCCTCATCTTTTTTTTTTTTTTGGCCTCTCTCTCTTCTGTTTCCCTGAACCCAAATTAATATTTTCAGATATCTTTCCTGTGTTATTAAAAAAATTTCCTTCCACAGAATGGGAGAAAATTTTTCAATCTACTCATCTGACAAAGGGCTAATATCCAGAATCTACAAAGAACTCAAACAAATTTATGAGAAAAAAACAACCCCATCAGAAAGTGGGTGAAGGATATGAACAGACACTTCTCAAAAGAAGACATTTATGCAGCCAAAAGACACATGAAAAAATGCTCATCATCACTGGCCATCAGAGAAATGCAAATCAAAACCACAATGAGATACCATCTCACGCCAGTTAGAATGGTGATCATTAAAAAGTCAGGAAACAACAGGTGCTGGAGAGGATGTGGAGAAATGGGAACACTTTTACACTGTTGGTGGGACTGTAAACTAGTTCAACCACTGTGGAAAACAGTGTGGCAATTCCTCCAGGATCTAGAACTAGAAATACCATTTGACCCAGCAATCCCATTACTGGGTATACACCCAAAGGATTATAAATCATGCTGCTATAAAGACACATGCGCGCGTATGTTTATTGCAGCACTATTCACAATAGCAAAGACTTGGAACCAACCCAAATGTCCATCAATGATAGACTGGATTAAGAAAATGTGGCACATATACACCAGGAAATACTATGCAGCCATAAAAAAGGATGAGTTCATGTCCTTTGTAGGGACATGGATAAAGCTGGAAACCATCATTCTCAGCAAACTATCACAAGGACAAAAAACCAAACACCACATGTTCTCACTCACAGGTGGGAATTGAACAATGAGAACAGTTGGACACAGGAAGGGGAACATCACACACCAGGGCCTGTTGCGGGGTGTGGGGAAGGGGGAGGGATAGCATTAGGAGATATGCCTCATGTAAATGACGAGTTAATGGGTGCAACACATCAACATGACACAGGTATACATATGTAACAAACCTGCACATTGTGCACATGTACCCTAGAACTTAAAGTATAATAAAAAAAAATTTTTTTAAAGTTTCCTTCTTCACAACTGAATTCAAGACATACTGCCTACAAATTATTATAAGGAAATTGATTTTTGTTTCTGCATAGTTCAGTGTATTTTTGTCCACAGATAAACAGAAACATCATTTCAAGGTAAAGAGCAGTTTGTGTGTGTGTGTGTGTGTGCATGTGTGTGAGAGCAAGTGTATATGTGCAAATGTGTCTGGGTGCATGTGTGTATGTCTGTGTGTACGTGTGTGTGTGTGCATGTGTGTGTGTGTGTATGTGTGTGTGTGTGTGTGTGTGTGAGATGATCTGATGGCTCCCAGGAAAGCAAAGGAAAAAAGGAGAAAACACAGATCAGATTCATTTGCTCATTCACTCCATCAAGAAGTATTTGTTGAGAGCTTACTGTAAGCCAGGTGCTATGCTGATCCCAGCCTCATGGAGTCCCCAGCCAGGTACAGGAGTTAAAGAGAAACCAGGAGCTCAGCCTGTGGTAGGGGACGTATGAGGAGTGCAGATGAAGGACACAGCAGAAGCACTGGCCTTGGGATCATTTCTTGGAACAACTGAAGCAGCTCAGGCAAAAGAAAGGATATGCGTAAGCTCTGTCTAAGAAGAAAGGCAGAGGGTGAAGTTCAAGACGCCCTGCTAGCCAGTACATATGAGAAAGGTGTGCAGGGTCCAGTCCAGAAGCAAAAACTAGGAGCTGGGGCAGTAAATGAGGAACAGGAGCAGGATATGTGTGGGGGGCGGGGGGAAGGGGGGGATGTGGGGGTGCATGCTTATCACTTTAATTAGAAAAAAAAAGTGTTAACTATTCAAAATCTATATGTCCACACCCTTCTCAGGCTCCCCTAGGAGAAAGAATCCTAGGAAGCAGGTCTGGTTTTGGTTTTGTTGAATGCAATAATTGTTGAAAATGCAGAGGCTAAACTCTGAGAAAGGGATATTGTTTTAAAATATAAGTTTTCCAATTATTCAGGTGTGGTGAGGCTAACAGATCAGGAGATGATTGCCACTGGAAAGATAGTTTATTAAACTCACAAATCATAAGAGGAGGGGGGAAACATCATACCACAGTGGTCTACACGGGGAAGCACCAAGGCTGGTCGGGAGGCAGAAGCGGGCAGAGGAATACATGGACTAAAGTCTTTACTGTTGTTTCTGTGGAAAGAACTGGGCAAGACATGGAGCAAGGCAGGCTAAGCAGGTTTTGGGTTGGCCAGTTTAAATAATTTCAGTGCATAGGGGCTGTCTCTACTAGTCTGGTACCTTGCCCTAGGGTGATTAGAGCAGGAGAATAGTGGTCAGAGTATAACAGCCCAGTCAAGGAAGTGCTTGGTGGTAAGGGCTCTGGATGGATTGGTTTGCACATGAAAGACACACTTGCAGAGAGGTCTTTTGCTGTCTCTAGGAGTCGGCTAGCCCTGGGAGGGGCAGTCCCTTCAGGATCAGCAAGGCCCCAAGATGTCAAAACATCAAAAATACAGTAAATAAAAAAGCATGATTAATACAGACAGCAAGCTTCTAAGGATGGGAACAAAGGGGAGTGGTGGGGAGTAGGGAAGAAGCAAAGGTTTAGATGCAGGTAAGAGGAACAGAGACAGACTGAGAGGATAGCTGTGTTTCAAAGTGTGAGTGTATGTTTTTATGTTTTAAAGAAAGAAAGAGGCCGGGCGCGGTGGCTCATGCCTGTAATCCCAGCACTTTGGGAGGCTGAGGCAGGTGGATCACCTGAGCTCAGGAGTTCGAGATGAGCCTGGCCAATGTGGAGAAACCCCACCTCTATGAAAACTACAAGAATTAGCCAGGTGTGGTGGCACACCTGTAATCCCAGCTACTCTGGAGGCTGAGGTGGGAGAATCACTTCAACCTGGGAGGTGGAGGTTGCAGTGAATTAAGATTGTACCACTGCACTCCAGCCTGAGTGATAGAGCAAGACTCCATACCAAAAAAAAAAAAAAAAAAAAAAAAGAGAGAGAGAGAGAGAAAGAGAAAGAGAGATGGCAGCTGCAACAAGGAATGAAACATTGGACAAAGAACCAGGACAAGTAGAGGAAATGCTCAGGACACTTTGCTGCATGACAGACATGTAAGTTCCTCCTTTATTATATCAATATTTTTCATTAATGCTTTCAAAGTTGGACTTGGGAGGGGCTGGTATTACATTAGACTGATCTATTATATCAGAAAACCCATTCATATTTAGATTTTATCTCGATATTCTAATCCAGTGCAATAGTTTTCAAACTTTTATGAGCCATGGAATCTTTTCTCCAATTGAGAGCTTTTGCAAAAGTCCAGTATGTTTAAAAAAAATAATAATAATAACAGAAAGAAAACTACTCTGGCTGATGATGGGGTTTTCAGGCTTTACCAGCCCAGCTCCCCTCAGCCCCCAGAGTAGCCCCTGGGACCCCTCTACTCAAAGTGCAAAGCTTCCCTGAGCATATTTTGAAAATCTCTGCTCTGGGGCAGTGACAACTGTATAAACTGAAGGCAAACGTGAGGATAGATTTGAGCTAAGCCTGAGGACAGGTTTGAGATGGAATGCAGATCTAAAGTTTGAGATAAAGTGCAGATCTAAGGAGGTCCCACTCTGGAAAGGACCCACGTACATGCATATGCAGTATAGGGAAGAAGTTAAGAGAATGTGCTTTTTCAATCATATGAATCTAGGTTTCAAACTAACCTCCAATCCTTGGGCAAATCACGGGAACCTCAGTTTCCTAATCCATAAAATAGGACGCATAATATGTATCCTAAAGCACAATAATCAGAATTAAGCCAGAAAATGTACTTACTAGAGTGTTTAATTGGTAGTCAGTGTTCAGTAAATGTAGACTATTATGAACATCCTCATTAGTGTAATTCCCCAATGATACTAGGCAAATTATACTAGTTGGCCTCAATAAGACTTCTATACCTCTCAAAGTTGTATAAAAATAGAATGGAATATCTAATGGTGGTGAGTTGCCCAATTTGAGGGATTTTTAAAGAGAAGCTCAAGGTTATGCATAGGGATATTGCCAGGTGAATTAATTAATTAAGTGAGGAGTGGGACTATATGATTTTCCTAGGTCTATTTCAATCTTGCAAATCCAAGTGTTGTAGCTACATAACTCTAATCCCACTTGGTTGTAGGATCCTCAGACATTAAAATTCCATCAGTGGGGCCAGGCGTGGTGGCTTACGCCTGTAACCCCAGCACTTTGGGAGGCCGAGGCAGGCAGATCACCTGAGGTCAGAAGATCAAGAGCAGCCTGGCCAATGTGGCGAAACCCTGTCTCTACGAAAAATACAAAAATTAGCCAGTTGTGGTGGTGCACACCTGTAATCCCAGCTACTTGGGAGGCTGAGGCAGGAGAATCGCTTGAAGCTGGGAGGTGGAGATTCTAGTAAGCCGAGATCGCACCACTGCACTCCAGCCTGGCGACAGAGCAAGACTCCGTCTCAAAACAAACAAACAAAAAAGATTTCATCGGTGTTCAATTTTGTTAAGCCAGTTCTGACTTAGTCCAGAACAGACCAAGGCTCAAACTCAGATTCATTGAAGGGATATGGAAAGAGAGGAAGGCTGGGCAATGGGGGTGTCAGCCTGGGAGCCTAGCATTCTAGCCCTTTGCAAGGCTGCCAGGTCTCACATCACTCAGGTGGATGAAACTTCCGAAATATTAACAGGTCACAGGCAATTGCTGCTTCCCAACCCAATTAGAACCTAATATGGAGAAGTATGCTTTTCCGAAGAGGTTCATTAGCCAAATGCCACCCCACCTCAATTCTGTCATGCAGAAAAGATGAATGGGCCCAATATGTTGGCACTTGGCTGATGCCTGGGGTGAAAAGACAGATGCATTAAACTCAATGGGAACACAAATCACTTTCCATCTTTGGAGCAGCTAGTCATCATTAACCCCGCCCATCACCCAGCACATGAAGGCCTTCAGGACAACTTTGGGAATGGCACCACCCCTCCCTCCACGTAATCCCATAACATTCAAAAAGACCTTAGAGGTCATTAGTCCAAGTGACTTCTCAACTTAGAAAGCAGTCCCCTCGACAAAGACCCCAACCATGGGGCTTGAGCATAGGGAGGGGTAAGAAACTACCTCCTTCCCTACGAAACTCATACCCCTCTAATAATAAAAAATAGCTTTGAAGACATACTCTCTCAACCTCTCTGCCCACCCGTAAATGGAGCTTTGCCTTGTGCAGTCAAGACAAACAGCTTTATTGTATTTGCCTTTCAGTTCCTTTGATGTTCTCTCTCAGCTTCTCTTCTCAAAAGAAAATGCTCTCAGTTTCTTCAAATGCATTTAACTGTACTTCAAAGTCACTCACCCTCCTGGTCCTACATGCCACTATATACCTTTGAACACATTCCCTTTGGTCTACAAGTCTCCTAAAGTATGGTGCCCAGAACCAGAGACAATTCTTCAGGTGTCACATGGAAATTACAGAATATAACTGACCTAGTTCCTTTATTCTGGATACTATATAATGATACTTCAAACAATAGATGCCTTTCACTGCATATCACCATGTGCCAGACATATGCTAAATGTTTTCATCATTAATACAAACCTATAAGGAGAGTATTATCCCCATATGCGGAAGCCAAGGCATGAAATGATTAAATAATTTGCTCAAGATCACACAACTATCTATTGTAATGTCAGGATTGGAATCTGGGACTCTCAGACTTTGAACTACTATTCTGTTCTGCCTCTGCTTGAGATCAGTTGTAGCATCATTCTCATTTTACAATAACTGTATTATGTTTAACAGTTTATACAAAGTGTTTTTATATAAAATTCATTTTATTCTCAAAAAGACGCTGTCCTCTAGTTCCCTAAAACCTCAATGTCTGTGCCACATGAATGGCTCTCAGGTTAGATTTACCTCATCTGGTACTACATTTTTAATTGTTTTTAAATATAAATAAAGTGCAAGAGTTAATGTACCCCTTTAAATTTCACTGTGGTTGTTTCTCCTGATGTTTCCACCCATTAAGATAATTTTGGCCAGGCACGGTGGCTCACGCCTGTAATCCCAGCACTTTGGGAGGCTGAGGCGGGTGGATTATGAAGTCAGGAGATTGAGACCATCCTGGCTAACACAGTGAAACCCTGTCTCTACTAAAAAAATACAAAAAGTTAACCAGGCTTGGTGGTGGGCACCTGTAGTCCCAGCTACTTGGGAGGCTGAGGCAGATGAATGGCGTGAACCTGGGAGGTGGAGCTTGCAGTGAGCTGAGATTGCGCCACTGCACTCCAGCCTGGGCAACAGAGCATGACTCCATCTCAAAATAATAAAAAAAAAAGATAATTTTGAGCTTTTATTTTGTCTTCCAACGTGTCTGCAATACCTATATACCTGATCAGCACCCCTTCTATATCTTCAGCCAAATCATGCAGATGTGTTGACAAACACCAGTCCAAGGACACAAACCTGCATCTTACCCAGGTAAGTAACCCTGATAATTCAACCACTGGCTGATCCACCTGGTTATTCTAGCCCGCTGGTTTCCAAAACAAGATGATCTTCAGAATCAGCTGGAAATTGTTGTGATTATCAGGTACTACCCGGGACCATCTCAGTCACGATTTCTGAGAAATATATATGTTTAAATAACTTCCTGGAAATTCTGGTTGTCTCTCAAGAGCACACACTTACCACTGATCTAGTCTATGTGTTTCCAACTTGGCCAGAATGGTATAAGGAAAAACTTGATCATGTCATTTGCTGAAACTGAAACATATCATACCTGAGATTCTTCTATCTGATATACCCATAACAGAAAATTAGGTTGCTTTAACAAGTAACTTATCTTGATAAACTGCAGAATTACTTTATAACACTTGATGAGGTTGAGGATTAATTTTTTAGGCTCACCAATGAGAATTATAGTATGTTTACTGAATTAGTGATTAATTTCTGATTATCTAGCACTATAATTTTATCAAAGAAAAAACAGAACCCTAAGGGAACAAAGTGACTTTCCCAAGGTCATGTAGTGAGTCAGTAGCTGAGTCTAAACTAGACTCCAAAGTGCCTGATTTGAGCTCATTGCTCTTTCCTACACATCATGCTATGTCTTAAAATGTATACTTGGCTTTGAAATTCACTGTGGTTTTGTTTGATTTACTACATATCAGATGGCCTTCCTTATTCAATTTTGCTTTTGCTGATGTAAAAATGAATTTGCATTCACAGAGCACATGCCAACTAATAGTAGAACTAAGGGGAGGGGAAAGAAAGGAAGCATTTCAACCATCTTCCAAAGGATATGAAGTGAGATTCAAATTTAAATATGTTTGAAGAAAATACACAGAGACCACGTTAAGTTCAAAAATTTGAGAGAATAGTGGAAAGTGGTCTTGACTGAAGATCTTGCTTGGTACTTCGGATAAACTGACAAACTTTTTACAGAATCCAGGAGTCTTGAGAATATCACTTTGCTATGGAAAAGTGTATTTCTAATAAGATAGGTGATTTCATTCATTTGTTTAATCTATATCTAAAAATGATTCTATGGCATCCTCCATAGAATAATCCTCCAGCTAAATGTTGTATGCACTATGGTTTGGTACTGCATTTATTTTGACTTGAGACCCAACTTAAAAACGAGACCATCCTGGCCAACATGGTGAAACCCCGTCTCTACTAAAAATACAAAAATTAGCTGGGCGTGGTGATACACGTCTATAGTCCCAGCTACTCGGGAGGCTGAAGCAGGAGAATCGCTTGAACCCAAGAGGCAGAGATTGCAATGAGTCAGGATCGCACCACTGCACTCCAGCAGCCTGGCGACACAGCGAGACACCGAATCAAAAAAAAATTAAAAATAAATAAATAAATAAACATTAAAGGGATAATGAGGTTGAATAACCAAGAAATAACAATGGCTTAATATGTATACCTATTCTTGGAATCTAAATTTAGGACCATAATACACAATGGTTGAATACCACATCTCTGAAATTATCAAAAGAGATCATTGATGGCAAACTATATTATTTTTATTTATTTATTTATTTATTTATTTTTGAGACCAAGTCTCACTCTATAGCCCAAGCTGGAGTGCAGTTGTGTGATCTCAGCTCACTGCAATCTCCATCTCCCAGGCTCAAGCGATTTTCCTGCCTCAGCCTCCCAATTAGCTGGGACTACAGGCATGTGCCACCACACCCGGCTAATTTTTTTGTATTTTAGTAGAGATGAGGTTTCACCACATTGCCCATGGTGGTCTCGAACTCCTGAGCTCAGGCGATCTGCCTGCCTCGGCCTCCCGAAGTGCTGGAATTTTAGGCATGAGCCACCGCGCCTGGACAAAAACTATTATTTTTAACTACACCATTACAAAACATTACTAAGACAAACACAAACATTTTCCTATATGGCACTACAAGTAGCTTGAATGACTCCACCTCACTGAAATGCACTGTCATACTGAATTTTGGCATTCTGTATACACAACTGTAAAATTACTCCAAAATTATTCATTGTATCAGTATATATTGGCATGCAATTTCACTTAGTTTTTACCAGCTGAAAAAAAAATGACATTTCACTCTTTTTGGCACTTTTTAAAAATATTACCCAATTCTATTAACCATAGCAGAGAGGGGAGAGGTAACATGCATTGAATACCTGCTAAGTTTTAAGCACTTGCCAGGTATTAATGCCTTCTATCCTCATCACCACCCTACAAGGAAGGGCATCATCATTCTCCTTCTTTGACAGGAAGAGAAGGCTTGTGTAGTTCAGAACAGCTAAACAACTTGCCCAAGGTCACACCACTGGTGAATAGCAAGATCATGCTTTAAATCCCATAGCTCAGGCCCATTTGTCTACTGCAAGCTCCCTCCCAATGGTAAGCTTGAAGCACAGAAAACCCATGCAGTGTTTTCAAGCCCACACAGCAAGTCCATGATGGTTTCAAGCTGAAAGCCAAACGTGAATCCTCCTGGGTTGGGGACTCTGCAATATTGATATTTCTCTTTCATAGGAGGCCTAGATGAGTTTTAATTGAAATGATGGATTCCTGAGCACATAGCTTTTTGAAATACAAATATGACAGGAGACAGTGTCAATAACACAGTCCTTTTCCAGATCATTTCAGAAAGTGAATTTGTTGGCCCACCTCTGGGAACATATATGCAGGGAACAATGAGTATGATATTCAACGTATTGGTCTCTGGAGAACTAATTTATGTAGGGGTTGGGAAAATGCCCAGAAGGTCTGCAAATAAATCAGGGAGCATCCATGTAGTCAGAATCCTAGTTATTGAAGCTAACAAGCCATCCGCCTGTTCTCTCTTCCTCCCTGCTCTTTTCCTACAAGACACACTAAGCTCAATAGAGAAGAGATAGCAGAGAAGAGCCAAGAAGTAGAGGTAAAGGAAAAGCTACTCCCTCCAAGCACGTGAAGTCAGTCCATTTCCGTCGCACTGGCTGTGGTTTCTATCTCCCTGCTCACTACGCCAGTCTCCCTCCATGGTCTTCTTGCCTCAGTCACAGTCCTTCCAACCAGTTCTCTATAGCACTGCCAGTAGCCAGCGTAATGCTCTCTAACACTCAAGGCACAATCTGTTCCTGTCTTGCTCAAAACCTCTCCATTCCTCTTTGTCCACTGGATAAACTCTGAACCCTCAGCATGGCACTTTGGACCCTGTATATCTGACTCATGGTTCTCTCTCCACTGTATCTTCCCTTCTAAAGGCTGGCTCCCATTTATAAGTGAGAACATGTGATGTTTGGTTTTCTGTTCCTGTGTTAGTTTGCTGAGGATAATCACTTCCGGCTCCATCCATGTCCCTGAAAAGGACATGGTCTTGTTCCTTTTAATGGCTGCATGGTATTCCACGGTGTATATGTGGGAGCTGAACAATAACAACCCATGGACACAGGGAGGGGAAGAACACACACTGGAGCCTGTTGGAGAGGTGGGGGAGGGAGAGCATCAGGATAAATAGCTAAGGCATGCTGTATGCAGGGCTTAATACCTAGGTGATAGGTTGATAGGTGCAGCAAACATCCATGGCACACATTTACCTATGTAACCAACCTGCATGTCCAGCACTTGTATCCTGGAACTTAAAATAAAATAAAATAAAATTTTTTTGAAAAGCTGGCTCCTCTGATGCTAGGACTAGGGTGGGGTGAGTGAGACACTTGCATTGGGAGCAAAATGGAAGGGGATGCCAAAATACCCAGTAATCAAGATACATAATACACTAATTCAATATTTTAAGAAATCACAGTCAATGCGAGTAAACCCATGATGAGCCAAATATCAGAAGTTTAAATAAAAATTGCTGTGCCAAAGCATATTGAAGCCTGAGGCAAAAAGAAAAATCAGTAATACTGATTCTGTTTTTATTTAAACTTTTGGCATTTTGTTCATCATGGATTTTTTGAATTGATTTTGGTTTTTAAAAATTTTAATATTAAATATCAGCCCCAGTCCTGCCTGTTAGATCCAAAATGCAACAGTCTCAGATTACAAAGGACCCAGAAGAACATGCAAAAAAAGGGTATCCTTAAGTTCTGTTTATGGCCATGAGAGAGAGATAATTAGAATTTGGACAAGGAGAATGGAATAATTTAGCCGGTCAGATAATTCTGGAAACAAAGGGCTGGCCTGGAGATGACAATGGAAGACAGGATCATTAATTGTCTTTTTTTTTTTTTTTTTTTTTTGAGACGGAGTCTGGATCTCTCGCCCAGGCTGGAGTGCAGTGGCGTGATCTCGGCTCACTGCAAGCTCCGCCTCCCGGGTCATAAGTTGTCTTTTGACATAGTTTCCCATCACTTCATGTCAGCATTATAGGAGTCTTAGGCATACATCGTTGACCCTCATTGTCTATGTCGAGATAAGTGAAGTGGCTGATGAGGATCAAACAAACCAGAACTGAATGAGAACCAAGATCTCCTGAACCTTCATTTAACCATTAATTTATTTATTCATGCATTTATTCATTTAACCATTAAATATTAAGAGCCTAAAGGCAGAATTATTAGATAAACTATAGGACATTCAATTAAATTTGAATTTCAGATAAACAATAAATAAATTTTGGTGCAAGTATGTTCTAAATATTGCATGGGACATACTTATATTAAAATTTAATTGTTGTTGTTTATCTGAAATTCATATTCAGTTGATCATCCTGTATTTTTATTTACTAAATCTGACAACCCTACTAAATATAAGGTTACTATGTAGCAGGCACTTTACTAAGAAATAAGAGCATATTGGAAAATAAAGTATACCCAATCATTGTCCTCCTGGAACTTAAAATGACTGAGGCAGACATTAATAAAAACCACTGCATAGATAATTTTAAACAGTATATTGTGATAATTTCTTAGGAAGGTAAAGTACAGGGTGTAAAAGCAGGAACTAACTTGATCTGAAGCACTAGTGAAACCTTTTTTGGGAAAGGTATATTTGAACTGAGATCTGAGGGTTAGGCAGGATTTAATTAGATAAATAGAGTGAAAAGAGGACTTTTTTTGGACAGAAGGATCAATATGTATGAAGTGATCCTGAGGTAGGAGGAGTTATGGTCTGCTGGAAGGATGGGAAGAAAGCACGGTCCCTGAGACTTAGAGATGGAGGATGAGAATGACAAAAGGCTTGGGGAGGTGGGCTGGGTGGGCAGGGGCCAAGACAAATGAAGCCTTGTAGTTCATTTTCAGAATGTTGGACTTTGTTCTAGAAAAAGGTTAAATCATTGATAAGGTAATCTTATCATTAGATAAGATTTAGATGACTAAAGCTGAGTTGTCAAAACATTGCCTAGTGATGGGTGGAGAGTTTAAGACCCAGGAGGAACCAGCAGATCTGTTAGGGACCTCTGCAGTAATGCAGGTGCGAACGATAGTGCCTTGGACCAAGGTGTTGGCCCAGGGTTAGGAGAGAGAACATTTGAATGCATTGTCCTTCCCATTACCTTAGTCTGTCAGGCAAGAGATGACATTAGTGATCATGAAAATGGAAAGGAAAGGATCGATACAAGAGACACTATAAAAGTAAAATTGACAGGGCTGGTTCAATAAGTGCTTCTTGATTGATAGACTAGAAATTAATGTCTGATGCCTTCTGTGGAAAGAAAAAAAAGCACACACATTATGCAACTGTTTAAAAATTGCTCCTTTATGTTCTCCTAGCTCTTTTAATGTCATCAAATGTCACCTCTTCTGATTGTGTGCATGTAATACGACATGTAATTAATCCTGCAAGTAGCAGGATGTGTAATTAAGCATATATGCATGGTGACTTGTAATTAAGCACACATTTATTGTGATGTGTGCATTGGTGGATGCTTCCTGGTGTGTGTAATTATGCATATGTCAGATGACATGGAATCACAACTCGTTCGGTGAACTGGCTAAGGTCTCAACTCCTACCCCGACCTGTTAACTGGTATTAATCTACCTCTTTTAGAAAAACATCTTTGGTAATTGAACCTGCTCTACTCTGAAGCATAAGCTATGGAAACATTCATGGATGCCAAAAAGAGAGCTCTATTTTCTTTCAATGTGTATGCAATTGATATACATCAATAATTCAAAAGAGAATATTAGGAGCAATTTCCAAACAATCTTCTATGTATAATAAAATGTTCTTACGAAGTCAACAAAATAACACAGGTTCCCCAATCATTTCTCCTGTCAAAGAAGACAGCCTGGAACGGCGAAAGAGCATATTCTGTAGTCCTTAGTAATCTTCAGACAGATATTAAGCCATCCTATCTACCAATGAAGCCTGACTTGTCTACTTAGGATTGGTTTTGGGAGTCAGACTGCACTTAGTTCAATTCCTACACAGCCATTTATTAACTTCATTGGGCAAACTACTTGTCCGCTTTAAGCCTCAGTTTTCTAACTTGTAAAATAAGAATAATAATGATAGCATCTTGCTCAAGGTTATTAGAATCAAACGAGTTTGCATCAAAGGGCTTAGCATGAAATAAGACGAACACTTGTTAACTAGGTACACTTATATATATTATCGTTTTCAATCCCCACCATAATTCCACAACAGAGATATTATTCCATGCTATAAATGGGGATATTGAAGTTCAGAGGAGTTTATAGTCTCACACAGCTATTAGGAAAGGAAGAAGTTCAAAGCCAGCCTATCAATGCTATATATTGTGCTTCTTCCTTTTGGTTATAATAAGACTTTGTTTTATTATAGGCTCTATATATAAGGGTGGCATATATATAACTTTCCAGCCTGCTGGACTCATTGGAGAAAATAGAACATAAATGTTAACAGTAGAAGTGCTGGAACCAAAAAAACCTAAATAACAGTCCCAGATCTATTACTCATCACTGGCGGGAGCTTAGCAAACTATTTCCCCCTCTCAGATCTTCAGTTTCTTCATCTGTAATATGGGGCTATTAATACTGTACTCATAGTATTACCAAGATGATTAAATGCAAATTTGTATGCAGTAGTAACCACAGAACCTGGCACATAATGTTTGCTCAAGGGGAGTTGCCATTATAATTTTTTTTCTTTTTCTCCTTTTTCTTCTTCTTCCTCTTTGCAGCCTCTCAGCGTCAAACACTTTTGCATGGCACCAAGTAGGATCGTCTCAGGAGATGTGTGTTCAAGTGAGTTGAACCAGATGTTTTACTGAAAACCCTTAGGCCTGGAGATGAAACTTTTTACCTAGAAACTTTTTGAACAATGGAATGGGGTTCTCCTAGACCAAGGTGGCTTGTTGCTGCTGCATCAGCCTGGTAAGCGGATGGGCAGAAGAGGCTAGATCCCAGGCCCCAGCTTCCCAGCTTTCCCAGCCCTAACCTGCCTCCTTCATCTCAGTCTTGTGATTCAACTACAAAGCCTCCAGCATCAGACAAACACTGTCTGTCTCACATACTCAGTTATCATGTCAACAGTGAGACACAGGGCGTCGGAGTGACAGGGGTTTGTCATGAGGCTGAAATGTTTGCTGTCTGCACAGGAGAATGGTTTTGCTGGAAATAAGGAGGGAAAGAACACAGGTGCCTGATGGGGCTTGGCAGCTGATTTTATTTCTTTGTCAGAAATAATCTTCACTCTCATGCTAAGGATAGAGCAGCTTAGGGAACTGCAGAGGGGAAGAAAGCTTAGATATCCCACCCAGATGGCATGCCAGACCCACTGAGATGGATGAGAACAGGAGCCAATGAGAGGCAGATCAGCTCCAGCCAAGGTCCCCCTCACCCATCAACTCAATATACCATGACTTTCCTGGGGTGCCCTGTGAGCCCTATCCTTGCCAATGACCTTGATCTACTGGTTTGAAAGATGACAAGGCAAATTTGACTGCTGATTGTAGAAAATACAAAGAACCTTCTCTTCATTACTCATCAGCTACCATTTTAATGTCTTCTGATTCTGCCCTTTGATATCTTAGCTTGATTTCCCCACCTTAACACTTAATATTGCCCATCAAGGAACTTTGTCTCAGACCCATTGCTCTGGCATTCTTTACTCTTAAGAGTCACTTGAAATGCATTCAAGTGGGAAAACTTTCTACCATCTGTCTGGTATTTCAACCTGAAAAGAATACCCCACTTCATATGCGTGTACACACACACACACACACACACACACACCCTCCAGAAGAGAAATTGCTGGTCTAAATAGCAAAGCCTGATATTCACCAGGCTTCATTTAACTAGTGGGCAGAGCCACTGCTTTGAAGATGAAGCATATCCGAGCCCATGCTGCCTCTCCATTAGTGACTACCATCCTCCTGAATGACAGTCCTTGTCCCAGAGCCTGTTTGAGTAAGTAGATTCAAAGTGTGTTATGCAGACCCTACCATTTAGATTCAGTGGAATATAGAATACTTAAATTTGTGATTGCAGGCCTTGTATACCAGCATCTCTTAGCAAAGATGATTGGCCATTTGGAAAGTGCTTTGTGGGCCCAGATATTTTTACTCATAAAATCTGTACCTTTGTTCCCCCATTTTACCATTTTCCATATAAGCATTGTTTCCTCTTCAGTGAGTTCCAGAGGAGATTAGCGATGAAATACCAAACCCTTACCCAGAACACTTTGTAGAAGCACCACCTTGGCTTTGAAGTCCCAGGACTCACCTGGTAAGTCCTTGAACAATTCAGACAGAAACACATTATTTTACAGTAGATCTAACAGTGATTTAAATTGATTTGGCATCTTAGTTGTGCATGTAGATAACCATCTTATCAAAGATAGAGATTTACATGTACAATATATATATAGAAGTCGGGGTTAAAAAAGATGACAATTTTGGGAAAGGCTTTTCAGATCTTAGGAATGCCACATTCAACAAATTGGTACTAATTTTCCCCCAAAGGACCAAGAACTACATTAGGTACCAGGGATTCAACATGAGTAAGTCATAGCCACTACCTCAAGAAGCCTCCAGTCTAATGGGCAGGAAGGCAAGTAAATAGGTCCTGATATACTATGATAAGTGCCATATGCAGAGTGAACACAGGGCACTGAGGAAGGCGTTCTGACTCATAAAGGACAAGTGGAAGATAAGTAGGGAAGGCAGAGGGCATTCCAGAAAGAAGGGCTAGAATGTGCAAAGGCAGGGAACTGAGATCAAACATGGCATGGATAAGAGGAGCTGCGTGGAGGTCAGTTTTGTTGGATCAATGGTATAGAGTAGATGTAAATGGGGAATGGTTTATAGTGCTGATGAGTGCAGGCTCAGAATGAGGCTACCAGAATTCAGACCTGAGCTTTGTCCCTTACTAATTGAGAACCTTGTGTAAGTTTTCTACCTTCCCCAAGCCTCAGCCTCCTCATTTGTACAATAGGGATCACATCAGTCCCTATCTTATAAGGTTGGCATAAGGATTAAATGAGCTATTGCCTACACGTGGTTAGAACTCTGTGGGACACAGAGTAAGTGCTGAACAGAATGGTGGCTGGATGTGATATAGACAAAGAAGAGGATGGTGATTAGAATAAACCTGTGCAGAGATGAGGTTGGCAGAGCTCAGATCCTGAAGGCATTGTTAGTTGTGCTAAAAAATAAGATCTGAACTCTACCCATAAAGAGTTTGACAGGCCAGTTGCAGTAGTTCACACCTGTAATCACAGCACTTTGGGATGCTGAGGTAAAAGTATCACTTGAGCCCAGGAGTTTCAGATCAGCCTGGGCAACATAGGGAGACCACTATCTCTATAAAAAAATACAAAAATCAGCTGGGTATAGTGGCGCACACCTGTGGTACCAGCTACTTGGGAGGCTGAGATGGGAGGATCACTTGAGCCCAGGAGGTCAAGGCTGCAGTGAGCCATGATCTCACCACTGAACTCCAGCCTGGGTGACAGAGAAAGACATTGACTAAAAAAAAAAAAAAAAAAAAAAAAGTTTGTCATCCATAAGGGGAAAGACAATTACAACAGGGTGAGATAAATGTGACCATGTGGAGAGAGAGTGGGTGGTGATGAGGAAGCTCAGAGAAGGGCCTGGGAGCTGGTGGGACTGAGGAAGATTTCCCAGAGGAGATGAGGGTTGGGGGAAGTCCTGAAGGAGGTGACCTAGCTGCAATGCGGGGTTTGGGGAAAAGGACAAGCTGTGATGGGAAGGAAGCACCGCTCGGGTATATAGTGCAGGCAGAAACTATTTCCAGTAGGTCAGGACAGGAAGTACTGCATGTTCTAGCCAAAAGTTCTAGATACCTAGAAAGTGCATAGAGAAAAGCATCATGGAACCTTGCTGTGCAGGTACCTTGGGAAGCAGTTTCATATATTCTCTCATTTAATCTTTCTTCCTCCCTGAAAGGTATGAAATCTCCCTTTTACAGAGGTGGCTCCATGAGGTCAAATGATTTACCCACGATCATAAAGGTAAATGGTGGAACAGAGCTGTGAAGCCCAAGTTCATCTGACTTCAATGCCTGGACATGCAAGCATTAATTTCAGATATCTAAACTTCAGGTAAGATGCGTCCCTGAACATGTTTTTCCAGAAGACAAGGAAGCGATTGTTCTAGATGAGAACCCAAGGGAAGTCCATAAAGCCAGAGAGTCCTTTTAAAGCATAAGTGCAGTTAAGTGACACTAGGAGATGAAGCAATTCTTAGTGTATTAGCATGTGTGTATGGATGGGTGCACATACGTGTTGCTGCATGTACAGGTGCATTACCAAGGCTATGCCCCTTTTGCTATTGGTTAGTTTTATTTGCTCCATATACATGCATTGGAGATAGGTTGGTAGACAGACAAACAGACTTACATATATACAGATGGACAGATTAAGGGGGAAGGGGTCATAAAGGCATCTCAACTACCCTGGTGGTTGACTCTAATAAAACAGCTCTATTGGAATAATGCAGTGTCTGAGAGATGGGGTGTAATATGGTTAAATGCTTTTACAGTTCCCCATTAAAGTAAGTGGATGGAAATTCATAAAATATTGATAGCATTTGAAATGTGCTCATTCACAGCTCTGCCCAGAATCTCAAGTGGTAGCAGGGTGGCTGGCCCAGGCAGATGGCATGCCTGAACCACTGCAGCCCCCCGATGCCCAAGTATCTAGGATGTCATCTGGCCACCTGAGCCTAGAATGGGAGTACAGTGAGAGGCAACGTGGTGGGGTGGGGAAGGAGGGCTCATTTTTCAGTTCCTATGCCCAGAAAAGAAAGAATAGACAGAGGAGGTGTAGCCACCACTTACGCAAAATTGTAAAGTCAGCTCTGCAAAGTCGACAGGTCTCCAAGTAGACCTTTTATTTTTGTAATGCTTCTTCCACCACTCCAACCATGAGAAAGAATGAGGGTTTGATTCCACTCTCCACCCACTGGATGCAACTGATTGTGCCAGGAGTGAATGCCTGGACACAAGGGACTGATCAGAATCTTTTCCTGGAAAATCTTAAATGGTGCCCCAGGGAACCTGCCCTTAATTGGTGTACACAGCCACAGACTACTCATAACCCTGCTCCTCACCATGGAGACAAAACCTTCCAAGAGGACAAAACTTGCACAAAGAGAAAAGCAGAAACAGAGATGGAAACAGGTCTTATGACATTCAGAACCTTGGTTTAGTCATGCCAGGGGAGCAACTGAAACACTGTTTTCATTAAAAAAAAAAACGAAAAAACTTTCTGGTTTTGCCTAAGAAAAATTGACTTCTAGAAAATGTTACCTTCAAACCCATTTTACTTTATATCCTCCATATGTTATCTAGTAATTAATAATTACATGTAATGCTTATTGACCATTTTCCATGTACTGATCATTTTGCTAAATTCCTTTAGGAATTTTCTTATGGAATCCTCCAAGTAATCCTATGAAGTTGCTGTTATTGTCATTACCATTTTATAGATGAAGAAACTGAGATTATAAGGGGAGATGCAGCTCCCTAATTTTGTGTATTTATTAAATAGCAGATCAGGAATCAAATGAGATTAAGTTTTATGCCAACCTTATGTTCTTAACCAGCATACTCTACTTCCTCCCTAAAGTACTCCTGAAAATCTAGACTGACAATCTCAGAGTAGTGTGTAACTGATCCCCGGCTCTTGTCTCCTCCAGGCAATCACTCCATCGTCTACGTGTTCTCACAACCAAACAAGTATTGATACGGTCCCTGTCCTAAGTCAGGACCTCATCACCCCTCACCTGGGCTAGAGCCTCCTACTTGATCTCTTAGGCCCTAGTCTTTGTCAAAGAAAATCTGTCCCCCGCTTTGGAAGTGTCCTTTTTCTTGTTATCAAATGCTGCTTTAAACATGCTACTAGTTTGCTAGAGAATCTTCAGTGAAAACACATTTTAAACCAGACTAAGGTCAAATTCTTCATGAGACATTCAATATTTTTCACAGGCTGACCCCAAACCACCTAGCAAGTCTCCATAACATCTCCTGTTCTCTGTTCATACTGGAAGGACTTCTCATTTCTAACACAATGCTTTTGTATGTGCATGTGTGTGTGTGCCTCTCTTCCTGTCCTTTTCCTGTTCTCTGGCAGAGCTGATCTTTTCACAAGATGACACAGTTTCTGAGAAGGAGATCTAGAGCTGAAACCAAGGTTTCCTTCCTGACTCCCAGTGTCTACTTGCTACGATAATTCCCTTAATGTTTTTTCCCCTCTTCTTTGATGAGGACACTGAGCTGTTCAAATTCTAAAATTCTGTACTTCTGTCTTTAGCAATGAAGGCATTAAAGATCTCTGTTACCATACAATTCCTGGGAAGAAAAATATTATCCTTTTCTTCTTGATTTGCAAGATCATAATTTGTCATACACTAGCATCTTTAAAGACTTTGAGGTGATGTGTCATAGGATATATATGTTCTAATACATAGGAGAGAAATGTCTAAAGTCTGCAATCATTTCCAAAATTATTGGAATTTATGAAACACATTCTATTCGCGAAATGTCCTAGGATGGACCCAGGAAAGTCTAGGTGAAGGTCAGAATGAGACTATTTGGAGGGAAGACAAAATGGATAGGAGACAACAAAAATATTGTTATTTTTGTCTTTTGGCCAATTATTCCACGGATAAAATAATTATTAGGCTAGAAATTTTTTTAAAGGACTTTTAGTCCTTAACTTTCTAGCCAGTATAAAACTTCCCTGGCCGGGCGCTGTAGCTCAGGCCTGTAATCCCAGTACTTTGAGAGGCTGAGGCAGACAGATCACGGGGTCAGGGGATCGAGACCATCCTGGCAAACATGGTGAAACCTCGTCTCTACTAAAAATACAAAAATTAGCTCAGCGTGGCAGTGCATGCCTGTAGTCCCAGCTACTTGAGAGGCTGAGGCAGGAGAATCACTTGAACCTGGGAGGCGGAGGTTGCAGTGAGCCGATATCGTGCCACTGCACTCCGAACTGGCAATAAAGTGAGACGAGACTCTGTCTCAGAAACAAAAATAACTTCCCTGAACAACGTATTTGACAGCTGGTAACCCAGTCTCTCCTACAACTCCTCTAGAACAGACAGTAATTGGTCTGTTCGGACTTTCTGTCTCTACTGAGTTCAGTTTTGCCAAGTTCTAATTCTCTTTAAAAAGTATCAATTTCATGTGCTTTTCAAATGTATTCCATAGGATCATACAAAGCAGTCTCTTAAGATTTTTTCTTTTAATAGTTATTTATACCTTATTTTAAGTTTTACATGTCTATATTCTCCTCATTTTAGTTTTTTGATTCGTGGTTTGCTAGTGGCTTATTTTATTGTTTTTTTTTTTTTCAAAGTACCACTTTGGGATTTATTTATTAGTTCCATTTTTTCTGCTTTCTATTTAATTAATTTCTATCTTTATTAATGCTTTTTTTATACTTTCTTTGAGTTTACTTTCTTGCAGTTTTACTAGCTTTTCTGAGTTAGGTGTTTTATATTTTTTATTTTAAAGACTGTATTGGTATAGGAATTTCATGCTATGATATTTTTCTCTAGAAAATGCTTTGGCTTCACAAAAAATAGATTTTTTGTGTTATATTTTCACTATTATTAGCTTTTTCATATAATTTTATAATTTTATTTTTCTTTCCTCAATGTTTGTTTAGTAACTGTGTTGCTAAATATGTTGGTAGAGACACATTTTTAAAAATTTTTATATATTTCTACTTTTTTCGAATATCATCATAATTTTTATTATTTCTGTTTTATGGAATTTATCGGGGGGGGTGTATTTGTGTATGTAGACATGCATATTGTCCTAAAATAAACATAAATGTGTGGACGTTCTATGCACACTAGAAAACAACTTTTATTCTGAGTTATTAAAGTTTGGAAACATTGATTATCTGGTTTAGGCCTTCTAAATATTATTAAATATTGTCCACTTTATGCATCTTTGCTTGAGTTAGATACATTAGATACTGCTATGAATTTAATTCCTTCTAGCATTTCTTGCAGTGGGATTTTTCAGTGCTAAAACCAGGAATGTCCTAGGCAAACTGGACAAGTTAGTCATCCTATCTAAATTCTACCTTTTCTCAGATTATGAATCCTGATTTATTTTATCTATCTATTTTTTGGTAACAGCTTCACTAAGATATAATGCACCTAGTTGGTGTATGGAACTTAATGTTTTCAGTATATTCACAGAATTGTGCAACCAATGAAACGAATTAACCACATGATAGAATATTATTTGGCAATAAAAAGGACTGAGTATTAATATATACTATAACATGGATAAGCCTTGGAAGCATTATGCTAAGTGAAAGAAGGCAGTCACAAAAGAGCTCACATTATATGCTTCTGTTGTTATGAATCATGCAGAATAGGCAAATCCATAGAAACAAAAAGATTCGTGGTTGCTTAGGATTAGGGGGTTGGAGGGAAATGCAAGTTGGCTGCAAATGGGTGTGGGTTTCTTTGTTATAAAAATAATAAAATAACAAAAAAACCCAAAACATTATTTGATTTATTTGATTTCATTTTTTACTTTAAGTTCTGGGGTACATGTGCAGAACATGCAAGTTTGTTACACAGGTATACAGGTGCCATGGTGGTTTGTTGCACCCATCAACCCTTCATCTACATTAGGTATTTCTCCTAATGATATCCCTCCCCTAGCCCTGCAACCCCTGACAGACTACTGAGTGTGATGTTCCCCTCCCTGTGTCCACGTGTTCTCATTGTTCAACTCCCACTTATGAGCGAGAACATGTGGTGTTTTGTTTTCTCTTCTTGTGTTAGTTTGCTGAGAATGATGGTTTCCGGCTTCATCCATGTCCCTGCAAAGGACATGAACTCATCCTTTTTTATGGCGGCATGGTAATCCATGGTGTATATGTGTCACATTTTCTTTTTCCAGTCTATCATTGATGGACATTTGGGTTGGTTCCAAGTCTTTGCTATTGTGAATGGTGCTACAATAAACATATGTGTGCATGTGTCTTTATAGTAGAATGATTTATAATCCTTTGGATATATAGCCAGTAATTGGATTGCTGGGTCAAATGGTAATTCTGGTTCTAGATCCTTGAGGAATTGCCACCCTGTCTTCTACCATGGTTTAATTAATTTACAGTCTCACCAACAGTGTAAAAGCATTCCTATTTCTCCACATCCTCTCCAGCATCTGTTGTTTCCTGACTTTTTAATGATCACCATTCTAACAGGCGTGAGATGGTATCTCATTGTGGTTTTGATTTGCATTTCTCTAATGACCAGTGATGATGAGCTTTTTTCCATATGTTTGTTGGCCGCATAAATGTCTTCTTTTGAGAAGTGACTGTTCATATCCTTTGCCCACTTTTTGATGGGGTTGTTTGTTTTTTTCTTGTAAATTTGTTTAAGTTCCTTATACATTCTGGATATTAGCCCTTTGTCAAATGGATAGATTGCAAAAATTTTCTGTCATTCTGTAGGTTGCCTGTTCACTCTGATGATAGTTTCTTTTGCTGTACAGAAGCGCTTTAGTTTAATTAGATCCCATTTCTCAATTTTGGTATTTGTTGCCATTGCTTGTGGTGTTTTAGTTGTGAAGTATTTGCCCTTGTCTGTGTTCTGAATGGTATTGGCTAGGTTTTCTTTTAGGGTTTTTATGGTTTTAGGCCTTATGTTTAAGTCTTTAATCCATCTTGAGTTAATTTTTGTATAAGGTATAAGAAAGGGGTCCAGTTTCAGTTTTCTGCATATGGCTAGCCAGTTTTCCCAACACCATTTATTAAATAGGTGATTATTTTCCCATTGTCTGTTTTAATCAGGTGTGCTATTTGTGACAAACCCACAGCCAATATCATACTGAATGGGCAAAAGCTGGAAGCATTCCCTTTGAAAACCAGCACAAGACAAGGATGCCCTCTCTCACCACTCCTATTCAACATAGTATTGGAAGTTCTGGCCAGGGCAATCAGGCAAGAGAAATAAATAAAGGGTATTCAAATAGGAAAAGAGGAAGTAAAATTGTCTTTGCAGATGACATGATTGTATATTTAGAAAACCTCATCGTCTCAGCCCCAAATTTTCTTTAGCTGATAAGCAACTTCAGCAAAGTCTCAGGATACAAAATCAATATGCAAAAATCACAAGCATATCTATATACCAATAACAGACAGAAAGCCAAATCATGAGTGAACTCCCATTCACAAATGCTACAAAGAGAATAAAATACCTAGGAATACAATGTGCAAGGGATATGAAGGACCTCTTCAAGCATAACTACAAACCACTGCTCAAGGAAATAAGAGAGGACACAAACAAGTGGAAAAACATTCCATGCTCATGGATGGGAAGAATCAGTATCATGAAAATGGCCATACTGCCCAAAGTAATTTATAGAATCAAAGCTATTCCCATCAAGCTACCATTGATTTTCCTCCCAGAGTTAGAAAAAACTACTTTAAATTTCATATGGAACCAAAAAAGAGCCTGTATAGCCAAGACAATCCTAAGCAAAAAGAACAAAGCTGGAGGCATCATGCTACCTGACTTCAAACTATACTACAAGGCTACAGTAACCAAAACAGCATGGTACTGGTACCAAAACCGATATATAGACCAATGGAAAAGAACAGAGGCCTCAGAAATAACACCACACATCTACAACCATCTGATCTTTGATTTATTTTATTTTCATTTGGCTGATATATATTCTTTTATTTTTATTTTTAAAAATTTACTTTATTTTTGACTTATCTCTCTTAGTCTTAGGTTGCTGTATCTCTTATTGATAGCAGAGTATAGAATTTGTTTTGTTAGAGAAACCAGATTTTTTAAATAGGTGAATTAAGCCCTGACATTTATTGATATGGTTGTTATATTTGTCCTGTGCTGTGTCATATTATCTAGTATTATAAGTATACTATGTTTTAGGCAACTTTTTTTTTTACGATATAATTTATTTTATGTATTTCTGTCTTTTTAAGGCTTTTCTGGGGGAAGGGAGTGGAGCACTTAGGAAGGTTTGTGTTTTTGTCCTAATTACATTCTCTATACCTTTATATAACACTTCTTGTCTCCCCCACTGCCAATGTACAATTTGGTACTATGAATAATATTGAAATTTGCTAGAAACATCTTCTTCACCTTTTTATATCCCAGAAACTAATCTGAAACAAGATCCTTTTACTCATTTATTTACTTATAGTTAATAACTATAAAGACCTTCATAAGCTTAATATAGTTTTCATATGCTCTATCCTTTACCTCCTTTTTAAAAATACATGCACTGTTTCTACAGTTTCAGGGCATATAGGTGTTATAGCCTATAGTGTCTCCCTTATAACCATTATTTATACTTAGTACCACAGGCAGGTATATACTTAAAGCTTGCCACCAGGCCTTCTGTTAGCATCTCTCTAGTCATTTTCATTCTCTGGTAGTTTGCTTGGGAAAGGCTCCTGGGAACAATATTTCCTAAGTTCTTGCTTGTTGATAGCAGTTTGTCTGCAGTCTTTATACTTGAAAGTAAGTTTGGCTAGATTTATAATAGATGGCTCATATTTTCCTTCCTTGAGTATCTTAAAAATGTCACTCTATTGTCTCCTGGCATAAAGTGTTGCTGTCAAAAAGTCTGATGACAATCGGATTTTCTTTCCTTTTTAAAGTGACTTAGTCCTTTTGCCTCAGAGCCCAGAATATGTTTTAGGATGTTTTAGCATTGGTCATTCTGGGTCATTTTTCTCAAGTACTATATGGTGCTCTTTTTCAGTATGGTTTTCAATCTTTCATTATTCGTTTTAAATTTTAGGAAAGCTGCTTTAAAATGTTATTTTGATTCATTTGGCTTTTTCTTCTCTGTGAACTCTTATTATATACAGTATGCGTGTGTGTGTGTGTGTGTGTTGTTCTCTACTTACCTTCTATTTCTGCCACTTTGAAATATTTTTAAATCTCATCTCTCACTTGTTTTGATATTTAAAATTTTACTCCTTTTCACTTTTATTTCATAAGGCATTGTCTGCTCTATGTATTCGTTTGTGTGTTTTTCCAGTTTAATCTTTATTTCTGAAATGACGTTTTTATTTCCAATTCTTTCTTGAATTCTATAACCTCATTACTAACTTCTTATTTTTCTGATTTATGTTTTTCTTTCATCTCTCCATAATTTCATTAATTTCTTTTGGTTCATTTTGAAGTTTTAGGCTACAGTTTCCATCTGTTTTGTAGGAATTTTTATGGTGTTTTATTGTTAGTAGATTGCCAATAGAGATTTCATTCTCAATCTTATTAATACGTTTGCATGGGACTCAAACTTGATCCTTTTTTGTTGCCTGTTCTCATGTGAAATTAATTTTCTTGAGCTCTTCGGAGGAAGAAATGAGTCAAAACAGATTTTCTAGCTTCATAGTACTAGAGCATTCTCTTCTGTTGTTTCCTAAAACAGCCTTGTGCTTTCTGAGCTCTCCCACTTTTATCTTCTTTCTTTTGTTCTATTGTCTCTATCCAGCTTAATTTGGATTCTGTTTCCTGCAGTTCCCACCTATGTGGGAGTTTGTCCTAGAATGGAGCTTAGGGTGATCCTTTTGAAAGCTCATTGAACTCAGGCTATTCCAGCCCCTTTAGACTTTCTTGGGGATGTCTGCAGTGCAATGCATACGAGAGTGTACAAAACCCTAGCAGATAAAGATGCTGCTTCCAAATTCTTCCCCCTGCCTTCCATTGAATATCCAATGGAGATTTGGCTCTTCTGCTTTTAGGGCCATCAGAGAACCTGTTTCACCCTTCTGTGTTTCCCCTTCCAGATGCTAATACTATACAGGTCTGAAAGTGATGTCGTGTTGTCCTCAACACATCTCTTTCAAACATTTTCAGATCTGCATAGTATCAGAATGATTTTGATGCTTAGAAGCTACATTGACAATATAGTTATTTTATATAAATATTATCAGTAGGTTTTTGGTTTTGACACTCCAGTTCTGATTTTAGTGGTGATTTAAGGAGATTCAAAAGCCATCTCATCAATGTTATCTTCCCAGAATTTGCTGTATTGCCTTTGGAGTGATCTTTAAAAGACTCGTTTACAATGACATCCAACATGTGAAATTGCCAACTCGCCATGAATAATCACCGAATCTATGCTAAAGGTCTTTGCCTCATTTGTTACTGATTCTGTCACATGGCCTCTATAAACCTCTACAAACATGCACAATTCATGTTACTTGAGGTTATTTTAGACAAATGTGTCTTACTCAAACATTAATTCATTATTCAATATAAACTATTGAGAAAATCTTTGTAAAGACAAAGATATAAGTAGACTTCCTCTTTGGGGGGTATGTCATTTAGAAAAAAAAAGTCTTCCCTGCATGCAGTGTAGTCATTGAAAACAAGGCTGGGATGTTAGACTGAAGTTAGGACAGAGAGGGACACAAAACAGTGTCAGTCCCATGAGAGTCGGATGGGTGGTCTAACAACCATCAGTTCTGTAGCTGCTCAGAGAACTGAAAGCCTGGTGAGAGCTTAGTATCTGCGACATCCTTTATGGAGAAGAGACTTTGAATAGGGTCTGAGAAAATGAATATATTTGGATAGGTCTGAGAAAATGAATATATTTGGATAGACAGGGCATTACAGCTGCATATATATGTTGTATATTGTGGGAGTAGATGGAGAAGTTTATGCTAATTTGAGGGTCTCTGAAAGCACAAATCTCTTCCTTCACCTCCTGTCTGGCTGGTAAGAGAAGTCATGTCTGATTTCGAGTTCCCAGAAGTAAAAGTAATATTTCCAATTTTTTGTTTACCAGCTCTAGATATATTAGGTTTAATAAACTAGTAGAATGTAGCAGAGATGCAGGTTTTGCTGAGCTGTGGGCTGAGGACTCTGCTGCCACCAACATGGATATCTCTTAGTTCCTTTTCTTGTCAATGCTAGATGAAACTCATACTTTCAAAGTCCCTCCAGGTAAGCTGTCAAAGGCTAGAGTTCTGCCGTTGTAGTAATATGTACCTCTAACCCAACTACAATCCAAATTCCTCAGGTCCAGTCTCTGCAGTTCTCACATCCAGACACATACACTCACACTCCCATCTTCCCAAGGATTGATGAAAAAATATAGACTTTGCTGATTATGGAGAGGAAGACAATGTGGTTACACTGCATACTGCACACCAAAACTTCCTAATCTTTCCCCTGGTTATTTTCTCACTAGCAGTTGTCACCTCCCCTTTCCTTTCCAGCTATTAGCACCATCACCTTTCCATTTAGCCTATTTCCTATACCTTTTCTGGCTGCCTTCTCCCTCCTTGTGTGTGTCCCTCACCAGTTTCACCACTTCTTCCTTATGAAAATGTATTTAGCCCTCCCTCATCCTGACTTCTCTATTTTGCATTCCTACCTGTGATGGTTTGTATGCCTTCACTTGACTGGGCCAAGGGATGTCCCAACAGCTAGTTAAACATTATTTCTGGGTGTGCCTGTAAGAGTGTTTCCAGAAGAGATTAGCATTTGAATTGGTGGACTTAGTAAAACAGATGGCCCTCCCCAATATGTTGGGCATCATCAAATCCATTGATGAACTGAATAGATAAAGAAGATGGAAGTAACCTTGCCTTACCTGACCACTTGCACTTGAACATCATTCTTCTCTTGTCCCCAGTGCTTCTGGTTCTCGGGCTTTCATATCCAGAACCTATACCATTGGTTCTCCTACTCTCAGGCTTTCAAACTATGCTACCCCCCAGCATTCCTGGGTCTTCAGCTTGCAACCAACAGATAGTGGAACTTCTCTGCCTTCACAAATGAGTGAGCCAATACGTTATAATAAATCTCTTCTTAGTTATATAGATTTATTCTACTGGTTCTACTTCTTTGTAGAACCCTAACTAATATATTACTCACACCTCTAATTAGACAATTAGAGGCTCTTGCCTGGAATCTATTTTCCTTATTTAAAAAAAAAAAAGAGAAAGGGGTGAGTGTAAATATGTAAATAGTACTCAAAAATAGTCCTAACTTGGTGAGTTCATAGTTTCTTTTCTGACTCTGTTTTAGAGTTCTTGTAAAACTAAGAGTTTGCTTCAAGATACTTGCTATCCTTTCCTTGCTAGCCAATCAGAACAAATGCAACAAGTAAAATAGATTATCTAATTGCTATTAATGCTGTTGGCTTTTAGCTGAACTGAAGGCAGGGAATAAAACATGCTGTTAATTGCTGTCATTGCAACCTTGGCATTATGACCAGATGGTCATGGAAACGTGGGGTGCCAGGAGACACAAGCAATCAGAAATATCACTGTGCCCTTATTTGGAACTGTAATTCTAAGATTCAGAGCTACTTTACTGGTGTAAAGAATAGGATGGACATGCCACAACTGGTAATCAGAAGAAAAATACTATTGTCTCTGTCTCTGTGTGTGTGTGTGTGTGTGTGTGAGAGAGAGAGAGAGAGAGAAAGAGAGACAGAGAGAGAGAGAGAGAGACAGAGAGAGAGAGAGAGAGAGAGAGAGAGAGAACATGTGCTAATGGAGGCATAGTAGTGAACAATGGATAAATTTATTATACAGGCATTTGTGACCCCACTACAACAAAGCATAGTATAGTGCAGTGATATAAGTCAAAACTTAAGTGTCAGACAGAATGGTCTAATCAAGGAAGGAAAAGTAGCATTTATTAAGACACGTTTAACTATGTCTGTAATGACTTCCTCCCAACAATCCATTATCAGCTCCTTTGTGCAGATGACTAAAACGGGGCTCAAAGAAATTAGATAATCTGCCCAAGGTTATACAACTAATAAAATCCCCTTGACCCTTCAGCTCATGCTCTTCTGCTTTCAGGTACTGCTTCCAGAGTCCTCCCTATCCACTAACAGCTTTGAATTTCAATAAGGGTACCAGCTTGGGAATGAGAAGGGAGTAGACATTGACACTAGCTTCCCAGCAAATCTTTCCCTAACCAGGTGTCCACCAGTCTTCACCTCTCAGAGTCGATAGATGCCAAGCTGGCCACATTGACTCAGCCCAACCGGCTGGAAGGGGCAAGCAAAAGGCCAGCTCATACTTTCTCTTGAGCCAGCCTCTGCAGCCTAATCCTCTTCTGTCCTTCTAATGCTGGGATCAAGGCCCTCCCTTATCCCCCGCCAGCCTTGCTGCTGAGGATAGCAGCACAGCTGGAAAAATAGATAGGTCTTTCTAACCCTCTCATGCGTGTGCCGTGGGGCCAGGTAGCTCTATAAATATGGTAATGGCTTCTCAAGCATGCCCAGACTGGAAATGAGAGGCTGGAGAGAGGCTGTTCCCACTGATAACCGCTGTGGCAGCTTTGCTGGAGGAGACAGTACATCTGAGCTTCGGGTCAAATTAACTCTCCCCCCTGTAACCTTGAGTAGATCCCCTTTCCTCCTCCCACTTCCTACCCTATTAATCGTCTGTACCCACCTGTTCCCTGATTACATTGATGACATCCACAGAGGGAAGGAGGCAAGCAGCAGCTCATGTTTCGTCTATTACCAGGAGGCCCAGACTTGTGATTAAAAAAAAAAATACACCAGCAACAACACAGCTACATTGATGTGTACAATAGGGAACCAGCTTGACAGTTCCCTGCCGTGGCCCCACTGAGAAAAACGACAGCTACAATAAAAAGCCAAATGCCTGCTCAGCCTAAACAACCACATGCTCAAAGATGCTCTGTCTGTAGCCCGCCTTTCCCCAGCTTTCCTTTCTGCTAAGAGAGTGGTCAGTGACACTGCCTCCCATTCCCAACCCACCAAATGCCCTGGAAATACTGTCTATGGGAAATGGTGACTGGGGTTCTAGAGTGACTTTAGACAAAGCTCCTAACATGGCTGTAAACCTCAGTCCCTTCCTTTTTGGTCAGATGAAAATGATAATGCCTTATTTCAGGTGGTTAGATAATGATTCTGAAGTCTTAGTCAATGCTTCTCCTTCTTCTATCTGCCCCCGCCCAACCCTTGTTCTATTTCTTCCCAGTGTGACCATTCCCTCTCACAAGCAGTAGCAGGACCATGTGGCTTGCATTGCTTTGGCAAAGGTATAGTACTGCAGAAGAAAAGAAAAGGCTTTCGAGTGTCACAAGTCTAGGGTCCAGAGGGTACTCAGGGGGACTAAATGCTGGGTAACTTAGCCTTTTTTTGTTCCATGAACCCCTTTGGCATTGTAGTGATGCCTATGGATACGTTCCTCGCATAATGTTTTTACATGCATAAACCATCTTAAAAATAATTTTAAGGGGTAAAATCATGACTCTTGTACAAATATCAAGTGAACATGTTTCAGAGTTTTTATTTAACTTGTTAATGAATGAGGAAAATCAGTTAGGTGTTACAAACTGGTTCGAAGGGGAATTCAAAGAGCAGAAATATGTAGGCACTCAGTGATGCTGAAATGAATGCATTCATACATGCAAAACTTGCTTGCAAGTGGGAAAGGCCATAAGTAGAGAGTTTGGGGAAATCAATTGTACCTCTAACAAGCAAATTTCACCTCTATGGGAAAGAATTATTTGCATTGCTCTCAGTTTTTCTCAAGTTCAGAGCTGTAAAATAGCTCAAAGGCAATGAAAGATGAAGTCCACTATAGAGTCGGACAACCAAAGGAGGCACTCAAGGTCGTCCAGCATCTTATAGGAAACTAATTTTCATTTTGTTGCCATTTCAAAGTCCTTTGTTTTTCTTACAATTTTTTCCCTAACAAAATAGATACAAACAGAGAGGAAACTAATTATTTTGGAATACACTCATTAAAATAGTTTAAAATTTTGTGATAGAGTAATATATCTACTTATTTACTAACATGTTAATTAACACAGTATCACAACGAATACTATAATTTTAGTGGAATAATGTAAATCAACAGTATTTCAGAATATCTGCAATGACTATAATTGGCTATGAAAGTGTCTGTCATTTTTCTGTGTGACAAAGTCACAGGCATTGCCAAAACCAATGTATTTGTTGCTTACATTTATAATGGAAGGAAGGAAATAATAAATTTACATTCAAAATTAGTAAAAATAAAGATGAAATTTTTTTTCATTCAAGTTCCTGGATATTCAGAATCTATAAGACCTTCTATTAGGAACTCCGAGTTAGAGAAAGAATTCCCCCTAACTCCTAATGACGAGATTAACAATAATAACCCAAGTTGGAGGAAGAGGAAAGAAGAAAATTGAAACAAATTAAGTGAGTTGGATATTACTATTGAAGAAGCTGTGCTTGGCTCTATCTTCTCAGAGGTAACCAAGGAATTAGAGGAACCCATCATAGGCATAGAGACTCTGAGAATGGAGAGTAAATATGCTTATATTTCTTGGGTAGAAACCTAGAAGCTTACAAGACCCCACAGCCTGGGGAGATGGCACTGAGACAGTCTACTAGAGTTACCCCAAAATGATGACAACACTTCTGGGTGATGACACAAGTATGGAGTGAAAAGATGATCAACCCAAAGAGACCTGTGGTCAAAAAGATGGGGGGATTCAGCAGGGACCTGATAAGCTCTTGTCCTGTTGTAGAGTGGTGACTTGAAGTAGAATTTATGTCCAGTTATAAACAGAGAAAAAAGTCCTATTCCTTGCACACCCAAGTGTGTGGGCTAAATACCGCCTCTGGTTTATTCCACTTGAGAAATATCTTCTAAATCTAACTCTTCCTGTTCCACACGGCCATTGAATCATTGATTCAAACTCCTTACACTGGGGTTCAAGGACCTTCACAAAATAGTTTCATATTTTTATCTCTCTCTCCTTTCCTCACATGTCCCAGCACCCCCAGCTGCTACCTGCTTTGCAAGTCACTCTGTTCTCTGACAACCCCATGGTTTGAACTGCACTGTATTCTTGGCCTTGAATGCCACACCAACTATTACCAACCCTTAAAACTCTTCCCTGAGGGAAGTTTCATTTTCCTTGGCATATACCCTTTGCTTTGGCCCAGAATACTCTCTGTTCCCTAAATGCACCTCCTCATCTACTAAATTTTTATTTATCCTTCATGACCATACCCCTCCAGCATAAATGTCTCTCCTGTAAAGAACTCCAGAGCCTCTTCTCTCAAGGTATTTATCTCCCTCTGGGTCCCATAACAAACATTATTCAACAGATAAAAAGGATGGGGGCAAAGAAGAAGAGGAGAAGGAGATGAAATAATCTTTTATTTCATACTATCATGCATTAAGTACCAACTTGCTCAGGTCTCAGAGCTATCAATGAGCAGAGCCAGAATTCAACCTTGGGCTATGATTTTAAAGCCCCATGATGTTGGTGATGATGTGGCAATGCCACTTCCTTTATAGCACTTTCCTAATATACTCACCTACATATTCTTCTCCCTATTTAGGATCAAGAGCAGGGACAGTGTCTTTTATATCATTACTGTAAAATAGCATTTCTAAACAGCCACAGAACTTTTAACAGTAACATTCACCAATCACCTATGAATGCCTACTGGGTGGTCAAGTTTTGATGTGGCAGCTCAAGTAGCTCAGGAATGATCCCTGCCCTCCTGGAATGTATATTGTAATGAGGATAGAGACACCAATCAAATTAAGACAAAAATAAACATATAATTACAGATTGTGATATGTTTTGTTAAGTAATAGAACAGACAAAAAATTGGGATGGCTTTATTTCTATGTGGAGAGAGGCGTCTAGGGCTGGCCTCTTTGAGGAAGTTATATTTTCATTGAGGCTTAAGGATGAGCAGGAGCCACTGACCAAAAGAAGAGTCCAGGAATAGCATTTTAGGCAGAGGTGACAGGCTGGGCAAAGCCCCTGAGCTAAGAAGGCATTTGGCAGACGAGAGAAATGAAAAGACCAGTGCAGCTGGAATAGAGTAATAGAGTGATGAGGCTGAGGGAGTAGGCAACATCCAGATAATGTGGGCTCTGCACTCATTCATTTATTCCAGATATATTTATGAAACACCTGCTAGGCATCTCCACTCTTATAGAGCCATAATGGCTATCCAAACAGACACAGCTCCTGCCTCATAAGCTTACAGTCTAGAGGAGAGGCAGACATGACACTAATAATAACACAGGTTAATGTGTAAGTATATGTGACCTAGTCTACAGGAGAGAGGAGGCCATAAAAAGTGGATGGGTTGGATTGTAACCCCTCAAAAGATATGTTGAAGTCCTAACCCCCAGTTCTTGTGAATGTGACCTTATTTGGGCAGATGCAATCAAGTTAAGATGAGTTCATTAGGTGAATTCATGTCTGATATGACTGGTATCCTTGTAAGAAGAGGAGAAGAGACACGGGGACACAGACACACAAAGGTAGAACTCCAAGTGAAGACAGAGGCAAAGATTAAAGTGATTTCTGAGGAATGCTCAGAAAACTACCAGAATCTAGGAAGAGGCAAGGGAGGATTCCTCTACAGGTTTCAAAAGGAACATGGCCCTACCAATACCTTCATTTTAGACTTTGAGCCTCCAGAACTATGAGAGAATACATTTTCGTTATTTTAAGCCACTCAGTTGGTGGTGCGTTATGACAGCCCTAGCAAACTAATATAGAAGACTTCCTGGAAGAAGTGATATATGAATAAATTCTGTCTTTCCAACCAAAAATGCTAGGGATTTATTTGGCCATGAGATGTTAGGATCTCTTGACCAGAGGACTTTTTTCTCTATTTCTGATTTTTCAATATTCCTAAATCTGCAAATTTCATGAAAATATCCTGACATCTAGCTTCTATGAAAAGAACCATACATAACCATGAGCGTAAGTGGAGGCTATCCCTTCAGAAAGAGCATGTGTTCTCAGGTTGACCCACTTCCCAGTTCTCTCATACCTGGCCTGCTTTATAGAACTCTTATACCTGGTCCTCTGCACTCCTTACATTTCCTGCCTGACACCTGTGGCATAATAATTTCATGAATAGGGTCTAAGATTTTGGCCAGAAAAGAGTGCAGACAAGAAGTCTGTGCAAATCTCCCCTGGAGCCCTAGTGAATAGCACTGATTGTCACCTGTCCTCCAGAGCCCTGGCCACTTGCCTGTGTCACTAGCAGAGCAGGGAATGAAGCCTATCCCACTATCTGTAATTAAATCACTGCTACTCAGCCATTCCCTTGGTCTGCAACTTATTACCATACCCTGGAACTCTTACCTTTACTGCTGAATTCCAATGTGATGGATCTCAAGTACCCTGTGTGTTCCACAACTTGCTCTTTAAGTGGCAACATTTTAATTACCTAATACATTCCTATCATATTCCATCCAATAGGATGTCAGCATTCTGTACAGTGCTTAGTAAAGTAAACCAGTCTAGATTGCAGCTCCTCCATCATCAAGATGAAGCTCAGGTCAAACCCAATGCATCCAAGAAAACTTCCAGGACAATATAATGTGAATATTCCTATTAACTAGGGAAACCAAGTCAGAAAAGCTTGGATATGAATTTTAGCTTTACTACTTCTTAGCTGTTTGACCATGGGCAAATTACTTGACCTCTCTGAGTTTTATTTGTAGTATGCACATAAAAATGGTCTATTGCACAGGGCCCCTATGATGATTAAGTGAGATAATCATATAGTCATTTCTTAATACAATGATCAGTAGGTATGTAACAAGCACACTTTAAAGCTGGCTGTTGCTGTCACTATTTTTTTTTTTTTTTTGAGACAGAGTCTCACTCTGTTGCCCAGGCTGGAGTGCAGTGGCATGATCTTGGCTCACTGCAACCTCCGCTTCCTGGGTTCAAGAAATTCTCCTGCCTCAGCCTCCTGAGTAGCTGGGCTTACAGGTGTGCACCACTGAGCCCAGCTAATTTTTGTATTTTTTTTTTTTTGAGATGGGGTTTCACTGTACTGGTAAGGCTGGTCTCGAACTCCTGACCTTGTGATCTGCCCACCTTGGCCTCCCAAAATGCTGGGATTACAGGTGTGAGCCACCATGCCTGGCCTATAATCTTTATTCTTATCAGTTTCATTGCTGTTTTTATTGTTACTATTATTATTATTGTTAGTAATACTCCACTATAGTGTTTCATGTGGAATCTAAACATTTAATGGCATAAAACGTGGGATCATATTATTGAAATATTTAAGAAATACTAGAATAAAGCAGTTATGGAGAGGGGAGGAAATTGCGCCTCATGTTGCATCTGAATTCATGGCTTCATGATATGTGCTGTTTACAGAGTTCTTCTGCAACGCATTTATTCTATGGAGAAACTAGACCTGTTTGGCACCAATTAGAGCCACAAGGAAGATCAAATATCACAGAAGAGCTCTCCATGGCCAGAGGGTATTTGGAAAAGCCAAAAGCTGTGCAAAGAGCTATGATCAATGACTTGAACCAAAGATTATAAGGAAAGATCGAGCTGAATAGAGTACACAAGGCAACATGATAGGCAGTCTTCATTTGGGATGCCACTGTAAGCTGATGGAGATACAGAGAGATAGAATATCTGAATAATAATAACAAAGTTAGCAGATACCTTCCCCCTGGGAGTTTGGGCAGCCTATTTCCTCATTTAGTTGGAAAGAAAACAAAGCCGTTTTGTTTTTACTTCCTTTTAAAGTCAAAATTTTCCAACAAGGATTGCAATTTATCCATGCAAAAGATGAGGTCATATAAGCAACAGTGAAGAGTCTTAGACATGAACAGACCAAAATGACACGAGGTAGAGTCATCTGTTTTACTTCACTATGAACCATGTAATCTTCCTAAGGAACAACTTGTTTCATGTCACTCCTCTGATCAATAAGCTTCAAGGGCCCCCTGTTACTGAAAGAGCAATGTCTAAATTTCTAGGATGCCTGCATGCTGCCCAGATATGGGAAAGACAAGCGTTTAACAAAATGAAGCAGTGGCTAAAAGAACTTAATTTTGTGTTTTCTCTGTCAGTGAAAACACCACCATCCAATCAGTCACCCTAGTCAACAATATGGGAATATTCCTGATTTATCTCTTTCCTTTTTTCTTATGCATACATTTCATTAAATAATTAATTAATCACAATCAATCAATAATTGAGTTCTTATCAGTGTAACTCCTAAATAGCTCTGGAGCTTGTCCAGTTTGTTCATTCCCACAACGTCTATCACCATTCAGGCCTGAATGATTGCAATATCCCAAACTGGAATATCCCATTTCTTCTCCTAAATTTATCTTTCATATGCATTTTCATGAGTGGGGAAAAAACTCCAATTTATATGTGTATCAGGGAGAGAGGAGGCGCAGAAGAGGTAATGGCCATGAGGAAGGTTTGGCTAGAGCAGAGACAACTAATAATTACAGCTGACCTTTCATTGATTGATTATTATACATCAGGTTTTATGCTAATTGCTTTCTGTTCATTATCTCATTTAGTTCTCCAAAAGTTCCAAGAGGTACAAAGTCAAGGCTTAAAGGGTGTGGTAAGTTAAATACGGTTATAAATTCCTGGCTGTTCCTCCCATTGAGATATATTGAGTCAAATTCCCATCCTGGAATCTGGGCCATCTTAATGACTTGCTCAATGAGAAGAATGCAGCATACATGATATAACTTTTGATGGAATTTGAAGGTATGTCATAAGAAGTCTTTTTTGGAACAATTTCTCTCTTAAAACCTTGAAAAACTGCATTAAAATCCCACAACCCTGAAGCTGTCATTCCGTGAGAAGCCCAGACCATGGGGTCTGGAGGGCCTGGAGCATGAGCTGCCACATTGAGATACACACAGGTCAAGGAGCACTGAGGCACCAGGCACGTGCGTGAACAAGTCCTCTCAGAAGCTACTCCTCCACCCCAGGCACTCCAGTTGATGCCATGTGGATTCAGGATGAACTGCCCAGCTGACCCCAGAGTATTTTATCCACAAAACTGTGATCAAAATAAAATGGTTATTGCAAACTGCTAAATTTGGGGAGTTTTAAATGCCACAACAGATAAACAGAGAGGTTAACTCACTCGATGAAAGTCACATAATAGATGTTAGAACAGAGGCTCAAATCCAGGCAATATGATTCCAGAGTCTATACTCTTAAGCATGGGGCCATACTTTGTCCTTAAGTGGACAATGCTGGTTAATAAGGTTAGGAATGTCAGAAGTTTGCAGAGAACATGGCGTATGAGACTAGGATGAGGGCGGGATGAGGGGAAGAGAGTCAAGCTTCATCAAGGAGTTTCTGTGCTAGAAATACTTTCTCTGATTTAATTTTTGAAAAAGCCTTTTAAAACAAACAAGATTACCTTCATTTTATTAAAAAAGAAAACTGTGTCTGAGAACAACCAGACAAACTCCAACATGAATGAAGTCATAAATTTGGGTTTTAAACTCAAGTCAGGATCCAAAGCCATTGTAACTCTTGCCCTGGGTGTCCTGCCAACGGAGTGAATTTAGGAAGCAGTTCTCAGGGCTGGATTTCCCAGAAGGAAGACATCTGAGCCCACAATGGCAGGCTTCAGCTCCAGATAGGGCCTGAGCATGCTAAGGTCAGGAGTGATTTATTCCACTTCTACATCAGAAGACAAAAACTTTTAATTAAAAGAAGAGAGAAAAAATTGCCAGAGACTGAGCAGGGAGTCCACACCATCTGACAGTTTCAATTTTCACTTACAGCTTACTTTCACCGATTGATATCCTTCTCGTGCCTGCTGACGAGAACCATGGGCTTCTATAAATCACCTTCCAGAGTCACAGGCAACTGCCTTTTAACCCTCACTTTGACAGAAACATTGGCAACAACAATAATGATAACAATTACTATTCATTGATCACTACCTGTGTGTCAGAATCTATGAAAAGTGCTTGCATCTATAACTCCATTTAACTCCCATAAAACCCTATGAGGTATGGGCTGTTAGTATCCTTAATTAAAAGATAACTGAATCGAGTCTTGGGAAGTTAGCTTGACTTGCTCACAATCATAAGGCAAATATGTGTCAGAGTTGAGATTTGAATCTCTAGTTAACATCTGAACCCAAACTCATTTTTGCAGACTAAACATCCTTGTTGGAACAGATATGTTTCATACTTTTTACTTTCCCTTTTTTTTTTTTTTGTAATATGTATAGCCGGGTGTGGTGGTGGGCACCTGTAATTTCACCTACTCAAGAGGCTGAGTCAGGAGAATCACTTGAACCCGGGAGGCTGAGATTGCAGTGAGCCGAGATCACGCCACTGCACTCCAGCCTGGGTGACAAGAACGAGACTCCATCTCAAAAAACAATAATAATAATAAATAAAATAAATTTCTAGATACACGATAATACTGTAAGTTTTGAACATGAGTATTTTCCCTTCTATTTTATGAAGACAACAAAAAAAGACATTAACACGGAATCACGAAGCCAGTCAAGCAACCATAATAACAACTACCATTTATGTCATGCTTTCAATGAGCTCATATTTTAACTACTTTAAACATACTAGTTAATTTTTATAACATAATATGATAATAATAAGACATAATTCAACTCCCATTTTAGAAATGATGGAATTGACACACAATGGAATTGAAATCCCTGAAATCACACTATTAAAAGGAAGCACAGAAATAAAACTCATTTTTTCCTGCCTCCTAGTCTAGAGTTTTTCCCATTGTATCTATCACATATTTTCAGATATCTGTCCTTTCCTTAAGGAAATGGAAGAATGCAACCAGTGGTTGGGTTATTAGGCTGAGGCTCTTGAGAATTTGATGCCAAGCTCTAGGATATTGAATAGTTTAATTAATAAGAGAGCATATCTGGGCAGGGACTAAAGCTCTAAATTTAAAGAAACACTCAAGGATAGCAATTGCACCACTATGATCACGAGAGTGAGCATCTCCTTAAACTTTGCCTCCCAGGATGCCTTACTGCCTTCATTCTACTCCCGGCTTTGGAGCATATTAGTGTTGGTCTCATTTGAATTGTGGAAGGTGTTCTATGGGGCCTGTGATGGGAGATAATGTTAAATACATTAATTTATCATTTCGTAGCACCTAATGCATGCACAACACTATGGGAGACTCTGGAGAGGAATCTTTCATTCAACCATTAAACACTGATTAATTGAGTGCCTCTAATTTCCCCAGAACAACTGATACAAAGAGAAACCTAGTCCTTTCTCTTGAAGTGAAAGGTGGGGAAGCTCTTCACAAAGTCACACACAGATCACCATGTGAGTGCCAGAGTAGGAGTGCACCTGGGAAGTGTCTGGGACACAGAGGAGAGCCTACCTACTTCCCTGAGTCTGGGGAGACTTTGGAGAGGAGAGACAATTTGAGCTGGGGCCTGCATGATGTGTGGGTTCTTTGGCTGCAAACAACAGAAATCAGCTCTGCCTAACTCAAGAAGATAACAAACAAAACAAGCAAACAAAAATTATTGAAAGAATGTGGTCTTGAAAAGGGGGAAACAGAGGCTGCTCCAGAGACCTAGGGAGAAGAAACATGTGGGCAGTCTCTTCAGAACAAAGCCAAAAAAAGAACTTAGCTCCAGTCATTCATCCATTGGGTGCCACTCTGCTTTTAAGATTCAAATTTCCAAGAGGAAGTGCCTGAATGGTGTAACAGGTCACTAATCCACTCTTTGGCTGAAATAGGGCAGGGTCAGTTTCACAAAGGGAATTTAGGCACTCTGATCCCCAGGATGAGAGGAGATGCTGAGCAGACAAAAATGACAGCTGTCCACTAGGGAGAAAATACAAAAAACAAACAACAACAACAACAACAACAGCAACTGTAATAGTTTTCTAGGGCTGCTGATACAAAATACCAAAAACCAGGTGGCTTAATACAACAGAAATTTATTCTCCCACAGTTCTGGAAGCTAGACATTTGAAATTAAGGTGTTGGCAAGGCCATGCCCCATTCAAAGGCTCTAGGGAAGAATCATCTCTCGTCTCTTCCTAGCATCTAGTGGCCACGAGCAATTCCTGATGTTCCTTGGCTTGTAGCTGCATCACTCTAATTAATTTCTGCCTCCATCACTGCCTGGCTTTCTTCCCTGTATGTATCTCCTCTCTTCTCTCTTCTTATAAGAATGCCAGCCATTGCTGGAGCCTACACTGATCCAGTATGTCCTCATCTTGACTTGATTACACCTTCCAACAGCCTATTTCTAAATAAGACCACATTCACAGGCTCTAGGGATTAGAACTTCGACATATCTTTTTAAGAGAAATATTCAAGCTATAACAGCAACCAAGTAGAGAAATATGATTATTTGTCCAGAGAGAAAACTTCAGGGGCACTGGGAGATGCAAAATGTTCAGGAAGCATCTAGGTACACTATGTGGTCAGGGACAACTATCACAGGGAGATGAGACAGCTAGAGGCCAGATCGTAAAGCAACTTTGGTGCCCAACTAAGAGAATTTAGACCTTATATTTTAGACAGTAGGGAGCCTACCTGTGTCTTAGAATCACCCCTCTGGCTGCATGGTGAAGATGGATCGGAGAGAGAAGCCCAGCAGAGGGAATACATTCCAGGAGCAGCTCCCATCCCAGGCAGCCTGGAGGTGGTTATCTCTCCTGATGAACTTCGAGGACCTGTATCTAATCCCTCCAGTTCCTCCTCTCTGCCTCCTTTTTGTTAAATGTCCCTTACAACTCCCCACCCTGTCCCCATTAATGTATCCCTCTTTTATCTCCGTACTTGTAATTTGATTTTCCAGATTAACCTGCTTTTATCTGCTCACATTAACCTTAAAAGTAACACGGATCGTTTTTTCTCTAATCTAATCTCTCTGGCCATCTATTCAGCCTCTTCCTCTCAGCAGTTCTACTCATCACATCTTTTTGAAATATACTTGGGAAAAATGGTGGTGCAAAGCAACAAGGGCAAAGAGAAAAATTCCCCCCGGAGTACACATCTAATCATCTTTGCCTTTTTTTTCACCCAGATGGGTGTCTGATTGCGCTCAAATCAAGATTCAGTCTTCAGTGCCCAAAGGCGGCAGAGTGTGTAAAGAGCAAACATATGCAGCAACTTGAAAATACCATAGAGAGGCTTCCACCAAACCAGAGAACTAAAAGAAGCCTAGCATTTAGAGAAAATGTTCCTCATTGAGATGCTTGAAAGCTCAACCCAGGTTACTCTGTGAGCTCATTGCTGAACTGAACTTGGAGTGCTGGTCATTTGTTTCCTGAGATGCTTTCAAGATCTAAGTTCAGTTTTTACAGCATCAGTGCTCCAGCCACACTGAACCTCTCTCAGTCCCTGGAGCACACTCTGCTCTCTCTCTCCTGCGCTTCTCCCCACCACACTATACCTGACAGCGCCTCATCCTTCAGATTTCAGGTTGGAGGTGACATCCTCTAAGCAGCCCTCCTGTACTCATCATGCAGGAAGAGGGATGCCTGTCTCCTCTGGGCAGCCCAGGGCTGCTCCTCTCCCAGCTCTTCTAGTAAGTCTGACCACTCCTGGGTTTCAGCTGCCTCAGCCTGGGAGACACAGGCACACCATTACTGCTGTGGCTCTATGAGCAAAATTTAGACACAATCACCTTTGGCAACTCCTTCCCCTTCCTGGGCCTCAGTTTTTCCATCTCTAAAATAAGTGGGTTGGGCTTGAACATTTTCTGAGGTGCTGACAGACGTCGTATAAGAGAAAAAAGTTTCCAACTTGAGAATGCTAATTGGGTTTCTGTGTTGTAAGACCACTTCTGAAAACCCTGACCATGCTACTACCTGGGAAGTTCTAAGAGGGAGGTATTATTATTGTTGTTATTATTGGTCTTAGTATTAGTAGTAGCAGTATTTTCCTCTCTCCATCACGTCATATAGAACTTACAGTTTCTTGATGATTACTATGCACCAGACACTATTCTAAGTGTCTTATAAGCATCAACTCACTTAATGACTTTAACAACCTGAATTATTGCTGCAATTTAATAGATGAGGATGCTAAGGCATGGAGAGGTTAAGAGATCTGCCTAAGGCCACACAACTTGGAAGTGGGAGAAACAGAATTCAAATGCAGGCAGGATGACTTTCAAGATGGTGCTTTTAACCACTGGGTCATTGGAGGCATCTCAAAGGATGGGGGCTCCACAAGCCCAGACAGTAGAAAAAAGTTTTCTCAAAGTTCCTTGAGATTTCACCCAGTTTTCCGTCACTGGCTTGGGAACTACTGTATTAGCCTGATCATCGGCAGCTATGTGTCTGCTGATCAGCCAGCATTACCTACCCATTGCCCCTCCTCCTAACAGCCTCCTGCCCCACCTCTCGGACTGGGCCTCCTTGGCTACAAAAAGCTGCCAAAACAAAACACTAATCCATAGTGGGGGGCTGACCACCACAACAAAATCCTCTCTGGAAAGGCTGATTCAGCCTGATCTCCATCCACTGGTCCCCTCCAACTCCCTACACCACAGGTTGTTGAGGTCCTTCCTGTATCCTGCCTGATCACATCACCTGGGTTAGGACACACAGATGTGATGTCAGGATAGCCTCAGTGAGGGAAAGAAGATGCCTGTTGTCTGCCTCGAACATTTTCACGCTCAGCTTGTGAGAGCAGAAGACAGAGATCACCAGCCCCAGCAGGATGCTAATCATCCCAGGGAATGGCTGCCAACAAATGAGGCTTCCAGGAGCTCCATCCTTGTGTCTTCCTTCAGTGTCTTCCTCTGAATCTGCTCAGCTGCTACTGTTGTGTCACTGAACCTAAAAGAAGGAGCTGAGTGATTTTATAAACTTCAGGATTCCAAGCTGAAGGAGTCTTAGAAATTATTTTAACCTGTTTCATCATGTACACTCAGAGATACTGAGGCACACCAAGTGGAAAGGGCCTTTCCAGGTTCACACTATGAGTTGGTGGCAGAGTTAGGACCACAACTGGAATTTTCTGCTTCCCAGTTCAGCATTTTTTTTCAATAACACAGTTTTTTTTTTTAGATAGCTAGAGGAGGGAGACCTTTCTAGGGACAATTGTTACAATTGTCTCATACTGTAGATGGGGAGCTGAGGTCCAGAAAGAGGAAAAGACTTGCCCCAAATCACAAAACCCTGTGGTTATTTGGAGTTATTGGTGTTTATATCATACTTCCCACCTGAGCCTGTGAGAATCATGAAAACTGAGTCCCTCCTGGATTCATCTCTGTACCTAGGAAATGCCTGGCACAGAACAAGTGCTCAATAAATAATGGCTAAATGGATGCTAGATCTAAGAACAAATGAATAAATGCATAGATGAATGAATAAATGCATGAATGAATTAATAAATAAATGTATCTAGCTTAAGGTTTTGGTCCCTCTTGGGAAGAAACCCCTAAGGAAGTAATGCTTGAGGTTATCACTCATGTATATCAGAATTTAAATCAGTCTTGTATGTTTTTCTAAGCATGCAGTTTGATGAACAGGGAACAAGCAATCCATAACAGCCAGGAAAGTTGCCAGGTGGGAGGAAAAGCTTAGATCTGGTAGGGTGAGACTGCTAGACAGATAACATGTTTACATTTCTCTCCAGGTTATAAAATTTTCTTCATACTCATTATCTCATTAATCTTCAAGACAGCTCAGTGTGGTACATAAATTGTGCCTGCTTCACAGATGAAGAGACTGAGGGTCATAGATAGAAAAGAACTAGCACATGGCCCTTCAGATCCTGGGTGCAGAGTCAGGCTTGGAATCCAAGCCCTCCCATTCCCTTCTCTGCCTTGCTATTTTGGAGATTGTGTTAAGAGGGCTAGGTTGGGTCCTAAGGGTACCCCCTTGTACTTTTAAACAAAAGCCAATGTGGCTTTTCCAGAAAGGAATCTGAAAACAGCTGGTGTCACTGCACTGGGACCCTGTGGGCTCAGGAAGGATTAAACTCCAGCTCCATGGACCAAGCTCATTTCTCACTCTGTCTCATTAGGAGTGGCCGTCAGCGTCTACAGTGGGGAGCTTGCCCATCATCCACTCACACTTCCTGCTCACAGGGACAGCCCCACTGGCTGCTCCAGCCCACATCAGATGTCAATTTCTTGGAGACAAATGGTGGGGCTTTTACTAAGAAACCAAAATGTGTTCTTTGTTCAACCAATATTTACTCAGCACCCTACTGTGTGTATCCCTATGTGCTAGGTGCTCTGGGGAAAAAGAGAATGAACAGTCCTACTATATGTTAAGCATGATACTAGATATTATATATACTTGTCTTATTTATTATTATTATTATTGGTGTTATCATTGTTATTATTAAAGGCTACCTTTTACTGAGTACTTATGCTTTGCTAGAATTTACCAGGCACTTTTTATTTCCTCTTGTATAATGATGATGATGATGACGATGATGACGACGATGATGATGATGATGGTTGTACAGGGCTGAAAATGTCCTCCCAAAGTTAAGGCACACCTAGAATCTCAGAATGTGCTCTTATTTGGAAATAGGGTCTTTGTAGATATAATCAAGTTAATATGAAGACATACTGGATTAAGGTGATCATGCCTGCCCTCAAGGAGCATAACATCTTGGAAGGATGATAAGTTATTTAGAAAGAAAGGTATACTACAAGATAACATCTAAAGTTGCCTTAAAATTAGATGGAGACTGGATTATAGTAATGGTTGCACAATTCTATAAATTTACTAAAAATCATTGAATTGTACAATTCAATGTCAAAACTGTAAAATCATTGACTTTTATGGCATGTAAATTATGCCTCAGTGAAGCTCTTAAAAACAATAGAATTGAAAGAATAAAGGGAAAGAGTGACATTTAAGTTGCATGAGCCAGCCCAATTTATCTACAAGGGCCTATAGGAATAAGCATGAAGCTGAGATTTTCAAGGGTTCATGAGCTTCTGTGGGGAAGGGGAGAAGGAAATAGTGTGTTCAAAACACACACACAAATGCAACCTATAAAGTAAAAATCAAGAGTTTAATAAAATATCTCTAAAATGTAACACTATGTTAACCATGTCAACGGTAGTCCATTTTAAATTTTAAGGAAATATATGTAATGTGAGGTGTGAAGGCATTTCACAAAGTTTCCCAAAATAAGAATGTCCAGAGTCTATAAAACCTTAAAGTGACCTTAGTTATGAACACAAGTCCTGTCCTTTTGTACCATGAATTCCTTGGGTTTAATGCAGAAGTCAACAAACTTTTTCTGTAAATATTCAGCCTGTAAATATTTTAGGCTTTGTGAGTCATCTCGTCTTTGTAGCAATTACCCAACTCTGCCATTGTAGCCTGAAAACAGCCATCGACAATATACCAACAAGAGTGTAGCTATGCTATAATAAAAGTTTATTTACAAATCAAGCAGCTACTAGATTTGGCCTGTGGGCTGCAGTCTGCTGATCCAAGCCCAGCTTGGTGGTGGGGACACTATGCTGGTTTCAGAAAATTGGGGTTCTCCTGGCTCCACAATGGACTCATTCTTTGAATTTAGCCAAGTCACTTATTTGGATGTGGCTTCTTAATTCCAATTCTATCAGAAAGTAGGGAATAAGGTTACTTTCAAAGGGTGCATCTCCTTAGGCCTCCAGGAAATGCTGAAACACCAGGTTTCAGAAGGAACAGCTGGGGGCTACAGCTGCAGGCTGGCCACCTCTCTCTCCCTCTCTCTGCCCCTGCCATCTCTGCATATGGTTAGCCAGTTTTCCCAGCACCATTTACTGAATAGGAGATCCTTTCCCCATTGCTTATCTTTGTCAGGTTTGTCAAAGATCAGATGGTTGTAGATGTGTAGTGTTATTTCTGAGGTCTCTGTTCTGCTCCATTGGTCTATAAGTCTGTTTTGGTACCAGTACCTTGCTGTTTTGCTTACCGTAGCCTTGCGGTATAGTTTGAAGTCAGGTAGCATGATGCCTGTCTCCCCCCCAGCCCCCCACCCCTGACACATAGACATGCATAACCTTTTTCTCTCTCTTTCTTGCTCACTTTCTTTCTGTCTCTGTCACTCTCCAAGCTTCTTTTTCTTTTCTCTACTTCATCTTAAAAAAAAAACAGGATACATATGCCAAACATGCAGGTTTATTACATAGGTATCCATGTACCATGATGGTTTGCTATACCTGCTGACCTAAGTTCCCTCCCCTCACCCCCTACCCCACAACAAGCCCTGGTGTGTGTTGTTCCTCTGTCCATGTGTTCTCAACGTTCAACTCCCACTTATGAGTGAGAACGTGTGGTGTTTGGTTTTCTGTTCCTGTGTTAGTTTGCTGAGGATGATGGCTTCCAGCTTCATCTATGTCCCTGCAAAGGAAACTATCTCATTCCTTTTTATGGCTGCATAGTATTCCATGGTGTATAGGTACCACATTTTCTTTACCCAGTCTATTATTGATGGACATTTGGGTTGGTTCCATGTCTTTGCATAGTGCTGTAATAAACATATGTGGCATGTGTCTTCATAGTAGAATGATATATATTCCTTTGGGTATATACCTTGTAGTGGGATTGCTGTGTCAAATGGTATTTCTGGTTCTAGATCCTTGAGGAATCTCCACACTGTCTTCCACAATGGTTGAACTAATTTACATTCCCAAAAACAGTGTAAAAGCATTCCTATTTCTCCACAGCCTCATCAGCATCTATTGTTTCCTGACTTTTTAATAATCGTCATTCTGACTGGCGTGAGATGGTATCTCATTGCGATTTTGATTTGCATTTCTCTGATGATCAGTGATGTTGAGCTTTTTTTCATATTTTTGTTGGCTGAGTAAATGTCTTCTTTTGATAAGTGTCTGTTCATATCCTTTGCTCACTTTTTGAGGTTTTTTTTTTTTAATGTTTAAGTTCCTTGTAAATTCTGAATATTAGACCTTTGCCAGATGGGTAGATTGCAAAAATTTTCTCCCATTCTGTAGGTTGCCTGTTCACTCTGATGATAGTTTCTTTTGCTGCGCAGAAGCACTTTCGTTTAATTAGATCCTATTTGTCAATTTTGGCTTTTGTTGCAATTTCTTCTGGCATTTTTATCGCGAAGTCTTTGCCCATGCCTATGTCCTGAATGGTATTGCCTAGGTTTTCTGCCAGGATTTTTATGGTTTTGGGTTTTACAATTAAGTCTTTAATCCATCTTGAGTTAATTTTTGTATAAGGTGTAAGGAAGGGATCCAGTTTCAGGTTTCTGCATATGGCTAGCCAGTTTTCCCAGCACCATTTACTGAATAGGAGATCCTTTCCCCATTTCTTGTTTTTGTCAGGTTTGTCAAAGATCAGATGGTTGTAGATGTGTAGTGTTATTTCTGAGGTCTCTGTTCTGCTCCATTGGTCTGTATGTCTGTTTTGGTACTAGTACCATGCTGTTTTGCTTACCGTAGCCTTGTAGTATAGTTTGAAGTCAGGTAGCATGATGCCTCCAGCTTTGTTCTTTTTACTTAGGATTATCTTGGCTATACAGGGTCTTCTTTGATTCCACATGAAATTTTAAATAGTTTTTTTTCCAATTCTCTGAAGAATGTCAATGGTAGTTTGATGGGAATAGCACTGAATATATAAATTACTTTAGGTAGTATCTCCAAGCTGCTTCTGTCTAATTTTAAGCATTGACAATGAGGGCTGCCCCAGCCACAGTGTTTATAAGACTTTCCAGCACCTGAAGTGGCTACCAACTGGTTCATTCCCTGAGTTTCCCAAGTCCAAACTCCTCAGGAAGGAACCCAGGGGCCTGCCTCATCTTGAGTCAGAGCACAGCTCATGGGCCACTGTAGAGCCTGAGAATTTGTGGTCCTCCATTGAAGGGTGCACATTGCTTAATCCAGTCTTTGTGGTCTGGTGCTATGGTCTGAATGTTTGTGCTCCCCCAAAAATGTAAGAGCCCAAATCTAATCACTAATGTGATGGTAATAGGAGGCATTTTTGGGAGGTGATTAGGTCATGAGAGTAAACTCCTTATGAATGGAATTAGTGCCCTTACAAAAGAGGCTCCAGAAAGCTGCCTTGCCTCTTCCACCAGGCGGGAATACCATTAGAAGGCCGTATCTATGAACCAGAAAACAGACCCTCACCAAATGCTGAATCTTCCTTGATCATGGACTTCCTAATCTCCAGAACTGTGAGAAACAAATTCGTGTTGTTTATAAGCTAACCAGTTTATGGTATTTTGTTACAGCAGCCCAAACGGACTAAGACATCTGAGATTGGGGAAAGAACAAGGGAAAAGATTCAAAGCATGGCTGTTTAGGAGATCAGCACTAAGTCTCTCTGGGTTATATCACTCCCTAAGAGAAGGGAGCCTAAGGGTTAGTAGAGAAAATGTGGGCTTTATCCAGATTAAGGGGATGCTGCTATACCAATTGTGCTTCCACAGTGACCTTGGGCAAGTCATACCAACTCTTAGCTTTAGCTTCTTCATCTATAAAATGGGGTAATAATTATTTCCCTAGATGAATATCCTGAAAAAAAGATAAAACTAATATCAATACTGAGAAATACAGTAGACACTCAATGCATAGCAGCTTCTTTTACTATTATAGGGATAATGGCGTTTACTCTATTTGGGCACTGTATTTATCAATTTGAAGCAATTTAGTTAAGCATTTATTGAGTGTCAACTATGTACATGAGTGTCATTATGCATAAAAAGCCTCTGAGAAGTGCTAAGCCATGGACATGTGTGTGGGTTCTGCTCCTGGTGTTATTATTATTATCATTCTGCACCTGGTGGATTGGCTCCAGAGTGCTGGGCCGAAGTTGCACAAGACAATCTGAGTTAGGGATTCTTGGCAGGCAGGCAGGCAGAGACAGACTCCTGCAATGAAGGCAATACAGCTCTAAATAGATAGCCAGGGGACTTTTTTTTCTATATTAAACTATTGATTTTTCATAAACTAAGAGCACAAAAGGCCAGTGAAAACAATTGAATCCCAAAGCAGGACACCAAAAAAATTAGACAGCTCTTTGTCCCTTGTCGGCCACTTTCATGAAGTTACTTCCTTGTAGAGAAAAGATAAAACTTCTTTATTTCTAGGAAATAAATGGAAGGAAGGAAAGAAGGAAGAGAGGGAAAGAGGGGGGAAAAGAAGGAAGGGGGGGGAAGGCACAGTATGAGAAAGGCACTCTGAACAGAATACAGGAAACTTAAGTTCTATCCTGATCCAGCCACTGAGCAAATTTCCTCTTCCTTCCTTCCTTCCTCCCTCTTTCTCTCTCTTTTTCTTTCTTCATTTCTCTTTCTTTCTCTTCCTTCCTTCTTGCTTTCCTTCCTTCCTTCCTCCCTCCCTCCCTCTTTCTTTCTTTCTTTCTTTCTCTTTCATTTCTCTCTTCCTTCCTTTCTTTCCTTCCTTCCTTTCCTCCCTCCCTCCTTCCCCTCCCTTCCTTTCCCTTCCTCTTTCTTTCTCCCTTTCTCTCTTTCTTCCTTTCTCTCTTCTTTCCTTTCTTCTCTCCTTTTTTCCTTCCTTCCTCCCTCCCTCTCTCTTTCTTTCTCTTTCTTTCTTTCTTCATTTCTCTTTCTCTTCCTTCCTTCTTTCCTTCCTTCCTTCCTCCCTCCCTCCTTCTCTCTCTCTCTTTCATTTGTCTCTCTTTCTCTTCCTTCTTTCCTTCCTTCCTTCTTTTCCTCCCTCCCTCCTTCCCCTCCTTTCCTTTCCTCTTTCTTCCTCTCTTCCTTTCTCTCTTTCTTTTATTTCTTCTCTCCTTTTTTCCTTCCTTCCTTCTTTCCTTCCTTCCCTTCCTTCCTTCCTTCCTTTCTTTCTTTCCTTCTCTTTCTTTCTTTCTCTTTCCTCTTTCCTCCTTCGTTCCTTCGTTCCTTCCTTCCTTCTCATCAGAAAGTAAAACTTGCTGCTCTCCATGCTTGAACATTCTGTGACTCTGTTATGCAAGGGAGGTACAGAGGAGAATACGATAAAGGAAGGAAGAGGAGACCAAAAGAAGGCCCAGTGGACCTATGGGGATGATTCTGGCGGGATTCACTTTTTAGTTTCATCTGTACTCCAAGGTGAGCCCAGAGAATATTCCCATCAACAACCTTTGCCCCTAGTCCGAAGTGGATCCAGTTAGTAGAGACTAAAGCTTTTTCAGTTGGGAGAGGGAGCCCTATTTAACAAAAATAAGTCAAAGTATCAATACAAAATTCTGGGCTTTGTGGAGCCCTGAAATGCAAGTTAATTAGCTTCAGGACCAATATTCCTTCACCCTGAAGCTGTGGCCTTGGGTAAAATGAGTAGTGAGAGGTGACTCAGAAAAAGACATGGTCCATTTCTCTCCAAGTCTAGCCCTCCCCATATGTCTTTAGGCTGCAATTTAATGGTACTTAGTGAGCATCAGTTTGGCACTCGACATGCAGCCGCTCATAAAAATCTTTACCTTAGGAAGTAGAGATTGTGGTCTTCATTTTATGGTTTTGACATAGGGGACCAGGTCACTCCTCCAAGAACCAAGCCTGGGGACCAAGTACAAGATCACCCTTTTGCCACTATCCATGACAGTCCCATGACATAGGTATTATTACTCACATGCAAAAGATGCTCACAAAGGTAATCATATTTGGTGCATTATCCCTGGAGTTTATCTCTTTGGAATCAGCATAAAGAAATTGCTCCTGGAGCCACTATATTTTTCAGATATTGCTGCTCACCCTGGCTCTGGCAAGGAGCTTGGAGACACTCAGGAATCTGGGGCTACCTGTCAGATATCATCATATGAGCTGGCCACACAATGTATTTGCTTTCTTTCAAGTTCTTGAAAGGAGGAGGACTGGCTTGTAGAGCAGTGGTATTCTGGAAGGAAGCTAAACTTCCGGGCAGATTCAATCTGTCCACCTTGGGCCATGGCTTACATCCTGGACCTGCTCACCTTGACCAGTGTCATGACTGTGTTCTTCTTTCAACCACGACAATTCAGCCACAGGATTTTGCTATGCAACTAAAGGGACACCTCTACTCTAACTCAGGGTTAAATGCTGAACTGAATTCTCACCACTTCCAGAAGCCTTTCCTCTGCACTGCAACTCTCCATGAACTCTCTTCCTTTCACTGCAACTCTCCATGAACTCTATTCCTTTTGACATTTAGGACATTTTTCCTATGTTTTAAATAATTTAATTCAATTACACATGAGATCTCTGAGCTTCCTTTGAGAACAGGCTCTTATGGTTATTACTGCAGTAACTCTTCAAGGTGCCATTGTGGCTCCTAGTTTGGGTTACTTTAGATGCAGACCACAGGAGGTAAGGATTGGAGTACAAGTAGTTTATATGAGGAAGCAATTCCCCATAATAGTAGAATGGAGAAGTTAGAAAGATGAAAGGAAGGCAGCCAGTAAAGGGTGGGCACCTGAGGAGTAAACTCTCTATGGGAATTCCGGAAGCCAGTGGAGAGTGTAGACTTCAGAGTTATCTCACCCATGAGGCCAGGGAGCTGGGAGATTTGCCAGCTTTGGTTAATCATTGTGCAGTGGGGCTATTTTCATCCCGCTGCATATTTGGGAAAAATAGGTTTTAATAGAGGAAGAGTTCAGGAAGTTGGAAGTCAGGCCAAGAGCAATGAAGTGGTCAGGGTGAAGGGAAAGGGAAAGGATACCAACCACATCTGCTATGTCCCAGCCTCTCTAGCACATGGGGTTGTCTGGGAAATGGAATGGGCACTCATCACACCCATAAATTGTTAGCACAGTGGGTGGCACATGATAAGCATCTTTAAAATGTCAGCGATTATTTTGTCTTTTTAAACAAGCACTGGATATGACTCTGATGAACTCAAGGCTCTTATACTCCCTAGGAGCGGAGAGACTGAGGCATGTGCAGCGTTACATTTGGAGAAATTAGACAGCGTAGCAGTGAAATGTATGTGACTTCCCCAAGAGTAGAATGCAAAGTCACAGAGTTTCTCAAATGAACATGCCCTTCTCCTAGAGGCCCTTCCCTATCCAGATTACAGTTTGCAAGACTGTCGCCAGTGCAGACTCTGAAGGGCAGTGGTGTGGTCGGCGGGTTCTTGTCATTGTCATTCCTTCTCAGAAAGGGTGGCTAATGAGGTTTCTTTGCTTGTAGGGTGGGATAATTTTTTTCCTTAACATTTCAATAAACAACGATTATACTAAGAACAGGGTCCTAAGTGCAAGTTAAATCTGTATAAATAACTTCCTGGGAGATATTGAGCAAGCTCATAAGCCTCTGGTCCATAATCAGTTTCTCTCTTTTTCTTTTTAATTGTGATTTTAAAGTATGATTTGTTTAAATATAATTTACATTCAGTAGAATTCACCATTTTGGGGTGTACAGTTTGGTGAGTTTTGACAAACAAAAAGTCATGTAAACACCATTCCATTAAGGTGTAGATATTTCCATCATCCTCGGGAGCTCCCATGTGCACCTCTGCATTCACTCCCCTCCCCTAGCCCCAGTGCCAGGAAACCACTGATTTAATTTCTGTTCCTATAGTTTTGCTTTTTCCAGAATGTTATATAAATGGAATCATACAGCATGTAGCTTGTTGTGTCTAACTTCTTTCACTTAACATAATGCTTTTTAAGATTCATTTATGTTGTTTCTTACATTAATAGTTTGTTTCTTTACATGATTGAGTAGAATTCCATATTATAGGTACATTGCATCTTGTTTATCCATTCATTAGTTGATGGACACCAGGGTTGTTTCCAGTTTTTGATGTTCGATGAAGGCACTACAATCATTATGCTACACGTCTTTGTGTGAACATATGTTTTTATTCGTCTAGGATAAATACCCAAGTCGGATATCTGGATCTTATAGTGTTAGAGGCTCAATTGTGTCCCCGCAAATTTCATGTGTTGAAGCCCTAAACCCTAGTGCCTCAGAATGTGACTGTATTTGAGATAGAATTTGTATTGAAGATGTAGTTTGAAAGAGGCCACAGGAGAAATCAAACCTGCTAGCGCCTTGATCTTGGATTTCTAACCTCCAGAATTATGAGAAAATAAATTTTTGTTTAAGTCAATAAAATACCAATCTGTGGTATTTTATTATGGCCATCCTAGCAAACTAAGACATCTAATAAGTGCATGTATAACTTTATAAAAAATGAAATATTTTCCAAATTGGCGATACCATTTTATGTTCCAAAAAATAATGAGTCTCCGTTTCCTTATATACCCGCCTATTGATATTAGTCTCCCACCCCCATTATAATTGGTATACAGTAACAACTCATTGTGATTTTAATTTGTATTTCTTTAATGGCTAATAATGTTGAGCATTTATTCAAGTGTTTATTTGCCACCATCTCTTCTTTGGTGAAATACCTGTTGAAATTTTTTGCCCATTTCTTAACTTGTTTATTTTTTTATTAACAAGTTGTGAAAGTTCTTCTTATAGTCTAGTACAAATTCTTCATCAGGTAAATCTTTGCAACTATTGTTTCCTGTTTGTGGCTTGCTTTTTCATTTTTTACTGGTGTTTTTTGAAGAGTGGTAGTTCTATTAAGTACAATTTATGATTTATTTTCTTTTATAACTTGCGCTTTTTGTGTCCAATCTAAGAAATCACTGCCCACCTGCCAAGTTTCAAAGATTTTCTGCTCTGCTCCTCCATGCCCTAGTTTTGACAGGGAAAATTCTCCATTGCGGAAAACAAGTGGTCACTCAGCTCTACTGAGAATGGGGGTGGATGACTCCATGTAATTCAGGGATGAAGGATTAGAAGCCCCTTTGGCAAATTGTCCTAACACCACTTGTTTCTTTTACAGCATCATCAGTTAGAAGGGTGATATCCTGATAGCCTGTGTTGATTTCATCTGCCTCCAGAGCCAGGCATGAAATAAAGGAATAAAATGTACTGAACTCCCTCAACCACCTCCATTAGAGAGAGTTAGGAGGGGCTGGAAGAATTAGATGAAATTTAAAGTGTCAGATACAGAGAATGAGGAGGGGTGGAGTGAGAGAGAGGAAAATGCCCAGCTTTGAATATATTACGAAGTCTGGTCTTTATTCTAAAGTCATTGAAGGGCCACTGAAGGCCTTGAAGAGAATATATCTGATTTGTATTTTAGAGAGATTGTTCTGGCTGCAGTGAAGAGAATAAATTAAAGGGGCACAGGACTGGAGGCAGGGAGAGCAGTTAATTGCTCTTGATAAGAGATGGATTGATGGCTGAGACTAGGGCACTCTCAATGGGAATGGAGAAAAGTGGATTAGTTATCTTTAAGTCTCCTTAATATTTGAGAATTCTCTGAGTGCCTCTTAAACTCTAAGTCTTTAGCAAAACAAGAAAAATGCTAATTGTTACTTTTATTGTTAAACCATCCTGGGTCCTTCCTTCTTCAATGTATTTACCACAATAGCCGCTTACACTCCAAAGTAACAGTTCTAGATGTATAATATAATACTGCTATGGATGAATAGTCAACAAACAGCCCATTGCTACTCCTTTTGTAACCACTTTGAGACGAAGAGGTGGGTCTTCCCACTTTGAAGAGTTGCAAATCGAGCTAAGGCTGTGTAAAGTGTAATGTATTATAACTTTCAACAGTTACTGTGGCCTTTGTGCCAAACATGTTTCCACATCTTAGTTCATTTAATCCTCACAGCAACCCTGTCAATACCGCTATGATTCTCCCAACTTAGAGTCTAAGAACACTAAGGGGCAGAGGTGGAGACACATGTTTCCTACCAAATTGCCATACTCACGTAGAGACAAATAATATCTTTCAGAGTCAGAGAACTGAAATAGCTTAATGGAATTCACATTCTTAATGTGTCTTGGTGTTTGGATTTTTAAAAATGTCTTTATTATAATCACTCTCCTTAGGGGGTATTGTTATTTTTAAACTGAGAAATAAAATGCCTGGGTATAAAGAAATAGTGTCTTGCCTGAAAGTCACCAAAAATGAATCCATAAAATTTTTTAAAAGATTTAAGAAGAGAAATGACTTGGGTCTGGAAATTATGTTTCTTCAGTGAACTATACCATTCCCTGGACTTAACAAGGGAGAATATGATTTCCATTAATATCAGTGGTTCTTAAACAGGTGGAATGTTGTGAATCCCTTTTAAAATATGAAGCACCATTATAGATTATGTCTTCCACTAAATGCACAAAACATAAAACTTAGTACATAATTTTAACTATTTTAAAGAACGCCTTCATGACTCTTCTCTATAAATGCCACATTCTAACTCCAGACCCTGAAGTATTATGCAAATATAAATACCAGCTTTTAGTTTTGGTTGCTTTTTTACTAACATATGGTGCAGGTGAAAATTCACTGGCTAAGAGTCAGAAGACTTGGGCTTCTGCCTCAGGTCTGCCAGATACCCAGTGAATCACACTGATCCAGACTCAGTGGCATACAGCAATAAGAGCATGTGTATCTTGCATATCTGCAGGTCCATTGGGGAATGATCAGTCTAGGCTGGAGTTATCTGGGGAATATCTCTTCATGTCTCTCTTCCTGTTTCCGAAACCAGTGAATTAGCCTGGGCATATGTTTCTTCCAACAAAGACAAAAATTTAAGCCAGCAGGTAAAAACATATGAAACCTCTTAACAGTCATGCATGGGACTTGCACAGTGGCATTTCTGCCAAATTCTGTGAGACAAAGCAAGTCACACAGCCAAACCCAAAGTGAAAAACTAAGGAAATATGCCACATTAGTTTACTATGCTGTATAACATATGACCAAAAACAGCAACTTAAACAAAAACACACTTATGATCTCACAGCTTTTGCAGGTCAAGTTTTTGAACAAGGCTTTGTTGCATTCTCTACAAGACTGCAATTCAAGTGTCAAGCAAGTTTCTGTTTTCATCTGGAGACTCAACTGGTGATGCACCCACTTCCAGACTTTCTCAGGTTATTGACCAAATTAATTTCCTTGGCTGTAAATCGAAGGACTTCAGTTTCTTGCTTGGTTTCTAGATGCTGCTGGCAGTCCTTGCACATGGGCTTCTCCAACATGGCCATGCTTCATGGCAGCTTTGCTTCTTCACTGCCAGCAATGGAGAGTGAGTCTGCCAGCAAGATGGTGTCTTTTATGACAAAATGTATTCACATAATCACATTCACATTGTAATCTTGCCCCATCACCTTTGACATCTTCTATTGGTTAGAAGCAAGACACAGGTCCTCCCCACATTCCATGGGAGGGAATTACACACAGGCGTGAATACCAAGAGGTCGAGTCTTGGGGATACCTTACAATCTGTCTGCCACATCCCATTTAGAGTGAGAAATTGCCAGATCTACATGGCAAAGGGTATGGATACAAAAACAGATTAGGACTTGAGGCTGGTAGTCAATCCACCACCATATTACAGAGTCACAGGAATCAATGGAGGGCCACAAAGGACAAGACTGTCAGGAAGGGCTCTCTGCAGAGGCAATGCTTGGACACAGACATGAACACATGAAGGGACCAGTGGTGCCACAACAGTTTAGAAGAGTTTGGGAACTGTGAAAAATATGCAGAAATTGAGAGCCTGAATATGCTTTAAAATGGACCATTGCTCAGCCTATTCTCAAATGACGGCTGAGACACCAGGTCTTTCCTAATCTTCCAATTAAATTGACTGCTTAAATTGCTGTGTCAGAAACCCATCTTCCAGACAAAGGATACCAAGTGGCTAATGAGGTGAGGAGGAGATCATGAGTGGAAACGCCAGGAGTTTATGCCCAACAGAACATATCTCTGTGATGCACACTGGGGCAGAGGAGAGAATACATGAAAGACACAGAGACTGAGGGAGCCTTCTGAGAGACACCAAGGGCTGGAGATCATGGCAGTTCACGCTATGAAGGAGGTGGCTTTGCTCAGCCTGTGGTGGACAACTTGGTGGAAGGCTGAGGCACCAGGTTAATTGACTGAACTGGAGAATGTGATGTTTGCTTAATGGAAGAGGCAATTTCATATAAAAGCCAGTACACTCAGACAGATGTGAGGATTGTCCCTAAGCCATGTCACCTTTCTGAGCATCAGATTCTTAATCAGTGAAATGGGAGGGTTCAGCCTAAGTTAGGGGTTCAAGCAGGTGACAGTGGTGTCTGCTGTCAATCTTTTGTGAGACAATAGATTACGATTTTTATATTTCTCTTGAATTTGTCTTGTTCTTAGTTGCACTGACTTTTAAAATACGATTAAAGTTAAAAAAATGATCAAATATACATTGATTTGTGGCCTCTATTAGACAGTTCCAAAAGTTCTTTTCAGCTCTAGGTAAAGCGCTTAGCCCAGACCTTGGCACATCATAAAATTTCCATAAAATGATTGCTATTATTATTATCAATTATATTATTTCATGATTTTCCTCAAGATGTTAAATGCAAATGTACTTGGAGAAGTACTACATTAAAATGTCATCAGCCACTAATTTTACAGCTAATTTAGTGAATCCCTATCCAGAGTCCAAGAGAGATAAAGGACTCTAACTTTTGCATGGTAGGTGCTCCAGTAATGTATTTTTAAATTAGTAAGTAAGGTTCAGCTACATGTAAGTCCTAAATACTGGTTAATACCTAATAACAATGATTTATAACTTGTATATAGAAATGTAAAGTACACCAAGCACACAACTATTGATTATCTCATATTCTCCCCACATCGGCCCTTGGAGGTAGGAAGGAGAGACATATTTCTCACTTTGTAGGTGAACAAACTGAGGGTCAGGTGGGTTAAGAGACTTTCCCAAGGTCCCAAAGTAAGTTGTAGAATCAGGAATAATACATATGCCATTCCTCCTGACATAACTCTGTGTTTCATCCAAAGGGACAGTCCCAGAATCACACAGGAGTACTTGCTATTCCCCAGTCCCCATTATGAATACTTATTAATCGATAGGATAGAAATGTGGTCCTGGGAGTTATATTTTTTTAAAGTTCCTAAGGTAAATCTGGTGGAGGAGCTACGGCATTAGATTGTAAGCTTTGAGAGAGCAGGAGCCATGTCTGTCTCTCTCACTTGGGTGCAATATCTAGCATGACCAGCTAATAGCAATTAAATGAATGAAAGAATGAATGACCACATTGCCTTACTACCCCCTGAGAAGTCAAAATTAATTAAAATCAGTGGGCTTTGTGGGGAGGTACAAAGACTGTACAGCCACAGAGACAAACACTGAGTTTAAATTTAAATTCAGCATTAAGCCTCATGCACTTACTATGTAAGACTGCACCATGTATTTGGGAATACATGGTGAATAAAAAACACTCCTTCCCTCAAGATGCTCTCACCTGGTAGGAAGATAAGTCCAGAAGGAAGGGAACCAATACACAGAATATAAGGCAAACAACACCAATTCTGATAAATGGTGTTAGCTGGGCACCTGCTAACTGCCGGCACCTTATGTATGTAATCTTATTTCAAAGTTCCAAATAAGAGAAGAAAAAGCTGTAGAGTTGCAGAGAGGAGGAGATGTACTTCACTTCCTCCTCAGGTTTGCTTTGCTCACCTGCATAAATAGCCGCTTCCTCTGGGACTGGATGGCTATCTGCAGAGGCGAGAGGCAGGGGCTTTCTTGACCTCTTTCAGAGAAGCCTGTGATGGAAACATCAGAGGTTTAAGCGTCTTCAGCTAGAGAAACTGAGGCAAGGAATTTACAATAGGCCTGTCTTTCAAATTTTCTAGTACAGAAGAAAGGGAATTTCTTGGATCTGTGATTCTTTACTTAATCATACAAATCCCCTGATGCCACCACCCCCATTCCACTTCCTACACTTTTTATAGGTCCCTAAAATCTAGCAAAAACATTTCTTTATTCCTAGTTAACAACTCTATGACCCAAAACCGGCTTTGTCACAACAGTTTCCTAAATACGGTTCGTATCTCCTTCCTACCTTTACAACTCTCTATTGACCAGTGGCTTAATAAAGTACAAAGTGAAAATATAAAATACCTATAGGACAACTTTCCATGATTCCATGAGGCCCAGAGGATTAAACCAAGGGTTTACTACCTGACCCCTGCTCCACCTGGCCCCTTATCTTTAGCTCTTCTTCTTTCCAATAGACATTAAGATTACTATTTTTCTTTAACTTTTATTTTAAGTTCAAGGGTACATGTGCAGGTCTGTTATATAGGTAAACCCACGTCATGGGGGTTTATTGTACAGATTATTTTGACTCCCAGGTATTAAGCCTAGTCTCCATCAGTTATTTTTCCTGATCCTCTCCCTCCTCCCACCCTGCACCGTCTTGTAGGCCCCAGTGTGTGTTGTTCCCTTCTATATGTCCATATGTTCTCATCATTTAGCTCCCACTTATAAGCAAGAACATGTAGTATTTGGTTTTCTGTTCTTGTATTAGTTTGCTAAGGATAATGGTTTCTACCTCTATCCATGTTCCTGGAAAGGACATGATCTTATTCTTTTTCATGGCTGCATATTATTCCATCGTGTATATGTACCACATTTTCTTTATCCAGTCTATCATTTGTGGACATTTAGGTTGATTCCATGTCTTTGCTATTGTGAATCGTGCTGCAGTGAACATATGCATACATGTGTCTTTATGATAGAATGATTTACATTACTCTGGGTATATACCCAGCAATGGGATTGCTGGGTTGAATAGTAGTTCTTGCTGGGTTGAATAATAGTTCTGTTTTTAGCTCTTTGAGGAATTGCTACACTGCTTTCCATAATGGTTGAACTAATTTACACTCCCACCAGCAGTGTATAAGTGTTTCCTTTTTCTCCGAAAATTTGCCAGCATCTGTTTTGTTTGTTTGTTTGTTTGTTTGTTTTGTTTTTTGTAATAGCCATTCTGACTGGTGTGAGATGGTATCTCATTGTGGTTTTGATTTACATTTATCTAACGATCAATAATGTTTAGCTTTTGTTCATATGCTTGTTGGCTGCATGTATGTCTTCTTTTGAGAAGTGTCAGTTCATCTCCTTTGACCATTTTTAATGGGGTTGTTTGGGGTTTTCTCTTGTAAATTTGTTGAAGTTCTTATAGATGCTGGATATTAGAACTTTGTCAGACGCATAGTTTGCAAACATTTTCTTCCATTTTGTAGGTTGTCTGTTTACTGTATTGATAGTTTCTTTTGCTGTGCAGAAGCTCTTTAGTCTAATTAGATTCCATTTGTTAATGACAAACAACTTCAGTGAAGTCTCAGGATACAAAATCAACGTAAAAAAATTACTAGGACTTCTATAAAACAACAGTCAAGCCGAGAGCCAAATCAGGAACACAATCCCATTCACAACTGCCCAAAAAGAATAAAATAACTAGGAATACAGCTACCCAGGGAAATTAAATATCTCTACTAGGGGAATTACAAAACAGTGCTCAAAGAAATCAGAGATGACACAAACAAATGGAAAAACATTCCATGCTCTTGGATAGGAAGAATCAATATCACTAAAATGACCTTGCTGCCCAAAGCAATTTATATATTCAATGCTATTCCTATTAAACTACCATTGAGATTCTAGAAACTAGAAACTAGAACTAGAAAAGACTATTTTAAAATTCACGTGAAACCAAAAAGAGTCCAACAACCAAGGCAATCTAAGCAAAAAGAACAAAGCTGGAGGCATCACGTTACCCGACTTCAAACTATACTACAGGGCTACAGTAACCAAAACAGCATAGTACTTGTACAAAAACACACATATAGACGAATAGAACAGAACAGAGAGCCCAGAAATAAGGCCACACAACTAAACCATCTGATCTTCAACAAAGCTGGCAAAAACAAGCAATGGGGAAAAGACTCCCTATTCAATAAATGGTGCTGGAATAACTGGCTAGCCATATGCTGAAGAATGAAACTGTACACCTTTCTTACACCATATACAAAAAAATCAACTCAAGATGGATTAAAGACTTAAGGGTAAACCCCAAAACTATAAAAACCCTGGAAGGCAACCTAGGCAATACCATTCTGAACATAGGAACAGGCAAACATTTCATGACGAAGACACCAAAGGCAATTGCAGCAAAAGCAAAAATTGACACTTAGGATTCTTAACTTCCAATGCAAGACAGGTTCTTAGTAACTACAATTCTCCAAGGGTGAAGATTCAGCTGCCATTGATAGGTCAGTTGATATGGAGGAGATTCACAAAATGAAGATCACTGCATAAACTTGACAGACAAGGGACTAATAGTTGTGGCTGCATTTCTTTTCTCATAGCACAGAAAAGAAAACCTAGCAAAATATACTTTGGGATTAATTAATTTATAAGTGTATCTGCAAGACAGTTTGTTATCCCTAAGTTTATCAAAAATCTTCACTATGCCAAATTTGGGGCTTAGTTTTCATAGCTCATCTTACTAAAACACTCTCATCTAGTTATTCACTCCTGCTTCTTTAAGCACTGTCATCCCATGGCCCCTAGGACGGAGCACTCCCCTGATTTTCTTCCTACCTCCCAGGATATTCCTTCTCAGTCTTCATGGATGGCTCCTCTTCTTCTTATTGATCTCTAAATATTGCATTCTCTAACCTTCAAATCTGCCCCCACTACCACCACCACCACTGTGACCCTCGCGTCCACCAATGGCATCTTTTGCTCCCAGTTTCTGATAGAAAAAAAAAAAAAACCTTGAATTCACCATGACTTTTACTTCCTCACATCTCACATCCAATCCATCGGAAAATTCCATCGATTCAACCATTCAAACAGAGCCTGAAAAGTCCATGTCACTATCACATTTCACTTGGACAAACTACATAGACATCTAACAGGTCTCCCTGCCTACACTCTTGTGCCCACGTTTGATTGTCTATTCAGTAGTCTGGGATGATATTTTTAAAACCTAACGCCACCTTTATGAGCAAAGTCCTTCAATGGTTTTCCATCAAATTCAGAATAAATTCAAATTCCTTATCATAACCTACAGAGCTGTATATATTAACATGTGCTCCCTCTCTAACCTAATTCTCAGCATTCTTCCAAAGCTCACTCTGTTCTAGATTCACTGCCTGCCTTTAGTTACCATCTATTGCTGCATAACAAATTATTGCAAAACTTAGCGGCTCAAAACTGTAAATATTTATAATCTCTCACAGTTTCTGTGGGTCAGGAGTTTGGGAGCAGCTTAGCTGAACTGTTCTAATTCAAGGTCTGTCACGAGGTTGCAGTCAAGTTGTCCACAGAGGCTGCTTTCATCTGAAGTCTTGATAGGGGCTGGCATATCCACTTGTAGGGTGTCTCACTCACACGACCAGCAAGTTGATGCAAGCCATTGGCAAAAGGCCTCAGTTCTTCTCCACAAGGACCTCTCTATAGGACTCCTGTGTGTTCCCATGTATAGCACTGACTACTCCCAGAGTGAGTGATCTAAGACACCTAGGCAGAATTGCCAGTGCCTCTTCTTACCTATTAGAGGAAGTTACACTGTCACCTCTGCCATACTCTATTGATCACACAGACTAACTCTGAATCAAGGTGGATGGAAGGAGACTATATAAGGGAAGATATACTCTGAAGCAAGGATCACTGGAGGCCCTATCAGAGCCCAGCTATCCCACCATCTTGCTGTCTTACAGACCTGTATGTGGTAGCTCGTCCTACTTACTGCTTGTTCCTTCTGAATGGAAAGCTCTCTCCTTCGATTTGTACAAGTCTGTTCCCCACTTTTATTCAATTAATTACTTAACATTATTTCTTCAAACCAGGCTTTTCATATCACCTTATCTAAAATAGTCTCCCTCTGTTGGTCAAAGGGTAGAAAGTTTCAGCTATACAGCGAGAACAAGCTCTGGAGATCCAATACACATCATGGTGACTATAGTTAAGACTGTATTGCATACTTGAAATTTACTAAGAGAGTAGGTCTTAAATACACACACACACATACACACAAATGTTGTGTAACTATGCATGGTAATGAATATGCTAATTAGCTTGACTACAGTAATCATTTCACAATGTGTGTATGTGTGTGTACCTGTGTGTGTGTATAAATGTATATGGGAAAGTATTAAGAGGGATTGCAGGGCCCCGTCAAAACCCACAGTGGAATAGAGGTTGGTTTGGTGGGCCTGCACTGGAGGCATGGAAGAGCCCTGAACAGGCAGGACTGCCCTTAGAATGCCACTGAGAGGGTCTGGAGCCGGCAAGCCCATGTTCATTGCAGCACTGTTCACAATAGGCAAGATAAGGAATCAACTTTAGTGTCCATTGACAAACAAATAGGTAAAGTGTGGTATATATATACAATAAAATATTATTCAACCTTAAAAAAGAAGAAAATCCTGCCATTTGTGACAACATGGATGAACCTGGACAAGATTATGCTAAGTGAAATAAAGGCAGACACAGAAAAACAAATACTATATGATCTCATGTATATGTGGATTCTAAAAAAACTCATAGAAATAGAAAATAGAATGGTGGTTGTCAGGGAATGGGGGTGAGGATAATGGGGAGATGTTGGTCACAGGTTACAAACTTTTTCACTTATAAGATGAACAAGTTCTGGGCATCTAATGTAAGCATGGTGACTATAGTTAATAATGTATTGTTTATTTGAAGTACGCTAAGAGAGCAGCTCTTAAGTGTCCTCAACCCTCCTCCCCCCACCATACACACATACACAATGATAATTACATGTAGGGAAGATGTGTTAATCGCTTTAATTGTGGTAACTAGCACATATTGCATATGTATGTCAAACTATCATATTGTACACCTTGAATATATACAATTTTTTATTTGTACAAAATAGCTTGGAAAAGACACATTGCATGGCTTAAATAGATATAATTTTTGTCAATTATACCTCAATAAAAGCTGAAAATAAATAATTCTCCTCATCACTATCCCATTACCTTACTTTATCACTTTTCTTAGTAGTTACTATTATGTTCCACAAGGCAGAGTTTTAGCCTATTTTATCCATGGTTAAATCTCAAGTGTCTAAAATAGTGTGCTGTACAAAGTAGATGCTCAGTAAATATCTGTTGAATAAGTGAAAGAACAAAACCCTAGTCTTGGGACATGAAGAGAATCAACACTTATAAAAGAGGCAGTGTATAGAGAAGTAAACTAATTTATTTCAAAAATATTTATTGAGCCTAATGAACAAATAGCTGGATATTCAAAGAGGTCTAAAACAAAATTTCTGGCTTTCAGGAGCCCCTGGCCAAGCAAGTTTCAAAGATTTCAAGTTTCTGAAGATTAACAGGTTTTTAAGATGTGTTTCATTGCCTATGGCACACAACATATATAAACACATTGCCCATCTTGTAACTGAACAGTTTGTAGATCAGATGAAGAAACCCTCTTCTAGCTAGAGCAGATTATGTTGGAGTTAGGCCCCTAACACAGAGGACACCCTTCCATATGCCAGTGATTCAACCTGTGATTCAAGTGGCTAGCACTAAACAATTAATTGAGCCAATAAGATGCTCTTGGAAGTTTGAATGAAGAGTCTCAGAAGAAAATTGCAAATATACAGGGACACTAGAATTCCAGAAACCCTAATACTAAATTGAGACCGATTTAAGGACATAGCAAGCCAAAGGCCTGTGCAAGCTGAAGTTCTGAGGCAGAGACTGTGAGTAAAGACAGAAATCTGGAAAAGAGAGGGGAGAAAGTAGCAAAGGCATAGATAGATGAAGAGGACCCATGACATACAGAGAATGTGAGAGAGGTAGAGAGAGACAAAAAGATAGACGGTCAGAGCCAAACGCAAACTCAGAGATCAAAGGACAAAACAGATGGGCCCATTCATTCCTGGAGCTGCTTACGTCCCCCTGTCGGAGGCTTAGTGGTGCAGTTTTCTCCTGGGCTCCTGTGCACGCAGAAACTTTCAGCCAAAATCTCTTCCACCCTCTTCTTCCTGAGCCAAATTTTGTTATTCTCTCATTTGAGACTAGAAGCACCCTGAAAAAAGCAGGCAGTGTCTGGGGGAGATCTATGTGTGCAGATCCCTTCAGGCACGAAATAAGGCTCATGGCCCATGCTTAGCAGGTATTTGTTTTTCCATGTTCCAGGAACAGTGGGGATGGACTTTCTCTGAGTCATCTACCATTTTAAGCATGCCTTCTCTACCACATAGGGCACTCATGGGCAGAACGAGCTGAGATGCAGCTCAAGACAAGAAGTAGAGTGAAATCAAGTTGGAGTTGACCCTCACCCTCTAGACAATGGTAGACAGTGAGTGCCTTCAAGACAGCTTGGTTTGTTCCTCCCTGAATTTATTGTGCCATATACAGATTCTGGCCCATAGTACACGTATGAGTATTCACAAATGACTGAGCAGGTCTGCTTCATGAAGAAACCACAACTCTGGCATATTTTCACTTCTGTGGCTGCTACTGATAATAGCAATAATCATAATCATAATTACAACACCATTTACTGAGGGCCAGCCTCTGTACTAAGCACTTTGTGTATTTATTATCTCTCCTAACACCATTGGTTCCTTTCATGGGTCTTCAATGACTAAAAGATTTTCATGCCAAAATGACGCTATTAGATTTATTCGCTCCTTTGCAATGACAAAAATCTTCCTCTTTCCAAGAATAAAAGACACAAGCTTCCAGTCTCTTTTCTCTTCCAGGACTAGCCAGCCTTTGAGGCTTAGATATTAAAAAGTTAGGAAGCCCTGGTTCAGGGAAATAAGATTTAGGATTAGAGGGAGCAAAAGGGGCTCTCTTTAGTAAGATGATAAAATATTCTACCTAGAACTTTAGTATGACTTTATTATGTTGTTCCATAAAGCAATACCAGTTAAATTCTATATAAAGGAAGTGGTACATGCTTACGCAGGATTTTTCAACCCTCACTGTGCATTAGAATTACCTGGGAACTTTTAAAAGAACACATGCCTGGATTCAGTAGGGCTGAACAGACTTTTATAGCTTGTGACCCAGCGATTCCAATCCTCGATAGACACTCAACAGAAAGGAAAACACTTTTGATAAGCAAAAGGTTGATACAGGAATGTTAGTAGAAGCATAATTTATAATAGCCAAGAATGGGAAAGATGTCCATCAACAGCAGATTGGCTAAAAGAATTGTAATAGATTCAGACAATGAAATGCTCTATAGAAACAAGAATGAACAAATCCCTAATATGCTCCACGATGTTGATGAATCCCATAAATACATGAAGCTAGACACTGAAGCATGCCGATTGTATGACTTCATTTATATAAAGTTCAGAAACAGGAAAAATAAATCTCTGCTGTTTTTTATTTTTTTCTACTTTCAACTCTTTAATCATTGTTGTGGCTATTTTGGCCACCCCTTTGGGCCCATCCATTGGTAGTCTCAAGTAGGAGACCAGGATAAAGGGATAACTCTAAGGAGTAAGATTCGACATTCTGGAATCCTTTGGCCCATCATTCAGTTACTTGCAGGAATCATTTCCTAGAAATGGCGAGGACAGAGCAGCACCTCTGGCCCAGGAGGAACAGCTCCTGCTCATTCTTGGGCTCTGAGTCCCTTGTTGTTCATACCTGTAATCCCAGAACTTTAGGAGACTGAGGTGGGCAGATCATTTGAGGTCAGGAGTTTGAGACTAGCGTGGCCAACGTGGCGAAACCCTGTCTCTACTAAAAGTACAGCAACAAAAATTAGCAGGGCGTCATGCTACATGCCTGTAATCCCAGCTACTGGGAGACTGAGGCAGGAGAATCGCTTGAACCCAAGAAGCAGAGGTTGCAGTGAGCCAGGATCGGTCCACTACACCCCAGCCTGGGTGACAGAGTGAGACTTCATCTCAAAAAAAAAGAAAAAAAATCTGCTGTTTAAAGTCAGGAAAATGATTATCCTTGTGGCAGAATGAGGTGGTAGTGATTGGAAAAGGGTACAAGGGGCCCCCGGCATGTTTCTTGAACTGTGTGCTACATGGGTGTGTGTTTACTTTGTGACAATATGCTGTGCCACATATCATTGTGCACTTTTCTGTATGTCTGCTACAACTTATCAAAATGTTTGCTTAAAATAATACATGCCGAATCCTCACCCTCAAAGGGTGAGGATTCGGATGTTGTAAGGTAGGTGGAGACCAGACAGTGACTATTTCAAAAATCTCCCCAGGTGATTCTAATGTGCAACCAACATAAAAATTACTAAAGCTCTGGTAAGACAGGACTGGATTTGAGTACTGGTTCTGTCAATTGCTGTGAATGTCACCTTAAGTAAGCAAGCCCATCTCTGAGATTTGGTTTCCTCATTGTAAAGAAGACATACTGGCGCATACTCCACACATATATTATTCGAGTTAAATGAGAGAGAATAGATTAAGTTCTTAGCATAATGCATGGTATCAAGAAAAAGTGTACAGTGAGTGTTAATTATTATATTATATAATTTTGTTCAATATTGAGAGCAAGTATTTATAGTGTCTTACCCAGGCTTGCTTAATACTAAGACCCATATTTTTATGTTTATTTCTGCATTTTGTACAATCTCAAGGACTCCAGGCCAATCCTTTCAAGGGACTTTGACCCTGTGAGCAAAGAAAAGAGGCCCTGTTCTTTCATCACAGGGTGTTGATTAGGTTTGATTTCATGTTCCATGGTTATTATTGATCTGGGGAATGATTGATGGTCACTGGTTGTCACTGTCTCATCTTTGCTATAATTGCATGAAATATTTGCTGGGGTTGAGCACCTCTTACTCAGATGCATTAACAATAATTTCCCCAAATGTGTTTCCTTAAAAGAGATTGAATTATTTCCAAAGGTTCTGTGCATCTCCTTTGCAGTGCAGGAAAAAGTGTGTCCATAAATTACTCAATTGACACAGATGGGGACCTGAATGGCAGAGCAGTTGGCTGCAAATTATTCTTCCCAGACACGTCCTGTCTGATGGCGGGGCTGGCAGAGGCTCTGGGGGTGCCACCCTGGTCACGCACGAGCATGACTGGTAGTTTCTCTCAGAGGAGGAAGTGGACAGGCTGCTAATCCATGTCGGGGCTTTTGAGTTTGACAGCAATGACTAAGGCAACTTGAAATTAATTTCCCTGCTGTGATAGCTCTCTATTGCTTTGCCTATCTCTTCATGGCTGGAAAAAAGCTATGAAAGGATTCAGAGGAGAAAGAGCACCTGCTAATACTAACACAAAATTGGATACGAATTCTTGCTGCACCATTTACTGCTTATGCACTGTTTTCTCTCTGACCCTCAGTTTCCTCATCTCTAAAATGGGAACATGCTTGCAGGTTATGTATGTAAAGTCCCTGGCATGTGTGTAATAAACTTCTGTCTGTGGAGTCTGATGCAACGTAAATCACTGGTGCCGGAAGATTTTTTAGAGTTCTGTCTGTACTATTCCCAAACAACTTAGTTTTCCTAAACATCACTTATTTCCAAAATATATTATAGTCCCTTCAAATAAGGAAACCCCTTCAAAATGTTTTCTTTGTTGTTCTACTCAATGATAAAAAAAGTGAGTGAATGAATAAGTTAATAGCTGAAATAGCCATAGAAGACCGTTTTTAAATTTTTTTCTTACTTAATAAATCAATTATGCTGATTTTATAAGTCAGTTTGAATTTTTAAAGTGTTTAATAGTGAAATATTTCCAGTTTACCTTAACAAGTACACTAGAATCAGACTAAAGATGAAATACCACGTATAAGCAAAAATTACATCATCCAGTGCCAATAGGCTATATCAAGGAAAAAGGGTAAGGCATTATGCTAAAGTTTCCATTTTCAATTGTTTGTGTAAAGTTTAAACCTTGGGGGTGATTATCAGATCAAGCATTATTCTAACCATTATGTGATTATTATCTAACATAATCTTTAAGAAGATCTATAAGCTATATATTATTATTCCTGCTTTACAGATGGAGAAATTAGGAAGGTCAAAAATGTTAAATAAATCCCCTAACTTCACAGTTAGTAAGCATAGAAATTCAAGCCCAAGTCTTCCTGAAGACAAAGTCAAGGCCGTTTTCACTCTATTAGACTGACCTGGAGCCTTTAGCATGCTTGGTCAATATTCAGGAGGGACTAAATGAGAACAACAATAATTGCTGAAAATCTTTACATTTTGATATCATTAAGCAAGTGTAATTTGCCCATGAACTGACTTCTTCAATGGGCGCAAGTCCCTAACAGCAAGTTCAGGCACTGATTTATTTAACAAAAATGTATTAATCACCTACTATGTGTCAAGGACTGTACTTGGCACTGGGGTAAAATGTTGAGGAGCAGAAGCTCAGACCCTGCTCCCCTGAAGCTTACATCCACACGTGGGGAAGAGAAAAAATAGAGATTAACTCAGGAATAGTATAAGATCATAATTTGAAACTGTGACAAATGCTGTTAAGAAAGAAAATTGGGGAGATCTGATTTAGTTTCTGTGTGTGGGTTTGAAGGGGGGTATCAAGAAATATTTCCCCCGAGGATATGAAAGGAGTGATATTGTGGCTAAAATTTGCAGTGGAAGTTAAATATAACTAGACAAGGATTTGGAAAGAAGCCATTCTAGGCAGAAGTAACAGTGTTTGCAAAGATCCTGAACGTCATGTATTTGTGATAACAAAGTCATACTAGTGTAGCTGGAAAACAGAAAGGAAGGGGAAACATGACAGATTGTATTTTCAAAGACAGCCACAGCAATATCTCCCATCCCACATGCTCTCCCATAATACAATGTTGCCCTCCCTCATTAAGAGATGGAGACTATTGCCACACATCCCTAAAATCCCAGTGGGTCCCATGATTGATCTGACCAATTAAATATGATGGATATGGCCATGGACCATTTTAGGTGTAGCTCTTAACTAGCCTGGCAGCATATGCTTCTTGTCGCTTGGAAGCCAGCTTCCATGCAAGAAGTATGGCTCCCCTGAGAATATCACATGTTAGGACCCCAAAGAATGAGACATCATGGAGTGAAACGAAAGACAAAGTGCACTGAATTACCAGACATGCCTTCACCCATGACCAAGAAGAAACCATGGTGGAAGTTGATCCTCCAGGTTCAGCTGGCACAGCTGATACCAGATGGCTCAGAGAGAAGCCACCTAGCTGACCTCTTCTTAAATTCTTGACATCAAAATTATGAGCAAAATGAGTATTTTAAGCCACTACATTTTGGGATGATTGGTTTTGCAGCAGTAGATACCTAGACCATACATGTGTTTATAAATGATGACAACCCAAATGAGAAGAGGCAGGGGTTCTTTATTCAGAACCTTCTATAGCAAGGAAGTCAGTCAACATCACTAGTGTTTGACAGACTCAAAAGCAGACAGGGGAGTGGGAGAGGCTTATAGTGGAAAAAATGAAGGGTTCAGGTGCTCTGAGTGGAGGTTGTTGGCTCAAAAAGGTAGAAACAGGCATCCTATATGACTGGTTTATGAAGAGTGCTTGACTTTCTACAGTTGGTCTTGACTTAGAAGTCGGGGCGAAAATTAAGGAAGTGGCAAGGATTAACCAAATCCTGACCATTTGGGGCTGATTGCTGCAGAGGTTGTGGGTCAGAGTTTTACTGCTGATATGGTTTGGCTTTGTCCCCACCCAAATCTCATCTGGAATTTTAGCTCCCATAATTCCCATGTGTTGTGGGAGTGGCCTGGCAGGAGATTATTGAATCATGGGGCGGTTTCACCCCATAGAGTTCTCGTGGTAGTAAATAAGTCTCATGAGATCTGATGGTTTTATAAGATGTTTCTTCTTTAGTTTGGCTCTCATTCTCTCTCTTGCCTGCCACCATGCAAGACATGCCTTTTGCCTTCCGCCATGATTGTGAGGCCTCCCCAGCCACATGGAACTGTGAGTCCATTAAACTTCTTTTTCTTTATAAATTACCCAGTCTTGGGTATGTCTTCATCAGCAGCATGAAAATGGACTAATACAACTGCCAAATGCAGTCTGGCCATTTTCCATTTATATATTCAATATCTCAGGCAGCATGGGGCAGGGTGAAGCTGCAGGGGTAGACAAGAAGCAAATATCACTTCCTTAAGAATTTTAGGCTTCATTAGGAATATTGTTCCAGATGTACCAATTGGAGTTGACTTTGTGTTTGGCATACAGACACCTATGTGCAAAAGTGGTTAAGAAGAGAGCACGCAAAACATGGTATTCAGGAACCATGATGCTGATTACCTAGAAACGAATTAGTGAGGTGGTCGGGACTGGGGAGATCCAAGAAGAAGCGGGATGTGTCTGAGCCAAGCAAGCAACATGGGATCCAGAAATGAAGAACAATGTATGACCCAAGCAAATGTCATCAAAGAAGGGCACCAGGCCCTAGGCTTGGGCCTGTTAATTTATTCATTTGACAAATGCTAAATTGACCACCTTTTATGCAGGTAGGGAACTTTTCTAGTACTGGAGACAAAGTGTAAAACAGAACAAACCAAGTCCCTCCTCTCATGAAGACTATAATTTAGTGGTGAGGAGATAGATAATAAATATGCAACAAATCAATAACAAGTTAACTATGAAGAAAATAAATCGTGAATCTGGATAAAGAGTGACTGGAGGGTGGGGTGGCTGTGGATTAATTTAGAAAGGGTAATCCAGGAAGACCTTCCAAGGAGATGGCACTAAATGGTGAGAAAGAGCCATGGATGCTAAGGTCTAGGGGAAGACCCAGGGAAGGAGCACCCCAGGCAGACAAAACAGCAGTGCAAAAGTCATGAGGCTAAAAGAATCTGGGTATATTTAAGGGCCTGAAAATAAAGCTGTTGTATCCTGAGAATTGTAAGCCAGAAGTCAATAAATACAAAATGAGGTTAGGCAAGGGACAGATTGTAGTGGGCATTATAGTCCACTGCAAGGAGTCTGGATTTTATTTAAATACTATGGAAGGCCATTGGAGAGCTTTATGCTTGGGAATAGAATGAGATTAAGGAAAGTGATTAGATCTAACTTACATTTTTAAAAGCTCACTTTCCTGGGCTTCTAAGAATAATCATTAGAACGTGCTATAGTGGTTGTGAAATTTAGAGAAGACCATAGATTACGACAAGAGAACAGACAGGACATAATCCTAGAGGTAGTGAGGCACTACAGATATTATCAAAGCAAGGGAAGATGGTTCCCCAGTTTCTAGACATAGGACACAGGTGTTAGAGGAGAAATTTAAAGACCCAGTGGCCAGACACTGTGGCTCACACCTGTAATCCCAGCACTTTGGGAGGCTAAGGTGGGAGGATTGTTTGAGGCCAGAAGTTGGAGACCAGCCTGGAAAATGTAGTGAGACTCCCATCTCAACTAAAAAATTAAAAATAACTGAGCATGGTGGCACATGTCTATAGCCCTAGGTACTGGAGCAGCTGATGCAGGAAGATCCCTTGAGCCCAGGAAATAAAGGCTGCAGTGAGCTATGACCATGCCACTGCACTCCAGCCTGGGTGACAGAGCAAGACTCTGTCATAAAAAAAAAAAAAAAGATCCACCTACTAAACCACAGCCTAAATTCAAAGTAACTCTCAATTATATCATTAGAAACATAGCTATTATTTATTCAATAGACTATGTACCAGAAAATGAAATATGCGCCTTGTTTAATCTTCGCAACCATTTTGTGATGTTAATACTATTATCTCCATTTTACAGATGAGGAAACTGAAGCTCAGAGAGTTAAAAAGACATGTTCAAGTTTTCACAGTTTGTAAATTGCTGTGCTGAGATGCAGACACAACTTCTGCAGCTAGTACTGTTAACCACTACACATATTACTTTCCCAAGCAAGGTAGGCTTTGATATTTAGTCACCTGAATATCGAAAGCAGCTTCAGTAAATGCCGCTAGTCATGACTAAGGCCATGCTCTGCCCTCAAACCTGGGAAAGGTCCACGGTGTTGGTCAGAAGACTCAGTTATAAAGGGAGGATGAATGTGGTGGCCAGGAATTGGGCAGGTCCCAACTATCAGGCTCTTGTCTAACTTAAAAAATCATCACCAACAATACATAAAGAACCCAAATTTGGAAACGATTGAATTTCTCAGCTGCAGCCATTGCCTGTCTGTAGCCCCCGCGTGTGCACATGCATACAGATATGCACATATCCGCCTCTGCATATGCCCAGAGATAGGTACGGCACGTGTGCATTCTTTTCAGTTTTGCAGAAGCAGCAGATGGATAATTGCAGCCCCTAAGTGCCTAATCTGCTCTCCGGGACACGGGCAGATTTCTGAGCCAACAAACTTAATTGAACTTTCTATTCCAGCTGGAAAAGGTTACAGAGTTGCTGCGCACACAGCACAGGCAGAATGAAAAGGTCAGCAGCTCAGTCCTCTTTGTGATGGATTGACCAAAGGCATATTGTTTTCTTTTTCTTTCTTTCTTTTTTTATTTTTTTTCTATTTTTTAAAAAATATTTCTCACAACCACTGGATTGTAAAACTTAATTAGCCACGTTGTGTTTCCCTTCCCCAGCGTTTAATAATGTTCAGCGTATGCTGGCACTGTCCATGGTCCTAAGAAAGGTTCTTAAGCCTGTATTTGAGAGAAGGCAAAGCATTTATTTAAAGATAAGTACCTGGTCTTTTAAAAGCTCCTTAAACACATGCTTAAAGACCCTCTACAGCATCTCAAACTTTAGCATGTGCCAGAATTACTCTGAAAGCTTTTGAAAACACAGATTCCTGGGCCCATCTCCCACAGATTCTGAATCGGATCGGGGAGAGCCTGAGAATTTGCATTTTTAATAAGCTCTGAGATGATGCTGATGCTGCTGGTTCCAGCACCAGATGCTGAGCACTCCTGCTGTACAATCCTATCTCAACAGAACCTTCTGGCCTTTTGTATCATTAAGTGAATTAGTAATGGCATTGTATCCCAAAAGATGGAAGAGAAGAGAGCCTGTCCGAATAAATGTGTGCTGGTTAGACCACTCAGAAAAATGAGGTTCAATTCTGAGTGCTACATTTTAAGAAGCCCATTGGAAGTTGGAATCTATCCATAGATACATGACACAGAGGCAATGAGGTGACACTGAAGCCAGACTTTAAACAATGGGTAGAATTTGAACATGTGTTCTGGGGGCAGGTGGAGGATGCATTGGATTCTACAAAATACTAAATAACTTTTTAGCTGAAAAGGGCAGAAATTTTGAGAAACATGATTCCTGTCATTAAATACCTGCAATGCTATTATGCAGAATAGGGATTAATTTTTGTCACTGCAGCCTGAGGACAAAACCAGAAATCTGGGTGAGAGGAGAGGTAAATTTTCATTCAATATAAGGAAGCAATATAAGAAAGTAGTTTATAATAACTAAAGTAGGAATTGACTATGGCATGAGGGCGTTAGCTCCCTGCCATTGGTAATATCCAATCAGAGACTGGGGAACCACTTACTGGGAATTGAGGCAATACACAGAAAGTTGGACTAGACAGTTAATTTCTCCCATAGTATTCTACACACAATTAGTGTTCAATAAATGTCCAAATAATACATCTCTCGATTTGCTGGTCTTACTTCCTATAGGATTTCTCAAATGAGTCCCTCATGACCTGTTACTTGGATTCTTGCAGTAACTTTTGATATGGTTTCCTTGCTTCCAGTTTTGCCTGCCATGAAATTCATCCTTTACATAGCCACCAGATAATCTATTAAAAATGCAAATATCCATGTCATTCTGTGGACAAATTCATCTTCTGCTTAATACCCTTAGCTGTTTGGATAAATTCATTTTCTGCTAAATACCCTTAACTGTTTTTCCATTGTCTATAAAATAATTGTCACCTTTCCTCACATGACATACAGGGCCTGTGTGACTTAGACACCATTTATCTGTCAGGTCTCAATTCTTGCTACTCTTTTCCTCCAGTAAAAGAAGCTGACTTGGATTTCCTCTCATACACAGTCTGTTGCAAGTCTCTCTGCTTTTGCTTAGCATATAATTGTCTACCTGGAATGTCTTTGCCTTTTCTTCTTCACACAGCTAACTCTTACCTACTTCTCAAGACCTAGTTCAGGAGATGTCTTGATATGGTTTGGCTCTGTGTCCCCACCAAACTTCATGTTGAAGTGTAATTCCCAGTGTTGGGGGAGTGAACTGGTGGGAGGTGATTGGATCATGGCAGTGGATTTCCCATTTGCTGTTCTCATGAGAGTGAGTTCTTACAAGATCTGATGGGTTTTCTTAATTTATTTTTATTATACTTTAAGTTTTAGAGTACATGTGCACAACATGCAGGTTTGTTACATATATATACATGTGCCATGTTGGTGTGCTGCACCAATTAACTCGTCATTTAACATTAGGTATATCTCCTAATGCTATCCCACCCCCCTCCCCCCACCCCACAACAGGCCCTGGTGTGTGATGTTCCCCTTCCTGTGTCCATGTGTTCTCATTGTTCAATTCCCACCTATAAGTGAGAACATGCACTGTTTGGTTTTTTGTCCTTGTGATAGTTTGCTGAGAATGATGGTTTCCAGCTTCATCCATGTCCCTACAGAGGAAATGAACTCATCATTTTTTATGGCTGCATAGTATTCCATGGTGTATATGTGACACATTTTCTTAATCCAGTCTATCCTTGTTGGACATTTGGGTTGGTTCCAAGTCTTTGCTATTGTGAATAGTGCCGCAATAAACATATGTGTGCATGTGTCTTTATAGCAGCATGATTTATAATCCTTTGGGTATATACCCAGTAATGGGATGGCTGGGTCAAATGGTATTTCTAGTTCTAGATCCCTGAGGAATTGCCACACTGACTTCCACAATGGTTGAACTAGTTTACAGTCCCACCAACAGTGTAAAATTGTTCCTATTTCTCCACATCCTCTCCAGCACCTGTTGTTTCCTGACTTTTTAATGATTGCCATTCTAACTGGTATGAGATGGTATCTCATTGTGGTTTTGATTTGCATTTCTCTGTGATGATGAGCATTTTTTCATGTGTCTTTTGGCTGCATAAATGTCTTCTTTTGAGAAGTGTCTGTTCATATCCTTCACCCACTTTTTGATGGGGTTGTTTTTTTCTTGTAAATGTGTTTGAGTTCATTGTAGATTCTGAATATTAGCCCTTTGTCAGATGAGAAGATTGCAAAAATTTTTTCCCATTCTGTAGGTTGCCTGTTCACTCTGATGGTAGTTTCTTTTGCTGTGCAGAAGCTCTTTAGTTTAATTAGATTCCATTTGTCAATTCTGGCTTTTGTTGCCATTGCTTTTGGTGTTTTAGACATGAAGTCCTTGCCCATGCCTATGTCCTGAATGGTATTGCCTAGGTTTTCTTCTAGGGTTTTTATGGTTTTAGGTCTAACATTTAAGTCTTTAATCCATCTTGAATTAATTTTTGTATAAGGTGTAAGGAAGGGATCCACTTTCAGCTTTCTACATATGGCTAGCCAGTTTTCCCAGAACCATTTATTAAATAGGGAATCCTTTCCTCATTTCTTGTTTTTGTCAGGTTTGTCAAAGATCAGATAGTTGTAGATATGCGGCATTATTTCTGAGGGCTCTGTTCTATTCCATTGGTCTATATCTCTGTTTTGGTACCAGTACCATGCTGTTTTGGTTACTGTAGCCTTGTAGTATAGTTTGAAGTCAGGTAGCATGTGGCTGTGGCACTTCCCCCTTCACTCTCTTTCCTGATTCATCATGTTAAGATGTGCTTGCTTTCCCTTTGCCTTCTGCCATGATTGTGAGCTTCTTGAGGCCTCCCAGCCATGCTTCCTATAACAGCCTGCAGAACTGCAAGTCAATTAAACCTCTTTTCTTCATAAATTACCCAGTCTCAGGTAGTTTTTGTTTTCTTTTGTTTGTTGTTGTTGTTTGTTTTGTTTTGTTTTTGAGACGGAGTCTCACTCTGTCGCCCAGGCTGGAGTACAGTGGCACAATCTTGGCTGACTGCAACCTCTGCTCCTGGGTTCAAGTGATTCTCGTGCCTCAGCCTCCAGAGCAGCTGGGACTACAAGCGTGTGCCACCACACCTGGCTAATTTTTGTATTATTAGTAGAGATGGGATTTCACCATGTTGGCCAGGCTAGTCTCGAATTCTTGACCTCAAGTGATCCACTCACCTTGGCCTCCCAAAGTGCTGCGATTACAGGCACGAGCCACCATGCCCACCCTTAGGTAGTTCTTTATAGCAACATAAGAAAAGACTAATACACGTCTCTTAGAGGAAGCCCTTCCAAATACCTCAGGCTGGGATCAAAATGAAGAAGCATGAAGACTGTTATTCAGAGGTGAGTTAATTTGCTCTGATAATTATCATATTAAAGTGGAAGGAAAAGTTCTCAACTACAGAATGAGGAAATACATTCCTACAAAAATACAATGGAATCTCAAGGTGTGATTATGTTTGTTTGTTTGTTTGTTTTGTAAGTGTCACTTGATAAAGTGGCTGTAAATATAAATGCCCGTGGGGAACAAGGTAAACCTGGCCAGATGGAGACTATGGAAATTACAGAGGGAATGGTCATCCCAAAGTCTGTCTTTTCTGCACTCTGCTGTGTTGTTACCATACATATAGGAATGTGAGTGAGCCCAGTATTTCTAGATTTTATCTTTCAAGAGAATACAAAATCCAGATTTTTATAGAAAACCTCATAATTTCAAAATGTTTTTAAAGTATTTGTTTTTCAACACTGCATGATTCAGATACAATATCAGCAGGGAAGGTATGGCTCATAGATTGCTATTTTGCCACCTCTCGTTTGAAGGCTTTTCTATGTGGGTGTTTTAACCTGCCTGTTATTCACCCGGCTGCCTCCGCAGGCACAAGAACAAGTGCGAATTGGTCGTTTGTCTCTATCCCCAGGTAATGGAGTCAGAAAAAAAAATAAACCCAACTAGTTTCTAAGTTTACAAGTTTCTTCTATTCAGCTCATCTCTAAGCTACAATGTTGGGAATCTCCTTCCTTTTCCCATGCCTCAGTTTCCTCAACTGTCGAGGGAATCTTAATTTCTATTCTGTGTACCCTGCAGAATGCTTGTAAAAATTAAATGAGATAATTAAACTGAAATTGTCTTTATAAGAACAAAACACCTGCATACAAGACACCAAAACCCTGAGTTTCCCATGGTAGAGGCACCTGTGCCTCTCACACTGTACTTCCTAATGGCTAGTTCCACCGTAAGAAAAGAATAAGGCCATTTTCTGGCAACAGTGTCTTCTGTTTCTCGTAAATACTTTGGTGTAAGACAGGCTCATTCACCAGGTGAAGTTAAAGATCGATTGGTAATTGGTATCCCAATCCAGAGATCAACTGAAAGGACCCATGTGCCTTTTCTTCCCATGCTGATGACTGAACCCTGGTTTAATATGTCACATGTCCTCCTACATGGAGCTCTGCCAGACTACAGGGATTCTTGTCAATTGTATTTGTTTTTGTTTTCTTACTTTGGAAAAATAAAGACATAGAAGAGAATCTATCAGTGTGAGCAAGTTGTTTATACTATAGTAGCTGTAACTAACAGTTAACCCTCTCCTCCATAGTTGAAATAAAAATCTTTGAGATGAAGCCTTCCAAGACGACAAGGCTGCCAGCAATTCCAATACTAATTACAAATGTGTTGAATCTACACAGCTGGTTGGTTAAAAGCTTAAGCTCTGGAGTAACCCCTAGTCAGGGATTAACTCTTACTTTCTTGATACAAACTTATGTTTGATAGATTACCAAAACAAACAAACAAACAAACAAACCAAAAAATGCTACAAGTCTTCACTTCCCACTATATTTATGCCCTTGTAATGTTTGTAGCTCCTCCCATCAATAGGAAGAGTCTGTTTCTCCACTCCCTTAAATCTGAACTTACCAATAGAATGTGGTAGAAGTAACACTGCACCAGTTCCAAGCCTAGGGCTCAGGAGAACTTGAGGTAGATAGTGGCTGTTCTCCTGCTGCTCCTCCCCCTCCTCCTCCCCCTCCTCCTCCTTTTCCTTCTCTTTTTCCTCTCTCTGTCTCTCTCTCTCTGCACACATGTGCACTGAATCCTGCTACTGCCATAAGGGCAAGCCTAGGCTCACCTTCTAGACGATGAAAACTGTGGGACAGTCACCTTCATCACCCAGCTGACAGCCAGACAACGACAGACATGTGAGTGGGGTCATCCTAGACCAGCCAGTTCCTAGCTGACCTGCCATCTTAACTGAAGAGGCATGAGTGAGCACAGCCAAGATTAGTAGAGCCTTGCTCAGATCAGCAGAGCCACTGAACTGAGAAGACTTATGAGAGAGAATAAATGAGTATCGATTAAGCTATTGAGGTCTGGAGGTCATTTTACATGCAGCAATATGTAACTAACACAGACCCTAAGTAAGTTAGAGATTTTCCTAAGCCTTGATTCCCTCACTCCTCATCTGAAAAATGGGAATAATAATATTAAACAGCACAGAGAACTGTAATAAGTATTCTATTAATGGTTATTCTCACTAAAGGGATTCTATTTGAAAAAATTTTATTGAAGTTGCGGGTTTAAAAGCATCGCACCTTCTGAATGCCCTCCTCCAAAAACTACACTCCCCCAAACTACACACACAAGACCAAATTAGTGAAGCTTCACTGTAAATTCAAAGTTTCACCAAGTACTTAGGAACAACTTTTTTTAAGTTAACCCTAACACTATCAGCAAGTGACAAATAAGAATTAGAATTCACATTTCCTTGAAAGAAAATGGGACAAAATAAAACACACCACTGTTCCTGCCACAGAACTAGAATTGGAGTTTTAAGCTCACCACTGTACCCAGTTTGGTAATTAGTGAATTGAGAGGCTAAATCTTTTCCATCTTTGGAATAGAAAAAGGCTCTGTCAAAAATAAGGCCTTGTAGTGGGCTCCAATATATTTTGGAAATTTCCAGAAAGACCTGAGGATGCAACCATTTCTACCATATTTTCTGTCCCAAAAGGCTTCTCTCTGTGCAGCCCTGCCTTACATGCCATGTCTTGCCACATGTAATTCAAGACCAGAGATGAAAAAAAAAAAAAAAAAAAGAGAGAGAGAGAAAGAAAGAAAGAAAAAGAAAGAAAGCTCTCTTCTCCTTCTCTGCCTCTCCTTCATAAGCCTGGTTCTAATCTCTCAAATGATTCCGATTCCCTCCAATGAAGCCAAATTTTTGTATAGCATGTCACACCATTTCTCCTCCAGAGCTAATGACCTACCCAATGACCTACTGGTAGCACTTTCCTGTTTCAATCACATATGTTGCCATTTCCTCTTCCAGGTCTTTGTTAGACATAGCTAGCCAATCACAGTGTTTGTTTCTCTTGAATTCAGAATTGACCTCAGAATCCTTCAAAATAGAAGCAGCAGCAACAACAATGTAATAACAACAAATAAGCACTTATATAGCACTCACTCCATGTGAGACACCTGGGGCTTTTAATAGATTAATTCAGTTAGTAATCACAAAAATCTTATGAGGTAAGTATTCGTATTATTCTTATTTTGCAGATAAGAAAACGTAAGCACAACAAGATTGAGTAAGTTGCTTAAGGCCATACGCGGTAAATAAACTAGAAAACTGGGATGAAGACTTAGGCAATTTAGATGCAGAATCTGTGCTTTTAATCATTATGCTATTCTAAGAAGACATCCCAGAAAACTGACTTATCAACCATTGGAGTTTACAGAAGTGATGAATGTAATGAAACCCCTTTGCTTTCATGATTATAGAACACTTTTCCTAAAAGGTGTACTTTTGGAGAACACTTCATTTATCTCCTCATTTTTATAGATGGAGGAACTGAAGTCTACAAGAGTAAAATGGTTTGTCTAGGATCAACATATTTTGAAACTATGACTAGTTGGAAAAAGAGTCATTCTGGTGACTTGTGACTCTTCATGCTATTGGCTATTAACTCTCATAATAGCTATCATTTATTGAGTGTTCATTGTGAGCCAGATATTGTGCTAAATGCTTTACATGCACTTTCTCATTTAATTCATAGAAAACTCTAGGATGAGAAAACAAGCTCAGAGAGGTAAAGGAATGGCCCGAGGTCACATAGCTAGTAACGAGAGGAGTATAAATTGTGGTCTTGTTCTGGCTGACTCCAGACCTCCTGGGTTTAGCTACTTTGTGACATTGGATGATAAGGTTATCTGATGAAAATCATGCTACTACTTCGGATTGAGACAAAACCAGATATTTGTTGTTACTTTATAAATTCTTTTATTATTGTTCATACCCTGAAAAGTCTAAGGTTTCACCCCACTGATCTTCACAAAATGGAATAGAATACCATTTTGAACCATGGAGAATTAGATGTCATGTGTAGGAAACATTTGTAGAAATGTATCAATTGCATATCTCAAAAACAATTGCAGAGGATTGGGGAAGGAGAATTTCCAGGCAATCTAGAAACATGCAAATAGATTCCAAGGTCAAATAAAATCCTTTTGAATTCACAGGCACAAATCAATGGGCAGAAGTGATCCTGGGAAATTAAACTCCATGAAGTCAAGAATCTTGTCCTTAAGTTCTGTTTTCTGCCCTCCTGTCAGACCATTGGCACACTGTAGGTGCTAACAAAGTTCAGAACTTAGAGGGCCTTAATCATATCAAAGCCAACACCCTCATTCTACAGGTACAAGAATAAGTCCTAGAAAGAAGAAGTGACTTTCCGAACAAAAGTCTCTATATTCCAAGCTCAATGCACAGCCACTGGAATTGAAGGTGAGATAAAAGAGGAAACAAGGAGGAACTATTTCTAATCATAATACTTGGGTTAGGTGTGGTATAGGGGGCATTAAAGGACATCTTATCCAGCTCTTCAACTGGTGCTTAATCCCTTGTCATATTAAAGGCGGGTCACGAGGTCAGCAGAATGAGACCATCCTGGCTAACAAGATGAAATGCCGTCTCTACTAAAAATACAAAAAATTAGCTGGGCATGATGGCAGGTGCCTGTGGTCCCAGCTACTCGGGAGGCTGGGGCAGGAGAATGGCGGGAACCCGGGAGATGGAGCTTGCAGTGAGCCAAGATCGTGCCACTGCACTCCAGCCTGGGCGACAGAGCCAGACTCCATCTCAAAAAAAAAAAAAAAAAAAGTTATCCAAACTCTAGTTAAACTCTGGGAATTGTGGGGGGATGATTCTAGGTAAACTTAGGTAAAAGTAAACAGTGAATAGCAAAACCTCTCAAAAGCATTGGTTTTTTTTTTCTCAACTTATGGCTTTCAATTTTATTTTGTGAAGCAATTAAAATATATTCTCTATTACAGTAGGCTGAAGTGATTTAAAAATATATCCTGTAAAAAGTCTATTTCTTTAGTTTGAGTTCTTTCACATGGATGGTTCAGTGTTTCCCATCCAATATTCTTCTCCTAGCCAGAGACCATTATTTTTGATGGAAGAAAAGCTTACAAGGGAGAAGTTCATTCCAGATTCCACAGACCATCGAGTCCTTGGCTTCTACCACAAGCCTGCTAATTTCAGAGCTAAGAATTGCTCAGGAGGCATTGAGCCATGACCACCTAGTGTCTTTAGAGTCACAAAACCATAGCCAGTTAGTGTTGGAATGGACCTTGGAGATAATTTGGTTCTGGCCTCTCATTTTGCAGATGGGCAGACAGAAGGGTTAAGTGAGTTGCCCAAGGTCACACAGCTGGTTAATGGCAGAGTTGGACCAAGATCTCAGCTCTCCAGTCTCCTGGTCACATTGTCTGTCCACTCCCTCATGCTGCCTCCTCAGGCTGCTCAGCTGTCACTAAAGCAGCTGTAGCATTTGCTGCTCCATAACCAGCTCCTGGAAACAGAAAGGGAAGCCTTTCCTTCTTGTCTCTCATAGCTCTAATTTTTCACTCCCTTCCATCTAGTGCATGGGGTTCTTTCTGGTCTGATTGCATCTGTGAAACCAAGGATAGCTTTTGATTATTCCCCTGTAACAGTTGCTTATACCTAGTTGGGTTTATTGTTCTTTCTGGTCTGATTGCATCTGTGAAACAAAGGATAGCTTTTGATTATTCCCCTGTAACAGTTGCTTATACCTAGTTGGGTTTATTGTATAATGCAGTAGGCAGATCTGTCCTATTTAAGAACAATTTTAACAAAAGATAAAACCATGACTTTCACATAAATATGAAATGAACACATGTCAAATATTTTATTTAACTCATGAATTAATGAGGGAACCAATAAGATGTTGCAAACCACTAAAGGGAGAATTTAAGGAACATACATAGGCAACCAGGAGGCTGACATAGATTTACAAATAGGTGCAAAATTGATCAATATCCAGAGAGCAGTATTCAATCATATCTTCCACTGGACACATTTGCATTCCTAGAGGACAATCATCATTTGCATTAATATTAGTTTTCCTTGACTTATGAAGTGTTAAGATAGCTCAATCACAATGAAATATAACCTAACATAAAGACAATATCTATAAGCCAAAAGAGTAGACTAGGCAGAACCTCCAATAACCTTTTTGCCCTTTTTAAAGTCTTTCACAATTTTTCTGATAGTCCCAAATGATGTGGTGATAACTTTTCCCTTGATTACAATATCTCTGAATCTCTCCGGGTAGAAAATAAAGTGGCCCACTGTCATTCTTACACGCTGTCTCCCTGTGCCTCATTCGCTCACTCCTCTGGAAGCACATCACATGGCCAGATCTCATGAGTCTTCCACAATTTTTCTCTCAGTCAGCTGTCAAGACGGTAAAGGGTCTGAACAACTGGATTTAAGCCTTCCTTTCAGCTTTCTACAGCTGTATAACCTTGGAGAAGTCACTTGACCTCTTTGAGTCTCAAATTCCTTGTCTGTAAAATGGTTATTATGATTTTGGCTTCCCATGATTCTAACGGAGTTACGAAATTAGACCATGTTTTCTTAAGCTAGTTTTTCAGGGATATATGCTAGATATGTCCTTGAAATATATAATTAACATATATGTTATTTATAGATAATGTAAATCATTTATGTTATTTATTAAAATGAAAGTTTATTAAGAGTATAAGAGCATATGGGAATATTTATTAAAAAGAGAACACCTTAGCAGCAGCACGGTAACTAGCATAAGTAAAACAAGAGAGCAATGAAAAGTGTTGGAAAACTTTGTAGGGTTCTTTCCTTTGCTCAGGAACAGGAAGTGCATCCGACTCTCAGAGCCAGAAAGTAGGACATGTATTTTCTCATTTTCTTTCCAAGGCCACTTGGTTTTTCATGTCTGTTTCTTTCTGCTTGTTTGCTGCATTATTCTCTTCATGAGCCCATATTCCTTGGCCAAGTCTTTCACTTGTGCCACATTCATCATGGACTTAGCACAGATGGCAGTCTGAGTTGCTCAGTGGACAAGTACCTGCTGATCCTTATCTCACTGACTCATCTGTATCCCAGTTCCAAATTTCCAGGAGAGAGAACCGGAATGGCAGAGCCCACCCTTTGGGCTGGTTTCCTCATTGTATACCTATCAGGTCCAATCGGCTTCGACCATAGGCTGCCAGGTCATATAGTACTAGCTAGGCAGAGAAGACTGCTTCTGTGGGAGAAGAGAATGCTTCGAGTACTCCAAGTAAGATAAACTACCATATATTTTCATATGCCAACTTAGAACATTTGAGATTCTTCAAATCACCATAAAGGAAATGGTTTTCAGGTGGAGAACAAGGCAGGAGGCAGTCCCCACAAGATAAGTAAATTCTCACTGTAATTCATTAATGCTCCAATTATTTACAGCATGTCCATTTTAGAGCTCAGGGAGATTTCTCTAGACAAATGATTGTGTTCTTCCATCCAGGAAACAGAATTTACATGTGCTGTTGCCAACAGCTGTCTAGCTGAGATGCTCTACCCAGCCACTGCCTTGGGGGGTTTGGGGTAATTTTTTTATAATTCAGGATTTGATTGTGTCTAGACTACACCCTCTGACATCACTGTAAACCACTGAGAAATCTTGGTTTAATATCATTTGACTGGAGGGTGGACACCACAGAGATTTGTGATGTAAATATCTAGGGGCATCACTACTAACTCCATCCATTCAATGGCACGGAAAGAAATGTGCTATAACTCTCCTCCCAGCGCATATGCACTGGAGAAAAGCATTTCTGTGTGAACTCATTAGAGTGCCTTTATTTAGCTTATACAAAGCTAACTTGAAGGTTGGTGCTGTATGCTGATTTTAAAAGGGTCAGTGGCAGTTTAAAAATAATTTAGGAGGCTGGGTGTGGTGGCTCATGCCTGTAATCCCAGCACTTTGGGAGGCCGAGGTGGGCAGATCACGAGGTCATGAGATTGAGACCATCCTGGCTAACACGGTGAAACCCTGTCTCTACTAAAAATACAAAAAAAAAATTAGCCAGGCATGGCGGCGGGCACCTGTAGTCCCAGCTACTTGGGAGGTTGAGGCAGGAGAATGGCATGAACCTGGGAGGCAGAGCTTACAGTGAGCCGAGATTGCTACTGCACTCCAGCCTGGGCGACAGAGCAAGACTCTGTCTCAAAAAAAACAGAAACAAACAAGCAAAAAATTCAACTTCTACAGAGTTATGTAAAAACTTTCACCTGCATTTTTCACCAGCCAAAATTATTTGACTTTGATCACTGCAAAATCATCCATGTCACAGGCCTCCTCTTCTCTTTCCAAATCAACAAACTCCATGCTACAATCACAATAGATTTCTCCCATTTTCTAATCCTCCCCTGCACTTCGGTGAATCTAAATTTTGTCCAGATTATTTCCCAACCTGGAACCCTTTCCCAATATTTTTGCCTATAAAAATCTTATTTTTCCCCCTGGGCTAAATTTGCCTGTCACTGTTTCATTAAAATCCACCCTAACCGAGACAAATGAATCCTTATCTTGTATTATCATCCATCATATTCCTTTATTTAGAATGTCTTTGTGCATGCTTATCTTTCCCTATAACGTTGTAAGATCCTTAGGGACAAAACCAACATATACCTCATCTCTGTTTTACTTGAAATGCACAGTATGAGGTTTTGCACATAATAGATATTAAATGTGAATTAAATTGAATTAAAATTTATTTTTGAGTGTTTCAAAGAAATGCGAGTGTAGAGAAGTTACACATGTATGATTTAGTTTCTGCCCAAACTTCAGATGATACCACCTGAGAAAAACAAAGCTCTAAACTAGTTGCTTAAGAGTATTTTTTCTAGTAATTAAGTTAGCTATTACTTATTGAGAACTTATCAAGCACTAGTTGCTCTTCTAAGTTACATGTTGCCATCTCTTGATTAGCTCTTAAAACAATTCAGTGAGGTAGTTTCTACTACTATCTCATGTTGCACACTAATAAACTGAGACCTGAATAGGTTGTATAACTTGCCTGGAGTCCCATGAATGATATATGATGGATTTTGGATTTGTTTCCAGATTTCACATTTTTAACCACTATTAATACTTATTTGGAGCCAGATCAGCCATCATCCCACCTCAACTGTCTAAGGAGTATTCAGAACCAAGGACAGACAGCACAGATCACACACTTGCCTTTCTTCTAGTTGGAATATAGCCTTCCCTGGCTTGCTTTCTAATCTCTGTGTTCACATCCCACAATCCCTAGTGAATCAGCCAAAAACTGCATGGACCAGTCTGAGGGGAGCTTAATCAGGAGTGCCAAGGCCAGAACAATATGAATGGTGATGCTACATCGAAATTTCCTTACTACTTTGTCCTCACAGTAGAGCATTAAGAAGGGCTGCAGAGACAGCAAAACAGTTTCCACTGCCCGTTTTCTCCCTCTCTGTAATGTAGCCAGAGACTTAAATACGATTGAGTTAATCTTTGAAGAAAACAGAAAATACTGTAACAATAAAGGCTGTAACATGGTTACAAATGAGAGCTACTGCTCCCTTCTGCATTCTAAATTCCGAGGATAATTCTGCAGAGCTTCATTACCAGAGTATAATTGTGTTATAGAACTCTAAATCACCCTGCTACACTTAACTGGCAATAACATTAAGATAGCGCAGATATTCATTTTAATTAAAACATAGCCTCAAACTATTTCCCTGCTATAAGAGGCAAAACTTTCTCTCTTTTTTCCCCCTATACAGAAACTTTCATTTGTTAATACATCTATGACCAGCAGTAGATAGGAGATTTAAGCACAATTAGGAAATCCCACCTTATAAGCCAGAAGCAGTTAATTCTTTGCTGAGGAAGATGAACAACAGGAAAGCTGGATTTGGTTTTAATTTTTTCTGATATGCGAGGCACTGGCAGTAATTGTTTCAGAAAGAATGGGATTCCTAGATAATCAATTCAAAAGCCATTCAAAAAATTTAAAAATTAAATTATAGTAGTCCCAATATATTTTTAGAAAAATTCCTTAGTAGTCCAGCGGTCTTCAAGAGTTCCTAATTGCCTGAAGCACAGACATTCATCTATTTAACAAACACTGTATTTATTTAACATATATTTTGTGCTGCATGCTGACAATGCATAGGTAAGTAGAACTTGGTTTTTTCCCTCAAATATATAGCAATCCAGTGGCAGGGATGGGGGATTGACATATGAATAAGAAATTGCATTACAAAATGTTTTCTATGAAAGATGTGGCCCCATATTCCTGTATTCCTTCAGAGATGGAAAATTTGGTATGGATTTAGGAGTGCATGCAAGAGATTTCCATACAGACAGCTGAATGACAAAAGCAGAGGAATGACATGTGCAAAAGCAAAGTTTCATGAAACAGTATAGGCTATTCAGGAGATTCTAAGTGGTTCAGTATGGCTAGACTGTAGTAGGTAAAGAGTTAAAGGAAAATGGTGTTGGTGAAGTCCAAGATGTGGAGAATCTAAGTTCATTGGGAAGTAGTTTAGGTTTTAATCAACAAGTGATGAGGAGTCGAGGAAGGGTTGAGGGGCAAATTAGCATTGATCGAAACATGACTGTGGAAGCTTTAACACATGAAGACCAGATTCTGTAGCTTCACATTGAAGGCTTCAAATTCTCTTTTCATTCACATAATAATATTAGTAAGATAACAATGACAGTTGGATCAGAAACACCGGTTAACATTGCTAAATGCATACTATATGTTGAATGCTTTGCCGTGATATCTTATTTCATCCTTAAATGTTTAAAGATTAACAGTCTTATTTTATACATAAGGAAACTCAGGCACAGACAGATCCGATACGTTGCCCACCAAGACCACGCAGATGGAATTGGGATTCAAACTTAGACCTGATTCCAAATTCCACACTCAGAATCACAATCACTCAGCAAAATTTGCAGTGTCAATCAATTAAAAGCAGCTAATTATAGATAGATGTAAAGCATCCTGCCTATCCATCTCCTCATACAAAAGATGATTCTGTGTATTGTTTTTTAAATATGAACAAGGTCATTTGTCATTAATCTTGCCCATGCCTCTTAAACTTCTAAATCTGCTCTCTCCCTTCTCTATGCATGTCTGAATCTAACTCACACTTCAAGACTAGGCTGAAAGCTTACCTGTTCCAGGATGCTCACCATGAGCATTGGCTGCAATTGATATCTTCTACTGCATTGGCTGTCTCTGTTACAGAGGTGTTTGGGTTAGAGAGATGTATAAAGCAGATGAGGTCCCTTTTCTAGTGGAGCTTAATTTCTAGGTTAAATACTTAGTGAGTGTCAGAGATGGGATGAAACCCAGGCAGTCTTACTCTATAGCTGGACTGTCAATGTGATAGCTACTGGCTACATCTGACTATTGAGTACTTGGCTAATGGCTAGTCCAAATGGATATGTGCTGTAAGTGTAAAATCACAAAAAATTCTGCAGGCTTAGTATTAAAAAAGATGTAAATATCTTACTGATTTTCTGCGTATATTGATTACATGTTGAAATAATATTTCGTACTTACAGTGTTTCAAAAAATATATTATTAAAATTAATTTTACCTGTTTCTTTTTACCTTTAAAAAATACAGGTACTGGAAAATTTTAAGTTGCATGTAACTTGCATTACATTTCTATTAGGCAGCACTGGTCTATACTTTGTACTCCTAATGATTATATTATCCTCTAATAAAGGGAAAAATATAAAAAGAAAATTGAGGAGAGTGATAGACATTCTGGTATTAATAACACAGTGATATAATAGGACATGTGAATAAGTGGGTGGAGGTAGACCTGACATTACATATGATGGGCTGGAAGTTCTGCCTGAGAATGTGATATTTGAACAGAAACCTGGAAAACAGCCATGCAAGGTGCAAGCCAGGCACACAATGCAAGATAGGCAGAGAGCTTATTGCTTTTAACACTGATTTGATAGTTAATATCTACTTTTAAATATTTTTGCTTATAACTTTTTTTTAACTTGTAGAGGGCACTGAGTATAGCAGGAAGCATATGGCTTTAAAAATCACTCTAATTTTTTATTTGAACTTCAAACATAGACATTTGCTTAATATCTGCTGATTTTATTTGCATCTGTAAAATAGAAAAAAAATCCTCTCTAATTTATCACAACATTTATGTGAAATTTAGTATGCAGAACATCTACCACAAGGCAAGCATTTAAATATTACTTTACCTTGCCTTCTTTTCCAATTTGATTCTGAACTTGCACAGAACATGAAACATCAACGTTCTGTATTTTACCAGCTGTCACGGACACTAGCATAAAGACTTGCACATGGTAGATTTGCAATAAAAGAGTTGAGTCAACATTCTTTATTAAGTACATGTATTTACAACACTAGAGGATTCTGGAATATATTTGAGCCAGTCCTCATAAATTTGACATTGTCTTTAAAAAGTCTTTGCTACCAGATTCTTTTCACTTATTTAATTACAATTTGAAGTGCTTTTCCAAACATCCCCTTTAGTTACATTTGTGAAGTTTTCAATAGTTGACAAAGTGCTTCAACATTTATTTGATCTTCACAATTGCACCTCAAAGTAAGAAGAGCAGGCATCATCAGAAAACAGAAACAAGAGACACAGTGACCTGTCTGCAGTTGAACAACCAATAAACGGCAAAGCTGGTCCTCTAAGTCTGGGCTGATCCTCTAAGTCTAGACATTTTTTTTTACCACATTATGTTGATCCTTCTAATAAAGAGTTCTTTGTTAAGATGGTACCATTTGAGATTCTTTTTTCAATTTTTCTATAGCCTCAGCCTGAACTATACTCGTATGTTAGCTTTCCTATGTCGACATATTTTCTTGTGGCATCTGCTTGCGGTATAGCACTCAAACATGTGTTGAGTGATTGGGCACACTTGTTCAACCCTTGGGCAGTTCAGGGGCTTTTTACTCCCTCTAGATTGGTTTGCTCAATCTAAGTTCTAAAGTGCTGGTAGGGTTTGAAACTTGCAAGAAAAGTACTTGCTATCTTCCTAGAGCTTGCCAATGGATGCTCTGAGAGGAAAATAGGCAAGGTTACAATGCCTTCAGGCTTCCAACTAGAGATTTCAAATATTTCTAATTTCTTCAATTTAGCTTCATTTAAATTTTACTGAGAGGTAATTGCACTGAATTAATATAGTTACAATTATGCTGAAATCAATCCATTAACATCTTGAAAATTCTTATTAATCTGGCAGCAATGTTATGGATAAAAACAGAAACACATCCTCTATTTGGAGTGTAGATTAATATAATAAGAATGCTGGAGTTAATTTCTCCAGGATATGAATTCCTTGAGACAAGAGACCGTGACTTAATTTTTTGTTTTCTGGTTTTAAAGTGCTGCTTTTAGTACATGAAGATAATATTTGCATGCCAAAGTACCTGGATCCACTTGTCCTCATTTCTATTTCATCAAAGGGAACCTGATTTAAAGTCCAACTCACAGAGACACACTTCTGTATGTATTTGTGTGGCTTTTAATGTCTCTCTATTTTCTCTTTCATAAATATACTCGAGACAAGGAATGCGTCACCTCCTTTTTTTCGACTTTATACCTAGCACAGTTCTTAGAACTCAGTAAATATGCTCCATAAAGTGCTGATGATTGTGATGGTAACCACAACAATGACAGTGATGATGATTATACTAAACCACCAGTAATCATGTTTGTCCTTTTAATATATTAGGTGGCTTAAGGTAGTGGCATGAAACTTAGAATTAACTCAAAATGTGTTTTGAGGTTACACAAAGTACAGTCTAAACATTGATTTTTCTTGGCATCAAATATGCAATTTATCTACTTCTATATCTTATCATTATTCTGTATCAACATTTACTCACTCAATGATTATTTATAAAATATCAACTGTCCATCTGTTGGGACGTCTTAGTGACAAAAACAAACATAAACCCTGCAGTCATGGAGCTTACAATTTAATGAGAGGGAAAACATGAAGGAGATAAACAAATGTTTAATTTATGATTATAACTTATAAGTACTATGATGAAAATGAACAAAGATTAGTGAAGAGGAATAACAAAAGAGTTCACCTTTGCTAGGTAGACACCCTGCAATTTATTCTGGGGCCCAGCCCTTTCTCCGTGGTCTAGAATTGAGAGGAAATGCACAAGATAATGTGAGATAAGTCATCGGAGGCCAGATTATGTAGGGTGGAAGGTGGTAAGCTTTATTTTAAGTATGAAGAGAGGCCACTGAAGCATTTAAAGTAGAAGGCTGACTTGGTATGCTTATGTATCTAAAGTAATCCTCTGACCATTCTATGAGGAAGGGATTAGATAAAGATCAGAGTAGGAGAGTCCATTGCAGTGGTCCGAGAGAGATGATGGAGGCCTGGGATAGCATGCAGGAAAGACCTGAAATCCTTTTATAAGTAGAAGTGACAGAAAACTTGATAAGTATTTGAGTGTTAAGGAGAAAGCAGAGTCAAGCATAACTTTAAGTTTTTGGATTTCAGCAACTGGATGGTAGTAGTGACATTTAATAAGATGGGAAGACAGAGAAAGAACAAGATTATTCAGTTTTCGGACATGTAAAAAAGACACATCAGGTAGACAGATATATAAATCTGGAGCAAATTCAAGGAGCAATTTGTGCTGGAGTTTTGCATTTAGGAGTTATTAGCATACAGATGGTATTTAAAGAAATTAAAATGGATAGCTTTTTCTTTTCCTTTTTTTTTTTTTTTTTTGAGATGGAGTTTCACTCTTGTTACCCAGGTTGGAGTGCAATGGTGCGATCTCGGCTCACCACAACCTCCACCTCCCAGGTTCAAGTGATTCTCCTGCCTCAGCCTCCTGAGTAGCTGGGACTACAGGCACCCATGACCATGCTCTGCTAATTTTTGTCTTTTCAGTAGAGATGGGGTTTCCCTGTATGGGCCAGACTGGTCTTGAACTCCTGACCTCATGATCCACCTGCCTCGGGCTCCCAAAGTGCTGGGATTACAGGCATGAGCCACTGCGCCCGGCCCTTGGATAACTTTTTCAAAGGGAGGTGTATGGAGAAGGAAGGAGGATGGACCCTGGGAAGTTCCTGCATTTACACATCAGATAGAAGGAATAAACCACACAAAGAAAATCAAGAAAGAACAGCCAGAAAGAGAGAAAAGGTATTATTTCAAGAACAAAGTGAACAACTTTGATTAAAGGTGCTAAGACATTTAATAAGATAGGAACAGAAAAAAAATGACCATTAGATTTGACAAAATTGAGGTTATTAGTATTGACCTTGACAAGAGCAGATTTGGTGGACTGTTGGGGAAAAGCCAGATTGCAGTGGATTGAGGAGTGCTTGGGAGTTCAAGGAGAGTTGACATGAGTAGAAACATTTTCTGAAGTTGGTGAATGGTAAGATATGAAGTAAGCTGGTAATTAGTGAGAGATACAGAACTCAGGAAGAAAGTGAACTGAGAGATAAAATGGCAGAGTATGTTTGTATGGGGAGAGAAGAGATCTCTAGGAAGGAGAGGTTGATAATACAGGAGCAAGGTGGGTAAAGAGACAGAAAGAAGTGAGGAAGTGAGAGGAGGTTGAATCAGAGACCGTTGTGGAAGGATGTACCTCTGACATGAAAAAAGAAAAGCCTTCCTTGGTTGTAGCAGGAGGCAAGGAGAAAGGACAAATGCAGGCTTATATATTTGGTGGAGGTTGTGTCCTTTATTAATGAAGTATTGATGAACTTGAGAAGGAGCGGATGGTGACCATATCTCAAAGAATAGAAGGCTGAACGTAGTGATCTCCATGTCTTCAGAAGCAAGACGACCAGAGAAATGTAGGAGGGTTCTGGTCCAGGATTTGTGTCACCTTTGAGGTTTGAGGACTGCGGTTTCTTCTAGAATTTGTCAAATGCCTGTGCACAGTCACTTAAGAGGTATTTATGATGAGTTCCATCTGGATGTGAAATAATATGAAGGAGTGAGGAACACCAGCATTGAGGGCTTTTATGATATTTTGGGTGTAACGATGACCTGCAGAATCCAAGTGTGATGAGGAAAGAACAAAGTGGGGGGAGGTGTTGATGGAAAGTTAAAGTGGTGGGGTCAATGAACTGAGAGTCATGGAAACTGGATATTTGCAAGGGAGATTGTGAAGATAGGGTGGTTTTAAATGATGTGGATCTAAAGTATGGCCATGCAAGTAAGTGGCTGAGGTGGAATGGAAGAAAAGTTCATGTGAAGTAAGGTGGTAAAGAAACAGAGATCATTGTGAATGCTAGATGAGTTGGCCACGTGGCTTTTTGACATTTCCAAGAATGAGTATAGACAAAGGCATAGACAGGTAGACTGTGACCCAAGAAGTCAATTGAAGAATGATGAGAATGTTGGTGGACAACAACAATAAGAAAACAGAAAGCAGTTTGTGTATCTTAAAGAACACAAACTGTTGCAAAAGGCAGAGAAGGAGCAATACATGGAAGAAATCCAGCTGCTCCAGCTACTGGTCTGGGAGTATGTAACATAGGAGAGAAAAACTGCCTCCCCATAGGACTGTAGGAGACACAACACCTTCAGGGCAGACACATTTCAAGTAAGGCAAGAGGGTGAGAGCAGTATGCTTCAAAATGAAATAATAGATATATCACCACAAGTAAATGGTAAATGCATGTGATGATAGATACTCTAAATACCCTGATTTGATCATGATACAACATGTATATGCTTTGAAACATCAAGTTACACCCCATAAAAATGTATAATTACAGTGTATCAGTAAAACGGATAATAGATATAGAGGAGATTGTGAGGCATAGATAAGGAGTACTAGATGGCCCTCAGGAGGAATTTGAAAGGACAATTTCAGAGGTAAGGGGATTAGATCAGCTTGAGACACATAAAGAACTCAAGAAGAGTGACTGGCACAAAACAAATACCCTGTACATATTCAGTTATTGTTGTTCCTATCTAATGGGCATAATATCTGGAGGTAATGAATTACTAGATAGGATTGGAATGCTGGCAGTCATGGCTAGACCACGAATGATGTGACTTCCTAAAGCATCTACTTCCAATCTACTAACTCTATTTCCCTGGATAAAAACAGATTAGAAGTTAATATAATAATATAAAGGGCTATTTGATCTTCACAAATAAAGCACGGAGAAAATTTACCATGATACTAATTCCCAGGAACAAAGTATCCAAAACTGAAATACCGTTGTCATTACACATTTGCATTCACATTGGCATTGCCTATCAATTTGCTGATATTTGAAGCTTATTAGGATAGTATTTATTATTCCCAATATTTGCATGTCTTTTGAATGGTTACTTCATCTTTATAAGCCTTTGCACATAAAATAAAAATACTATATTATAAGATCATTGTGAAAGACAGCAATGCCTGAAAAAAACATCAAAAAATACTTCACTGATATGAAGGATAATTGATTAATATTATTATACATCTCCCTCATTTCCAGAGTATTGCCTCAAGAGAAAGCCTGCCTTTTTAATGTTATTCGTAGATAAATTATCCATATCTGTGTTTCCAGCAGCAGTTGGCAGTAAGCTAAATGTCAGTGCTTTTCCGCTTCTACTCTTATGTGAGGTGGGACAGTCACTATGTATGCTGTGTGATAGATACATCTGAGGGATGCTCTGATTCAAAATCCCTTTTCTGAGAACTAGTCCCTTTTCTACATCACTAAGAAAGGCTCCTGATGCCAATTTTGGTCCCATGTGACTCCACTGTTCTGAAATGAGAATGTTGCGGATGAGTTGGTGAAAGTTTCTAGAACAAAGAGGCAGGATACCAAGGTAGCCCACAGAAGCTATGAAGATAAATTTCAACTGGCCTTCACAAAGGAGTGTACTCACAGACTGAAAAGCCATCAGAAATTAGGGCCACTTCTCTCCCTTAGGTCACAGCTTCAGATTAGCTTCACTTTCCTCTTTTATTGCAGGCTACTTTCATCTCTTTGGCTTCTAAATGACCCAGGCACAGTCACCCAGCCCCAACTCCACAAGATTGTCCATTTATTATTGCAAGCTCATAGAAGTCAACTATTCCAATGCAGAAATAATGGAGATAATAAATATTGTTCTAATAAGCTTCTAAAATCAAGAAATTAGCTGGCAATGCAAATGTTAATACAAATGTGTGATGAGATGGCATCACCATTTCAGCTTTAAATGCTTTGTTGCATAGTGGTTATCAGCACTATTGTGTGGTGTGAAGAGTGTATAAGGCTGGATTATCCAACTGCCTAGGTGCAAATTCTGGCACCACCATGTAATCACAATTTCACACTGTGCAGATTGGTAATGCCTTAGTATCGACATTATAAAGTGGATAAATAATAGTACCTACTTCGTAGGGTGGTTATAAGAAATATATGTGTTAATCGCAGCTAAAAGCACTTAGTTCAGTGGCTGGCACTTTTAGAGCCCTACTAAATATTGATGACCATTGTTACTTCTCAAGGACTCTGCTCATACTCTCCCCAAAGGGTTCAATGGCTCACTTAAAATTTCCCCAACACTAGAGAGTGGAGAATAACAGAGTAGATTGGTAGGAAACTTCCCAAAGATTATTCAGCCAGAATTATTATTCCATGGTCCCAGATAGACAAAGGTGCGACAGCTGACCCAAGTAGGGCCTAGCACACATTGTCTTTCCCAGGAATTGTGGCTGGGAGAAAGGTTCAAGTGAATCTTACCTAAGCCTGCATAGTTGCATTTTCCTGCACCAATCATTTCAAGTCTCTGAACCCCAACTATAAAATAAAGAGATTGGACTAGACTGTTCTCAGTGATCACCTGCAGCTCCGACACTCTGTAATCCCACGTTGAGTTCTCTATTGTGCAGTGATACAATATGGAAATTGCCAGTGTGGGTAAGTGAAACCTCAACATGAACTGTGCAGATAGCTGGTGATTACACAATGGGAAATGTCGAGAAAATAACCTTATGGAGTGGAAAGTATTGGATTGTCTGATGATGACTTACTCTCCAATATGAAGATATAACTATGCTTGGCCGCTCAAGGATGAAAATGTAGTAATGTGTTAAAATGCTAATGAAATTGGAAGCCTATAATAGATGTTTAGAACAGTTTAGGTTACCAAGACACAGGAAGTTAGAGAGCATAGCTCATAAATCCTGATGATAAGGCCAAACTCCTCAGAACATTCAAAGCCTTTTATAGTCTGATTCCAACTTGCCTTCACAAGTTCATCTCCTCTCTCACACCCTCATAGACCCTGTTTTCAATCCATAATGAGCCATTTGACATTCCCCATACACAGCAGGCTCTTCTGTGCCATATGCATACAAATTCTGTTGCTTCCACCTCCATATTTCACGTTGCTCCATCTCACTCTCATCATCTATTCCAATTCCTCATCACTCACCTCATAGGATTACTCAGAGGGTTTCTTGACTGGTCAACCCACCCCTAGTCTCTGTTCACTCTGATCCATTGTCCTTACAACCAGAGTATTTTTCTTAATCACGTATCTTCGATCATATCTGTCTGCTTAAAATTCTTTAATGATTTTTAATTGCCTTTAACACAAAATCCAAATTATTCAATAGGGTTTGCAAGACCTTTCATGATCATTTAGCTACTGTTCTCAGCTCATCCTGCATCATTCACTTTTCTGCATAGCATGCTTCAGGCTAGCTGACAGAATTTCCCTTTCTCAGACAAGATGACTTCTCCTTGACCCTTCCCCATCTGCTAGTTCCTCTGTCTGCAATCTAACTCTCTCACTACTCCTTGCCTGACTTTCTTCTACAAAGGAAGGTCTCCCTTCACCACCAAGATGACATTAAGTTTCTTAGCTGTTTGTACTCAGGTTCTTTTTGTATTGTAACACCCTCATCTTTTGCAACTATCTGTTAGATAATGCTACTTCCTTTACTTAAATGTCTTTTAGTCCCCTTTCCTGGGCAAATTTCTACTTGTTGTCAAAGCCCAGCTCCGATGTTACTACCTTGGGAAAAGTCTTCCTAATTCCACAAGGTCACTGCTCACTCCCTCTTCAGTGCTGTCATGGAAATTCCTACAGAGTCCTCTTGGTCACAATGCATTTTATTGCTAAAAGTTAGAACTTTGTTCCAGAAAACATTTCACAATGTACCCCAGGCAGATATACTATTTTTGTGGTGATGCAGAGAATGATGGAAAAACTCAAGTTCTAAAATAATTTGTTACTAAAATAAATGTCAGGATCTAACTCCAGAGTAGGGCAGAATGGGACTAGTTACTTTATACACACGCTCACACGCACATACACACTTACATATCTAAATTCCAGATGACCATTCTTGGAGATGGCCATTTAGTTCTCCTAAATGCATGTGAACATTCTAACTATCATTCTTCTTCTCAAGTAGCAATAATTCCACATGTTCTATATTTAAAGCCCTCAGTAAGATGTGGCCAAGAACATAAATGTTGCTTCCCTTTCTTTCATAATGTAATGATCTTCTTGTTGGGATATTAATCAATAACTAATTTCATAGTTGGACAACTGTTTTTAATGGCCTTCTACCTTGAAGGGATTGTTGCACAAGCCTTTAGATCACTCCTTTAAGGACATGTCACCAAAAGGGCAAATTCACTTACTTGTCATAAAGCAGAAGCCAAAAGCCTCATTATACTAACTAAGAAAAGAAGCATTTGGGTCTTTGTTGGTTGAGAGCTCAGAAGTTTCAATTCTGGATGTGAAAATGGAATCAAGTGGACTCATCCCATCAAATAAATTTGGAATAATATTAAAAGGGCCACAGATCATGTTTATCATGGAGTCATGGGCCCTTGGGTGTTGCCTAAGTTTGGTTATTTCAAAAAGAAGTATGCCTGCTGCCTAATCTTGGCTGTACAGACATAACCAAGGGATTTGTAGGCCTCTTCTTCCCATGAGTTTATTTTCCTTCAATAACTGTATCTTCCTTCAGGTGGTCTTTTTAATGAAATATTTTTAGTCTTTGAAGAACTAAACTCAACACTTTGTCTTCAATTAGTTTGTAGAGAATGAATGGAATGAATTGGATGCTGAATAATTCTCGTGTAACTCTTACTAATGCTGACATTCTTGATGTCTAAACTTTAAGCAAATGATATTTAGACTGGGATTAAGCAAAAATGTATTAATTACCTATGTTATGGGTTTCATCCTTTAACATACACCAAAATTCCCAAAATAACCCTAAGAATCATTTTTTAAAAATATCCTTGTTTTGTTAATGAGAAAACCAAACCTCAAGAAGTTAATGTGAACTGTAATTTTAAACAAAAATTTCCTCAAATCACAGCTTTTTCTGCTACACTATGGCAAACCACCATTTTCCTCAATATTCTACCTTTCTATATTGTAACTGGCTATCTGTGTATCTATGAATCTATCGATCCCTCATCTCCTCATTATTTAAAGTAATTCCCTTAGATTCATCTTGGTTTCTAGATGCATACATTGGCTACAATTAAAGAAGACTTTCCAACATATAGTTCTTATCTTATCACTCTTCTGAGAAAAAGTCATTCAGAATAGCTCCTGCTCTTCAAACAGTCGTATTACAACATTTTAAACATATTTTACACTTTTCATAGTTCATGCATTAGCTCATGCTTTTCCCTTCATCTAGGGTGCCCTTTTCACCAATAATCACTTATTTCAGTCTCTTTTACTCCCCTAAGTCTATTCAAATGCTTCCACCTTTCTGAACTCCCTTTTCAATCTCACTGTCTACCTTCTGAAGATTTGAGGCCCCTCTTTCCCTTCTTGGAATTTCCCTAGTAGATTATTTGATTTTTTTTCTGTGACTCTTTATCTCTTCCTACCTTGAATTTCATATGTGTCTGGCTACTTTTTCTGCTAAACTTTAAACTATTTAAGCACAAATCCAGCCTCTAACTTTACCGTCTGTTCACTGTCAGATCCCTGGATTCTCTTCCCCTTTGGTCCACTATTACTGACTCAACAAGTGAATTCTGCTCGTTAGCAGCTCCACAAAACTGTGGCGTTCCCATGTCCCACAGCCAACCTTACAAAGCAAACAGATTAACCGGACACTACAGGACCAGGTTTGTGGTGCAATGTCCCTTCAATAGTCTTGCATTTAGCTCTGCATGGGAGGGGGTGCATTGCCAACCTGAAAATGAGATATCTGGGCCAGTCAATGTTAGCCAAGGGCTATGATGTTGAAAATATTATTTGGGAAAAAAACACTACCCTGTAACAGAACTAAAAGCTCCTAGATTCTGAAAGGAATACCAATATTCTGTCTCTCAGAGAAAACAAGATTTATTTTTTCACCACTACAAATTTTATTGTTTTCCAAAATCAGACCTGGCTTAGTGGCTGTTAGAACACCCTCAGATGGCACCCCCATTTCAGTCTGTCCATTAGCTCATTGATGCCGGACAGATGACTTCCTTCTTCAACCTGTCCTTTTTTTCCTTTTCTTCTTCCTTCCTACTGTCCTTCCTTCCTTTCTTCCTTTGTTTCTTTAATATATATTAATTTTTGTTAGATATTGGGGAAATATTTTGGTGCTATTAAGGTAGTGTGAAACAGGTATTATGACCAGGAAACTTGAGAACCTTCAAATGCTGCACCAAATCCATGATCACAAAATGTCTGATAAAATATAAAGCAAAGTGACACTACTGTTAACTCTGGCTCTAGCCCAAAACCTCAATGTTGAAAACTCTAGGAAGCTAAACCCAATAATTTCTTTTATCCTAATCTTATTAGTCTTAAAGAGTTTTAGATAAAACCAGATTATGGGGTCCACTCTATTTCATTACCTGTAACAGTTGAAGCTAATCCTTGGATCTTACCACTAAGAGGTAAGAAAAAGTTGGTCCAACCCACCCCTGCCATAACTAGGAAGCTGAATTAAACAGTGAGCTAACACCATAATAACTCATTTTTTAAAAATCACATTGGCTGGGTGTGGTGGCTCATGCCTGTAATCCCAGCACTTTGGGAGGCTGAGGCAGGTGAATCACCTGAGGTCAGGAGTTCAAAACCAGCCTGGCCAACATGGCAAAACTCCCATCTCCACTAAAAATACAAAAATTAGCCAGACGTGGTGGCTTATGCCTGTAGTTCCAGCTACTCTGCAGGCTAAGGCAGGAGAATCGCTTGAACCCAGGAGGTGGAGGTTGCAGTGAGCCAAGATCTTGCCACTGCACTCCAGTCTGGGCGACAGAGTGAGACCCTGTCTTAAAGAAAAAAAAAAGCAAAAAAAAAAAAAGTCTTCCTGAAACAAAACAAAACAAACAAAAACAACAATCCCAGCACAATCAGTGAGTTTATATATGACCAATCAAGTTCAGGGCTCCTTCTCTGTTGAGGTGGAGGGAAATGCTTTTCCTCTTGATTGACTAGGGAAAGCCCTTAAGTTCTTCTCAGAGATCAATAGGCCTGCTCCATGCCAGGCGCCATGCTAGGCTCTGGAGACACAAAGATAAATAAGACCCAAAGTCTCTGTCTTGGTCTAATGGGGAAGGCAGACAAGTAAATAATTCTAAATCTATGTGATGAGAAACAGTAGAAGCAGAGCTGATATTGAGATAGTGAGCACTGGTATGACCATACAAGTTGATAAAATACTGAAATGCTTTTATAAATACCCGATTTCTGGAACCCATCAGTAGCCTCCAGTCTCACCCACTGTTCCTGCCAACCCTACCCTCTCCCCACCTCAGACTTCAGGGTCCAGCAGAGGTCACCATGACCCTATTCTAGATCAAGAGTTGGTAACCATTCTAATGAGTCAGTGCTTGGGATGACCCCTGAGTGGAGTTATATGCAAAGTACTATAGTAGGATGGAGAAGAGAAAATCCCCTCTAGCTAGAAGAGTGTGAGTCTTACAAAATACATACAAGTTGAAGAGGAGGGGGCAGTGGAGTGAAGTCTTGAAGACTGAGGAGGAGTTCACCAGATGAGCTGTATTAGTCAGGGTTCTCTAAAGGGACAGGACTAATAGGACAGATGTACTTATGAAAAGGAGTTTATTAAGGAGTATTGACTCACACAACCACAAGGTGAAGTCACACAATAGGCCGTCTGCAGGCTGAGGAGCAAGGAAGCCAGTCCAAGTCCCAAAACCTCAAAAGTAGGGAAGCTGACAGTGCAGCCTTCAGTCGGAGGCTGAATCTGAGGCCAAAGGCCCTAGAGCCCCTGGCAAACCACTGGTGTAAGTCCAAGAGTCCAAAAGCTGAGGAACTTGGAGTCCAAAGCCTCCAGCACAAGAGAAAGATGGAGGCCAGTCTTATCCAGTCTAGTCCTTACACTTTCCTCTGCCTGCTTTTATCCTAGCTGTGCTGGCGGCTGATTAGATGGTGCCCACCCAGATTGAGGGTGGGTCTGCCTCTCCTAGTCCACTGACTCAAATGTTAATCTCCTTTGACAATGCACTCACAGACACAGGAGGAACAATACTTTGCGTCCTTCAATCCAATCAAGTTGACACTCAATATTAACTATCACATGGGCTTTACAAGCAAAGCATACACCATGCATTAAGACAAAGAAGACTGTCCCTTGTAATGAAAATAGAGTTAACTCAATGAATCTTGGACGCAAAGAGAGTTGCAAAAAGGGGAAGAGACAGGAAATGGTTCTGAGAATTAAGTGAAGAGCCTTGTATGTCTTTTACTTATGGGTAACAGGAAGTTTTAATGAGGGTATACCATTACAATTGCTTCCATTGTTAAGCAAATAGTGGGAAGAACATAAGTCTTGTTCCATGTTTTTTTCTAATTTTAGGATTAGTTTTTGATGAGTCCACAAAGAGAGGATAATAGGTTAGTTCTGTCTGATATGATTGCAAAATACCAGAACTCTTTTCCCAAATCCTATCTGCTATGAACTGCCAGTGAACCTCCTTTTTTTCTCGGTCTATTTGTTGGAGAAATAAAGTCAATGTGTGTATTACACATGGTAGCAGTTATTTCTTTTATTAAATCAAAGCTTATAAAATAAGATGTGAAGCATGATTCTCCGTTCATCTTGACAATCTTTTTTTAAAATATACTTTAAGTTCCGGGATACATGTGCAGAACATGCAGGTTTGTTACACAGGTATACACGTGCCATGGTGGTTTGCTGCACCCACCAACACGTCATCTACATTAGGTATTTCTCCTAATGCTATCCCTCCCCTAGCTCCCCACTCCCCAGCAGGCCCCGGTGTGTGATATTCCCCCACTGCGTCCATGTGTTCTCATTGTTCAACTCCCACTTATGAGTGAGAACATGCAGTGTTTGGTTATCTTGGCAATCTTATAGACACCAGGCAGCACATGAGATAGAGAATGGAGAAACTCAAACATTCATCTAGATATTGTTCCCAGTGCTTCACACAAAGTAGGTGTTCAGTGCTGTCCAAATTCATTAATCATTATTTCCTATAAATCTTCACCTTTCTGAAACAAAGTGTTATTCTCCCTCCAGAAGATGTAATTAATCCCTTTCTTCCCTTTGGCCATTTTAATCACTCTTCTCTAAAATAAATCCATTTTGAGGAGCAGCAGCCAGAGCTCAGGAAACATACCTGCCCTCTGTGCTGAGGAGGAGTTCATGGTCTCTGTTTCATGACCGATGCGTACCAAACTCATCTCAAGTTCTATTGCATACCTACAGTTTGTCAGGTGCTGTGAGATAGATTCTGAAATTCCAAACACAAAGAGGATAGGTTGCAGCCCTGACTCTGCGTGAAGAATACAAACAGGTGAAACTGTAATCCCATCACTTTTCCAGGTACAAGTGGTTTTTCCCCAAGGATATTAACTTAGATCAATGACTCCAGGATATAGTTTGTTTGCCAAAGTGTGTTCAGTGGATTTAACCAGTTCTGCAGACTATTAGTTGGTGGTACATATGCAAAGGGTTTCACTGATCGATTACATCTGAAAATCACTGGGTAGGAAAAAGTCTTTCCTGCAGAGCTTCTATAAGCTTTTATTAAGCACATGCACATGTTGTGGCTATCCAACATGGGGAGAGTCTCCCAAATCCAATCAACCAGAAGTTCTTTTGCTGCAGATTATTTCAAGGAGAATGAACTTCTCCCAGGAATATACTTAGGGAAAATGCTGATCTGCTCTGTCCTGGGTAAAGAGTGAGCCCATCATCTCAAGAATGTACCTAGGAGTGTTTCCTCTAATTTCATTTATTTACTTATACTTACACTGGTGCCTATCTGACTTCTTAAGCAAACTCTTCCCATCTCACAGGGCCTTCCTGCAGTGGGTCTCAAAACCTTGGCATCTCACTAACTAAAAGGGCTTGGTGGCATCACAACTGGAGACTCCACTGTGAATGTACATGATTTCTAAATTGCTCAACAAAGTCAATTCCAGCAGCTATCTCTTAAAAAAAAAAAAGTGTGTATGTATGTGTGTGTGTGTGTGTGTGTGTGTGTGTTGGATGCTTTATTTTACTCCTTAAGGTAGAAAAGTTTCCATTTATTTCTACACATTTCCTCTTTTTAAAATATGAGAGATTATATTTTCTAAACAATTGTGCTCTTAGTGAACCTAAAAAACATATTCTTATGATAACAGAATCTATAGTTCCTTGCTTTGTTAAACTCTTCATTTTGATAAAATTACACCTATCACTATGAAAGTACTAAAATAAAACACTGGGGAAGCTCTCCAGAACATTGGTCTAAGCAAAGATTTCTTGAGTAAAACCTCAAAAGCACAGGCAACCAAAGCAAAAATAGACAAATAGGATCACATCAAGTTAAAAAGCTTCTACACAGCAAAGAAAACAATCAACAGAGTTAACAGACAACCCACAGAATGGGAGAAAATTCTTGCAAACTATCCATCTGACAAGGGATTAAAACCCAGAATATATAAGGAGCTCATATATCTCGAAAGGAAAAAATCCAATAATCCAATTTAAGAATGGAGAAAAGATCTGAATAGACATTTCTCAAATGAGAATGGCCAACCAGTACATGAAAAAAATGTTCAACATCACTAACCATTAGAGAAATGCAATCAAAACCACAGTGAGATATGATCTCATCCCAGTTAGAACGGCTTTTATCCAAAAGACAGGCAATAACAAATGCTGATGAGGATGTGGAGAAAGGGGAACCCTCATACACTGTTGGTGGGAATTCAAATTAGTACAACTACTATGGAGAACAGTTTGGAAGTCTTCAAAAAACTAAAAATAGAGCAACCATATGATCCAGCATTCCTACTACTGGGTACATACCCAAAAGATGGGAAATCAGTATATCAAAGATAGATCTGCACTCCCCTGTTTATTGCAGCATGATTTACAATAGCCAGGATTTGGAATCAACCTAAGTGCTCATCAACAGACTGATGAATAAACAAATGTGGTACATGTACACAATGGAATATTATTCAGCCATAAAATGAATAAAATTCTGTCATTTGCAACAACATGGATGAAACTGGATAACATTATGTTAAGTGAAATAAGTCAAGCACAAAAAGACAAATACCACATGTTCTCATTCATTCATGGGATCTAATTTGTTTTTTAATGAACCCGTAGAAATAGAGAATAGAAGGGTGGTTACCAGAGGCTGGGAAGGGTTGCATGGAGGAGTGGGGAAAGTGAAGATACTTAATGGGTACAAAAATATGGTTAGACAGTATTTGATAGTACAACTATTGTTTACTACAGTAAACAATAATTTATTGTATATTTTAAAGAAACTATAAGAGTGGAATTGGAATGCTCCTAACACATGGAAATGATAAATGAGGTGACGGATACCCCATTTACCCTGAAGTGATGGCTACTCATCGTATGCTTGCACCAGAATATCACATGTACTCCATGTACACCTACTATGTTCCCCTAAAAATAATAACCATAAATAATCATCTTTTTAAAAAAAATTCCCTCTATCAGAATGAAGGTACAATAAGTTATATAAATCAACATTTGGCAAATGGAATTCTATGCTGACATTTCTATTTAGGAATTGGTATTTTATTTGGAGGATAGACATCTGCTCAATTTACTAAAAGCAATTGACTTGTTTGAAGAGGTCAGCTACTGGTGATGAATCTGTTTGTTCTCAAAAGATCACAGGCAGTGGCTTGCACCTGCAATCCTAGAAGTTTGAGAGGCTGAGGTGAGGGAATCACTTGAGTCCAAAAGTTCGAGACCAGCCTGGGCAACATAGTGAGACACGCTTCTCTGAAAAAAAAAATTAGCCAGGCATAGTGGCACAGGCCTGTAGTACCAGCTACTCAGGAGGCTGAGGAGGAAGGATTACTTGAGCCCAGGAGGTCAAGGCTGCAGTGAGCCGAGATCATGCCACTGCACTCCAGCCTGGGTAACAGAGTGAGACCTTGCCTGAGGAAAAAAAAAAAAAAAAAAGAACAATTTTACCAACTTCTTCATGTGCTTCTGGTCTTTCCTTGAAGATAATAATTAAAAGTATAGTACAATTCCTTTATTCAAAAGTATTTATTGAGCACCTACTATGTGCCTGACACCATGCTAGAGGCATGGGGTATAAATGGCAATCAGAACAGTGCTTAGTTGTCTGTGTGTTGAGATGAAAGCATTGTTTATGCTGAAATATGGCTGAAGAGTGTGCCTGAGGAATTACACAAATTTGGCTACATAGAAAGAGGTTATTTCTCTGCCTTCTCCTCTCCTCCTCTCCTGACTCCAAGTCCCAAGAAAAGTAAATGGTGTTAAAACTGCAGTTCATATTTTTGTGGGGCCAGAGGAGCTAATGAAAACACAGTAGGTCTGAGTGATAACTGCCTCCTTGGCAGTCTGTAGGAGAGAAAAAACAGTGGGTTGCCAGGTGGTTGTGAATGCTATGAACTGCTCTCTTAAACGTGTAATCATGGAGAAGAAGCCTTCATGACTTCAGTGCCTTATAGCAGCCTCTGCAAAGCTCAGTAATGTTACTGCCAGTTTGGTTTTTTTAAGGTGTTTTAGTAGTTGATATGGGATGGGGGAAAAGGGATGCACTAAAAAGACCTATTTTTAAAGAGGTACAGTGTACACTATTTGAGTGAGGGTTACACTAAAAGCCCAGACATCACCACTACCCAATATATCCACGTAACAAAACTGCACTTGTACCGTATAATTTTAAAAATATATATATTTTTATTTTAAGTTCTGGGGTACATGTGCAGGATGTGCAGGTTTGTTACATAGGTAAACATGTGCCATGGTGGTTTGCTGCACCCATCAACCCAACACCTAGGTGTTAAGCCGAACGTGCATTAGCATTAGCTACTTTTCCTAATGCTCTCCCTCCCCCAACCCCACCCCTGACAGGCCCCAGTGTTTGTTATTCCCCTCCCTGTGTCCATCTGTTCTCATTGTTCAGCTCCCACTTATAAGTGAGAACATGCAGTGTTTGACTAACGTACCCGATAACTTTAAAAAATATACAAAGGAAAGAATGGGTTTTCATAATGTAGATCAGCAGTTGTCTACCCTGAATATGCACCAAAATTTCCTGGCAGGCTTATTACAACACAGTTTCCTGGGGTTCACCCCTAGATTTTCTGATTCAGTAAGTCTGGAGTGGAGCCCTAAAATTTACATTTTTAATAAGGTCCCAGGTGTTTCTAATGCTGATCCAAGGACATGTCTTCTTCCCGGATGTGGAAGTTCTCAGTACTCAAGTTGCTCCCACTGCAGGACAACTAGAAAGTAAAAATATTTAGGACACGGATTCCAGGGTGGGAGGATGGAGGAGTTGGCTAGATTAAATAGAACTGGTATTTTTGAGAACTTACTCATAGTGCCAGGAGTTTTATATACATTGTCTCATTTATCCCACTGCACACCTGGCCAGTTAGCACGTGTCAAAGTAAAAATCAACTCATTCACCAGGGAACAAAAAAGAGATGTTTTCTTCTCTAAAGAGTTAAATATCATATGCTGGCTATATATTTACGTGAGAATATATAATTTCCTCTTGTTTTTAACACAGGTATACTTTAAATGTTTCTTGAGATTTAACTCTAAGTAATTAAAGGAGGCTGGCTTTTCTCGTGAGATAAGAGTCACCACATAAAACAACTTTGCTTTTGAAAGAATTAGATTTAATACATTTGAATTTCTTCTACAGATTCCTACTCAAAGTGGATGTCATGATTATTGCAATCTAAGGTTCCACAATTAAATTTTTTCTTTTTGAGATGGAGTCTCACTCTGTCACCCAGGCTGGAGTGCAGTGATACCATCTTGGCTCACTGCAAGCTCCACCTCCTGGGTTCAGGCCATTCTCCTGCCTCAGCCTCCCAAGTAGCTGGGATTACAGGCACCACCATCACGCCCAGCTAATTTTTTTGTGTTTTTAGTAGAGATGCGGTTTCACCCTGTCAGCCAGGATGGTCTTGACCTCCTGACCTTGTGATCTGCCCGCCTTGGCCTCCCAAAGTTCTGGGATTACAGATGTGAGCCACCGCACCTGGCCAAAATTTTTCTTCTTTAGACTATAAACTTTACATATGATTCAATGGGAATCACATGTGATTTTGTAGCCTCATTCATTTGCTACACTGTACACGCTCAATAAATTTTACTTAGTAAATGGATCCTTCACACACTCAAAATAGGGCAAATGTTTACATGTGATTAAAGTAGCCTAAAGGTCCCCCTAAACAAGATTCTCTTTATGTTTAAGCAGCCCTCTTTAAAACCCAACATAGCACCTGTGAGGAATTGTGCTACTTCCTCAACATCCTAATATCAATTACTCTAAAATCAGATGGGCTTCAGTGTACAGGCTCTACTTCTGACCGGAAGGGCTTTGCTTTATTAGAATTGGGGGTGTGAAGGTAGATTCCTGCATACAGAATGCTGAAAAGGGCAGAGCTAGTTAGGACAGAAAAAGACAGTCCTGGGTCAGAAAAGGGCAACTTGAATGCTCAGGTCAGCTGTAGCAGAAGCATAGGAGAAGAGGTCTCTGGAGCCAAATTTCCTCCCAGAGTACTGCCTTTGCTGGAGGAGACCCAGGGTAAAATGACTTAAGTGCTGTTTTACTTTCCTAGGGCTTCATTCTTAGAATCACAGAGCTACGAGCCTGAGGGATCTTTGCTTTTTGTTCTTTTGGTTTTTTTGAGACGGAATCTCGCTCTGTCACCCAGGCTGGAGTGCGGTGGCGTGACCTCGGCTCACTGCAAGCTCCGCCTCCCAGGTTCACGCCATTCTCCTGCCTCAGCCTCCCGAGTAGCTGGGACCACAGGTGCCCGCCACCACACCCGGCCAACTTTTTTGTATTTTTAGCAGAGACAGGGTCTCACCGTGTTAGCCAAGATGGTCTCCATCTCCTGACCTTGTGATCCACCCTCCTCGGCCTCCCGAAGTGCTGGGACTACAGAGCCTAAGGGATCTTAAAGTTCCCCTGATTAATATTTAAATATCTTTTACCAAACTTCCATCAATTACTGTGACTAACTTGATTGTAGCCTTCCTGAACAAGTTCAAAGCTCAGGAATCCATTTCATCAAGGGACAAATCACTCAGTTAAAACATTATTATTATACCAGTGATGATTTATACTACTAGCACCAGCATGCATTTCTTGGGAACTCTGCCTCAGCTGTGGGGTTACCTGTGGCAAGTACACTATCTCATTCAACCCTCACAACCACGAGGTGGGTATGAGTACCTTGACTTTCAGATCAGCAAACTCAGGCTCAGAGTTTAGTTGACGTGGGAGATCTGGAATCAGAGTGCTTAGGTTCAAACCTCAACTCTGCCTCTGACAAGCTGCTTGACGTTGGGGAGAGTCGTATATATTCTAAGCATCTGTTTTGTCATCTGTGAAACAGAGATAAGAGACATCTCGGTGTGGAGATTCCATAAGATAATATAAGTGAAGTGATTATGAGAGTGCCCAGCACATAGTAAGCCCTCAATCTGCAGGTCAGAGAGTGTCAATAGCATAATGGAGATCACAGAGTCAGTACAGGGGAAAAGTGGGTACCAAACCCAGCATCTCTGACCCCGAATCCACACTGCAAATGTCCTCACTATCCTACCTCCATTCCCAATGCACAGCCCACAGTGCCATTGTGGTACACTCAGAAGAGGATTTTGCCCAGGTCACCTCTTTCCATGCAATCTAGAGAGGCTTTATGAAGGAAGGGAGGCTTGGGGGAAAAGGTGATGTGAAGGTTGAGTCCCATAACCCTTTAACTGTAATAATGACTTCTGGTCCATCCTGGTCATTATAGAGACCCAAAAGGCTTCTGTTGAGAGACATCTTATTTCCCTGTAATGTCCATCCATGGGCATGGCAATATTTTACTTTCATGGACCACTCCCTCCACCCCCCCAAAAAAAGTCCCCTCTGTCTTTGGATTCTGTCCTTAAATGTCACAGAATTCAGTGCATGCTCAGACCATAAATCTCACTTAAAAAGGGAGCTCACTGCCAGCCTTTCCCAGAGAACACCTGGGATTGCACCGTAGGCTATCTGCCTATTCCAACACTCCACCTTGGAGAAGAAACCAATCTGCCTTTGTTGAAGAATCCACAGGTGGCAGGAATCACCTGACAAAGAGGAACAGCAGGGGCAGACAGTCAAATGGCTTTGTGAATAACGGGCTAGATTTCTGGGGATAGGACAGAAAGTAAACAATATAGGCTGCCTTGAAACTCCTGGACTTTGGATTTCATTATCAGACTATTGCTGGAGAAGGAAATATATATCGTCTGATACAGGCTCACAAGCTGATAAATATTTAATGGAGAAATAATGAATCTTGGTGTAAATATTTAATGGGGCAATATCAAGATATACAGGGTGAGGGCTGTGCTGAGAGAAAGAGGCTTTAGACAATAAGACAATCGAGTTGGAACTTGAGTAGAGATAAGTCCAACAAGTATCAGTCTCTCTAAGGGATGCTGGATCTCCTTTGAAACCAGGTTGGTTGTTTCAATAACAGAATAGATGAGCTTCTTTTCAAAATGTGAACCGCTGTGGAAATGACTGGAGATAGTATTTTTATTTCACTTTTATTATTTATTTGAAAGATAGCATTAGATTGTTTACTTGGAAAATGATAACCATTGAGAGAATTAATACAAGCAAAATAAAAACCTACGTAGGATCAGATGAACATTCCTTTCAGAAGTCACAGTTATTTTTGTGGGTGTTCTGACTTGGGAGAGGGGTGCCTATTCCAAAAGAGAAGTAGATGGTACAGCACTTGGGAGAGTTCTTTTTTTTTTTTTTTTCTTTTTGGAAACAGGGTCTCACTCTGTTGCCTAGGCTGGAATTCAGTGGCACAATCATGGCTCCCTCCAGTCTTGACCTCCCTGGGCTCAAGTGATCCTCCCACCTTAGCCTTCTGAGTAGCTGGGACTACAGGTGTGTGCCACCACGCCCAGCTAATTTTTTGGTATTTTTTAGAGGCAGGATTTTGACATGTTGCCTAGACTGGTCTCAAACTCCTGGGCTCAAGCGATTGCCCACCTTGGCCTCCCAAAGTGCTACGATTACAGGCATGAGCCACTGCACTTGGCGGGACAGCCTAAGAATAGATTTCATTTATCTTGAACCCAGGATGTGGCCAAGATTATGTTAGTGCTAACAAATAAGGATAGATGTGTCCCTGCAATTACAGAGCTTACCATTGGCAGTACAGATTATAGCAGAAATCACCGTACAGTGTAATTATCAGTATCACAGGGCCAGGAGAGAGCTATGGAAACATGAAGATAAACCAGAGATGACTTCCTGGAGGGAACGGCTTCTGGGTCATGTCATGAAGGGTGGTTTGCTGACATTGTCTTCACTTATTTATTTGTCTGGCTCTTCTCATTCAATGGAAAGCCTTATGAATAGAGAGACCCAGAGGCATCAGGAAGGAATCCACAAGGTGATAATTCAAAGGGTCTTGAATGTCAAGATAAGGGATTTTAATTTGAATTAATAAATAATAATTAGAGCCAACATACACGTGCGTTGGGAAATGCTATGTGTGAATGTATGTACACATGTATTTGTAGCACTTGAGAATGTACATCTTTGCAGTTGCGTGAAATATAGAGCAAGTAGAAAGCAGAGCAGAGAGTGCTGTTCCTGAAGTTCCTTGAAGAACTTAAAAAGAGAAACCAAAAATAGACTTAAGCCCCCTTTGCTCCCTGTTTCTTTCCACCATCTGTCAGTCCCACTCCCCTAGAGAGAAGCTAAGGCTGACAGTAGCAGAGTGAGGAAACAGGGGTGTGGGTGGGAGAATTTTATTTTTTCTACCAGGCTGAGTTATTAATTAGCTTCCTGGAAGGTAGAGGAACACCGTGCTTTAGTCTTCTTGCTTGACAAATATTGCACCAGAGAGTGATAACAGCCCGCCCAAGGTCACCTAGCACCTTCATAACAAAGGCAGAGCCAGATTCCAGGACCATCTGGAATTCTCTGCACAGACTCTAACCGTACCACTGTCCAACCTTCCTCTCCTAAAGGGATCAGGTGGTGTCTGTTTTAGAGAGGCAAACTAGGGGAGATCTTTGTCGTGGACTTCCCCAGCTTCTGGGTAAGCAAAATATTTCCTAACCTCCTTCCCAAGGACAAGCTGCAGTCCTCACATGAACTCAGCAACAGATGCTGTTTACTTCAAGCAGCACAATTCCTTCCAACCCCTCATGCATAATACGCAACTGAGCCTTTCATCTCTGGGGCCTCAGGATCCCAGGGAGGCAGGTGGACAGACGGATGCACTGCCTCATCCTCTGAAGGCCTATTATCATCTCATTTTTTTCACCCAGTCTTGAGCTTGAGCTAGAACTTGGTGAGAGGTGGTGGGGATCAGTCTCAGAGGCACCCAGAACTTGCTCCTCTCTGGACTGGAATGCTGATCCTCTCTCACCACCTCCCCACGCCCAAGGACTGTCAGCATCAGCACCACAGGCCATGTCTGGGTTCCACTCGCTTCCTTCATTTCCTTCATCCGGTGAGGATGGAGTGGAGCTCCCAGTTCTTCCTTCAGTGTTGTTTGGCTTCACCCCAACTTAACAGTATTAACAAAACTCCCAAGACTTATCCATACTCACTAGAGTCCACACTCTCTGGGAAGATTTGAAGCTGAGAAGGACCCCATATATCAGGGCACAACCCCTTCCTTTGAGATGAATCCTCAACAAATACCTATTGAGCAGTTAAGTGTGGGCCCTGCACAGAATGCCAGGACTGCCAGGCCTCCCTCCCCGTCATGGGACTTAAAGTCTAGGAGAGGAAGAGATGCATTAAATGAAACTATTATAATAACTAATTAAATGTGATGTAACTGAAACCTAAAGAGACAGCGTGATGTCTTTGGTGTCCTCGAGTAAATCTGTAACAGAGCCAGGATTCAGGGCTGTTGTCTGTGACTACATCTTTGATAACTTAGGCTAATATCTGGAGGAAAACCTCTATGCCAATCACAGGAATTCCCTGAATCTAGTCCTCCTCCATCTGCAGTGCTGTACCCTGAAAAAGTTCAAAATCCACTCTCCTGCTTACTTACCTACCATCTATTTAACAATGAAACCACAGATGCTGGGTGTTTCTCCCCTGCCCCTTCTCAGGGTGGGAAAAGGACTTAGAGAGTTGGCCCTGATGAACAGGCCCAAGAAATGTTTATGGACTCTCAGCAGTCAAGAGCTTGAAGGGACCTTAATAACTTGGAATATTCATCATACCTTTTCTTCTTTTAACAACAGCAAGCTATTTTTCAAGAGAAGTCAGAAGTAAAACACTGATACGAAAGTTGACAAAAGTTGAGCTGCCCTGACTTACTTGAAGAATGTGGGCTTTAAGGGCCACCTCTATCCAGCCCCCTTTCCCTGGGGACAACTCTTTAAGGTAATTTAGGACAAAGGATCGCAGTTTGAAACTTGCTTATCTCACCTAACGCCTCATTTTATAGAAGCAGCTGTGCCATGTGTCTGGGTATAACCTCTTCCAAATGTCTTTTCATCTCTGGGCCTACAGATCCATCTGTGAAATGAGGATGGATATGCTCATGCCCATTCTACAGGATTCTTGTTGAGTGCCTGATGAAGTCCCAAATATCAAAGCACTCTAACTACCATGCATATCTGTGAGTGAGCACAGTGGTGTTTAAACCCCAGTTCCACTACTCTGTAGCTGAGTGAATGATTTTCTCTAGACCAGTTTCTTTATTTATAAAATGAGAATAGCAATGGCACCTATCTCCTAGCCTTACCATGAGGCTTAGATCAGATAACGTGTATAACACATTTTTTTCTAATTGCCTGGGCTGTAGGAAGTGTTCAAAAATATTTGCTTTAATCTCTTCTTCTCCATTGTCTTCATCACCACTGTCATATTTATTTCAATTGTTATTCATTTTGAGAAAACAGATCTAGCTCTGCACCTTTCCTCTGCACATGAACCTGCAATAAAGTGGCTCCAAAATGTGATGGAAGCCACCTGTGAATACAAGGGGACATTCAATCTCTTAAGGAAGTCAACACAAAATAAGCCTAGTTGAGAGATAAAGAGAGATTCTGATGATATTTTGGAGGCAACTGTACTAGCCACATGAGAAAATGTTTAACTTCTGGATGTTTCAATTAGTCATCCCCTCGATTTTTTGTGCTTTCACACACACACACACACACACACACACACACACGTAAGAGGCCCAGAGGGGGAGGTATCTTGCTGCAGCACCACACACTATTAAAGGAGAGCTCCAATAGCCTGCCTCTCATGGCCATGTTTTTCTTCTATGCCTCATAGATTGCATTCTCCAAACAGCCCCTTTCTTCCTCAGTCCCACTCACAGAAGCCAGGGATCTCATGTGTGGCCATTTGTTCTTATTCCAAACCCAGGGCACACGACCAATTCCACGGGAAGGGGCTTTGGAGAGGGAAACAATCCAATTACTGATCTAATGAGCCAATTTTCCTCTCATCTCCTCATAAAGGCATGTGCGGCCCCAGTGTTCCCCTGCCTTACTCAGACGATGACAGAGAGATGGAGAAAGAGCCCTGTTAGGCAGTTCAAACCCACTTACTGCACAGGCTGGAAAATGAAATGACTGATACCATGTAATTAGGCCTTAATTATTTATCATTTTTGGTTAATTACTGCCACTTGCAAGTTAACAGGTCGTAAAACTCTTGGGCTGTGTTTATTAAATGTTAGGCAATCATTAGCAAGGAAGTGCCATCTTCCAGTGTTAATGAAATATCTGTAAAAATCCATGACTGCGAGCAATGCAGGACTTGAGGCCACTTGGGAGACAGTTACATGGATTTATGGCTAATTATATATTTTTTGGAACCAATACTGCCATGTTTGAGAAGATGACTTGAATAAAAGGCTTCAAAGCCTCTGTGGACTCTCCCATCATTCCTCTGGTGCACAAGGAGGGTGAATGAAGGAAGGCTGGGGGATAGAAAAGAGGAGAAACAGAAGAAAAAGTAGTAAAGGACAACTGCTGTCAAAAAGTACCTCTCCTCAGGGTCACGGTGTCTAAATGGCTGCCATTAGAAAGCCATTCCTTAGAGTAGAATGTTATCCAAACTATGCAGATGTCCCTCTGAAAGCAAACAACCCTGGAAGAACTTCTTACAGCTAACTGGAAAAAGTCAACTTTGTAATGGTCTGTATGAAAAAGAGCTGGCAGTTTTAGCCACCAGTTCAACATGAGTTCATAGAACAACAAAGTAAGTGGGCAGTAGGCAGTAATAATAACGTCATAAGGACCAGAACAAAGGAAGTGAAGCCACAGGCGTACCTCAACTGGAGTTGCAGATTCAGTTCTGGTGATCATATTTTGAAAGGAGCATTGAAAGGCTAGACTGAGCTCTTGAGAAGTGCATTGGATCATGAAAGGATAGAACCCATGTCACTGGAAGGTCTTTTGAAAGAAATGGGAATGTTTAGCCTGGAAAAGCGAAGACTAAGAAGCTTGACAGTTGTCTTCAAATACTGTAAAAGTTTCCATGTGGATAGGAAGCAAATTTATTCTGCGTGTCCAATGGATAGAGGCCTCTCGGCGAGTTTTAACTTTAAAATTTTTTGTGTTTTTAACTTTTAAGTTCAGAGGTGCAAGTGCAGGTTTCTTACATAGGTAAACTTGTATCATGGGTTTTGTTGTTGTTATTGTTGTTTTGAGATGGAGTCTCGCTCTGTCACCCGGGCTGGAGTGCAGTGGTGCAACTCTGCTTACTGTAACCTCCACCTCCCAGGTTCAAGTGAATCTCCTGCCTCAGCCTCCCCAGTAGCTGGGACTACAAGCATGCGCCACCATGCTGGCTAATTTTGAATTGTTTAGTAGAGATGGGGTTTCGCCATGCTGGCCAGGCTGGTCTCAAACTCCTGAGCTCAGGTGATCCACCCACCTCGGACTCCTAAAGTGCTGGGATTACAGATGTGAGCCACCATGCCCAGCCTTATGGGGGTTTATTGTACAGATTATTTTATCACCCAGGTATTAAGCCTAGTACCCATAGTTATTTTGCCTAATCCTCTCCCTCCTCCTACCCTCCACCCTCTGAAAGGCCTCAGTGTGTGTTGTTCCCCTCTATGTGTCCATCAAAAGGTAAAAGTCATCCATGAATGAAATGGGCTGACTCAAAAGGTAGTCAGTTCACTGTCTTAGAGGTAAGCAAGCAGAAGCTGGATGATCACCTGTTAAATATACAGTGCAGAAATCCCTTCACTAAGTGCAAGGCTGAGTGAAAGAGTTTGAAATGTTTAACAGTCTATAAATTTGAGGTCATTAACACTTTAATATCAATTAGTTGATTCCATGTCTTTCCCTGGCACTAGCAGCTAGGGCCAATAAGAGACCCCTAGGGACCTGGAGGTGGGGAGAAGGATAAAAACATGTACAGAAGGTAGGGGTGTAGGTAACTAAATCCACGGGCAAATGAAGTTATTAACTTCTGGTTGTTGAGTAGGAAGGGTGTGGAGTAAGATTTTCTTGATGACCAGAAGAGGAGAAACAGCTTCAGTCCTAAAACTTTCACTAACTCACTCTGGATATTGAGTTCTTTTATCATCATGGCCCTTAGTTTCCCCATCTGTAAATAGGGAGCTACACTTGATTGTCTTTCAGGACCTTTCTAGATCTACCATGAAAAAATTCTGGATTCTAAAGTGAAAGTAGCTCTGTGACCTCAGTCCACCACCAGATCTACCTGGGCCTCTATTTCTTCACTTAGGAAGCATAGAAAATGATGCCTGTCTCTAAACCGCCTCTCCAAGATGCCATAAGGAATAATGAGGCTATTTGTCGCTCCTCCGAGCTCAGTGTTGAATGTTCAATCACCATTGAGAGGTACTTGTATGCAGACATTTCAGGTACATAATATAATATTATAGGCATAGAAAAGCATAAAAAGATTTGTAATTAAGATAAAGAATCAATCAACCTACCCTTTCTATTTTATAAGCTCAGCCCAAGCAAGTGGCAAGTGGCTGCATTCAAGGTCACAGAGTATATATTTGTGCATTTTTATGTTTAATGTGAAATAAAACTCTCAATTGAAATAAAAAGGCCTTGCTATTAGTCATTTATTTAGTCCATACATAAGGAGTTCACACTGTGTTTGGGGCACTGTGCAAGGCACCATGAGTCACTGAGGGTAGAAGTAGGTATGGTTTCTCTCTTCAAAGATCTTGCAGTCTAGAGGGAGAGGTTGAAGTTGGACAAAAATAGCTTCTGGACATTAACAGTGGCTGGCCAGTCAACTCTGGAGCCCCAGCACCCAGTACTGTGTAAGGCACACAGTAAGCATTTGCTAATTATTTCACAAATAAATTTGTGAATGAAAGTTTTCTGGACCCCATGAAGAGCTGTGCGGTGCAGTTAAAACACCAGGAGTCCAGAGGAGGAAGAAATGTATGTTAGCTGAGAAACTCAGAGAATTCTTCATGGATAAGGTTGACCCATGGAGCTTTGGAAGGGGGAGAAGATGGGAATAGGACATTCCACATGGTAGTTTCAGCAAGGCCAATGTCACAGAGGCAGGAAGGTGGTAGTCAAGTGGACTGACCTCTTTCTGAGCGCCTCATTCTCTCTTCTAGGCTATTTACCTAAGCTAGGCTGACTCTTAATTAATATCACTGGCTTTGGTTTCCCCCAAGCTGATCTATTCTACACACTACTGCTGGCCTCATCTTCCTAAAGCACAGCTATAATCATGGCATTGCCCTTGTCAGAAGCATACCCTGACTCTTCACTATCAGCTGAATAAAGTTCAAGCCCCAAAGCCAAGCAACCTAAGCCTTTGTGATCTGGCTACAGTGTTTCTGAATGAATAAACTTACACTGTTCTGTGTCACTTAGCCCCTGCTAGGTAGACTTTCCCTCCCTCCATCGTGAGTAATCCTTTGGTTGTTTCCATGTCTAACTTGTGGTCTTCTTTCCATATGAAAATCCTTCTCCTAATATCTTCACATCCAAATTGTACCCACACCTCAAAGTTTTTTGTTTGTTTGTTTGTTTTTACTACAGAGTCTCACTCTGTCACCCTGGCTGGAGTGCAGTGGCACAATCTTGGCTCACTGCAGCCACTGCCTCCCTGGGTTCAAGAAATTCTCATGCCTCAGTCTCCCGAGTGGCTGGGGTTACAGGTATGCACCACCACACCTGGCTAATTTTTGTATTTTTAAGAGAGACTGGGTTTCGCTATGTTGGCCAGAGTGGTCTCAAACTCATCACTCAAGTGATCCACCAACCTTGGCCTCCCAAAGTGCTGGGATTACAGCCACGAGCCACAGCACCTGGCCCCAAGGTCTTAATTTAGTACCACTTTTTAATAAAACTTTGACTTGAACTCCTGTAAAAGTCATCTGTGAACTTCTATTCCTATGCCTACATCACTTAGAGACGATGGTTCCATTTCTATCTAGTTAAATGTATACATATCTTGTCTCTTCCATCAGACACAGACAAAAGAAAAATTGCTTGAGAACAGTTTTCCCAGAACTCAGCTTAGACCTAGGCCCAGAGCAGGTGCTCTGTGTGAGATTAGTAAATCTTACTTGGGTTTCTGCCAACTTCTTGGAGATTCCTCAGTGGCTATGTGTGTGCCACTCCATTCTGTACTGGCTAAGGCTAACTGATACAAAAGCAGAGACCCTGGACTAAAGTTAAGCCACTCAGATTCTTGCTGTGGGGATCACATTGAAGACACATGAGACAGAAGACAGTGGGAGCTGAGTTCTTTCATGGTGAGCTCGGCAGGGAAGATCAGAGAGGCCTAGTTGATGAGGTTCCTGGAGATGTCCTGTTTGTTTCATGGGTTTGGGGTTTGTTTGTTTGCTTTTGCTCATTCTTATACATGTAGCATAGGGTTGCTTTGCTAAGGCTTCCATGACAAAGTACCACAAACTAGGTGGCTCAAACAACAGAAGTTTGTTGTCTCACCATTTTGGAAGCTGGAAGTCCAAGATTTAGTTGTCGCCAGAGTTGTTTCCTTTTGAGGAATATGAGGAAGGGATATGATCTGGACCTCTCTCCCCTTTGCTTGTAGATGGCCATCTTCTTCCTGTGTCTCTTCACATCAACTTCTCTCTATGCATGTCCTAATTTTCCCTTGCTAAAAGGACACCAGTCATAATTGAGTAGGGGCCCAGCAGACTTCAGTATAACTGCATCTTATCTTCACTAATCACATCTGCAATGATACTATTTCCAAATAAGATTTCATAAATTTGGAGCGAGGGGGACAAAATCCAACCCATATCCATCATTTCAGCTTTTACAGACTATGAGCTGTTTCAGCATCACTTCAATAGCCGTCTTTTGTCTTCTTAAATTATTCAAGTTGAGTCACTTGTAAACAAAGAACCCTGACAGATAAAGTAGGTGACTAAATGAGTAAATAAATGAATAGGTCAGTTCATAAAACAAAACAAAAAAAGATAAATAGGCAGGTGGATAGGTGAGTGATAGGTGGGTGAGAGAGTGAGAGTGAGAGAGTGAGTGAGTGAATGAATGTGGCCACAGCCTGGCTTCTCTCCCCATCCATCCTTCTTTCCTTCATTTTCCCTCTCTAACTAGGAGCTACCAGAGATAGAGGTTCAGGCCTGGTAAGCATAATGTACGCTGGACCCTATCCTAACCACCCTCCTTTTAAAAAGTTATCAGCCTATCTGGGGATATTTCATCAGAACCAACAGCAAGGAAGATGAGACACCATCTCCTTTGCTAAGCCTGTACTGCTTTGGATATTGAGACAGAACATCAGTTAGCTAGGAGAAAAGTCACATTTTATTCAGCCACGGAACATGATGGGGTAGGGGGCAGGTAGAGGGATGAATGCAGATGTGAGATTCTCATGGTCTCTACTGGGGAAAAGAAGGCTGCCCATTGGCTAATTTTAACAAATGCCACCAAGTAATGACAGTTTCCCCAGAGGAATATCTCTATTTTCTCTTCCTAGCATATTAATTGGAAACTGGAATCATTGTTGGAGGAAATTAGAGTCTCCCTCTCACGACTTTCTCCATAGAATATAAAACCCCAGATAATTTAAGGTGACAGAGGAGACAACACTTAACCTCTTCACTTCTCCTGCTTCCCATCACCAATGAGCAATCTGGGTCCCCCGTGGTATGCAGGAAGACTGCTTCTGTGGGGACACACTGAAAACCTGCTCCATAGCTCCATTCACAGAGGCTGTTCTGCATCCCACCGTCACTCTGCTGCAGAAACACATTTTGTAGAAGCAGAAATAGGACACACTTGCTTGACAATATGTACTCTCGCAGATACCTCTGGCACCAATATAGAACTTGTTTTCTTTCTCTCTCATTCCTTCTTTTCTTCCCTCTACCACTACCTGTTATTGTTCTGCCTCTCGTTCAGATTCTAGTAACATTTATTAATCACCTACGATTCACAAAAAATAGATTAAGACCTGTAATCCCAGCACTTTGGGAAGCCAAGGCAGGAAGATCACGAGGTCAGGAGATGGAGACCATCCTGGCTAACATGGTGAAACCCCATCTCTAATAAAAATACAAAAAATTAGCCGGGTGTGGTGGCAGGCATCTGTAGTCCCAGCTACTGGGGAGGCTGAGGCAAGAGAATGGCGTGAACCCAGGAGGCAGAGCTTGCAGTGAGCCGAGATCGCGCCAGTGCACTCCAGCCTGGGCAACATAGCGAGACTCTGTCTCGAAAAAAAAAAAAATAGATTAAGAACTTTCATGTGGCTTATCTCATTCAATGCAATCTTGTGACTATTACTTTCCATTAAACAGATAAGAAACTTGGACAGACACAGACCTTACCTGATCAATCTATCTAAAGTATTCTTACAGGAACTCTCTTTCGTGGCACACTCCTCCTCCCTGATATATCACTGTCTGATATTACCTGGCTTATTTGTTTGCATATTAATGATCAGTTTTATTATAAGAAATTCTTTGAAGGCAGGGACTATGTCTGTTTCCTTCACTGCTAAATCTCCAGCATGTAAAACTGACACAGAGTAGGCACTTGATATATAATGAGGTGACTGTGGGCCCTAGTGATTGCAAAACCCACCCCTGAAGATGTAGAATTTATTTTACTGGAGCTTTGAAGGATAAGCAGGATTAGAATAAACATTCTGGGCAGGGTAAACAGCATGAGGAAAGGTGTAATAATGGTGATGTTCCCCTTCATTCGTATCCCACTTTCAGAAAAGAAATATGAGCACTCCAAAATATATTCACAACTTTTTTTTCTAAAATACTCAGTTACAACGTGGTAACAAGAATCCCCTTGGATAGCTTAGGATAGGTCAGAGGGTGAAACCGGCTCATCTGAACCATATCTAGTTTATTGGAAGGGAGAGCACATGAGACCACAATTCAAAATAGCTGAATTCCAATCCTTGCTTGATCATGCATAGCTTGTGAAAACATAGAGAAATTTAGGACTTGCAGGGACCACAACCCTCATTATTCACTTAGGCTCAATCATTTATACAGGTACAGCCTCTGAAGAGTGTTTCTTTGCAAAACTATTACTCTTATCCCTTTCCAGTGAATGTCCCACTATCCAACAGCAGCCAGAGTGGTGTTTTAAAAGCTAAATCTGATCATGTCACTCCCTTTTCAAATCCCTCTGATGGCTTCCTGTCACCCTAGTGCATAATCCAAGTCCCCACCCTGGCCTGCTAGACCTTACATGATCTGGCCTCTGCCACGCTGACCTCCTTGATGTTCCAAGAGCATGTCAAGCACATGCCTACCTCAGGTACTTTGAACTTGTGGTTTGCTCAGCCTGAAATTCTTTTCACTGGGTCTATGCATGGCTCATCCTTTGTCTTAATTCAGTTCTCTGTTAAAAATTACCTCTTCAGAGAGAGAACTTCCTATTACTGTATCGAAGATAGCACTCTCTAGTTTAATGTCTTATCACCACGCTTTGTGATTTCTGTTGTGCTTATGTCTGATATTGTGTTATGTATTTACTTTTTTTATTTGTTTCTTGTCTAACTCCCTTTGCTTAAATGTATGTTCCATGGGGATAGTTCTTTCTCTTTTACTTCTGTCTATAACAATTTCTGGCACAAAGAGGGTAGTCAATAAATTAATGTTAAATATATGAATAAAACAAAAGTCCTTTATTTTGCAGTCTTAGAATAAACGTATGCTCTCATTTTAACAATATTTCACAGCTAGCTGATACTTAAGTCAGGACAGGGACTTACGTACCCTGCTTCCCAATCCAGTCTTCTTTCCGTTGTCTCCAGTGACCTCATATGTCTGTTTTCTTCATGGTTAAATGGGTATAGTATTCCTAAATTGCCTTCCCTGCGAAGCTCTTTTATATGGATCATAAGAAAGTTTCTTGTAAAATGAACAAATTCCAATGTTTATATAAGAATTAAAAGATGCAATGATGGTGATAGTTTTAATTGATTAGCTGGAGGGATAGTTGCATTCAGCGCTTAAGGAAAAAAATAATCCTATACATGTCATCATATAATGCATCTCGAATTCCTGAGATTGTAATGCATCTATCAAGGAACCTCTGATGGAACAGCTAACTAGGGCGCTGCTTGTGGAAACCAGAATAAATCCAATTTGAATGAGACATATAGCACATTTTGGGAAACATCTCAAGAATAGTTTTCAAGTGGGATGGTGACCAGCTGTTCTCCCTTTCTACCCAGAAAGGGGGAGAACTACCATGGGGGTTTAGGGACTAGGTGTAGGAGAGATTATATCAATTCTGGAGAGATGTGACTTTTAAGAGGCACAGAAGAAAGAGACATGGACTTAGCACCAGGCTCACTCTCTAGTTACCTTTATAAAACAAATCTGGCCAGGTATCCCCGTGCTTACAACCCTTCAGTGGGTCCCCATTACCCTTGTTATCAATTACAAACTAATTAGCTTGATTTTATAGACCCTTCATTAAATGGCTCCCAGCATCCTCTTCAGACTCATTTCTTTCCATTTCTTGACCATATAGTACTGTCCAATATGACAGAGCTCCTTGTATCTTACACACACACACACACACACACACACTCTTACACAAACAACATACACCTCACTGCTCCCTTCCTCTGTCAGTTTATTTTTGTACTTCCTGCTTCATGGAGCAACTTTTACCTCTTCACCTGTATGACTTTTTATCCCTTAAGACAGAGCTCTGCCTTCATTTTCCAGCAAGGCTTTTCTGCAAACATATACTCCTACACATAAAATTGACACATGCTTCATGATGTCTCGTGCAGAACTCAGAATTCTCATAAATATGTTATACTTTAATGATAATTTTATATGTGGCAGAAATTTGGTCTCTTTGGCTTTTGAACTTCCTCTATATAGTCCCTGGCACAGAAAATGGTCTGGAGATGCTAAATACATGACAGGTAACACTAAAAAAAGCTGACTCTCGATTACTGTAAGAATCATCTTTTTCAAAGTCACTGAGATCTGGGGTGCCTTTGGGATTCCCTTTCATGACCAGGATCTGTTCCATCCATCAGGCCTTCAGAGGCATGAAATAAAACCATGTTTTTAAAACACTGGCTGTAACTTCAGAGATTAATCCCTTTTCCCAGACCTTCTCCTATGCCCATTCCACAGCCGAGAGAACTGAACTACACCATAGGCATACAACCAGGTGGGAAGCACACAATGCCCAAATGCTAAAACAATATTGGGTACCAGGATAAAGTGGAAGTGTGTATCTGAACATTGCAGGAGTGAGGATGCTCAGAATAAAACTAAGCAACTAGGAAGTGGGAGGCTCAACAATTTAGGGATAAGCATTGCATCCTTGGATGTAGAAGGATACTCATAAAAATATACACAACCACATAAGGACACTTGGGTTACAGGAATAAAAGCTGTAGATGGGGATCGATGCATAGATTGCTATAGGAACCTGGGCTCTTCTGCACACATCCATTAACAAATGCAATTTCACTGTTCGTGGTGCTGAATTTTTATCCTGAGCTGAAACACAACCCACTCACCATTCACCTTCTCCTCCCTGAGAAGTTGCCAGGTACCTGCTAGCCTTCCATTTATTTAGGCTCCACTGTAGCACTTATCGCAATGTATTATAATTATTCTGCTTAAATTCTGCTTCTCCCACTAGATGTGAACTTCCTGAAGCAGAGGATATGACTTATCATATTTGCTTTGTTAGGATAGCACTGAAACCAGTATTCATCTGTTAAGTAAATGTTCCAAGCACCTACTCTTTACAGATAGGGTATTCAATCTAAGCATACCAGGAAAAACAAAAATTGATTACTCTCCTCATGGATTTGCAATCTAATGGGAGAGAAAAGCAAGCAAACAGAAATTATAATATTTTTTGGTTTAGTGTTATAAAATAAAGAAAAATAACTGGGGCTATAGAAACACAAAGGAGGAGCCACTACCCCAGTTCTTGGACTCAGTAAAGGTTTTGTAAAGGATTTGTCCTAAATGTTGAAAGAAAAGTGTAGGGTTCAGTCAGAAGAATAGTGAAACTGGATAGAGATGGGGTGAGGAAAATTGGGGGAAGGGGAAATGTCAGATGCATTCGCTTATAGGCAAGAAAATGTGAGCATAGAGAGTTGTCTATGGTGGATTGTAGAGGAGGCAATGTATTTACTATTGGAGAGCTGGCAAGACAAGAAATTTTAATTTTATCCTGGAGACAATCCAAAGTCACCGAATGGCTTTCTTCAGAAAACTGCAGGGTAGAATATTTAATAATCACATGGTATATATTCAATTAATATTTATTGAATGTAAGAATGAGTAAATGAATCTCTAAGAAGTGAGGTTCCAGGAATTTTTTTCTTCTAATAAAGTATGTTTGATGTTATTATCTACTTACTAGGACAGGAAGGAAAGGGGAGGATGGATGGTGTAGCTTAAGCTCTAGAAGGTAAATATGACTGGGCCATTTTTCAGGGATGGCTTCATTGCTGCTCAGGCTAGAGGCCAGAGGACAAATTAAAAGGCCTCATGTGCTACCTTATAAAACAATCATTAGGGAGCAGTATTCTAGGTATATGGGACACAAAGATGGTGGCAAATGAGGTGTAAAACCCCTGCAGGATAGTTCAGTTGGTATCTGCCAGAAAAGTCCAAGACAATTTGATGATTCATATGAAGTTATCCTGTAAAAATTGGAAAGACCTTGAACCTATTTCAAACCTCCAAGATGGTGACCCTAAGAAAAATCCATATTTTTTTAGAGTTAGTCATTGGAGTAGTCCTGGCATGGCCTATCATATAGATTAGGTCCCTACAAGAGCGGAGGATGGTATTTAATTTAAGTATTTCCTGAACACCTTAAAGATTCCATATTAGGTACCACGGAGGAGAGAGATAAATAAGAAGTGGTTCTATTTGAGGAGTTTACAGTCCTGCAATGATAGACTTTTAAGAAACGCAATTATACAACTCCAAGTCCAGGTTGAACAGGATAAGGGAAAAAATAATAACAGGGAATTACTTTCTATTAGAGGAAATAAGAATGTTTTATAGTGAGGACATGACATTTTCCTGGGTCTTTTATGTAGGATTTTGATAGACTTAAATGGTAAGGTCTAGGGAGGGCATTCTGGGTTGAGGAAATTAGGTTTGCAAAGGCATGTGGTTGAGAACGCAAAGGGCACATGTTAGTGTAAGAAAGGGTCTGATTTGACTGTAATGTAGGGAGTAAGAACAGAAGCTAAAGGCATATGAGGTTGGAAGAAAAGTTTGCAGTCAGACATGAAGGTTCTTGCAGCTTATGCTCAGTAGTGCAGATTTTATTCTTTGGCTGGTATGAGAAGCCACCAGATGTTTCTTTTTTCCCTTTTTTTATTTCAATAGCTTTAGGGGTATGAGTGGTTTTTGGTTACATAAATGAATTGTAAAGTGGCAAAGTCTAGGCTTTTAGTGTACCTGTCACCTGACTAGTGTACACTGTACACAATAGGTGATTTTTTTTATCCTTCAGCCCCTACTCACCCTCTCCTCTTCTGAGTCCCCAGTTTCCATTATACTATTGTGTATGCCTTTGCGTACCCATAGCTTAGCTCCCACATATAACTGAGAACATGCAGTATGTGGTTTTCCATTCCTGAGTTACTTCACCTAGGATAATGGCCTCCAGTTTTATCCAAGTTGTTGCAGAGGACAGTATTTCATTCTTTTTTATGGCTGAGTAGTATTCCATGATTTTGTGTGTGTGTGTCTGTGTGTATGTATGTGTGTGTGTATATATATATACACACACACATACATACACACACACATATATGTATATATGTGTGTATATATATATACACACATACATACATACATACACCACATTTTCCTTATCCACTCATTGGTTGGTGGGCACTCTTTACAATTGTGAATTGTGCTGCGATAAAAATGTGCATGAAGGTGTATTTTTGATATAACCACTTCTTTTCCTTTGGGTAGATACTCAGTAGCAGAATTGCTGAAGATCCACCAGATGTTTCCAAGTATGGGACTGACATGTTAGAGAAAAGGATGGTGGAAATATCCAATTCTGGAAGTCTGGTGTACATAATTCTGAGAAAGGTGGTGTTTGGTCCCTTTGGTTCAATCTCCATTTCACTGAGAGAGCTAAACCCTGGGGAGTGGAGGGAGGCGCTGTCTATTCCCTGTTCTTTGCCCAGGTAGCCATGAGACCTCAAAGATTCTCCCTTCATTGTGGAATGGCTGATGCACCAAATGAAACATCGTCTCATGATGGGTCTGGCTGCATCTGGAGTTAGCCATGAAGCAAATTAATGAGCAGATTTAGTGAGGGCTTTTGGCTCTGCTGCCTCCCACATTTGGACAACAGATATGCAGCAGTGGCAGCCAGAAACCAGGAGGCTGCAGTGAAGATGGAGGTGGGAAGAGAAGAAGAGGCCCCAAGGGAGACATCCTGCAGAGTTTATGATGTGGTGAGGTTTCTATAAAATGAGAAGAAAAGGGAGGGAGAAGAGAACACTTGATGTACTTCCATCCTTCAGTCCTCATTTGGGAAAAAACACACACATTATGGGTGAACCCATGAGTCTTTATTGGACAAGAGTGGCCTGAACATTCAGCTGGGAACAATTTTCTCCAGAACGGGGATCCAGGCCAGGTGCTGTTTGTCATTCTCACTTCTCTGACTCCACTTCTTTCTCCAAAGACCCAAGGGGGAAAGCACAAATAGGTGACAGATGATCTCTTTCTCTGGGAGTAATTCAGGGTTTGGCCACTATTTCCTACACAGATTGTTTCCTCTGAGGTTTGAAGATGGGACAAAAATTAAAGAATGCAAACAAAGCAGTCTTATTCTTGAGGGGAATGATCATCCAATCCTGCTAAAGTTCCACTCCATTTCAACTAACGGTTTTATATTTGAGCACCTATTATATGCCAGGTATCAAGCTAGATGTCATCACATACCTTCTCATCCATAAAGAAAAAAATAACCAAGTACAAGGAAATTAAAAAAGATCCTAAGATCTCAGTGAATCTGAAGATGATCTCAAATAGAATAAATTCCAGTTCTAGAATATATTAATTTTAAAAGTTATAAAATAGACTGAAAAGAACTTTACATGCTGATAGACTTTGTTAGAGTATTGGGATCTGTTTCAGTCTTTTAATTTTAATATAGAACCTGGGCCAGTTTCTAGTCACAGAGTACAAGAGCCAAGAATTCTCCATCCTAAGGATGCAAAGAACTGGTGACTTAACTGGAACAAGGAAAGATCAAGAGCTGAAAATATTTTCCAACACATGATAAATGCATTTTCTCAATGATAGAATACAAAGTAAGTGGTGAAAATCAATAGCTTCTAATTTTTTCACCTGGTCCATAAAAATCTCTACATTAGTACTGTGAGCCAACCCATTGTCCCTATGGATTTCATTATGCCTTCATCCCTTATCAGAATTCCTTATTCACGGTAGTGAAGAGGGGTTGAGGGAGCCTTTAATTTTGGGGATACTTTACTGTGTTTTAGAATAATCTGAGGATTTTACAAAATAAGTGTTCCTGGGACTCAGCTTTAGATGTTATAAAAGTTACAGCAAGTTGGTAGCAGAGTCATCCAGGACCCCTTGCCCTAGTTCTCCGCCATCCAGCTACCTCCTGCAGCCCAGACCTGGCCACCCTGCATCTCTGCTGTCTGAGAGTGTATCCCAGTGACTCCTCTCTCCTTTTCCTTCTCATTTCTCTAAACAAGCTGGTTCTGAAAGTGAAATTGGCTCCTAGAAATCAAGCCAGGGAATAACCTGACTATTTCTTGCCGAGAAGTAATAATTATGGCCCTGGAAGGATGCAATCTGCATACATTATTGCAAGTTATGCCAACAGAATGTCAACATTTGTGTCAGGAGGAATCTCGAGCGGCAATTACTCCAGGTCTTGGCCTGGCTTTTAAGACAGAGTTGGCGGTGCTAATTGCAGGGGAGGTGAACTGGCGGGCGGGCGGGTTACAAAGAAGGGAAGCAGACAGGGAACCACAACCTTAAAGGTCAGTGTGTGGTAGGATAGAAATGAACTTAGGGCAGGATAGGTCATGAGAATAGTGGGGGTGGAACTGCTCTTTACTAAGATGACAGGGAGGCTAGTCACAGGCACCTTCACGTTTTAGTCTCAGGTTTTCCCCTACAGTTAAGGGTCTACCTTCTCATAGATACCGAGGGGAAGTTTAGACTTTAATTTCTCCCTTCAACGGAGCAGAGCAAAGTGATAAACTCTATTATCTGTTCATGCATTCATCTGTTTATTGAGCACCTACATGCCCCAAACACAATGCTAGGGGCAAAGATTCAGAAGGGCAGTGGGCTCAGTCCCCGCTCCGTGCAAGCTCATAGTCAGGTGGAAAGATAGACCCACAAGAGATCACTACAACACAACATGTAAGTGTTAAACGTACAAAATGCTCTGAGAAGGTGGGTGATAATAGGGATTTGGGGCAGGGGAGAAAGAGGGGGCACATTTTGTAAGGGAGTTAGGATGTGAGCTGCAATTTAAAAGATGAATGAGTAGAAATCTACTCTACCAGTGGTAGAATTCTCAGGATAAGGGAATTAATTTATGTGGAAAATAGAAACAGAAACTCTACCACCTCTAACAATCAAGACAAACTAAATGTAAGAATAAGCAGTAATATGTAAAAGTAGAGAAAAATGCATCCAGTGAATTGACTTATTGAAAGGAAAAAAAGTTAAAGAGCTCAGCTGTAGTCTTTCCTCAGCCACATAGGAAAGGTACCTAGCATTTATTGGGAAACTTCTAAGTGTTAGATATTTTGCATGTAATTAAAAATAATATTTTAATTACATTATTATATTATAAAAACTATCTACACGATCTTGTCTTAAGCCATTTTACAGTTGCAGATACCATCTGGAAGAGGTTTAAAACATTGCCCAAAGTCACTCAGTAGAAAAAGGCACAAGTTAAAAGCAAGTCTTCTGGATCCCAAAGCCCAAGCTTTCCCCAGTATCTGATGTAGCTTCTGAGACAAGTCAACTAAACTCCAAGTCTTTGGTTCCTCATCTGTAAACAGAATCATTATATCAGTCTAAGGTTTTCACTTTTTTTTTCCTACAATGCAGGTAACTGCAGAGAATAAGTGAAGTGGAGATCTGGGGAGGGGTTTAGTGAATAAAGTGGCCTGCCACAGATGCTTCTTTGAAGTCACATGTTTTTGTTTTATGTTTAAAATTCTTGCAGTCTTCTTTAGACTATATCCTTGCTTGAATATACAAGTCTTAAATTCCACATTAGCTAAATTACTTAATTTTTCTTCCTAAAGCACTCAATAAAACTAATGCTTCAGGAAGTGGTGTCCAGGATCTATAAAGGTGGGGAGAAGGAACAGCAAAACCATTTCATGTTGGACTTCAAGTTCCGGGGAGCCTCAAATTGTGGTTACAGTGTAGTGGCAAATTTGCGCAAGGGAGTAAGGTGAGTCCTTATCTCAAAAGTATCTCCTAAAGGAAATTCATCAATCCTTGGAACTACTTCGATCATGGCGTGGGAGACTAGAATGGCCCTGAGAGAGGGCTTTAAAAATACAAAACCTTGGCTGGTCGCAGTGGCTCACGCCTGTATTCCCAGCACTTTGGGAGGCTGAGGTGGGCAGAACATGAGGTCAGGAGATTGAGACCATCCTGGCTAACATGGTGAAACCCCGTCTCTACTAAAAATAAAAAAATAAAAAAAAAAAAATTAGCCAAGCATGGTGGTGGGCGCCTGTAGTCCCAGCTACTTGGGAGGTTGAGGCAGGAGAATGGCGTGAACCCAGGAGGTGGAGCTTGCAGTGAGCCGAGATCGTGTCATTGCACTCCAGCCTGGATGACAGCGCGAGACTCCATCTCGAAATAAATAAATAAATAAAAATACAAAACCTTATACATGAGAAGATGCAATACTTGGTTTTCTGTGTCTGTCTTGTTTCAGTTAAGATAGTGGTCTCCTATCTCACCATGTTGCTGCAAAAGGCATCATTTCATTATTTTTATGGCTAAATAGTATTTTATTGTGTATATATACCACATTCTCTTTACTCAATCATCTATTAACCTAAATAATTTGTACTCAGGAACATAGAGTATGGAATAATAGGCAATGGAGACTCAGTAGAATGAAGAAGTGGGAGAAAGGTGGAAGATAAATTACTCAATGGTTACAATGTATTTTATTTGGGTGATGGATAGCCTAAAAGCCTTGACTTCACCACTACACAATCTATGCATGCAATAAAATTGCACTTGTACCCCATAAGTTTATACAAATTTTAAAAATTAAAAAATAAAAATATGAAATCTTTCCAGGTCTCACTGAAGCTCCCAGAAGCCCAAGCATAAGGTGCACATCCTATGGCTCTACTTGTATCCTGGAACATCACAAGGACTCCTACTGGGAGCACAACTCCCAGCTGGAGAAGCTTGACCCTAGATGATCTTAAACATTCCTTGCAGTGTTTTGATTCCCCATCACTGTGAAAGCCTTTCACTTTTCAAAATCCCCAAGCTAACAAAAACCATCTTTTTCCTGGGGGAGCAGTTACACTTTAGCTTACTGGGATGAAGAAATATAAAAGAGGAGACAAACCGTTCCACCACTGACTGGCTGTGTGACTTTAGTGCTCAGATATTCAGCCTCTCTCCTATAAAGAACTCAAGCCAGGAGGCTAAGGCAAGAGAATTGCTTGAACCTGGGAGGCGGGGGTTGCAATGAGCTGAGATCACGCCACTGCACTCACTCCAGCCTGGGCGACAGAGCAAGACTCCGTCTCAAAAAAGAAAAAAAAAAAAAAGAACTCAAGTCACGTGCTATGTGTATTAGTCCGTTCTCACACTGCTATAAAGATACTGCCTGAGACTGGGTAATTTATAAACAAAAGTGGCTTAATTGACTCACAGTTCTGCATAGCTGGAGAGGCCTCAGGAAACTTACAATCATGGCAGAAGGTGAAGAACAAACAAGGCATGTCTTCATGGCAGCAGGAGAGGAAGAGAGAGTGCAAGGAAGTGCCACACTTTAAAACCATCAGCTCTTGTGAGAACTCACTCACTGTCAGGAGAACAGCATGGGGGAAACCGCCTCCATGATCCAATCACCTCCCACCAGGTCCCTCCCTCAACAAGTGGAGATTACAATTCAAGATGAGATTTGTGGGAGACACAGAGCCAAACCATATCAATATGGAATGTTCTTTTATTCCAGCTGTAGAAACAGATGATCACACATCAAATCTACCAACCAAGCTCTGATTCTAAGCTGGAAAAGTGGATTTGTATGGGAGGTAGGGGCATTTAGGAGGCTAAAGTGATTTCACATGGGTAGCTATGCCTGTCAAAGTTTACCTCTGGAGTCACAGCTCAGAGTCAGCACCGGGTAATGCTGCCACACCTGTCTCAGATCCTGGATTGTGTGAAGTTTATGGGACAGAATGAACAGCAGGACACAAGGGGATCCACAGGACAAAGAATCATGCCCTTGAAACCGGTGGGAGGTGAAGAAAGGAGGCTTAATTAATGACCCATCAGCACTGATGAGCAGAGGAGCTAACGGGCCAGCTGCAGCTTCCTGGCTGTGACATGCTCACACCAGGCAGGGGCCAGCAGGCTCTGAACCCGGCAGTAGATGTCTGTGACACAGTGTGCCTCCTGCTTTAGCTGACACATCTTGATTAGTTTCTGTCCCTTGGACTTGGGTACTTTTCTCCCTGGGATGTGTGTCTCACTCCTTCAAAGGAGCAGCAAGTGGTGAGGAAAGGCTTTATCATGATCAGTAGCTGACTCAAGTGGGGTCAGGATGTTTACTTAGAAAATTACTGTTTTCCTAGAGTCTGAATAAATCCAGTACCAGACCCAGACCTTTCAGGTTTAGAGAATTTAGAGCAATTGATTTATCCATTGTGGACAGATGGACTCTATAAAGTATTTTTGGACAGGATTTATGGAAGGTTTTCCCCACCTAACATGGTTAAAAAAAATATTAAACAGTTGCTGACAAACTCCCCTGATCTTTGCAGGATCCATTCCCCATTAGACGGTGCTCATGTCAAGAGATAAACAGGTGAAAAGTGGCATCCTAATTGTCGTGTGAAACTGGTGTCATGAATAAAGAAGAAAGAGGGAGTGGCAGCTATCAGCAGCCACCCCCATGGGGGATCAGAGATTTGGTTCTGGAGGAAGTTTGCTGTTTAGCTTTCAATGCTCACATCATAGTCAGTGCCATTGAAAAGAGAAGAAAACTGAGAAGTACAGGCTGAATTCAAGTTCCTCATTGATTTCTTTCTCTTTTAATTATGTGGGGAAAACAACATGAAAACACAGTTAGGATTAAGACAAGAGTGTGGACTGCAGGTTAAAATGTTACATTGTGTTTAATTAAGGAGAGAATTGAGAATATTTCAGAATGATGGGTAGGTGTGGGGATGGGGTGGGGCAGGCAATTAGAAAGATCATCTAAGGCAGCAGTCAGCAAAATTTCTCTGTAAAGGTCCAGATAGTAAATATCTTGGATTTTGCAGGCCAAATGGCCTCTACTGCATCTATTCAGCTCTGCCATTGTGTGTGAAAAGTAGGTACAGATAATACATAAGTGAATGGTCATGAACGTATTCTAATAAAACTTTACAAAAACAGATGCCAGCCAGGTCTGGCCCACAGGCCATGGTTTTTTGATCCTTGATCTAAAGTGTGTGATGTCTCCATATTTCCCTCCTACCATACTAGGCTGTTCTATCATGTTTAGACCATCATAGTACCTAATATGAAGCTCTCTGGAAGAGATCCCATGGAGGAACAGCACCAAGAATTCAATCATAAGCATTCATTGAGCATATATTATGTCAGACATGGAATAGGCACTTTGCACATATCATTTCTAACATTTGCCACCCTATGGGTAAAAAATGTATTATGGTCACTATGTCATGAAATCTGGAATCCCTTGTCTTTTAGTGAATAAATAACCTCTACCCAGTCCCTTGGTTAGGAGTGGCCATGTAACTTGCTTTATCCCATAGAATGTGAGCACATGTGACTGGTTTCATTACTGGGAGGAAATTTTTTTATCGTGGTGACAAACTCTGCACAGCTAGTGGTGGGAGCATGTACCAAACTGGAGGTGCCACAGATGGAAGCATCTGGAATGCTGGGCCAATACACAGAGGAGCCTGCCCTGGCTAGCTGTTCGAAGTCTGCAGTAGACTTTAAGCAAAAATCAGTTTCTGTTGTATTAAACCATTGAGATGCTGGGAATTTGGTTGCTGTTGCCACTGCAGCCTTACTTAGCCGGACCTCACTAATGAGGAAACTGAGGCTCAGCAGGGAATGAGTAACTCACCAAGGATTTACAGCAAATAATTGGCTAAGGCAGGATTAAACCTGGATCATTCTGACTCCAAAGTCCAGTATTTTCTCCACTGTGAAATTTAAAATATAAAGAAATTTATATTCATCCTGAGAAAAGGAGCCAGAGTAATCTTTTTTCTAAATGTAATTTACATTTACTTTGAAGTAGAATCCCAGTCCTTGCCATGTTCTCCGGGACCCTACATCATTTTCCCCTTGCACATCTTTCCACCTTCCCTCATCTTCTCCCATTCAGTCTTTCTCTTACCGAGCCCCAGCCACCATGGCCTCATTTCGGCTCCTTGAACTTTCCAAATTCTTCCTCTTCTTGGGAAATGCACATATATGGTTCTGTAAGTCTGGCATGTTTTAACCTCCAATCTTTGCTAGGCTGGCTCCTCTTACATGTTATGTCTCAGCTTAAATGTTCTTTTCCTTAGAAGCATTTTCTCCAACTGTACATAATAACCTCCCCCATTATTCCCTTGCACCCTCCTTTGTTGCTTCTCAGTCTCGATTTCAACTTGGATTTGTATATGTATTTGGTTACTTGCTTATTGTTTATCTTTCCAAGGAGGGTCCAAACTCTGCCAAATTCCTTTAGGGCTGTATACCAAACTCTGGCACAGTGCCTGACACACAGTAGACTCTCTATAACTACTTATTGACTGAGTGAAGGCCAACATGGAGTCTTATATTTATTTCAGATATAGGTAAATGGAAAGATCATTGATTCAGACACCCAGCTTTGCCATTTGCTATTTGTGTGGTTCTGAATAAGTAGGTTTATGTCAACAGGTAATGATTCACTCATGGCAGAGGAGAAATAACTTCTCTAATAAGTTAGAGATTACCATGGACTGACCTCTACACCAGAAATCAGGTAATAGGGTTTCACTTATAAAAATCATGCATGTTGGATATAGCCAGTGTTACTGGGATGGGAATAAATAAAGTATCACTTCTGTGATAAATAACATGAGATTTGTACCCATTCAATATCTATTAAAGGCATCACTAATCACTTATTAATTTTTTAAAAGACGATACTAGTTGAATAAAACTTCTAGACCAAGGGAAACAGCAAGCTGTGGTGGAAAAAAAAATAACAACCTAGGCTTGGAAGCATTGTCCACCACTCTCTAAAGTTATGAACAGGGAAAAGGGGTGAAGCCTCTCTGAATCTGGTGTGTGTATGAGTGCAGGTGCACATGTGTGTGTTTCATCTACAAAATGGAGGTAATATCCATCCACATCATAAGATTACATACAGTAAGTACTGGTGGAAGCACTAGGTGATTGGTGAACTTCAGAAAGCATTATGGTGTGGTGGACCACTCATGGGCTTTGCAATTCCACATATTTTGGGTGGAAAAATAAACTACCCCACTCACTAGTTGTATGACACTGATTAAATTACCTATCTTTTCTAAGCCTTATTTTTCTTATCTGTAAAATGGAAATAATAGTCTCTACCTCATCTGGCTCTCATAAAAGTTAAAGGTTATGGACATAAGATACATAGCAATGATAGAAAACTTGATAGAAAGTTGTCCTTGTAATGCAAGACACTCATTATACAAGAGCCGCTGAATAATATGGCAGTGAGTAGGTTCAGACTGTGGATTTGTTGGGTCCCACAAGAAACCCACTTTCTAGATACTTTGGAGGCCTGTCTGATGTTTATCTGGATCTGCAGTGCTTCCTCCCATTCTGTATTTGAGGTGGTTCAATGTGGCAGAGACATATGCTACTTCCAAGCCTCTGCTCCAGGTCTCCAGGGAAGAAGAAACACAGCAGTGTGAGGAGCTGGACAGCTTCTTCTACAGAGCCCTGGAAAACAGCTCTGTGTTCCTTCTGCCTGAGAGGTGTTATGTAAATAGGAAGCTTTAATTACTATAATTAGCTCAGGTGCTGGCTCCTTAACAAGAGCGGTCACACCTGACTGTCTGTGGCAACTGACTCTGAATCTGGCCGTCTGAGCCATTGGGGAAAAAAATAGGGTGGTGGTGGAGGGAACTGGGTTGGTCAGAGGGTATCAGCCAAGTGGGCAGGGAAGCAAAATAGCTGCCTCCAGCTGGGGTGGGCACAACAGGGTAGAAAGTCAAAGCCCACCACTCAGTGGTTGTTGATAATTCCTCATGGCAGGGGACACCTGATAATTTGTAGGACCTCTGGCTGTTGGGCATCACAATTTTCATGCCACAGGAAATGCCCAGAACCAAGTAGTTAAAGGCTTTGGACTCAGACTTACTCCAGATTTGAGTACAAAGTGCTGCCATTTACTAGCTGTGTTTCCTTGAACACATGCTGTCACTTCTCTGAATGTTTTTCCACTGCATAAGAGCAGTGTGAAGATTTAATGAAATGTAATTAAGAATGGATGCAAAGTGCTGAGCCTGGCACCCGGCATCTGGAAACCATCTTGTGCATCACCTCACTTAATCCTAACAGCAACCCTCTCAGTGGGAATGCTCATCCCATTTTACAGACTAGGAAGCAGGCTCAGAGAAGGTTGTAAATCTCCTTGCCATGGATTGGGCTAGGTTCCAATCTACAGAGTAAAGGCAGTGCGTGCCTTCAGGTGATGGGGGCTAGGGAGGAAAGAACTGAGCAATGACTGCAACAGAAACATTAATGACGACCATAGTTATAAAAACCACCACTTCTGGAGAACCCTCTCTGTACCAGCCTGTTACAGATGCTATACATAACTGTACCATTTCACCTTCCCCAACCACTCTATGAAAATCTAAGGATTAGACAGCTTAAGCCAGTGTTTCTCAAAACTCAGTGTGCAAATGGATCACCTGATGATCTTTTTTAAATGCAACAGGTCTCTGGGATCTGAGGTTGGAAGTCTCTAACAATCTTCCAGATGATGCTGATGGTCTGAGGGTCAAACTTTGGGTAAAAAGGGTTTAAATAACTTACCCAAACTCACTCAATTATCAAGGAGTAGAGACACGATTTAACCCAGTTCTCTCTGACTCCAGAGTCTGTGTTCTGTTCTCTACTCTTAATAACGGAGGTAGACTTTACAGAGGAGGTGGCATTGGAGAAGACCCTTGAAGGATCACCTGAGAAGATAGCATCCCTAGCATCAACTCTGTTTTAATGAATAGATATAGCTCATTTTTCATAAAGAGCATCCGCTTACTTGCCAACCATGTACTCAATTTATTAAAAGCTATTGGTTTAGGTAAGTAGGTAAACTCTCTCCCTTGCTGCTTCTTTATACATTTGCTTAGCAAATCCTTTCACTCATAGAGAGTGTAAGGAAATTATAAATTCAGAGTTACCAACATGAAAACTAAGGAAATTTTACCATATCGACAGCAAGCTTGTTGTTACACTGATATTGGATCTTCTGCCCTACTTGAGGATTGTAGGTAAGACCTAAAGGTCCAATCTAAAATAAGGAATTTTATAACTCATAAATGAAGATGACTATATTCTCAGTCAAAATTAGGGTGATTTTGCACACAAAATGAACCTCCGTCATCCTTCAGCACTTGTGATTGTGTGCCCAGTAGGCCTGCTGCTTCTAGTCTTAAAATAAGAGAATGTTAAACCAAGAAGGGGCTTTAAAAAATAGACCATCTATCAGATATATATGGTAAGCCCTAGAGCAAACACTAATAACAAAAATATACATTGGGAAAAAACTAAAGGAACTAAAACATTACACTAGAAAATATACACTTACTATGAAAGAAAGTAGTAAAGTCATAGAGGAACGAAAAAGGCATGAAGCATATAAGAAGTGGATTTAACTATGGCAGTTCCTGCATGAGTCTGATTTTGCAGCGACTAGTCCAAGTCACTATCATGGTTTGTTTTGTTTCCATTTTTCAAGGAAAGTCTTGGCATGCATGCAATTCCTACTGGGAGAGTGAATGTTCCACTTAATGATGAAACTGTAAGAATCATCCTTAAGTTTAGGTGTACCCCTAATGTTCAACACTGTCATAAAAGATATTAACCAATGCAAAAATATAAGAAAAAGAATAAGAGTCATATCCTGGAAAGGAGACAAAATAGTAATGGAGAGGCAGGTGACTTAATGGCAAAGAGAACAGATGATGAAGCCACACACAGGTTTAAACTTTGACTTTCACCCTTACTATCTGAGAAATCCTGGGCAAGTTTCTTAATCTCTACGCTTCCATTGCTCCACCTATAAAATTAAGATTTCAGTGATTATGGTATTAATAGCAATGAGCTATTGTTGTGAAGATTAAATGAGTTAATATTTGTAAAATGCTTAGAAAATATAAGTTCTACATAATCATTTGCTATTACTCAGACAACATAATTTTTCATAAAGCTATCATAATTTACATGAAAAATGCAAAAGATTTAATAGCCTAGCCACTGGAACTGATAACAGAAGAGCTCTGCAAAGTTTCTTGATATGTCAACCTAGAGGAATAAATAGTGTTTCTTCACTCTTGCGATAACTGATGTGATCACATAACAAAAAGGAGAAAAGAAGAGAAATTGACCTGTCCATGTCAGAAAGATGCAGGAAGACTCTCTTCCTACAAGGTTAGAGAATGAGTCAAACTAGGAGGTGGAAAGAGAGAAAGGATAATGTCTGAAAGCTAGGTGCTCTACCCTTACTCAGTAGAGATAGAAAAGGGAGATTCAGGTGGGCTCACATGGCACCTCACTCCTGAGGCTGTTTACAGACAAGTAACGTCCACAAGCCCCATCCCTGGTGAGGAAACTGTCTTCACCATCCCCAGTGCAGAAATCATAATAAAAAAGATGTACATTTTTTAACCCATTGCTTTTATTATCCCCCTAATCTCACCCTATCCATCCTGCACACATCCAGTGTCCTCTTTCTTAGCATGATTTTTTTCTCTGAAAGGAATGCCTCTACTTCTCCACTGTAAGGTAAAATCTTCCTTATCTTTCAAGCTCTATCTCAAATGACACCTTCTCTGCAAAAGCCTTCCCTGGCTCCATCATACAGAATCAAAAACTGCCTGCCTTGTTCTTTGTCCATGTTATATTTATATTTAGTTGAAAGAGGAATTATAGACTGTAAAACTCAAATAGACATTTCTATTCACCAACTAATTGCTTGATTTACTCCCTGACTTTCTTCAGATTAAACCAAAGAGATGCAGAGTGCTTCTCCTATTTCTTCCAGAGAAGGCATAAGTATTTGGGATGAGGCCAAACTCTCAGCACCCCAGACAAGAGATTTTCTTACCCTGAACTCCTTCTACAACCAACTCCCAGATGAGGATTTGCAGAATGTTCTTAGCTTGTGGGAACTCAAGAGAAAAAGTCTTCAGAGAGGAAATGAGATAAACATAGAAATAGAGACACAATGTTGTCTTAAATCCTGTTTCCCTAGGAATTTGGACTCAGAGCAGATGTTTGCAAAGCAATGTTCAAGTATGAGAGCAGGAAAATGATGAACTATTCCTGGGCAATCCAAGGAAAATATGAAATGCCGAGTGATGTGCTCAGTTTATTCTGATGATGCAGACGCTTAGACTGTGTTTGGTAGATCCAAAATAAAAACTGCTTTGGCTTCAATAGAGAGAGCTGAAAGGATTACAAGATGATGTTTTCAGCATCAAAAGCTGATATCACCTTTCCCCTTAAACTAAATGACTAATATACATAGATACTGATCCCAGTATTTCATTATTCAAAAAGTCTATCTTCTTCCTTCATTTACTCATTCAAAAAATTCCTAACAACCCTAAAATGTCGTGTGAGGTGATGGAGATGCAGCACTTGACCTCACTTTCCTTACAGTTTAGTGTAAGGAAACTAATGATCTCAAAATAACTACAGGATTGCAGTTATGATCAGTGGCATGAAATAGAGGCAAAGGAAGCAATAATTTTATATAACTAGGGGGTTAACCAAGTTCAGAGGTGGGGAGAAAGAAACAAGAACACCCTCCCTGGGAAAGGATAGTGAACCTGAGATTGAACCATGAATAGATTCATGCAGATAAAGAGCAGGGCAAGAGCATTTTGGGCCACAACAGAAACTTCCAGACAAACTCTAAGATAGAAAGGAGTTTGACAACTTCAAGAAATAAGAGAAAGTCAGCACAGCAATAACAGCAGGTGTTGGGTATAGAGTGGTGTGAGCTGAGGTTGGTAGCGGGGTAGAGACCATATCCATCAAGGCCTTAGACCCATGTTAATGATTGTGGACTTTATCCTGAGAGCACTTTTAGAGCAATTAAGCTGGAGGATGATGTCAGAATTTGCATTTCAAATTTTCTACCTAACAAGGTCCTATCGATATACAAATGCTCAACTTGAATTCCACCTCCTTACTGAATCCCTTAAGCTACTCCTCATACACATACCTCAGCTCTCTCACTGTCCATGGTATCATCTACCTATTCTCTCTCTCTTTTTTTTTTTTTTTTGCTTCACAACCCAATACTTTAAATTATTCTATATTTTTTCAATGTGATAGCCTTACTTGTTTGTGATATGCGAAAATGCCTTAAGAACAGGAATTACAGGCTCAAAGTTAGAAAACAACCTAGCAATCACTTGGCCCAAATATCCATGCAACTAAAAAATGACCTTGAAGCATCTGTGAGAGGACATTATCTTTTTTTATACTTGAATATTTCTCAGTGATGGGACACCTCCTATCTCTGATATCTCTGACTGAAACACTCCACCTAAGACTATTTCTGCCATATGACGTAATAGAAGACTACTATCACATAATGCCATCCTAATTCCTTCTCCCACTGGAAGATGAAAATATGCACTTTCGACTCACTCTAACACTTTCTTCATACTGTCCATAGTGTAATCTTTCTCACATTCAGTTCTGATAACAACATACTCCTTTTTAAACCAAGCTTGTCCAACCCATGGCCCGCAGACTGCATGTGGCCCAGGACAGCTTTGAATGTAGCCCAGCGCAAATTTGTAAACATTCTTAAAACATTTGTTTGCAATTTTTCCTTTTTTAGCTTGTCAGCTATCCTTAGTGTTAGTGTATTTTATGTGTGGCCCAAGACAATTCTTCTTCTTCCAATGTGGTCCAGGGAAGCCAAAGATTGAACACCTCTGTTCTAAGCCCTTTAGTGGTAGATGCATATACCAACTTAATTGGCGAATTGGCACCACATTTTCCAGAATACGTTTTACTGAATACTTTAGAACGAGCAGAGCCAGAAGGCATATTTTGTAGTTTGGAAGGCAGAACCGAAGAAACATTCATATTCATTTTACCTTTGGAAGATTATTACATGGCCCAAGGTATGCTCGGTGGTTAATTTTATGTGTTGACTTGACTTGGAGCATAGGTTGTCCAGACATTTGGACAAACATTATTCTAGATGATTCTGTGAGGGTGACTCTGGGTGAGATTAACATTTGAATCAGTACACTGAGTAAAGCAGATTGCCCTCTCTAATGTGGGTGGGCCCCACCCAATCAGTTGAAGGCCTGAATAGAACAAACAGGCTGACCCTCCCTCTAGTAAGACGGAACTCCTCCTACCCAAATGCCTTCAGGCTGGGGCATTTTTTTTTTTTCCTGCTTTCAGACTAACTGATGCTTCAGCTATTCCTGGATCTCCAGCCTGCCAACCTTCAGATTGAAACTACACCATCAGTTCCCTCGGTCTCCAGTTTCTCACTGCAGATCTTGGCCCCTGTCAGCCTCCATAATCACATGAGCCAATTTCTTATAATAAATCTCTTTCTATATATACATATTCATCTTGTTGGTTCTGTTTCCTTAAAGAACTTGGACTAAAACACATCTCATGCATGTTGTGCTTGTCTGTTGACTCACTTAGTTGTTGTGGGGTCACAGCCAGGCCTACAAACTCCTCCAGCTTTCATAAATCTCCTCCTTTAGCTTCTCCCATGCCTGGAACAGGTGTGCCTGGCCAGGACAAAGGATGTCAGCTTCTCTTGCCAAACACTCCCTTTTCAAACTTGAAGACTGGAGGCAGTGAGAGACGGACGTGATTCTCAGCCAGTACACCCGTGGATGGCAGTTCATCCTCACAGGTTTCAGTTTATTCTTGCCTTCTCCATCTCATCTCCATCTTCCCTTCCTAACTGCCCACCCTGCTGACTTCAGGTTTCATCCACAGTCACAGAAGCAAGACCTCACTGTATATGACCATATAACAAGCTCCCACAATTGCATAAGGTCAAGTCCCTATAATAAATACTCTGCTTCTCTGACCAAACCATGACTGATGTACACCTCAGTGGTTTCCCTTAATGCATAAAGATCAATGCCTTATGTGCATGAATGTGGTCTAGAGAAGTGGCTGCATGGTAGGATCCACTTGCCCTTTTTGAATCATTACAGACGTCTCTTCTTCTCACACTCTTCTCTTCAGCCACAATGACTTTTTATTTTCTTTTTCCTTAAGTGTATCCACACAACAGCTTCCATATTTACACACATGATTTTCTTTCTGCCCCAAATATTATTTTTGTCAGTTTGTGAATTCTTCAGGTCTTAATGTAGACATCACTTCCCAGAGAAGTCTCCCAGTAGTCTATGGAATTAGGTAATTATCTCTTCATAAGTTCCCATAGCACCCCATAGCATATCACCTTAACATTGTAATGATTTATGTAAGTATTTATAATATTAAGTACTTATCTTTGTAAATGGCCATGTCTAGTTTTTCTTACTGCAGCTCCTCACAGCATCCAAACGCCCAGTCCCTGGTACTGACTGAACAACTGTAGATGGTTATACCATTCTCTAAAATTCTTCTCATTTCCTGAACAAACCAAGCATGCATCATTCAGCTCTTCATAGTGAGTTCTATTTATCCTTCTTTCTCTATTGTGACACATCATGGACTTACTAATTACATTTGGTTGAATACTCATTTCATGATGAGAGTCGGACCTTTTTTTTTTCCTAATTAACTTGGTCTTCCAATCAGTCAAGTTACTAAATATTTGAGCAGAAAAACATATGTTGGTAATTTACTCAATCCAAGCTCACAAATTCATCGGCAACTCTCCCAAGTTCTTCCCACCTATGTGACCTTGGATAGTAGCTATGCTGACTTCACTGGGAATGTTATGGAAATAGTATTGCTGTATTGCCTGTTTTCCTGATGATTCAAAAATGCATTTTAGGGAGGAACATGAAAGAAGTACGACTGTGGCTCACTTATCAACCACTTTAATACTCTGTGATTATTCGTAGCAACCATACTTTATTTCTTCCATTTCACTTTTTAATTGCGATCTTCAATAGAATGCCTAAATTCCAAATTGCTTTAGTTAGAGTGTTTCCGGGAGGGGTATAATTGAGTAGAGAGTTTATGGTTTCAGAAATTTTGAAAGAAGAAATTGTATAACCTTTTCAACATGTCTTCTATTTTCTGTTTTTTCCTCTTCTTGATTTCTTATACTCATGTTTCAAGGGATTTCTTTAAAAAAAAAAAAAAAGCAATTGCTTTCTAGACGTTAACCATTGGGGAGCTTGAAAAAACCTTCCAGATGGAATATATATATGAAAAATCTCATCTCAATGAAAAATAAATCCCCCAAATAGAGGCATGTAATGAAACACCTAATTCACTCCAACTACACTGGTCATATTGCTGCAATATTATAATGCCAGATGACTCTTTTAGCACCATGGACAACAGCTGGCCTTCCATCAGGAATGTCTAAAAATGAATGCAATGCTATCTCTTTCCAATAGAAATTTGGCTAGTATTTGAGGTCCATTGAATGGCACACTCCTCATAGTCATGCTAAGCAATTAGAGATTTTTAATAAGAAGCTTTAAAAAGCCTTTTATTCTGTTTACTCTCTGGAAATCTGGATTTCTACATTGCTACATGACATCATTGAACACTGAAAAAGATCTCTCAAAAGTCATCCAATTGCAACACCAACAATCATTTTCTCAGTCTTTAAGTTCTATGACCTCTCTGAAAATTTGTCATAGTGATTATGCCCTATAGGGCAGAATTTTTTCCCTTTTTCTTTTTTCCCCCACCATCATAACATATTATTGTTAATCTATAGTCTCTTCCCAACTCCTTTTTGCCTTTTTTTTTTTTTTTTTTTTTTTGACAGGATCTCTCTCTGCTACTCACAGGCTGGAATGCAGTGGCATGATCTCAGCTCACTGCAACCTCTGCCTCTCAGACTCAAGTGATTCTCCTGCCTCAGCCTTCTGAGTACCTGAGTTTACAGACATGCACCACCGTGCCTGGCTGATTTTTCTATTTTTAATAGACGGGGTTTCACCATGTTGCCCAGGCTGGTCTTGAACTCCTGACCTCAAGTGATCCACCAGCCTCGGCCTCCCAGAGTGCTGGGATTACAAGTGTGAGCTGCTGTGCTCAGTCCTGTTTTGCTTGTTTTTACCTTTTAAATACATTTTTCTTCCACAAAGCACATTATTTTCATTAATTTCTTAAAATTACACTAATATTCTTTTCTTTGAAAATCCCTTCATTATGTTAAGTGAAATAAGCCAGGCACAGAAAGACAAACATCACAGGTTCTCACTTATCCATGAGAGCTGAAAATTATAAGAATTGAATTCATGGAGGTAGAGAGGAGCAGGGTGGTTATCTGAGGCTGGGAAGCATAGTTGGGGGTGGGGGATATGGGAAAGAGGGGATGGTTAATGGGTACAAAAATAGTTAAAGAACAAATAAGACATAGTATTTGTTGGCACAGCAAGGTGACTATAGTAAAAAAGAATTTAATTAATTGTTCAATTTAAAGTAACTAAAAGAGTATAACTGGATTATTTGAAACACAAAGGGTAAATTCTTGAGGTGACAGATACCCTATTTTCCCTGATATAATTATTACACACTGCCTGCTTCTATCAAAATATCTCATGTAACCTATACATACATACACCTACTATGTACCCACAAAAAAATTTTTTTTACAAAGAAAATCCCTTCCAGGACCATTACCTCTGTAGAGGTGACACTGAAATCTCTTTTTCTATTTCTGACGATCCTCCTAAGCTATAAGTTTTCATATTTCCAACAACCTGCTAGATCCTTTAAATCGGGTGTGGCTGATACCTCAAATATGTCTGAAATGAAACTTATTCATATTCTCTTTAAAATTCTGCAACTCTTTCTTTGCCTCTTAATTACATTTTTTGTAGTGCTTTCCTCCTTTAGATAAACTCATTTTAGCACCTAGAAGTTATTCTTTACTTCTTTCTTTCACAACTAAACAAGGGTCAAGTTCTTTTCATGTGACCCCAACAATAAGACTGTCTGTGCTAAGCAAAACAATTCATTACTTACCCAGTTGTCATAATCGCACTGTTGTATCTGGCTCCAAGGCTGGAGAGCATCTCTATTTCACAAAAGAAGTTCCATACGCCCATTTCAGTGCTGCTACCCTATGTCAGGGTTCATTTTCTTTTGCCTCTTGCCTGTTCTTTTGAAGTAAATCAGTATAATAGAAGGAACTCAAGCCAAAAGCCCCACCAGTGTGAGTTTTAACATTGCCTCTTACACTAACTACCACTGTGTGAATTCTGATGGCATCTAAGTTGTCCTAGATATAAAAATAAGGGTGAGTATAAAACTGTCACAGATTTGTTGTGAGAATAAAATGAGTTGACATGTGCAAAGTGATTAGCCATGCTCCTAGCACAGAGTAGGACTTCAACAAATATTAGTTACCTTCTCTTTCTCATCCTAACATGGATCTCTGTTACCAGTCCTTCCATTCTAATCCATATTAAATAGTATTGCTTAATTGATCTTTTCATACTGCTCTTCTAATAGTTCTATTACTGTCCCACTGACTGCAGAAAGCTCAAATTCCTTAACTCAGCATTCAAAGTTATCATTTAACTGCCCCCAATCTACACTTCCAACATAATTTCCCATTCTACTTTGTTGAAACTACAGGGAATACCACCCTGAACCTTGCATTTCCTGACATCAGGCCTGTTCAAGCTATTTTTTCTTTCTTTTTGTTTTTTTAAAGGAGGGATACCTTTCACATCTCCAAATACATGTTTTAAGTTCTAGCTAAAAACTCTCTCTTTTATTATTATATTGAAGATCCCTCAGCTAAATAGGATTTCTTTTTATTCCAAATTTCCATAGCGACTTAAATATATTTTTCATACAGTACTGATTACACTTCAGTTTGTTAACTACATATTTATGGTATTTGTTTTATATTCCTTGCTGAACAACCTGTTTTTTAAAGATAGGAAGCACATGTAAACCATACTCATATTACCAACAGTACCTAACATAATGTTTTCTGCATTGTAAGTATTCAATAAATATTTGTTATAACATGAATATCCTGTCAGTTATCATCACATTTGCATAGCTACCTCATTAGCGAGAAACCTTTGAAATCAAGAAACAGTCCAAATGATGACATATTTGAAGTATAATATCTGTTATACCTGTAAAGACTCATATTCACTATAAAGAAGTCCAGTAATTTAAGCAATGAATTTTTGACTGCCGCCATTCTCAAATCATTATGGTCCTGACTCTGATTGGTTTTATGTATGTATGTATATGTGTGTATACACACGTATGTATATATACATATATGTATATGACCTTCCTTCTGCTCCTTCCTTTCCTGGGTAATTGAATTAGACTTATTATGTTAAATAGATGTGTTTCCTAACCTAGGAGCCAGATGTAAACCCTAGTGCATGATAAAAATATCATAAAGGGGAAGCATGTTTACTTTCTCCTATGGGGAATGAAATACAGATAAATAATGAATTGCTTTGCTTAGCATGGGCAGTGTTATTATTGCTTTTATTTTTGAAATGTCATTAGAAACAATGGAATCAAAAAGCTCTATAGATGGAAGTATCAAGTTATTAAACTCATAATTCCAACTCTCCTAGTAATATTCCTTCTCCACACGTATCCCCTTGTCATAAGGGTGGTGATGGTATTTTTGTGGGAAGAAGATTGAATTGAGAAAGGGGACTGGTAAGTTTTATTTATGAAATTTTGGTAAGACAATCTCTCTTCAGACAAAGTTGGACTGACACTTGGTCTGGCTCTATAGAAAGGTTATATTTTATGAGCAATAAAATATCCTAGGATTCTGATTGGTCCATATTTTCATGTAACCCCATGACATCCAAAGGTCCACAGATATGGACATGAGGGTTTAGTTGCTGTAGCAGAAGGTATTAAGAAAGGTACAAACATACATTAAGTCAGTGCAGGGTGGTGTTTAGAGCTGGATAAAGAGAAGGAGGAGAAAATTACCTCACCCTTGCAATCTTGTTTTCTTTTCTGCTGATGTACAGATAACAATGACTAAGAGGCAAGGCCTATGGGACAGTCATTGACAGCATGAGAAATTCAGAAGTGTGTGAGGAGTTTGAAAACACTTTTGTTGAGACATTTTTTGTTTTTTATTTTAATTTGTATTTATTTATTTAACTTTTATTTTAGGTTTAGGGGTACATGTGAAGGTTTGTTACATAGGTAAACATATGTCACAGGGATTTGTTGTAGAGTTTATTTCATCACCAAGGTATTCAGCTCCTCTCCCTCCTTCCACCCTCCCCCTTGAGGTAGACCCCGGTGTCTGTTGCTTCCTTCTTTGTGTTTATAAGTTCTTAGTTCTTACCATTTAGCTCTCATGTATAAGTGGGAGCCAGCTCAATATCCCATGGCTCCTAAAGGTCACTGGACTATCAAACGAGCCTTTTCTTTTTCTTTGTGCTGCCTTATTTTGGTCCAGGAATCACCTTCTGTTTAGGATATGCATTTATCTTAGGGATGGGTAGAGACAATGCAGGCTTGGTTAGAGAAGATCTGCACACTGGACTTAAGTGGGCCAAAGATAGAGAGGACCATGTTATTAGGCTTTTTCTAGGTGGCCCAGGCCTATCCCTAGGGCAGGAAATGAAACCAGAATTCAAGGCAGATCCTCCAACAAGAACTATTAACGTTTCATTTTTCTAGAACTTATCTTTCACTATAGACTAATGGTTAATAGATAGGTTCAAAAGGAATCCTGCCATGTTTTTTGAATCCTGAGTCTTCCACTAAATAGCTGTGTGGCCTTGGTCAAGTCATTTAACCTCTCTGAGCTTCAGTTTCTGCAACTGTAACATGGAAATAATACTAGCCACCTAATTCTGTGAGTTACTGTGAGGATTAAATAAGTTAATTTATACAAATCACTGGGAACAGTGTCTAATTCTCAGAAAGTTCCATTAAATGTCTGCTTTTTTAGTTATTTCCTTGCTCACTGTTACTTGATAGTAGTTGGTTGGAGCTCAAAAGGATGAGGGCACCTGATTTCCAAACATATTATAAAGCAATTATAATCAAAACAGCATGATACTGGCATAAAAGCAGACACATGGACCAATAGGATAGAATAGATTTCCCAGAAATAAACCTACATATCTGTGATCAGTTGATTTTCAACAACGGTGCCAAGAACACACAATGTGGAAAAGATAGTCTCTTCAATAAATGGTGCTGGGAAAACTGGATATCCACATGCATAATAATGAAACTCAATCCTCTCTCACAGCAAACAAAATAATCACCTCAAAATGGATTAAATAATTCAATATAAGGTCTGAAACTGTGAAATTACTAGAAAAAAATAAATAGGGAAAAGATTCACAACATTGATTTGGGGAACAATTTTTTTTATATGAGCACAAGCAACAAAGGCAAAAATAAACAAATGGGATGGCATCAAACTAAAAGGCTTCTGCACAGCAAAGGAAACAATTAACAAAGTGAAGAGACAACCCACGGAATGGGAGAAAATATTTGCAAAACATGTACCTGATAAGGAGTTAGTATTCAAAATATAAAAAACCTAGACAACTCAATGGCAAGAAAACAAATAACCCCAGCAAAGAACTTGAACAGATATTTTTCAAAAACGGGTATACAAGAGTGCAAGAGGTACATGAGAAAATGTTCAGCATCACCAATCATTACAGAAATGCAAATAAAAACCACAATGAGATATCCTACATCTGTTAAAATGGCATTTATAAAAAAATGAGGCTGGGCACTGTGGCTCTTGCCTGTAATCCCAACACTTTGGGAGGCCAGGGCAGGAGGACTGCTTGAGGCTAGGAGTTCAAGACCAGCCTGGGTACCATAGCAAGACTCTACCTCTACAAAAAGATTTTAAAAAGAGCCTGACATGGTAGTGTGTGCCTGTAGTTTTAGCTTCTCAGAAGGCTGAGGCAGAAGAATTACTTGAGCCAAAGAGGTCGAGGCTACAGTGAGCTATCATCATGCCATTGCACTTTATCCTGGGTGATAGGGTGAGACCTTGTCTCTAAAATTAAAAAAAAAGCAAAGTTATAACTTTTGGGCAGGAATGTAAACTAGTACAGCCATTATGAAAAAATGATATGGAAGCTTCTCAGAAAAAAGAACTATCACATGATTCAGTAACCCCACTTCTGGGTATATCTTCAAAGGAATTGAAATCTGTATGTCAAAGAGATATCTGCACTCCCATAGTTATTGCAGCATGATTCTCAAAAACCAAGATATAGAATAAACCTGTGTCTACCAACAGATGAATGGATGAAGAAAATGTGGTAAACATAACCAATGGAATACTAGTCAGCCTTTAAAAAGAAGGAAATTTTTTCCTTTGGGACAATGTGGATGAACCTGGAGGACATTACGCTAAGTAAAATAACCCAGGTACAGAAAGATGAATTTCACGTGATCTCACTTACATGTGGAGTCTAAAAAAGTTGAAGTCACAGAAGTAGAGAGGAGAATGATGTTTACCAGAGGCAGGGCAGGTGGAGAGGTGGGGAGGGAGGGAAAGGGGAGTTACTGAGCAAAAGGTACAACATTTCAGGCAGAAGAAACAAGTTTTGAGATTGATTGCACAGGACAGTGACTATAGTCAATAATAATGGATTATATATTTCAGATTAAGAGGAAATTTCAGATGTCTCACCATAAAAATATGTAAATGACATGACGGATATGTTAATTAGCCTGATTTAATCATTCCATATTGTATACGTGTATCAAAATACCACATTGTACTCTATAAATGTATACAATTATGATCTGTCAATTAAAAATAGTAGTAATTTTAAGAATTGAAAAAAGACCAGGGAACAATATAATCCTCCAGCAAAAATCTTTATTACACTTGAATTATCCTTACGACCCTTTGTGTGAGTATGGACTTTCTATAGGTTTATTAAATCAGTAAATCAAAATATATTTGCTAATTTATTTTATTTTGTTTATTTATTTTTTTGAGATGGAGTTTCACTCAGTCATCTAGGTTGGAGTGCAGTGGCGCAATCTCAGCTCACTGCAACCTCCACCTCTCGGGTTCAAGCAATTCTGCTGCCGTAGCCTTCTGAGTAACTGGGACTACAGGTGCGCACCACCACACCTGGCTAATTTTTGTATTTGTTTTGGTAGAGACGGGGTTTCACCATGTTGGCCAGGGTAGTCTGGAACTTCTGACCTCTCAATCCACCTGCCTCAGCCTTCCAAAGTGCTGGGATTACAGGCATGAGCCACCGCAAGCGGCCTATTTGCTAATTTTAGACTCCTCATATCTTGCATTTTACTCAAGGGACATGTTGATGTGCTCTCCCTTGTAATCAACACCAATTAAATAATGATCCTTGGAAACAGAAACAGAAACAGGACACTAATGCATAAATTGGTAACAGTCCATTCATTCTGTGGACATATGGGCTTTAGTTGCAATCTAGCTCTTGGAAAGTGATTTATAATTAAACAATTTTACTTGCCTAGAAAATATTTCAACTAGTGTTGACTTGAGTCATAATATTTGGAAAGCACTACTGAAAAAAATTGTGTTGTATGCAAGTGAAACTAAGTCTACCTGACATTAAAACAATGGAGGCATGGACAATCGATTAAAGGGTGTGGTCAGTTGTATCCTTAGTATGGCCTTTGAGGTAACTTAATCCACATTTCCTTAATTATCATGATAATTAGGCTAGTCTCTGGATTTAGGCTGAATGATGTGGGTAATGGTGGCAGAAGCCGTTTCCTGAGGGCAGATTTACACTCTCATCTTGGCAGAATCAACTATTTGCTTTGTGATTGTGGAAACATTTGGAGAGAAACATTAATTTTCCATCCATTAACTTTGGTGGATATGAACACCCTAGAGGGAAAAATGTGTGAAGCCGCTTAACAACCTTTTGACTGTTAGGAAGGTAAAAATGTTTTGAAAATATTTTCCTTTGCAAAGGAAAAAAATAGAGAAAAACCTCAACTATTCAATCAGGGAAGAGTCTGTCTTTCACCAAGGTTTTTGTAAATGTTTGCACCTTCTCAAAATGCAACACTTTTGTGGAGGCATGACCTATTTGATTTATTTCCTACCTAGGCATAAATTAACCTGATAGTCCAGATACTTACTAAGAGGATTGCTTTTTTTTAATCATACATTATTTTTTCTCCGTAGGTCAGATACATTATGCTAATGGTGATTCAGTAAAGGAGAATATTGTGGATTGAAAAGGGAGAAAGTAAGTGGATGAAAAAATAAAAGTGATTTTATTTTTGCATCACAATCTTTAGGAGAACTAAAGCTAAGTTCAAATCAATAGAATCTTGGAAGTGAGTTTGTATATATTGGAAAAGAAGCAGCCATGGTGAGCAAAGATGGGGCAATAGAGGCAGTCAGATGATCTCTGGGTGCTGGGCTGGAATTAATCAAGTTGAAGGTAAAGCCGCATAATCCTGAGTACTTGTTTATTCCGCCAACAAATAAATGCAGCATCATCAAATAGCTAGTGTATGCTAAGCCCTGTGCCAGACACACAAAGAATATTTAGCTAAGGAAGAAAGATGTGGCCCCTTGTTGCCCTAGAACTTATAGTATAGAGAGGATCACAGAAATTAAACAAGTAACTAAATACACAATAAAATAATAAAAATTAGGATGAATGCTGCAGAGAAGGAACTGCATAAGAATATAAACCAGAATGGTCTGGTCCAATCAAGGAGATCAGGAGAAATTCCTTGACAAAGGGATGTGAAATTTGAGCTTGAGAGGTTCTTAAGTATGACTGAGTGAATGGGAATATGTGTGGAGGTTCCCAAGGGTTGTGGTTAAAAGGGAAAGAGAATCTGAAAGCTCCAGGGAAAGAGAGATCCATGCAAAGGTACTGGGGCAGAGAGGAACTTTGAATATGGGAAATTCAGAAGATGGAAGAAAGTGAAGGGAGAGAGAGGGATGAGAAGTGGTCTAAGAGGGAGGTAAGGCTAAAGAATGCAAGGCCCTATCGGTCAGTCAAAATAAGGATTTTGGGCCAGCACTGGGGAGACTTTGGAGGGATTTAAGCAGGAGATAGAGATGATCATATTTGTATTTCGAAAAGGGCTCGTTGGTTACGGTGCAAATAATGCATCAAAGGGGGCAATAGCTGCTACAGAAAAGCTGGTTAGAAGGCTGTTGCGCAGTTCAAGAAAGAGACAATGGTGACATGGCCAGAGAAAATGGCAATGGGGAAGGAAACAAGTAGAAGGATGGGAGAGATGTTACGAGTGATGAAGGGCCTGATGCTAGAGAAGGTGAATAAAACCCCCTACCTCCACAACCTGCTCCATTCTTCCAAAAATACAAGTAAGCTTTCCTTCTAATTTGGCTAAACTAAGTATATTAATGAATTTTACCCAGGCTTTTTCCCAGCTAAGTTATTCTGCGTGCCTGGAACCACAACATACCAGGAGACAGACACTCAACACACTGAATACTAATGCACTTTCCATTTTCTTTTGCCTTTACTGGTTGGTACAAAATTAAAAGTAAGCTCTCTGCTATCAGGAATGGCCAAGGAATAAAAAATGTTCTGGTTACTAGAGAAATGCAAAGCATGCCATATAACTCTTACTGCTTTTCAAAGCTTAGCACACAATATGTAAGAGAGAGCACAATGTATTAAATGAGATGGCAAACAGAGATAAGAAACAGAGTAACTGGGCTGGAATTTAACTTCTACCATGGTACTGGATGTGAAGCCTTGGACAAGTCACCAGACAGGGTAAGAAAGCAGTTAAGAACATGAGTTAACAGAGTCAAAGGATGCCTCATGTGAAACCCTGCTCTGATATTAGTAAACTGTGAACTTGAGCCTTCTTCTTAACCTCTTCAAGACTTTCCAGCCTCATCTGTCAAATGGAGATAAAAATGCCAACTTCTCATGATCATTACAGCAATTAAATTAAATCACACATGTAAAGTGTCAAAAAACTTACCTCTAGCAATTGTTTTTCTCTAAAGTTTTGTTTCTTCATTTGCATGCTAAAGATAGTAATGCTTTATCCACTTAGAGAGTTGTTATAACGGTCCCCAAAGTGACTACATATAAATTTTTTAAAAACAATTTTTAAAGAAATGGTGAAGTCTTGATCCTAATTTTTATGCTATTATTTTGTAGATATACACTAAAGCTGAGGCTTTTTACTTTTTTCTTGGTGAATCAACAGCACTCCAGAATTTTCTAGCTCCTTTAGTCTATTTCTATAGCATTACTATAGTATAGAAGTGACTACTGAAGGTGTATAGAATTGAATTAAATACATACAGACCCCAGGACATATCAAGGAATGTATTTTCTCAAGATAAATCCAGGATATCAGCTTGTTGACTCGTAATGTTTTTCTTTTCACTTTTGCATAAAAGCCAAATGTAGACAGGGCATATTCAAACTTGCCAGATAATAAAGGGTTTTGGTTATAGAATGGCAGGTGAACTAGCTTTTACTGTATTGCCCATGTGCAATTATGGTCTATAAAACATCTCTACTTAATATGTACCTCTGGATATGGACATGTCTAACTTATGGTTCAGTCTATTCAAAGATTGGTTGAAGGGCCCTTCTTGACAATTAGGCAGAGTTGGGGGTCACCAAGTAGATTGATTTGAAAGGCACTGACCATGCCCCCAATGATCCCTCCCACAGCCACACAGTTCCTGAAATTCAATTGTTAAAATTAATTCCTTTAGGCCTTGAGAGGATTTCGGCAATAGAAGTAATAAAATGCAAGCGCAGAAAGTACCTGAGAGGTTATTTGATTCAACAACCTTATTTTGTAGGTGAGCAAACTGAGGTCCAACAGGAAGACTCTCCCTTTCCTCCAAGGTCAAATGCTAAATTAGCCTAAACATCCAGGACATTGGCATCCTGTCTGGCCAGCATTCTCCTGACTAGACAACTTTCCTGATGTTCAGATGTCCCAGGAAGCAGAAGGAGTCCTCCTCCTGCCTTCATCTCTGGAAAAGTCAGAACTTCAGCTTATTCCTTGACTATTTTTGGTGCTCCAACTGTCCTGAGGACCAAGATGCTGATGTTTTATGTTTCTTTAAAAGAGAGAGCCCAACTTGCTGAAACATAAAAATTAAAAAATCACAAATACAACAGCTTTTATAAAACAGACTATCTGGCAGGAAATGCATTCCCCTGAAGGGGAAATGGGATTAAACAAGTGATGAGGCAAAGGCATGAATCAGCAGTGATCGTTTTTAAACTGAGAAGTGGACGTGTTTATGCTCTGCAGAACGAAACGGCAGGTTAACTGTTATCAAATGTAAAAACACATTTCCTCTGTGAGTGCCGAAATGTAGTCTTGTCTGCACATCTACGATGAAGTGGAGAAATACAGAGAATCTGTCAGTAATTGAGTGGAGAGGTAAGGTCTACCAAATAATAACAGTTAAGGTATTGAACACCTACTATGTGCTAAGAACCCTGGGTACAGGACCTTTAATTGTTGCAACAACTCTATGAAGCTTACATTCTTATTATTCCCATTTCACAGATGAGAAAACTAAGGCTCAGAAGCTTGACCAAAGTCACTGCGTTAATAGATGCCAGAAAAGGATCTGAAACCAGATCAATTTCCAAAATCCAGTAATTTGAATGGCCTCCAAATCAACAGTCACGCACTCTCTGGTCTTCTATCTCTAAGTCTTATTTGAACAAACCATTCCATTCTTGGCTATGCCTCACAAACTCTGGGTCTCGGTTTCTTCATATCTTAAATGGATATTGTAAAGATAAAATGAGATCATGGATGTAAAAACATTTATAGGTAGATGGCGTGTGGTGCAGATATGACTTTTAATAACTATTGTTTTCGTAACTGCAATATTTGTGGGCATAGCTCATTAAGAAAAAGATTGGCATATGAAAAATGTGTGTGTGTGTGTGTGTGTGTGTGTACATTTTGAGGATAAATTAGAAAATCCTTTGAAAAGGTTTTTATAATAATCATTAAGTAATGTGAGTAATGGCTTCTGTAAAAAGAGAAGCATTTAGGTATTTAATAAATGATATTTTTCTGGATACTACTTTTTTTATTAGTCTTATAGGCAAAACTGCACAATATTCAGTGCTTATCCAAAGGCTATTTCTTGGAAAGTCTATAGTCACATAATAAAAACAGGTTTTGAATAGTGATGAAAATAGAAATAACATTTATTAAGAACTTATGCTATGATAATGACACCACTAACAAGCAAGGGACAGAAATGTGACTAAAGTCAGTTTAAGCCAAAGAGGAAATACATTGATTCACATAACTGAGAAGTCCAGTGATAGTTATGAGTGGCTTCAGGAACAACTGCATCCAGGGCCTTGGTGATGTCACTAGGACTTCATCTTGCTCCTTCACTCACTTGGAACAGCGGATATGTTTGCCAGCTAAGGCAGAAGACTCACAACGCATCGATTCAGTGATTCTGGTGCAGAGGAACTTCGTCAACAGTTGTTGACAAAGGAAAGAACTAATGGTAGACACTGATTACTTAGCTTGGTCACATGCCCATGTCCCAGTGAATCACTGTTGCTAATGAGATGGTGTCCTCTGATGATCAAGACTGGGTATTTCATAAATAAATTTAGAAAACATTTAACCTACAGGAAAATATTCAATTTATAAGTGAGATATAGCTGCGGTAAGGGAAGGAATTTTTACTTTTCTTAGTATACAGACTAATCAACAAAATTCAAGGGAGAGGAATGTGCCAGAGAAAGAGCCTTATGCTGGGGGTAACTTGGCTCTGCTCCTAACTAGCTGTATGACTTAGAGCAAATCCCTCTGCCTCTCTGAACCTTATGTTTTCATCTTTTATTGGGTTAAATGCTAGCTCAGGTCTACTCAAGTCAAAGTTCTACGAAATGACCAGCACATTCTGCTTATCTCTACTTAGCCTGAAAATGTAGGAGGCAAGTGGTCCCATTCATATAACAAACATCTGTTTGTCCCCACTGCAAAAAAAAGGCAACATACAAAGCTCTGAAGGGGTCCCCAAGATAAAGAAGACGATGTCTGGTTGTGCTGATTGCTGGTACAGAGGAATTGTAAAGCCCCACAAGAGAGCCATTCACATGGAAAAGTTTCCTGTCCATGGTCATTTTCAGTAAAGATATAAAAGAATCTCTATTCATCTTCTCCCTTATTATTTCCTTTCTTCACAAACAATTGAAAGGCAAGAACAAGAAGCAGCATTTCCAAGAGTGAGTTGCTAGGCAAGGAAGAAAGAAGTATCTCTGTCTTCTTCCAACCTGCAGAGAGCATTGCTGTCTTCCCAGCAGGTATAGCAGGAAGCAGGCAAGTTAGCCGAGCACAGCTGGCCCCCCTTGCTTTGAAAAATCATTGCTGAAGTCATCAGTTAAAGTGGACCAGGAAAATCGCAGGCCTGATTATTGCAGGTGTCAGTCTGGAAAAAAAAAATCCTGGTCCCTTTCCTCCTCTTTTCTTTCTGTACCCATTCTTCTTCTTTTCAAGTGTCTCCTTTAAGTACGTGCTTTGCCTTCTTGCTGTTTCCCTTCCCACTGTCCCTTCCTCTCTCGTCCTGCTTCTCTCTCTCGTTTTCTCCCTTCTCTCTTTCTTTCTCTCCCTCCTTTCTTCCCTCCCTCTTTCTCTTCTCTCAGTTTCCCTGACCTTTCCATTTTCAGTCTTTCCCTTTTCTATTTCCCACACCTTAATTTCTTCGTTCTGCACTCACAATACGTTTTCTCGCTCTATCCATCCCTTAAATATAATTCCTGCTATCTATTATGTCACTGCATTTCTTAAAGTGGTGCTTAACCTAAGACACTTATCACTGATGGCAATCAGTGAGTTAATATGGGAATTTGGTGGATGGAATTTTCTTTAATCAATATCTTTTATATTTTCTAAGATATTTCCATTCCTTACAGTTTCACAAAGCCAAAACCTCTTTACTCTCCTTTACTTAAAAGGAGCCTCTCTCATGCTCAGTGGGTGTATATTACACTTCGTGAATGCAGACACTACATGTTGAATCTTATCAGGCAGGGGGAAGCCCGGGGGTTCCAAAACCAGAAAAAATTAATCTGATCTACAATTACTACTTTAATGGTGGGTAATGGCACACAAATGTGTGCATGAATTTGCTATTTCCTTTGTGGAAAATCAGTTGGGGTAAATCTTCTTTATGGAATTTGCCCACAGAAAAGGAAAGCAACGATCCAAAGATCTTTTATGACAACTTCCATTCATTGGTAGACTCTGGTTTAGACATTGACAAGTAACTGTCACATACATTATCTTATGCAGTTCTCACAATTATCCTATGAATAGGTATATGTATTTTTCCCATCTTATAGAAAAGAAAACTAAGATTTGATGAGTTTAGGAATCTGTTCAATGTCAGGCAATTAGGATATGGTAGAAGAAAAAGATAATCACTCATCTATACGGTCTTTATAATTGACTTTTAGCTTTGAATTAAAATGGAAAGAAAACTGCAGTCTCAAATTGGACTGAATGACTGAATCAGAAAGAGGCTCTGGGTAGAGAGCCACGATTCAAATGACCCTGCCTGATGTTTAAGGCTGAAGTCATGTGTTCTCAGGCTCTGGAGGGCAGCAGGCAGGGCCTGAGCTTTTGGGCTCATAGAATCTGGCTTCCAACCCAGATTCAACCACATACTACCCATGAGATCCTGAGCAAGTCAATTCTCTGTTCTTCCCCTACACAAAGGTTATACAATGTCATGCAGAGTATCTACGGGGCTTTTTTAATTTGAATGCTCCTGGGGACATCAAAATATTTTGCAATCTTTTCAGTAGTTACTTGTGCTACTATACAAATATAGAGACTGAGGGGTTAAAAAATGTAGAGGATGTTCTCCCAGGAGTTAGTGATGGAATCAAGACTGAGCTTCAGGTCTCTCGACCACTTGACCAGAGACCATTCCTCACTCCCCATTCTGATAACTTAAAGGACAGTACCTGTGCAATTTGGCAGAGCGAAAATGCATGTCCAGCATTGAGTCTCTCACTCTTTTCGCCCTTCCTGGTCGCCAATGACCTCATCTCTCCCAAGTCCGATGACTGTATTCAGTTTTTCATCTTACAAAAGCTCTATTGTATTTGATGCTGGATCAATCTCCCTTTTGAAACTCTTCACCTCAGCTTCTGTAACCCAGTACTTCCTTTGTTCTCCTCTTGCTTCTTGGACCCCTCCTTTCCTGCATTTGTCAGGGATCCAGTTCCTCTGCCTACGCCTTACACATCAGCTGCCTGAGTTTTGCTCTTGATTTCTTGCTCATTTCTCCTGGCTGCCATACTCCTGGCTGATTTTATCCATTTACACTGTGTCAACTCCCGATAACATCCTGATGAGCCCCCAACTTTAAACCTCAATCTGCACTTTCTCCTGCACCCCAGAATTATATGCCAGATGCCTCAAACTCAGCATGTCCCAAAGTGGACTTACCTTATCTCCCATTCCCTGCCCCCATTCCTGGTTTTTCTCTTTCTTCTCTCTCACACCTGAAGGCACTGTTCTTTGTACTGTCACCCAAGCAGAACACAAATATATCCCTTGACACTGCCCACTTCTTTTCCTGGACCCACATATCCAAACTATGTTCATTTTTAAACATTTGCTACTTGAATCCCTGTTTTGTCACCACACCTTCTGTGTCCCTAATCCAAGCCCTCTTACATAGTGGTTCATCTGCATCCTTGCATCAGCCTCCACAGCAGCCTCTATCATGAAAAGCACACCTTGGATTCTCCTCCTTCTAGCCCTTTAGTGGCCTCTGTTTGACTATAAGACAATGTCTGAATTCCTTGGCATTGCTCACCCCACACTATCAAGGCTCTGCTCACCCCTTCACTCACACTACATCTAACTCTCTGTTTTCCACTGTAATCTCCGGCAGCAACATGCTTTCACACCTCAAAGCTTTTGTTTTGTCTGCAAATATTCCCTACCAATCCTCATCCTCCTTATCCCTGGAGATATGGGAGGTGCTTGTGAACCTCCCTCCACCACCTTCCCCCAGGCTTGGTTAGGTGCTCTTCCTCCACGGCTGTTTACCACCTTGGACACAAGTCTATTGTTACCCTCTTTGCATTTTATTATAATTGTCTGTTCACACCCATCTCTTTCATTAGAGTGTAAACCCCCTGAAGGGAAAGACTGTGTCTTTACAACTTGAATCTCTGGAGCTACAATAGTGCCAGGTACAGAATATCAATGATATATGCTCCGTATATATGTAAATGAATTGATTCTGGCTCTTTTCTCACTACTTGTATGTTGTGTGGCCTCAAGCCAGTTGCCAAGCCTTAGTTTTCTCCTCCGTAAAATGAGGATAATGAATTGGATCGCTTGAGATTGTATGAGGACCAAATGAAATTAGAACAATAGTATACACGCTCATTTTTATTGGGACCCTACTGTGGACCAAGCATTGTCTTAAATGTTTTACAAGTATTTAAATCGTCATAACAACCCTGTAAGGTAGATGTTTTATTATCATCCCAGTAGCATAGGAGAGGAGACTGAGGCCCAGAAAAATAAATCAGCTTGCCCACGGATACGATGCTAGTGACAGGTGGAGCTCAGGTAGTCTGCTATAATGCCCTGACTCCTAAACAATGGTCCCTATTGTCTCAGACACCTGTGTGTAGTATTTATAAAAGTGCCTGGCACATAATAGCAGTAAATAAACAAATGAATTGGTTTTGTCCATTGCCACCTTGATGGACTGGCTTTAGCCACTTCTACTTTCTTTTCTACCTGACAGCACTCAGCAGATAATCTGCCTCCTATAATAGCCCAGGTTCCATATAAAATAGACCCTACATCAAAGGTCAGATGCCTAAGTTAGGGGGAAAAAAGGAAGTAAGCAAAAAAAGAGAAACAGCAAATTCAAGATGTTGCATAGTTGGTGACAACTTCTCAAGAAAACGTAGCCAAATGCTCAGTCATGTTGTGACAGCTCCCATCAGAGTGCACACTATGGAGGCCATGTCAGGGTAGATGAAGGAGAGGGTGTCAGCAGGTGAGGAGACAGAGGTGACAGAAAGGGCTCACCACTGAGCAAGCAGATACAGGTAGACCAAGCTCATCTGGAGCAACATTTAAATTGAGTCTAATGCCCCGCCCTACGGATCCTGTACTTAAGAGTTCATACAACGTAACACTGTGTTTTACCTCCAGTGTGGAGCCAATTACTCTTTCCATGTTCAGTTTTTTCACTGGTAGCATGGAGTAAGAGAGCTTATCTTAGTCCATAACATTGAGTATTTGCTGTTGACACATGGCCTGCAATTGCTAGAAGTTCCTTCCTTTGTCCACACAAGACCCGCACGCGGACTCAGATACACGGACCTTAGCTGACTGAGTCAACAACTGAAGAACTCTTCCTTGGAAACAGCACAACCCAACAACATTGGCCAGGAGACAGAATCTTTTTTTTTTTTTTATTAAAATACATTTTTATTTATGTGAGATGACAGATGTGCATAATTCTTTTATTTTATTGTCATAGAAATTAAGGAGATATATTTGATCATGATATTCTTGTTTGTTTACATGAGATTGCAGAGCTGACTTTTTTTTTATTATTATACTTTAAGTTTTAGGGTACATGTGCACATTGTGCAGGTTAGTTACATATATCTACAACTATCTGATCTTTGACAAACCTGAGAAAAACAAGCAATGGGGAAAGGATTCCCTATTTAATAAATGGTGCTGGGAAAACTGGCTAGCCATATGTAGAAAGCTGAAACTGGATCCCTTCCTTACACCTTATACAAAAATCAATTCAAGATGGATTAAAGACTTAAATGTTAGACCTAAAACCATAAAAACCCTAGAAGAAAACCTAGGCATTACCATTCAGGACATAGGCATGGGCAAGGACTTCATGTCCAAAACACCAAAAGCAATGGCAACAAAAGACAAAATTGATAAATGGGATCTAATTAAACTAAAGAGCTTCTGCACAGCAAAAGAAACTACCATCAGAGTGAACAGGCAACCTACAAAATGGGAGAAAATTTTCGCAACCTACTCATCTGACAAAGAGACTGAATCTTTTTTATCTTTTTGTGCGTGTGTGCATGTGTCTGTAAAAAGATTGAGAGAGATAATCTGGTATCTAGAACTCCAATTACAAAAATGATTATCATTTTGAATGACATGGGCTAAGAACCCTGCTAAGGATGTTTTAAAGCCATTATCCTATTTTATTATGATGATGACCCTGCAAAGGAAGCATTATTCTCCCCATTCTATAAATGAGAAAAACTGAGGCTTAGAGAGGTGAAGGAACTCTCCACAGTTCAAGGAGATAATCAGTGGGTCCCAGGGAGAGTCTGTTCTTTCATTCTTCTCCCCTGGCTCAAAGGCAGCTCTGTTTAATAATTCAGCTTAGGACACCACCATTGTAACCCTTCATTAACCCAAGTGTGTTCTTGCCCTTATTTCAGTCCAGCAACTTGGGATTCAGAGAGGTTAACTGAGTTGCAGAAGATCATGCAGCAAACCCGTGCCAGTTTAACCACCACCTGGCCACCTAACATCCATGATACTATTTTGATTTTCTGGAATTAAAGAGAAAGTAGAAAGAGATTGAAATCAAGCCTTGGTCATTTTTAATTTATCATCTTTGTCTGAGAATTTTTACTTAACATTGAAATAGCATTTTCCCTCTTCCCTTCACCTAGAACTGCAAAGCAAGAGCAAGGGAATGGGAGAAAATCTATAAAAACAAGATCCTTGCTGCTTTATGGTAATTAAAAGCAATAAATATTCTTGCCCACAATGCTAAAAATCTCAAATAGCCAGTGGGTCAATACTGTTTCCCTGGTTAGGATGGTAATAAATCTCTATTCTTTTCGAGTCAAAATAAGGACGGGGTTTTATTCATGAATTCTGTGACCTGGTACTGCGACATTTTCAAAACAAACACGCCTGGAATGAAGAGTTTCTCCACAAGTGTGTGTATGTGCCCTCTTCCAACCTGTTTCCTCCACCCACAAAGTGTCTGTGCTGGTGTGGTCTTCTTATTGATGCAATGGCAGTATTTTTCTCCTGAACCATAAGGGCAAAATGACACGAGGCCTCCACTCTTCCTTCTCACCATCACTGTAGCCCAGCACATTTTCTATTCTGATGGAAAACAGAACGATTTAACAGTGTACTTCTCAAGCTCATCATCTTTCTCAAAGGCTGTTGCTTGACACAAAAGACATTGTTATTACTCATTAAGTCAGTGTTTGGCTGGGCATGGTGGCTCACGCCTGTAATCCCAGCACTTTGGGGGGCCGAGGTGGGTGGATCACCTGAGGTTGGGAGTTCGAGACCAGCCTGACCAACATGGAGAAATCTTGTCTCTACTAAAAATACAAAATTAACCAGGCATAGTGGCACATGCCTATAATCCCAGGTACTCGGGAGGCTGAGGCAGGAGATTCGCTTGAACCCGGGAGCCAGAGGTTGCGGTAAGCTGAGATCACGCCATTGCGCTCTGCCCTGGGCCACATCTTTTATTAATATCTTTTTGAAAACGGCTGTTTCCCAAGCTCGAATGGAGCATTGGCTTCATGTTTATCTGTGATCAACACTGTTCATTTAGGAAGATGGATTCTTTCTGGTCTCCTTGTGAGTAGGGGCATAGAGTCAGACTTCCACACAAACCCAGGGAAAGGTGGAGCTCATGTGCTGAGACTTTCCTTCCTGTTGGGGGCTCATTCAAGGGAAGCTGTGTGACCTTCAGGAAATGTTTCATTCTCTGAGCCTAAATTTTCTTCTCTACAAACGAATGGGGTTTTGTGTACTTTTTAAAGTTCCTTCACATTCATTCTGCTATGATCCTATGAAACATGTGCCCTCTGTTTCAACTCCTGCTTGGTAATCAGTCCTGGGAGGAGAGTGGAGATTTGATAAAAGTAGCAGTTTCCCTCAAGTGGAGCTGCTCTGATAAACCTACTTTCCTCCATTTAGCAAGAAGCATAGATCTGCCTCTGCCTCCTTAGAATTGATTGTATATATAAAGCTTATGCTAAGTTCAAGTTGCCTCAAAAACATCACTCCTGTTGGGGTGACTCGGGGGTGACTTTAACATTTAGCTAACACAGCACAATGTGTATCAGGCTAGCTTAAGGATAAACGCATGAATGTTCATAAGACACGCACAAAAACAGCAACATTCCAAAAGGCTTCTGATCCAATTTACACCTACGCAACAATGCAAGTTTTATTTTCTATGGGGGAGAAACACCTTGGAGAATAGGTTTGCTGAATAAGATAGACTTTTTTCATGCCTATTTATTGAATCTCAGGTAAGCTGTGGGATGCTTTATGCTAAAGAGGACTCAGGTAAATAGTGAGGAATGTCAAGAGCAACTGCATATCTGTGAATAACACTATAGAAAAATTGCTGGCTAAAATGAAGACTATCTAGCAAACCTCGTGGCTTGTATGTCACCATTTTCCCAATTCATTATTCAGTGCCACGCTTGTAAATTTGTACCACTTTGCATTAATTTTTTGAGAAACCTAGACTGGTTGAGAAGGAGAAGGAGGGTGCATTGGGTTAGGAAGTCAGGAACAATGGCAGGTCTTAACAATGGATAGAGGGGCATGTTGAAACTCAGAAGCAATACAAGGTCCCTGCACTGGTTGCAAGGAAAAAACTGCACCTGGGTCAGATAATTCAGTATCAGTGGCCAAAATTCACATTGGATCACAGGGCTTGTGGGCAATGATGTGACTCAGCACCTGTACATAGATCTTGGCCAGAGATCTGACTACTTGAAACAAATCCTCAGTGTTTCTATTTATGGAACATGAGTGAGAAGAAACAGGTGATGGAAAGATGGATGGGAGAAGGGAGCACAATGGCACAATTCCATTTCACCTTGCTTTTGGTTCTGTAATCCCATTGTGATAGGAAGGATTCCCAATTTGCCATCTGGCCTCAGTTACTAAGAGAACTTACTTTATTATAAAGGTCAAGAAAGACATACATGGCTATATATATTTTTTAAAGGTTCTGTTCAGTTTCTACTTGGGCTTGTAAGACAAGAAACTAGCATTTAAAGAGATTACAGTACATCTAAAGCACATAGGTGGCTAGTTTTCTAGCATTATTTCAATAAAACTTTATAACATCCCTTAAGAAATGTATTATTAGGGCACTTGACTCCAATCCTGTGACTTTCTAAATACACTCTGCATGCTCTGTGCCCTGAGCTCTGTTGAGGTGGTGGTAAGATTTAAAGTGAGACCCTGCCTCTGGACTGGGAAAAGTAAGATCAGAACTATCAAGGACTATAATCCCAGCACGTTGGGAGGTCGAGGCAGGTGGATCATCTGAGGTCAAGAGTTTGAGTCCAGCCTGGCCCACATGGTGAAATCCCATCTCTACTAAAAATACATAAATTTGCTGGCCATGGTGGTGCACACCTGTAATCCCAGCTACTCGGGAGGCTGAGGCAGGAGAATCCCTTGAACCTGGGAGACGGAGGTTGCAGTGAGCCTAAATCACACCAGCCTGAGGAACAAGAATGAAACTCCATCTCAGAAAAAAAGAGATCAAGGACTGAAAGACGAGACGAAGAGGAACCAAAGGTGAGGAATAATAATTGCTGTAGACTCTGAAGGCTAAGAGGAGCTTGGATTTTTGCTCCCTCATTAGTATCCTATTCTGAGGGATAGAATGAAATTCCTCTATCACATCCATTCTGTAAGTATTGTGTTCTTAATGACTTCAGGAAAGATTTCACTCAACATTCAAGGTGTAACAGATGCTGTTGGTGCCCTGTCCATACCATTCTAGACCTTATCACCTGAGTGCACACTTCTCAGCTTCCAAACACTAGCATCATTTTCTCTTTGCTAAAGGCTTTCTCTGGCCACAAATGACCACTACAGCAGTGCACATCGCAAACCAAATATGCCGGAAATCAACCCCTGCTTCCAGCCCAGGAACATCACTCGACCAAGGGCCAACAGAAGTCAATGTAAATACTCCAGCTTACTTCTGTCCCAAATGGGATAACTTTGAATCCATGCCATACACAGGCTCCCAAATTTGCTCATCTGTATTAAGCTCAAGTTTCCAACAGTAGTAACTTACTTGATAATCACCCTTTAGTAGCTGCTTTCCCTTCCTTGTGTCATCCCCCACTGCTTTGCTAGTGCTTCCTGGAATCACCTCCCCAATAAACCACTTGCACTGTCTCAAAGTCTGCTTCTGGGAGAGCCCACACTAGGGCACCAGGAAAGTCTGTGAGTGTTGCTCAATAGAGAGTGAAAGCAAAAAAAAATAATAATAATAATAGTAACACTCCTGGGGAACTGGCTGCCTGAGGAGGCGCCAGGAGAATGACTCCCAAACCTAGATGGTCATCAGAGCCACCTAGGATGCTGTTATTTAAAAAAAAAAAAAATACACATTCTCAGCCCTTACCTCAGAAAATGTTTCAGTTGGATATGGCTAGAGCCTGAGAGCTAAATAAAGAGCTCTCTGAGTGACTCTAATGCTCAGTCTACTTGGGGAGTGTTTGAGGCAGAATAATGATTTTTCAATAGATAACACAACCTAATCCCTGGAACCTGTGAATATGTTACCTTGAATGGGAAAGGGACATTAAGGTAATATATGGAATTAGGCTTCCTAATCAACAGACCATAAAATAAAGAGAATAGCCTGGCCTATCCAGATGAGCCCAGCGAAGTCACATTTAAGGATCATTAAATGTACATGAGGGAGGCAGAAAAGCCAGACCCAAAGAGATACAAGCATGAGAAAGACTTGGCCAAATGTCACTGCCTTTGGAGACAGAAGAAGGGGACCATGAGCCAAAGAATTCAGGCAGCCTCTAGAAGCTGTAAAGGGCAAGGACATGGATTCTCACCTAGAGCCTGGAACACAGAAACATGGCCTTTTTAGTACCTTAATTGTAGATCACTGAGACCCACTTCAGAATTTTAACCTCCAGAACGGTAATCATAATAACTCATGTCACTTGAATCCACTAAATTTGTGATAATTAGTTACAATAAGAAACTCATACAAGAAGTAATTATCCCAGGGCAGTACTTCTCAAATTTTAATGTACATATGAATTGTCTGGGAATTTTGTAAACTATAGAATCAGCGATAGTAAGTCTAGGGTGAGACTTGTGATTCTCATTTCTAACAAGCTCACAGATGATGCAGATGTTGCCGGTCTGCAGAACACACAAGGAGGAGCAAGGGCAGAGCAGGATTTCTCGACTTCTGCACTATTGACATTTTAACCCAGATCACTCTTTGTTGTCGAGATTGTCCTATGCATTGTAATATGTTTAGCAGCATCTGTAGCCTCCACCTATTAAATGCCAATAGCACCATTACTTTAGTTGTGACAACCAAAAATGTCTCCAGACATTGCCAAAGTCCCCTGGGGTGGGGGCAAAAGTAAGAGTGGCTGAGAACCACTGTTCTAGAAAACCAAACCACCAACCATGAATAAGGAATTGGATAGAGATCAGGGCAGCAGAGCTAAGTTAGAAAATCCACATGAAAAACTATGTGTTGTATTTGTGTTTGCTTTTGTTTTACATATTTTAGGATATAGACATCTGTCAAGAAGAGCAACAATTTTTGCTCCAAAAACAAAAATGAAAATTGACAATTTAGAATAAATGGATGAGTTCCTCAAAAACCATAAACCAGCAAAACTAAACCAAGATGAAAGAGATAATTCAATTCACCCTATAATCATTAAAGAAATTTAATTTATATTTTAAAAGAACCCCAAGAGAAATATTCATGCCTAGATGGTTTCACTTTAGAATCATTCCAAAAATTTTAAAAAGAATTAACATCAACTTTACTTAATATTTGACAGAAAATAGCAGAGGAAAAGCATTTTAAGAGGCTAGTATTACTCTGGTAACAAAACCAAACAAAGATTGTACAAGAAAAGAAAACTATAATACCAATATCTCTCATAAGCTTATACACAAAATCTACAAATTCTTAGCAAATTATACCTGGAAATGTATGAAAGAAATTATAAAGCATGACCAAGTGGGATTTATTCCATAGAAGCAAGATTGGACCCAAACTCAAAAATCAATCAGTATAACCCACCATACTGACAGGCTAAAGAAGAAATATCATATGAGCATATCAATTGATGCAGAAAAAGCATTTGGCAAAATCCATGACTCATTCCTGACTAAAAAAAAAAAAAAATCCCAGAAAAATAGGCATATGGGGGAATGCTCTCAACTTCATAAAGAAACATCTACAAAATCCTATAGAAATCATAAATAATGGTGAAATATTGAATGCTTTGCCTCTAAGATGGGAAGAAGAAAATGTCAACTTCCACAAAGCTTATTCAAACAGAACTGAAAGTTCTAACCAGTGCAATAAGGCAAGAAAAAAAAAATCAAAGGCATATAAATTAGAAATAAATAAATAAAATTATTCCTATTTGTAAATGACATGACTGTACATAGAAAATCCTAAGGATTCCACAAAAACTTGAGGTAATAAGTGAGTTCAGTAAAATCACAGGAGATAAGATCAACACACAAAATCATTCATATTTTCATATATAAACAATGAACATATGAATACAAATTAAGAATACAATACTATTTACAATTTCTCCAAAGAAAATAAAATAATTAAGTATAAATCTAATAAAACATGTACAGAATCTATATGCTTAAAATTACAAAATGCTGCTGAAAGAAATCAAGGAAGACCTAAATAAATAGAGATGTACCGTGTTCTTTTGAAAAACTTGGCATAGTAATATGTTAATTTTCCCCAAATTGATATGCAGATTTAAGGCAATTCCTATCAAGATCTCAGGAAGCCTTTTTGTAGATATAAACAAGCTTATCCTAAAATTTACATGGAAAGGCACAGAACCTAGAATAACTAAAACATTCTTAACAAAGAATAAAGTGAGATATCATTCCATTCAATGTTAAGACTTACTAGCTACAGTAATTGAGACAGTGTGGAGTGTGGTATTGGTGGAGGAAGACACATTAATAAAACAGAACAGAGAACTCACAAATAAACCTACCCAAATATATCCAACAGATTTTTTACAAGGTGCAAAAACAATTTAATGGAGTATGACTAGGCTTTTCAACAAATAGTGTTACTGCCATTGGATATCCACGGGAGGGGGGTAGGGGGGATAAACCTTATACAGAAATTAACCCAAAATGGATCAGTTGAGACCAGCGTGACCAATATGGTGAAAACCTGTCTCTACTAACAATACAAAAATATTAGCCGGGCATGGTGGTACATGCCTGTAGCCCCAGCTACTCCAGAAGCTGAGGCAGGAGAATCGCCTGAACCCGGGAGGCAGAGGTTGCAGTAAGCCGAGATCCCACCACTGCACTCCAGCCTGGGCAACACAGCAAGACTTCATCTCAAAAAAAAAAAAAAAAAAAAAAACTATAAAATTTTCATAAATAAATAAGAAAAAAAATCTTTGTGAACTAAGGCTAGGCAAGCAGTACTTAGACTAGATTAAAAAAAAAGCTTGATACAGATAAAGGAAACATTGGTAAGTTGGATCTTAATTTTTTTTTAATTTGCTCTGTAAAAGACTGGGAGAAAATATTTGCAAATGATGCACTGACAAAGGATTTGTATCTAGAACGTATAAAGAACTCTTACAATAAGATAGTTAAGACAAAACAAGACACATTCAATTACAAAATTGGCAAGGGACATAGACTGTTTAGTGAAATGTCTATGAAAAGCACATGAAAAGACATTTAGTATCATTAACTATTAAGGAAATGTAAATTAAATCCACGATGAGATAACCCTACACACTTAAAAGAAGGACTGTAATAAAAAATAGTGATTACATAAAATGCTGGCAAGGATGTGAAGAAACCAGATCACTCATACTTTGCTGCTTGGGATGAAAACTGTACAGCCACTTTGGAAACGAGTGTGGTACCTTCCTATAAAATTAATCACACACTTACCATGCAACTCAGTGATTGAACTAAAACATTTATCTCAAAGGAAGGAAAACTTATATTTACATAAAAACCTGTGCATGAATGTTCATAGCAGCTTTACTCATAATAGACCAAGCCTTGGAAACAACCCAAATGTCCTTTTAATAAGTCCTTTAAGCAAATTGTGCACTGGGCGCGGTGGCTCACACCTATAATCCTAGCACTTTAGAAGGCAAGGTGGGTGGATCGCTTGAGCCCAGGAGTTCCAGACCAGCCTAGGCAACATGGCAAAACCCCATCTCTACAAAAATATACAAAAAAAAAAAATTATAGTACAGCCATACCATAGAATACTACTTAGCAATGAAAAGGAACAAACAATTTGATGGATATCAAGGGAGTTATGCTGAGAAAAAAAAAAACCCTCTAAATTACATACTTTATGGTTCCATTTATATAACACAAACTGACAAAAATTGTAAAATAAAAAATAGTGGGCCGGGCATAGTGGCTCACGCCTGTAATCCTAGCACTTTGGGAGGCCAAGGCAGGCAGATCGCCTGAAGTCGGGAGTTCAAGACCAGCCTGACCAACATGGAGAAACCCTGTCTCTACTAAAATTACAAAATTAGCCAGGCATGGTGGTGCATGCCTATAATCCCAGCTACTCGGGAGGTTGAGACAGGAGAATCGTTTGAACCCAGGAGGCGGAGGTTGCAGTGAGCCGAGAATTCACCATTGCACTCCAGCCTGGGCAACAAGAGCGAAAACCCATCTCGAAAAAAACAAACAAACAAACAAACAAAAACAGTGGTAGCTAGAGGTTAGGGATGAGGGCAGGAGGTACGAAGGAAGGTAGGGAAAGGGAAGGAGAGAGGGAGAGAGAGAGGAGTGGAGAGATGAGGCTGGCTCTTTGGAGGGGTTTTTCTTGGAGAGTTGGAATGTTTCACTGGTGACAGCAGAATTTGGGCTTCAGAAAAAGATAGAATTCTGTGGGGCAAATGGGACAACGGGGCATGCATTAGGAGGCAACAGATGGCCTGCACGGAGAGCAAAGGAAGGTCATACAACCAGATGTGTGAACCTCAAAGGTCGGAGAGGGCCCTGCAGATCGAAACAGAATCCAGTCCTGTCTCTCACGTTATAAAAGCCAGGTCATGTTCAATTAAATGAGAGCATTGTTTCCCAAATGGCAAGAACCTCTACTCTATCATCAAGTTATTTGCCCTATCTATATTCTACCTGTACTATTATAGATTCAGTGTCTTTGTCTAAATTGATTCAGTTCTAACATAATAAATATTAGCATAAAATAAGAATTCTGTCTGTGTACTACCTAACACTGTCTGGCACCCCATCAGTTACACATAACACACGTTGTAAAAGAGAGAGAGAAAGGGTGTTCTGAGCACAGGGAACTGTCTAAGCCAGAGCACAAACCCATGAAGGAGCATGATGTATTCAGAGCCAGGAGTGACTGGAATGGAGGGTGCACGCAGGAGGGGAGGGGGGCAGATGGGGTGAGTGATGGGGCTGGAAAAGGAAGCAGATTGTGAAGGAAGGGATTGGGATAATCAAAGTCCACTCCGCTCTTTGCATTATCTCTCACTCAGGCAGGACTGGGCAAGTGTCCTGGGGACTACATGTTCTCATTCTCTCCCTCAGCTGCAGAAGTGTGGGCAGTCATGTGTGGCTGTGTTAACACTACATGACTAAAACCAATCCCCCAGTCCCTTCCGGCTGCACACCTCGCCGCCTCCACTGCCTCCATGCGCTGATTTGCATCCAGGCAGGTTGTGTAAACAAGGCTGTTAGGGGAATATAAATAACCACAGCCTGGATTGTGGTTCAACACTCTGGTCTGGGGAAATCAGAATTTCCACTTATCTCCCATGGCAAGGTGGAGCCTCTTAACTGTTCACAAGGTCCTTGATTCTCACCCTCTCCCTCCCTAGATGCTGGTGCTGATATGTGGTGCTGCTTGGCTTCCTCCAGCTCAGCTCCTCCTCCACTCCTGCCTTTACAGCCATAGATGCTAACTTGCCAAGTTGTCAAACAGAACCAAGCTCTGTTCTCACTTTGCCGGGGCAGGCTGGGCAGGCGAACAGAGGGTGAGCTCCCTTCAGAGAGACATCCCCATCTACACTATGACATTTTCAAGGTCATAAACTCAGTCTTATTCCATCACATGGCCCCCAGTGGCTGATCTAGTTCATGTAGTTGAGGTAAACATCAGAGTTGCCCAGCCTCCAGTTTACATTAATTCCAGCTCCCTGCTGTGTGACCTTGGACAAGTTACTTAAACTTTCTGAGCAGTCATTTTATTGTCATCGATAAAGTGAAGGTGATAATTATGTCTACTTCTTAGGATTATTGGGCAAAGGAAATCTAATGGTGTACTCCAAGTGCTTAGCATGTTTCTTGAAAAAGTAGGCGCTAAATAAATTGTAACTATTGTTAATACTATTCTGGTGGTAATGGTGATGGCAGTGACGTCAGTGCATATTGAATGAATTCAATCAAAGTATTGATACCTATTCCCCATGTTTCTGTACACCCACGTATAAGACTGGTTTTAAACGATAGAAGAGGATTCCAAAGAATTGAGAAGCATCTTTGATGCTGTGGAAGAAACCCAGGGCCTGGAGTAAGAAGGCCGAGACAAATTCTAACATAACAACTTGAAATCTACATTTGTCAAATTCTCTAAATTGTAGATCAGTCACTCATAAAGCAGGAATCCCAATAACTTCCTTCCCAAGGTTAATTTGAGAACCAAGTTAGATGATGTTTTGAAAATAGTATTGGGAGTTATTTCTTTCAAGATTTAACAGTAGCCATCACGTAGATAAATCTCTCTAAATACAGGAGGTATCCAGAAGCATCATGAAGATTAGAACTTGGCCCTGCCCTGAGGAACTTCTTTTAGCAGTACAATCTCTTTGTTGGTATTTATAGAGTTTCCTTCCTAGACCAGCTCTGGGTTCTGGTCTCAGCTGATCCCATTCCCCTTCTCCTTACCACATAACAACCGCCCAGGCCATCTTCCTAGTCTCTGAACACTTATTCAACCTCAAGGTCTTTGTCGTTGTTCTTTCTCTGTCTGGAACACTCTCCTCTGGATGGCAGCTTCGCTGGTTTCCTTGCACTATACTCAAAGCTTCGTCCATGTACTAACTCCTTGAATATCCTTCCCTGATCCGTAACTCAATGAACTCCCAGTTGTCTTCTGTCACTTGGCTCTTTTTAATTTTCTGCATAACACTTATTATCTGAACCTGTCATGTTTATTCATTTGGTTACTTACTGTATCTGTTCCTCTCACTGAAAGCTGAGCTTCATGAGAACAGAAACTTTGCTTGTTCACTGCTCTGTCTCATGGCCTAGAACATTCTGGGCTGCTCCAAATATAAGCGTTGGAGGAATTCAGTTGGGCAGTAGAGGTAACAGAAGAGAAGTCGCTCTCTTTTCCCTGGAGAAACTTGCAATCTAAACGAGGACTTAAGATTTACTCAAATTAAATCTGGCAGGACACCATGCAATGGGAAATAGATAAAAGCATATTTGTCTGAGCTTTATTGTCATTTGGAACTATTGAAGTCACACAGTCTTTTTGCATTAGGAGGAAACAAATCTCCAGAGAAAAACAAACAAAAATCCTTAATTACCAGTGGTGCCACTCACACCTCATTCTTTAACAGGGCATAAACAGGGGAAGGGAGAGAAACAATGCACGATATCCCCAGCAGGGAGTCAGACCCCCTCTGATTTGGGGCTGTCACTTTTATTATTATTATTATTTTGAGACAGAGTCTTGCTCTGTTGCCCAAGCTGGAGTGCAATGGTGTGATCTCGGCTCACTGCAACCTCCGCCTCCTGGGTTCAAGCGATTCTCCTACCTCAGCCTCCTAAGTAGCTGGGATTACAGGTGCACACCACCACGCCCAGCTAATTTTTGTATTTTTAGTAGAGACCGGGTGTCACCATGTTTGTCAAGCTGGTCTTGAACTCCTTACCTCATGATCCACCCGCTTCAGCCTCCCAAAGTGCTGGAATTACAGGCGTGAGTGACCATGCCCAGCTGGCGGTCACTTCTTAAATGCTTGCTCTGTGTCAGTGTTTAAGAAGTGATAGCTCCAAATCAGAGGAGGTCTGATTGTGTGGCTGTCACTTCTCAAACACTTGCCATGCCAAGCACATTTACATTATTATCTCCCTTAATCCTCACAGTATCCATGTGAAGTAGATATTATTTACTATTATTATTATTACTATCTCCATTTCACAGGTAAAGAAGTGAGTTCCTCACTGCTAAAGCCCATTGTATTAACCACCAGCCTACACTGCTTCTCCTGCCCTACTGAGCCCTTCTACCCTAAGGTGATGATTCAGCATCCCTGCTTTGGTTACACCCAAAATTTTAAGCACACAACAACAAAAATACACACCAATCAAACAAACGTGTTGTAGGAGGAAGCAGCAGGAGGAGGAATTAACATTATTTACCTTAAGATTTATTATTCAAAAGTCCATTAAAACAAATTCCTCACTGAATTCTTTGCTATGCCAAAAGCTTGTCCATTGGGATAAATACATCTTCTCTTTAGTCACATCATGTGGCTATAAATTTATATTTACATTTTAATATTGAATTCTTTATTTTCCTTTTCCCCCTAGTTATGAGAAAACTCGGAATCAAATTCAGTTCCTCATCCTAGCAGGTGTGTCAATTCATTCATTTGTTCAATAATGAAGACAAAATCAACAATTACATTTAGATGTATAGATATAGATGTAGATATATAGCATAAACAATTTATTATGTGCTGGGTTAGCAAATTAGCTCAACTCAGAAGGCATATTTATGATTTGCTAGTGTAAATTTGTTTAAATCTGTCTTTACATTTAATTTACCTTTACTCTATTTCTTAATTTGTCACTGCAATATTTTGGAGAAGTTGGTAGAAGATAAACCTTACATAAATAAAGTCATAATGTTATGTCGTAAAGACATAAAAATAAAATTAATCTGGCCTCATAAGTACTAGTGTGACAGAAGCAGCCCACATATAGAATCATATGTATGCAGTTTTATTCTTTCACATCAATAACTGTATCTCAACACCAATCTTATAAGTCAGAGAGGCCCATGAACTCATGCTTCTTCAAAGATGAAGCCAATTCATATTTCTTGGTAAAGTGAAGATGTTAAGTAAATACCGACCAGTCATTAAAAGTGTATTTGCTGAGATGAAGTCTGTGGCTGGGAATGTAGGGATATGTATTTCACCATTAAGTGACAACAGGAAGCTCTTTCCCTACCAGTCAGTTGCCAAGTCCTATCAATTCTGCCTTAAAATGACTCTTCAGTCCATCTCCATCACCACAACCTTGGTTCAGGCTCCCTGAACTGTGTAATACTGCAGATTTCTGCATCTGGTAACCCCCAATTGCCACTCTCTGTCCCTTTGTTCTCTTGCATGCCATTCAAACAATCCCTTTGGTTCCATTTTCTTTTTCTTTTTCTTTTTTAATAATTGCCATTTTCCATTTTTATTTTTGTTTACTTCCAATTTTTATTTTAGGTTCAGGGGATACATGTGCAGGTTTACTGCATGGGTAAATTGTATGTGGCTGGGGTTTGGTGTACAAATTATTTCATCACCCAGTTAGTGAGCATAGTACCAGATATGTAGTTTTTTGATTCTCACCCTCCTCCTACTCTCCACCTTCAAGTAGGCCCCGGCATCTATTGTTCCCTTCTTTGTGTCCATGTGAACTCTGTTTAGGTCTCACTTATAAGTAAGAACATGCGGTATTCAGTTTTCTGTTCCTGTTAATTCACTTAGGATAATGGCCTCCAGCTGCATCCATGTTGCTGCAAAGGAAAAGATTTTATTCTTTTTTATGGCTGCATAGTATTCCATGGTATATATGTACCACATTTTCTTTATCCAGTCCCCGGTTGATGGGTATCTGTGTCCTTACTATTGTGAGTAGTGCTGCAAAGACACATGTGTATGTGTCTTTCTGGTAGAATGATTTATATTCCTTTGCATATATACCTATTAATAGAATTGCTGGGTCAAATGATAGTTCTAAGCTCTTTAAGAAATTTACAACTGCTATCCATAGTGCACAAACTAATTTACATTCCTACCAGCAGATTGTAAGGATTTCCTTATCTCTGCAACTTCGCCAGCGTCTGTTATTTTAAGTAATGGCCATTCTGACTGGTATGGGATAGTATCTCATTGTGGTTTTGATTTGCATTTCTCTAATGATTAGTAATGAGCATTTTTTTCATATGCTGTTGGCCATGTGTATGTCTTCTTTTGAGAAGTGTCTGTTCATCTCCTTTGCCCATTTTTTAATTGGTGGATTATTTGTTTTTTGCTTGTTGATTTGCTTAAATTCTTCATAGAGTCTAGGTATTAGGCTTTTGTCAGATGCATAGTTTGCAAATATTTTATCCCATTCTGTAGGTCATCTGTTTACTCTGTTGATAGTTTCTTTTGCTGTACAGAAACTCTTTCATTTAATTAAGCCCCACTTGTCAATTTTTGTTTTTGTTGTAATTGTTTTTAGAGTCATTATCACTAAATCTTTACCAGGGCCTATTTCCACAATGGTATTTCCTAGGTTTATTCTAGAGTTTTTATAGTGTTACGTTTCACATTTTAATCTTCAATCTGTCTTGAATTAATTTTGTATATGGTAAAAGTAAGGGGTCCAGGTTCAATCTTCTGTATATGGCTAGCCAGTTATCTTAGCACTTTTATTAAATAGGGACTCTTTACCCATTGTTTGTTATTGCCAATTTTGTTGAAGATCAGATGGTTGTAGGTGTGTGGCTTTATTTCTGCATTCTCTAACCTGTTCCATTGGTGTATGTGTCTGTTTTTATGCCAGTACCATGGATCTATTTTCTCAAGAGTGAAATGCAGATTTCTTAGCTTATCACTCAAAATCCTCTACAACCAATCTTAAAAATGTACCCCTCTCAACCCACCCACCCTCTGTGAACCAGTTGGTGATCTTGTTTCTCAGGTCTAGAGAGAAAGGAAAATGTGGCTGGGATCTCACACCCAGAATCTTCAAGCAACTGCCTAATGTGACTGCAAATTCCATAGAGAGATATGTAGTAGGCTAAGCATTCATGCTATGAAACTCAATGGCTTAGAAGTAGAAAGTGAGACTCAACTCAGGAGGTGGGACTGGACTTCAGAGACAGAGCTCACATACTGAAAAAAATTGAGGACTAGCTAAAACCAGGACAGAGTGGAATCAATTTTCCATAAGACATGCCCACCAGCATGCCATGTCAGTTTACCATTGCCATGGCAGCACTCGGAAGTTACTGTCCCTTTCCATGGCAATGACTTGATGACCCAGAAGTTACCCTTTATCTAGAAATGTTTGGATAATCTGCCCCTTAATTTGCATATAATTAAAAGTGGGTATAAATATGACTGCAGAACTGCCTCTGAGCTGCTATTCAGCACACTGCCTATGCAGTAGCCCTCCTCCACAAGGAGCAGTACCTCTGCAGCTGCTGTACACTGCCACTTCAATAGAAGTTGCTGTCTAACACCACAGGCTAGCTCTTGAATTCTTTCCTAAAGGAAGCCAAGAACCCTCACAGGCTAAGCCCTAATTTTGGGACTCATCTGCCCTGTATCAGTTTCACTACTCTCAGTCTGTGGAAGCCTAATGATATGGTTTGGCTGGGTCCCCACCTAAATCTCATCTTGAATTGTAACTACCACAATTCCCTTGTGTTGTGGGAGGAACCCAGTGGGAGTTGATCGAATTATGGGGGCAGGTCTTTCCTGCCCTGTTCTCATGATAGTGAATGAGTCACACAAGATCTGATGGTTTTAAAAAACGGGAGTTTCCCTGCACAAGCTCTCTCTCTCTTTGCCTGCCCCCATCCATGTAAGACATGACTTGCTCCTCCTTGCCTTCTGCCATGATTGAGGGGCCTCCCAGCCATGTGGAGTTTTAAGCCCATTAAACCTCTTTTTCTTCCCAGTCTTGGGTATGTCTTTATCAGCAGTGTGAAAATGAACTGATACACCTAACTTACCCAATCTCATCTCACAAAACCTAACTTTTCTCCTCAATAAAACAGACATAATAATAGGACCTACGTCACAGGATATTGTTGTCAGGATTTAATTATAACATGCCTGTATAGTGCTTAACACAGTGCCTGACATATGATTAGAGCTATGATTATCCTTCTTTTATAAGAATTTGCTCCCAGATCCTATGTGGTCTCCTAGTCCTGGTGAGCTATGTTGGACTTGATGTAAAACATGAAGATTTCTAGTACACTTTGGCCTAAGATGTTAACTAAGAGCAGGCTCATGTCTGTTCTGATCCCTTATCACAGGTTCATTGATGTCTTATCATTCTCATGGTAATGGTACTGGGAGGCTCAGAAAGCTAAACCCAAGAAAAATCACATTTAGTAGGCATGGGGTAGAGAAGGTTGTTCTTAAGATGTAGAGCCACCTCTCCAGAATTAAGGTAGCTTTCTGCAAGAGGAAGCCCAGGTATGGCATTTCACATTAGCTGCATGAATCAAAAGGGTGAATCAAAAAATCAAATATGCTGTCAAGAGCCAGGAATTTATTACCTCTGTTTGCCTCAATGAATGTTTCATCTTTTTGTATGTAACCAGCAATGCCTTTATCCTTACCCACATTGAGCTTCTCCCCTTCCTGGATAGGCAGGGCCTGGATTCTCCTTACAACTTAGAACCTGCCACTAACACACACATTATTCAGGTTGATGTCAATGAGCCTTTGCTCAAGATTCTCATTCAGTTTTAGATGCCCCACTTGATTTCATTCATTCACTTAACAAATGGTTACTGAGCCCCTATTGAGAGGAAGGCACTGAAAGAGACACTGAACAAAATAAAGCCAGTTACTGATCTCATGAAGGTTCCAAAACCACGTGGAAAAGAGAGAAACAAAAATGTAAAAAACATAGAAGTAAAAAACATATGGTACCAGCTAAAAATTAAATCATCAAAATGTAATGAGAAAGAACAATGTAGGAGACATAACATTTCTTGGGGGAAGGAGTAACAGAGAAGGCCTCTCCGAGGAGTAACATTTAACCAGAGACTGGAAAGGTGAGTAGAGTTAGCCAGGTAAAAAGGAGGGGGCAGGGGCTTCTAGCAATGGAAACAGTGTATGCAAAGGCCCTGAGGAGGGATCCTGAGAAAAAACCAGGAAGAGAAAGCCTAGAGAATGCTAGGAAGTGGTGGGCAAAGTGTAGAGTGGCAGAAGATGATACTGGGGACAATGGCATGAGAGATTTCCCATTCACCTTTAAATAGCAATAGAAATGTCACTTCTTCTGAGAGGCACTGCCAGGCCACCACCCCATAAGACTTTATTGCCCCTTTTCTGTGGTTGATATCTGTTGTATTTGCTTTATAGAGTATATGGGCACTGTTATGCTTGCCTAGCTCCCCATTACTAGAGCACAAGAGACTTAAGGCAAGGAATTAATCTTACTCATCTCTGCCTCCTCCACTCCCCCTGCACAATGCCCAGGACAAAATAATTGTTCAATGAATGTTGCATTTCTTTTGGAGATACAATGTCAAAGTCCAAATGACTTAGAAATGATATTTTAAAAATAAACTAGATCAAAGTTTTTGCCACTCCTATGAGTTGAACTGTGCCCCATGTTTTCTTGTCAATGCCCTATTTTTCTGTTTTCTCTCCAACTATTGTCTGATTAATTTTCTATTAACATTTGTCTATCTGAGCAGCTTCTAATAACCACCATACCACAAAAAAAAACTTGATTCCAAGATGGCCATTTTGTCAGAGGGAGCCATTGAGTGCACTGAAGTCTGATAAATAATGAATGACCACAGAGCATTTAGAAGCTTGTGATATAAAAAGAAAATATAGGCCATATGATAGATGTAATCACCTTGGCTCACAAACCTTGGATATCACTCTACAAAGTAATTTTGTGAATATTAAAATCATTTTCCTCAGTCACTGAACCTGGTGACAGGATAGGTCTAGTGTGGCATCCTGTAGCCAATATGGAAAAATCCTTCCAGCCAGCCACAAGTCTTGCCTAAAAACTCCCATTGGTGGAGTGACAGTCTCCAGAGAAGATACATTTTGATTCTGCAAGGTCAAGGGTGAGAATATGGGATGAGTTAATATTTCCCCAGTGTTTTATGAAATATGGGTATCACATACCATCTCACACCAGTTAGAATGGCAATCATTAAAAAGTCAGGAAACAACAGGTGCTGGAGAGGATGTGGAGAAATAGGAACACTTTTACACTGTTGGTGGGACTGTAAACTAGCTCAACCATTGTGGAAGACAGTGTGGCGATTCCTCAGGGATCTAGAACTAGAAATACCATTTGACCCAGCCATCCCATTACTGGGTATATACCCAAAGGATTATAAATCATGTTGCTATAAAGACACATGCACACGTATGTTTATTGCGGCACTATTCACAATAGCAAAGACTTGGAACCAACCCAAATGTCCAACAAGGATAGACTGGATTAAGAAAATGTGGCACATATACACCATGGAATACTATGCAGCCATAAAAAAGGATGAGCTCATGTCCTTTGTAGGGACATGGATGAAGCTGGAAACCATCATTCTCAGCAAACTATCGCAAGGACAAAAAACCAAACACTGCATGTTCTCACTCATAGGTGGGAATTGAACAGTGAGAACACTTGCACACAGGAAGGGGAACATCACATACTGGGGCCTGTCGTGGGGTGGGGGGATGGGGGAGGGATAGCATTAGGAGATATACCTAATGTAAATGACGAGTTAATGGGTGCAGCACACCAACATGGCACGCGTATACATACATAACAAACCTGCACATTGTGCACATGTACCCTAGAACTTAAAGTATAATAAAGAAAGAAAAAAAATGAAGGATTAACATTATTATTTACTTCTCGAAATCCTATGGGTTTTTTTTGGAATAAACATTGTGTTGGTTAACTGCAAAGAAAAAGAAAAAGAAAAAGAAATATGGGTATCACATTTGATATAAATGGCTGTTCCATACTGATAATCTATCTATGATCAAAAATGGGAAAATTCTAAGTCCAACCAAAAGCCAGACATTTTTTCTGTCTTTTAAGAGTCTTTAATATTTTAATATGCTTTATTAATTGCGTAGATGGGGATATAGCGTTTAATGTTTCCCAAATCTATTTGAACCATAGATTATTTTTTATGTATATCTATTACAAAGACTTATAATAATGACTGAGACAGTCTGAGTAAGATCTTAGTAATTTAGTCCCTTAAATAACCATACAAATTGGAAACATCCCATGCTTTAGAATTAGAAGGCTTGGGTTCAAGTCTCTAATGAGTCATTAAAAATTATGTCCTTGATCGTGTCACTTAACCTTGAAACCTCAATTGCCTCACTTTTAAAGGAAAGTGAAGTCATCAGTTCCAACTTCACTGGCTTAATGGGATGATTAAATATGTTAATAAAGGCCTTCTAGGAAGTATAAGCACAATATAATTTTTGTTTTTATTATTAATAAAGTTCAATATAAAGACTAACCACCCAGAGAAGGATAATGGCAAACCTATCAGAGTAGGGAGATTTAAGGTGGAAACTAAGAAATCAACAAGGCAGTTTTGGGGCCATCAGCAAATAGACTCACTGTGGTTATAAATGTCAGAACCATGGAGAGCTCCATTTGATGCTGTTGCTCATCTGAATCTACCTGCTGAGTTGCGTCCTAAGATAGCCCACACTGGCCAGGTGTGGTGGCTCACGCCTGTAATCCCAGCACTTTGGGAGGCCGAGGTGGGCGGCTCACCCGAGGTCAGGAGTTCGAGACCAGCCTGGCCAACATGGTAAAACCTCATTTCTACTAAAAATACAAAAAAAAAAAAAAAAAAAATTAGCCAGGCGTGATAGTGGGTAGGTGCCTGTAATCTCAGCTACTCAGGAGGCTGAGTCAGGATAATCGCTTGAACCCAGGAGATGGAGGTTGCAGTGAGCCGAGATTACACCACTGCACTCCAGCCTGGGTGACAAGAGCAAAAAAAGATAGCCCACACCTACCTAGTTGTTCAACTCTCCTGGCCTTATTGAGAGCTAAGATTTATCCAACAAGGAACTACCATGGCTTGTATGGAAGGCCTAATCTATCCAAAAAGACACAAAGTTCAGAAGGTGTGTCAGGTCTGATTGAGTGCAGTGATTTCATTTTCCAGATCAAGTGTGGATCTCTAGTCATACTTATCACTAGTATATCTGCTTCCCTTGAGGTCTTTGATATGAGAGTTGTAAAAAAGTTACTTGTTTTTTGGACTCACCTTGAATTTCCAGATTCTTTACTTTTTCCCTTTTTCTTACTCGGAACACTTTACCCTTCCATCTTCATCTTGACCACATAAATACCTGAAATACACACTTCAACTCAGTGTTCACATTCTTGGTGAAGCCAGCCAGAATGATGACCATCCCTCCCCATGCCTAAGTCCCATTAGACCACCTCAGCAGTAACACTTTTCCTAACATAGATTATTAAGAAAATGTCAGGAAGGTGTCTGGAAACACACATAGGATTTTAGTGGGTTTCTGTTTTAATGTATATGCATTCCACTTTCTCTGAAATAACAGGATCCCTGAGACACCAGTTCAAGCATGTTGAATAGGTCCTTCCAAACATATAAAGGAATTCCTGCTGTGTACACTACATAGACAACACTAAAATGCAAAGCAGGGAAGTTATTTTTCAAAATCTACCTTTAAATACTCTAGGGACTCTGCAAACCACCTTTCCCAGACTGCTTTGTCATCTGGGGTTCTGCCAGTAGAAAACACTAGAGAGAGATTAGAATGAATAAGGAGAAGAGGGACCCTTTTCCTATTTGTACTGTGGTCAAAGTTATCTCAGTGGTAGTCTGCTCCAGCATCAAGCTGTGTTCAGCACTTCCAGAAGCAGTCTTACCAAGTTCTTCAGAACGTGTTTGGTGCCTCTGTTTCCAGAGATCTGACCACCAGCTCTACAGAGTCCCTCCTACAAGCTCCAAGGTCTGGAGATGCTGAGTCTCTCCTTTGGTTCCCCATGACTAGGAGTAATCACTTCTCTAAGCATTTTTTTAAATCTCTGAAATATTTTTGATGCTTCCTTTTTATCCCTCTTACAGCTCTCTAAAACTGTTATAACCAATTACATCTCCTTTGTTAAAATATGTAGTGTGGTTTCTGCTTTCCTGGCTGGATCTTGATAGATGAAGTATATGGAATTATCAGTCTCTTCAAACCATAAGCCCAATATCCAAGGCTATGTGATTGTAGAAACTGACCCTCAGGGCTTTCTAAATATTGTTGTAGCCATGGACCCATTTTTGGAGGAAAATAAATGTTGTGGATCCTCTTTTCGGAAATCACATATTCACAAAATTCTGAATGCAATATCAAGGGGTTCATGGTTCCCTAAAGTCTCCCCCATTAATTTCCATACTACTATCAATTTATAGAGATATAAAGTTCCCATAAGGCCATGAAAATTTCAAAAACACTTATTCTGTTTTCAATTTAACAGTTTTTAGATACATAACGAAAACTTTCCTATTTAATAAAAATGAGTACCTTTATAAATGAGTCACAACAATAATTCCATATTTTGCTTTTCTTCAATTCCCAACTGGATATATCCATGTTAATTGGTATATTTCTAAATTAATTTTTGTTAAATCTGCTTCCTCTAAAATATTTAATTTTACCTGAACTTAAATGGAATTAATGGGTAGCCTAACTTCATTGTTTATTTACTTATTTTTAATGGACAAATAAAAAAATACATTTATCATGTACAGCATGATGTTTTGAAATATGCATACATTGTGGAATGGCCTGATCAAGCTAATCAACATATGTATCACTTCACATACTTATCATTGTTTCTGTGAGAACACATAAAACCTACTGTCTTAGCAATTTTCAAGAATACAATGCATTAACTATAGTCACCATGTTGTACAACAGATCTGTTAAACTTATCCTTCCTATCTAATTGAAATTTTGTATCCTTTGACCGATATTTATCCAACCCCGTTATACTCCTAACTTTTGATAACCACCTTTCTATTCTTTACTTATATGAGTTCAACTTTTTTAGATTCCACATATGAGTGAGATGCTATGATATTTGTCTTTCTGTGTCTAGCCAATTTCAGTGCGTGGCTGATAATGTCCTCCAGGTTCACCTATGTTGTTGTCCCCAGTGACAGGATTCTCTTCTTGGTAAGGCTAAATAGTATTTTATTGTGAATTGTCTTTACCCATTCATCCATTGATAGGCACATAGATTGATTCCATGTCTTGGCTATTATGAATAATGCTGCAATGAACATGGGAGTGCAGATATCTTTTCAATATGCTGATTTAATTTTTGGATATATACCCTAAAGTGGGATTGCTAGTTCATACAGTAATTCTATTTTTAATTTTTCGAGGAACTATCAAAGTACTTCGCATAAGGGCTGTACTAATTTACATTCCCACTATCAGTATACAAAGGTTCCCTTTTCTCCACATCCTCTCCAGCACTTATCTTTCATCTTTTTGGCAATAGCCATTCTAACAGATGTGAACTAATATCTCATTGTGGTTTTAATTTGCATTTCCCTGATGATTAGTGATGTTGAGTATTTTTTCATATATCTGTTGATCATTTATATGTCTTCTTTTGAGAAATATCTATTAGAATCCTTTGCCCATTTTCTAATTACATTATTTGTGAATTTTTTTGGCTATTGGATTGTTTGGGTTTCTTATGTATTTTGGATATTAACCTTTTATCAGATATATAGTTTGCAAATATTTTCTCCATTTCTGTAGGTTTTCTCTTCACTCTGTTGATTGTTTCCCTGGCTGTGCAGAAGCTTTTGAGCTTAATGTAGTCTATTTATTTATTTTTTGCCTTTGTTGCCTATGCTTTTGAGGTGATATCTAAAAAATAGTTATGTCCAGGCCAACGTCATAAAGCTTTTTCCTTGTGCTTTCTTCTAGTACTTTTATAGTTACAGGTCTTACATTTAAGTCTTGAATCCCATTTCAAGTTTACTTTTGCATACGATGTGAGAGAAGGGACTAATTTCATTCTTCTGCAGTTGCCCCCACACTATTTGTTGAAGAGACTGTCCTTTCCCCACTGTGTGTTCTTGGCACCTTTGTCAAAACTCACTTGATTATAAATGCACATAATTATTTCTGGGCTTTCTATTCTGTTCAATTGGTCTATGTATCTGTTTTTATGCAGTACCATGTTGCTTTGATTACTAAACTTGGGAGTACATTTTGTAGTCAGGTAGTAGGATGCCTCCAGCTTTGCTCATTTTGTTCAAAATTGCTTTGGCTATTCAGGGTCTAGTAATTTCTCATTACTACACATTGCATACTCTATTCAGGGCCTAGAAGATCCACATCTTGGTTAATCGCTTTGCACTCTTATTTGATCTTCATGACAATTATCTAAGTAAGTGACAGCCAAGTGTTACTACATTTTATAGTTCATGAAATTCTGTCTGGAAATGTTATGTGAACTTCTCAAACTTACGAAGCTAGAAAAAGCTGGACAAGTTTTAGAATTAAAAACCACTGGATGCTGGGCCGGGTGCAGTGGCTCACGCTGTAATCCCAGCACTTTGGGAGGCCGAGGCGGGTGGATCACAAGGTCAGGAGATCGAGACCATCCTGGCTAACACAGTGAAACCCCTTCTCTAATAAAAAAATACAAAAAAATTCGCCTGGTGTGGTGGTGGGCACCTGTAATCCCAGCTACTCCGGAGGCTGAGGCAGGAGATTAGTGTGAATCTGGGAGGCAGAGCTTGCAGTGAGCGAGACAGCGCCACTGCACTCCAGCCTGGGCGACAGAGCGACACTCCGTTAAAAAAAAAAAAAAAAAAAAAAAAAAAAAAAAAAAAAACACTGGATGCTAACCCAGAGTTTCTTTATTCTTTATACTGGGAAAAAAAACAGTTGAGGAAAGAGGTAGGAAGTCTGCTACTCTATAAAACTATTAGAGATTTCCAAGTCTTACATTATGTAATCTGATATCTATACAAGGCATTAAAGACACTGGTCTACAACTCTGCTGGAACTAGACCTAACTAGGCTGCATACGGAAAGACCTAAAGTTAGAGGGATGTGTAGATTTTCAAAAAAGGAGAATTCTTCATGTGATTTTTCTTTATCAGCATGGCCTTTGGAACTAAGTAGACCTGGATTCAAGTCAAGGTACTGCCATTTATCAGTGGTTAGACCTTATACAATTTATTCAACACCATTATCTTTAATTTCTAATTTTTAAAACAGATATAATAATGTTTTACAATAGTTAATACTAAGATGAGGAAATGTATGAAAACCTTCAGTCCAGTGCCTGGAAATCAACAGGTTTTCAAAGCTCACCTCTCTTCCCTTGCCCTAGCCTGTCTGAATCATTCTATTGATAATTTGGGAAAGTGGCTCAGTATATCCTAACCTTAATAACTGTTTCTGCAACTCCAAACTGTACCTTGTTGTTCCTTTATCATATCAGATGGGTGATTCTTTTCACGTGGTAGTCATTGCAATGCAGACTGTAATCTTCATATTTTAGACACTTTCTTTCAGTGTTTTGCTGATAACTCTGGATTCTTTTCCAGGAGAGTGACTAATGCAACTCAATGCAATATGGAAACACTTCCGCAATTTTCTCATTTCCCTGATGAGACTCTTACTCAGCTTTTCCTTCCCACCCCATTTAAAAGAACCTCCAAGGGGCCTTCCTTAATGGAGTCCCTGCAGATGTGCTGTTCTTTCAGAGGCTCTTCAAGCACTTCACAAGTAACACAGAAGTGGGTGAACAGCTCAGCTTTTCCAGGTTGTTAAACATTGCTTAACTATTTTTCAAATGTTTTGGCATCAGTAAAAGTCTCAAATGCTTTTGGGGCCAAGCACTGGTTCCATTAATATTTTACACCCTAAATGTTTTAAGAGATTCATTTATTCTAAAGTCACCTGTCGACTTTTCTCTAAGAGCTTTTTGATGTCCCACCAGCTCCCCCAAGCTCTCTGTGAAAATTACTAAATATCTTCATCCATTCCCACCTATCCCCTGGCTTCAGACACTGTGGACGACCCCAAGAGATAGATGTCCAGATATAGAAATAAAATGAGACTTTCAGAGCAGGATTAGCTCTTGGCAAAATTCCTAACAATATTATTGAGATTTTTACAAATGGAGAGTTGTAAATTTTGTGTGATTTTCCAGGATAAAGGGATGGAGTAAATGAACTATTTATCTGACAAGATTATTAATTTTTTTATGTAGGGATGTGTTTTTTCAATACTAGCAAGATTTTGAATCCCAGCCCAGAAGATTCTATTTCTGAGGGCTCCACAGAACAAGCAAGTCTAAAAGATAAAACCAACAGGGTCTGGCTAAGGCGATAATTTCAAGGATCTTTTAGTGGAAAGATTATTTGTTCCCACTGAGTATGTAAATTTTACTTGTATTGCCTGTGGGCTCTGAGTATAGGCTAGCTTTTTATTCAAATATCAGATTTAAGAGCTTTCCAGAAGACCATGTCCAGGCAAAAGTGCCCAATTACATATACAATATTTTTCATTTTGTTCATTTCTTGGTGAGTAATTACCTTGAAGAAAACTGGGGTAGGGGAAAACTTCCACGTCTGTAGGACCCTTCCCTAAAAGGAGAACTACGTTCTCTATGGGGGTGTGCTCAGCCAGAACTCAACTTTCATTCACTCTCAAATTCTTAACCCAGGTAGTACAGGTGTCCAGAAAGCTGGTCAAGATGTAATGCTACTATTAGAAATTTCAGAAAAAATGGTAGGGTGCTAAAAAATAAACAAAACCCTTTTTTGACAGGACAATGTCCTTTACTAAATTATACAATATGGAAATGTCATACCAAGAAAAGCACTCTACTAAAGACAAAAAACCCAGATTCTAACTCCAACTCTATTATTTGCTAGCTATATGACCTTGAGCATGTCTTTGAAACACACTAAGCCTTGGCATTTTCATGAGGAAGTTGGGAAGACAATTTCTGAACCAAATTAGATGGCGGAGCCTTTTTAAATGTCATATTCCCATTTTTCAGATTGAAGAAATTGAAAGTCAGAAAGATATAATTACTTATTTAATGATTCAGAACTAGCAAGAAGCAGAACTGAGGCTTGTATCCACACATTCTGAGTCTGTTTTGAAGATCCTTGCAATATAGCATGCTGCCTTTCTCCCCCAAGAGAAACAAATTAATTTCAATGTCTGTTCACAGCTTTCATGTTTTGGTTGATGTTATTGTTTATTTTTATTGTGGTAAGTACATTTAGCTAAGATCTATCTTCTTAACAAATTTTAGTATGCAATACGATATTATAAACTATAGTCCACAATATTGTACAGTAGATCTCCTAAACTTAATTATCCTGTATAATGGAAATTTTATACACATTAAACAGCTGCCCATTTCCTCTTATCCCCACTCCCTGACAATTACCATTCTACTCTCTGCTTCTATGAGGTTGACTATTTTAGATATTTCATATAAATAAAGTTATGCAGTATATTTTCTTCTGTGACTGGCTTATTTCATTTAGCATAATGTCCTCAAGATTTGTCCATATTGCTACATATGGCAGGATTTCCTTCTTTTTCAAGCTAATATTCCATTGTGTGTATATACCACATTTTCTTTATCCATTTATTTGTCAATGAACATTTACGTCATTTTCACACCTTGGCTATTGTGAATAATGCTGCAATGAACATCTTTGCAGATATCTTTTCAAGATCTTGATTTTAATTCTTTTGAATACTAGAAATAGAATTGCTGAAACATATGGCAGTCTATTTTTAATTTTTTGAGGAATCTCTATACTGTTTTCTATAGTGGCTACATCATTTTACATTTCAACCAACAGTGTACAAGGTTCCCTCTTCTTTATATCCTCAATAACACTTATTATTTGGGGGTTTGTTTGGTTTCTTTTTTGCTTACTTTGTAACAGTCATCCTAACAAGTTAAGGCAATATCTTTTTGGGATTTTGATTTGCATTCCTCTGACGACTGGTCATGTTGAGCATCTTTTTATATACCTGTGGCCATTTGTATATCCTCTTCAGAGAAATGTCTATTCAAGTCCTTTGCCCATTTTTTAATTGGGTCATTTTTGTTTTTGCCATTGTTATTGTTGAGTTGTAAGTGTTCTGTATATATTTTTGAAATTAATTCCTTATAAAATGTATGGTTTGCAAATTTTTCTCTATTCTGTAGTAGGCTGTCACTCTGTCAATTGTTTGCTTTGCCATGAAGAAGCTTTTAGTTTAATGTAGTCCCACTTATCTGTTAATATTTTGTATTTTTGCCCGTGCTTTTGATGTCATATCCAAGAAATTATTACTAAGACCAATGTCATGATGGTTTTCTCACTTTTTTTCTAGAAGTTTTACAGTTTTATGTCTTATATTTAATCCTTTAATCAATCTGAAGTAATTTTGATATATGGTGTAAGTTAAGTGACCAATTTTACTTTTTTTTGCACGTAAATACCTAGTTTAGAGACTGTTCTTTCCCCACTGTTTATTCTTGGTACTCTTGTTGAAAATCAGAAGTGTATGCATGGACATATTTTTGGGGTTTCTATTCTCTTCCTTTGGACTACATGTCTGTCTTCATGCCAGTACCATGCTAGTTTAATCACTATACCTTTGTAATATATTTTTGAAATCAGGAAGGATGATGCATCTCCAACTTTGTCCTTTCTCAAAATATTTTTTCTCTTCAGAATCAATTGTAACACCATAGGAATTTTAGAATTTTTTTCTACTTCTATAAAAAAGTGTCACCGAGATTTTGATAGGAATCACATTGAATCTGCAGATTGCTTTCAGTAGTATGGACATTTTAACAATGTGAAATCTTCTAATATATGAACAAAGAATATCTTTCCATTTATTTGTGCCTTTTATTTCTTTCATCAATGTTTTATAGTTTTTAATGTACAAGTCTTTCACCTCCTTAGTTAAGTTTATTCCTAAGTATTTTATTCTTCTTGATGCTATTGGAAATTGACATTAATTGTTTTCTTAATTGTTTTGCTTGCTTAATGTGTTGTTTTCTTGATTTCCTTTTAGGATAGTTCATTGTTAGCACATAAATGCAACTTATTTTTGTATATTGATTTTGTATCTTGCAACTTTACTGAATATGGTTATCAATTCTAATACCTTTTCTTCGTGAAGTCTTTAGAGTTGTCCACATATAACACAATGCTATCTGCAAACAGATAATTTTACTTCTTCCTTTCTGATTTGGATGCCTATTATCTATTTTTCCTGTCCAATTGCTTTGCCTAGTACATCAAGTATAATGTTGAACAGAAACGGTCACTGTGGGGATCTTTGACTCATTCCCGATCTTAGTGGAATGGTTTCAGTTTTTCATCACTGAATATAACATTGGCTGTGGGCTTTTCACATATGGCCTCTATTATGTTGAGGTAATATTCTTCTATTTCTACTTTGTTGAGTTTTTTTCCCTAAAATGATGTTGAATTTTGTCAAATTCTTTTTCTGCATCTATTGAGATTATCATATGATTATCCTTCCTTCTGTCAATGTGGTATATCATGTTAACAGATTTGAACCATCCTTGCATCTCAAGGATAGATCCCACTTGGTCATGGATCCCACTTATTCATGATATATGATCCTTTTTACATGCTGTTGAATTTGGTATGCTGGTATTTCATTGAAGATTTTTGCATGTATGTTCATCAAGAATATTTGCCTGCAATTTTCTCTTCTTGTAGTGTCTTTGTCTGGCTTTGGTATCAGGCTAATGCTTACCTTATAAAATGAGTTTGGAAATGTTTCTTCTTATACAATTTTTGAAAGAATTTGAGAAGAATTGGCACTATGTCTTTTTCAAATGTTTGGTAGACTTCCATATAAAAGCGAATCTAATCCTGGGCTTTGTTGGTGGTGGTGGAAGATTTTTAAACCCTGACTTGATTTCCTTACTGGTTATAAGTCTGTTCATATTTTCTATTTTTTCATAATTCAGTCTTGGTAGTTGCATGTTTCTATGAATTTATCCAGTTCTTTTAGACTATTCAATTTGTCAGCATATACTTGTTTATAGCAGTTTCTTATGATCCTTTCTATTTTTATGGCATCAGTTGTAATGCCTTCTCTTTCATTTCTGATTTTGAGTAATCTCTCCTTTTTCTCTAGTCCAGCTAAAGGTTTGTCAATTTGTTTTGTTTTGTTCCCCACCCCCCTCCCCCTCCGCCAAAAAAAACCCTCGGTTTTGTTGATTTTTTCTATTACTTTCCTATTCTCTATTTTATTTATATTTGTTCTAATCTTTGTCTTTGGTGTTTTCTTGTTTTTGTTTTTGTTTTTGTTTTGAGACAGAGTCATGCTCAGTTTCCCAGGCTGGAGTGCAATGGCACAATCTCAGCTCACTGCAACCTCCGCCTCCTGGGTTCAAGTGATTCTCCTGCCTCAACCTCCCGAGTAGCTGAGATTACAGGCACCCACCACCACACCCAGCTAATTTTTGTATTTTTAGTAGAGACATGATCCACCTGCCTCGGCCTCCCAGAGTGCTGGGATTACAGGCATGAGCCACTGTGCCCAGCCTGTTCTAATTTTTATGACCTCCTTTCTTCTGATAATTTTGCACTTAGTTTGTTCTTTTTCTAATTTCTTGAGGTGTAAAGTTAGGTTGTTTATTTGAGATTTTTCTTTTTAGTAAATGTAGACATTTATCCCTATAAACTTTCCTCTGAACTTCTGCTGCTGATTTTAGTATGCTGCGTTTACAGACTTCAGTATGCTATGTTTTTGTCTCTCTCAATATATTTTCTAATTTTCCTTGTAATTTCTTTTTTGACCCATTGGTTGTTCAGAAATATTGTTTAATTTTTGTGTATTTGTGAATTTTCCAATTTTCTTTCTGCTATTGATTTTTAGTTTTATTCCATTGTGTTTGGAAGAGACACTTGGTATAATTTTAACCTTCTTAAATTTGTTAACATTTGTGCTGTGACCTAAAATATGATCTATCCTGGAGAATATTTAACATGCACTTGAGCAGAATGCATATTCTGTTACTATTGGGTTAAATGTTCTGTATGTTTGTAAGAACTTTCTGGTCTATATTGCTGTTCAAGCCTTCTGTTTCCTTATTGATTTTCTGTCTGAATGTTCTATCTATTATTGATGTTTCCTCCTATTATTGTATTGCTGTCTATTTTTTCCTTCAATTATTTCAGTGTTTGCTTTATATATTTATGTGATCCGATGTTTGGTGCATTTATATTTACAATTATTACATCTTCCTGGTAAATTGACACCTTTATCACTTTGGAATGTCCTTCTTTGTCTTTTGTGAAGTTGTTATCAGTTTAAAATAAACTTATAACTATTACATAAGATGTTTATATAAGCCCCATGGTAACTTCAAAAATACATCTATATAACATATACAAAAGAAAAAGGAATCAAAGCATATCAATACACCAAAGATTCAATGAAATACAAAAGGTGATAGAAAGAGAGAAAAAGAGAGACAAAAGGACTACGAGACAGACAGAAAGCAATTAACAAAATGGCAACCATAAGCCCTCCCTTTCAGTAATTACTTTAAGTGTAAATGATTTAAGCTCTCCAATCAAAAGTTAGAGAGTGACTTAGTGAAAAAGAAAAAGAAAAAACAACAACAACAAGGTCCAACTATATGTTTTCTATAGGAGGCTTACCTTAGATTTAAGGACACATGTAGGCTGAAAATGAAAGGATAGAAAAAGATGTTCCATGCAAACAGTAACCAAAATGAGCAGGAGTGGCTGTACTTGTATCAGACAAAATAGACTTTGAGTCAAAAACTGTCACAGCTTTCTTGTTGATGTCTCCCTTGCAAGACTCTCTGTATGACAAGAGATACAAAATAACTTGGTTGCTCAGGTAGACAAATGCCTTGGGAAATATTTATTTAACTTACTCAAGCTCAGCGTGACCATAAAAGAACTCTCTCTGCTCACGCAGTGTTACTCTGTAAGCAGGACTGTTGGATACAACCAATTGGAGGTTTGGCAGCCAGAGGCTTAGGGATGAACCAAGGTACAGGGATAGAAAGACAGCATTCAAGGACACCGTGAAAAGGGGAATCAATCTCATGCATGGGTTCAGGCTTAAGGACAAGATCAGGGAGGGGCTGAGGATGTCTTCTGCTCACATTACTTTACAACAGAAATAAAAACGGAAGGTTTAAAGGTTTCTGTTTTAGGTCACTTTAAAATGCCTGCAAACTCATAACATCAAAATAGTCACATCAAAGTGTCCTATTTCCATTTTTCAACCCTCCTCTCTAGTATGTGGGATTTTATAGCCCTCAATAGATCTTACTGCTCCACCAGTCCCCTTTTCATACCCCTACGCTTCCCCAGAACCACCCCACACCCTCTGGAACTTGCAAATATAGCCTGGACATTCTGTGCTGCTGCTGTTTACTTTCTTTCCTGAATATCATTGCAAAATCTATTTCTCTAACCTCTATTTTCTTCATTCCCTGATTTCTCTACCCAGTCCCAAGTATCCCTATTAATTCTAACATAAAGAGAGCTACGAAATATTTACTGATTTAAAAAAATCAGTGTGATCTAAGCACATAGTAGGAAGTTAGCTGATACTGAGGTAGAATAAAATGTAAATAAGTTGTAAGATAGTCTCTCCATGAAAACACCTCTGCAATTGGAACACCTGCCTGGGTCTCTCCTGGACTCCGCAGTTCTTTTTTGCACCAGAATTGCATACAAATGCATACCACATACTCCATTAGGAGAACACACGCTGCATGTGAGTGTGTGAGGGAAAATTTATTTTCACAACAAGCAGAACATCAAAATAGCTTCAGAGCCCATTGAAGCAGGGGCTTCAGCTGCAAGATAAAGGATCGGGAAGCAGGGATGTGAATAGGAAGAGAAAAACAGATCCAGAGAAGACACAACACAAATGAAAGAAGGGACCCTCGGTTGGGCAGGAAGATGGAAGGAGGGAGAAAGATACGAGTCTCCCTGGGTTTCTACATCTGAGCAAGCCACAGACATTGCTGAGGAAAAAGGAGAAGGCAGTGCAAATTCATGAATCAAAATCACAAGTTGAAGAGCTTATGTTCAAAAGTGATTAACGTAAATTTGTTAAAAAGCTGATGAAACTGTTTCTTTCCTTGAAAAGTCTAGGGAGGAAGGCCACAGCTGATTCCAGCACAACCTCGCCTGTCAAGGTGTGAATGGCAGAGGTGCTGGTAGGGATAGCAGAAACATAAGAAGCATCAGTTCAGGCTCTCCTTTTAGGCAAATGTGTGCACAAATTGTAGCTACGTGACCTCAGGCACATGATTGACGTCTCATCTCACCTGTCTGCCTCAGCGCCCCTAGCCCTAAAACAAAAATGTCTTTCCTATAGAATTGATACAAGAATAAAATAAGATATTGCAGAGCTTGCTACTCAGAAAATAAATACTCAATACACATAAAGCAAATCTTAAGACAATTTTGGAAAAGATCTCACAGCCTTCTGCTGAGTTGAAGAGGAAAATAGTGGAACAATAATCTTCATTGGTGTAGCTTTATGAGTTTAAAAAGGCTCTTTGATATCTAATGCTTTCATCAGCCTTGGAAAGTGGAGACACAGGGATTATGAGCGAGAGTGAATGTCACGATTATGAGCAAAGAGTCCAGAGCTGGACTCCACCAGAGCTCAAAGTCTGTACCTGAGACCTGTTGGCTGTGGGGCCTTACGCATCTCCTCACCTGTTTAGTTCCTCATTGTGAAGTGTGAGTAACAGTACTTCCCATCTCCCAAGACTGTTGAGGAGATTAGCTGAATTAACATATATGCTTGGAAGAGTGCACAGAATATATTAAGGACCCAATAAAAATTAACTATTATGTTTTGCATTTCATAGAAGAACAACAAATGAGTCTCTCCAGAGAGACTTATATACTTGCCCTAGGATTCCCAGGGAAGAAGTGGGGATCTGGGCACCAAAGACACTGGACTCCAAGCCCAAGAGTCTTTCTGCCTGTAGGCAACTCCCTGGAGCTCCTACTGATTGGCTGGTCCATGGGACACTCTAAACCTGCAGAGCCTGGAGTTTCATCAAGGCAGCTGCAGGTAGACAAGTAGAGGAAATCCTGAGGCATTCCAAAAACATGCTATTAGAGGCACCAAAGGCATGCAATGAGAAATGGTGAGCAAGACTTTCTCATAGGCTGTTCCTTCTGCCTGGAACACATTCCCCAATTTCTTCTCTTCACTCTTTACCTGCCTTTAGATGTTGTATCATCATTTGGTACCTACAGCACCAATAGGAAATTATGAGTGTGTATGCATGTGTGTGTGTATGTTTATGTGTCTATAAACTATCTATCTATATCTATCCATCTGTCTATCTATTTATTTAATGAGAAATTGGTTCACCTAATTGTGGGACTGGTAAGCCTGAAATCTGTGGGGAAGGCTAGCAGACTGGAAACTTGATGGAGATAATATTGCAGAATTTATTCTTCTCTCTGGGAAACCTCAGTGTTAGTCCTAAAGCCTTCACCTTACTGGATGGGACTCACCCACATTATTCAAAGGTAACCTCTTTTAACTTGAAGTCAAGTAGATGTTAATGACATCTACAAAATAGCCTGGTAGCAACATCTATAGGAGTGTTTGGTGAAATGACTGAGTACTAGATAGAGAAGCCAAGCTGAAACATAAACCATCACAAATGTCAACTTAAATGTTCCTTCCTCAAGCACGGATTGCTCACTGATTCCTCAAAATAGATCAAGGCCTCCTTTTATACGTTAATGGTAGCCTGTATTTTTCGTAATATGCATTAAAATAATCATAATATAATAATTTACATAATTATTTGCTTAGGGTGTAAGCACTATGATGGCAGAGATTATTTCTGTTTTCAAGATTCAAGGAGCCTAATACAGTGTCTGGCTTTCAGTGCTGATTTGCATTTTTTTTTCTTTTTCTTTTTTTTTTTTTTTGAGATGGAATCCCACTCTATTGCCCCTGCTGGAATGCAATTGCATGATCTGGGCTCACTGCAACCTCTGCCTCCCGGGTTCAAGCAATTCTTCTGCCTCAGCCTTCCGACTAGCTGTGACTACAGGCATGTGCTACCACACCCAGCTAATTTTTTTGTATTTTTAGTAGAGATGGGCTTTCACCATGTTGGTCAGGCTGGTCTTGAACTCCCGACCTCAAATGATCCATCCGCCTTGGCCTCCCAAAGTGCTGGGAGTACAGGAGTGAGCCACTGGGCCTGGCCTTGATTTGCATTTAGTTGAATGTATGAAAGCTCACCTCTTTGAAGAATTGTTCGTTCTCTAGGGGAGGTGGTGGCAACTTAGCAATGGATGCATAGGGCTCTATTGTTCTAAACCCTTTATATATATATTTTTAATTTTCTCATCACTTTTCAAAATTTCTGTAAATGAGATTAGGGAAAATCTTGTTTCTTTCTTAGAAAAAAAAAAGTCAGCCAGTTGTTTTCTCTCTTGCATGCACAGGAAGCTTGGCCTTTGGGGAGTTATCAGAGCATGATAAGAGGGGTGGCGTCAAAGTCTGCAGAGAAATGTTCAAGCCAGTTTTTTCTTACTTTTTTCTCTGCACTTGGATGACTCCTCTTCATGTATTTATTGCCTGATTGGTTCCTTTGTTCCTTGAACATTTTTAGATCCTCCATTCAGAGCAAGTCCCCTTGTTATCAATGTCAGCTGGGCCTGAGTCAGGGTTTAGTGCAAGATTGGATGACATGTATCCTGGCTTCCAAAGGAAAATGGCTGAGCTGTACTGTGCTTTCAGTGTTTCTGTTCCATTCTTCCGGGAACAGAATTTATCTCACCAGGTAAGAGGGAGAAAATCAGAGTAAGGGAGAAAAGAGTTACTAAACTGAAAGTGAATATGGGTGAAGTAACATGTATTGAAGACCTAGTCAAACTTTACAGACTTACCAGTAGATTTTGAAGATGTCATGAGGGGGGGCTGTATTTATTTGAAAAAAAAATCTTAATAAATGCCTAGAATGGAAGATGGGACTTCACACTTGAATATCAGCTGGTACAGAAACATCTGAGGAGATCAACTGCTCCTTATAAAAGAAACAATAATTTGGGGTTTTCTTGACAATCTGGGTGTTAGAAAATGAAAAGAAGATAGCAGAAGGCCATATATGGGAGGAGGCTGGGAGGTATGGGTGTGGCTTTTCCTTGTTCCCCCAACACACTCACACACTCACGTGAGCACCCACACCCATTCACTTCAAGTCATCTGCAGTGTCTACCTAATTTACGAGTACCTTCAGGAAAGACTAGTTGTGTTTATTACAAAAACCGAAGAGGCGGAGCCTTACATCACAGTCAACATGATGCAAAAGAAAGTCAGTTTCAACAGTACAGGAGCTGAGTCCCAGGTGGTGCTAGGGATGTAATTGCTCCAAGAATTCACACGTATTTTGGGAAAGGTTTGTCTATTTACAGGAGGCACAATGAGCAGGGTTCCAACCAGATTATCTGAATCTCAGAGATGTTGACAACTAGCTAACAAACAGGATTATGTATTTATCTCATTTAATATAACCACTCTCTACAGTACATTTTCATTCCCTTACTAATGATGACTTGGTAAAATAAAAACAGAGGTCAAATCACACAGCTGGTTAGAGGCAGACCAGGGCTGGAACCCAGGCTATTTCAATACCAATCCCTTTGTAAAGATAATTTATTCCCCATGCACTGTTCTGGGTGCTTTTCATGCATACATTAATTCTTTTCATCTATATTCCTATATAAGGAAACCAATGATAGAGAAGTTGAGTGGTTTGCCCAGGGTCATGCAGCTATAAGTAATAGAGCCAGGTTTCAAATGCATGCCATCTGTGCCAGTGTGCACGAGCTTAACCACCAGGGTGTTCCACCTCTGCCTGCCTACCATGCTACTGCCTCCAACTAATCATTCTGTTGCTTGTTCCTTTCCAATATGAAGCAACATTCCTGTTTTCCCCCTGACTTAGCTGTTATCTTTCTGCAGCCAGTTATCAGCTTATATCTCCCTGCTGATGACTGTTCCATGTATTATTACACTTTCATATCTCGCATCTTCTTGCATTCGGTTATGATAAGCATCTACTTTGTGAGAGGCCAGACCGATGGCTTGTGCTTTGTATTTCAAAAATATTTGCACTAGAAATTCCAAAACCCCAACCAGAGGAAAATAAATTAACAACTAAAAATATCTTAGGTGTCAGGTCAATAGCTTCTGAAAAATACTAGACAGAGCTGTTTGAAGCTTTTATTAGAAACTCATCCAACTGTTCACCCACTGATTTATTCATTCAACAAACTTTTATTGAGCTTCTGCTATAACAGGATGAGATGTAGGAAGGATAAGAATGCCCAGCTTTGTCCTTAAAGAGTTTACACTCTCCCAGAGACAGCAGAAACATGTCTTAAATGGAGAATTTTATACAAAGGTGTCCTAAGAAAACATGCTGCTTCCAGAGGTAGTGAGGTCCCTGTCAATGGAAGTATTCAAGGAGTCTGGACAACTTCTTGTAAGGGATAGTATAGATGGAATTCAAGCATAAAATGTCTATTTGGACAAGTCTAACTTTAAGTTTCTTAGAAGTGTTGAGATTCTATAAAAACAATGCAGAACAAGTCAAACACTATCATAACAGGATATGACAGATGTCTAGAACACAGATCATGAAAGAATGAATTCCAACCAGTGAAAACAGGGAAGGTTTGCAGGGTGTCGGGGGGCAGTGAACAAAGGCTTTATTAATTTGAAGGCAACATACTCATATCTTTCACGGTCCTTTGGCTTCCTAAGTTATTTAACCTTTCTGAGCTAGTCTCCTCATCTCCAAGACAGGGTTAATTATGCCTTCCCTGCCCAATTCTCCCTGCTGCTGTAAGGATCAAATGAGATGCTTAAAGTAGTTTGTAAACTAAAAAAGTGTTATGCAAATGTAATGTTAAATTAGAAACCTAGTGCAAAGGGACTAAATATTAAAGGTGAAATTACAGACATCAATAGACGGGATGTATCTTTTGGTTGAGAATTTTCCTTTGAATATCAAACTGCACCACATAACACTGGTAACAACATCCATCTGGAATTAACTGAAATTCTGGTCTAGGGGTGTTGCGTCCTCAGTAACCTCGGGCAAGATCATTCAATTCCGTGCTTCAGTTTATGCTATCAGGATTAATGGATGGTAATTGTTGGTCTTCAAAAAACCCTATCTGTTATCTTGCCACACAAAAAGAAATATTTCCACATCCATCAAGATTAAACAGCAAGAACTCCCGTTGCTTTAAATTTCTATATTACCTGAGGCAGACTCAGTGAAAAGAACAGGTGTGAAAAATATATTTTGATATATACAAAGATGCTCTAAGGATAAGATAGACACAGGGATATTAAGTACCAGGGACACCCACGTGAGTTTAGTTCAGCCAGTGTTCACTGAGCACTTGCTATGCACCAGACCCTCTGATAGGCAATGCTGGAGACAGAGATGAATAGGACACAGCTTCTGCCCTCAAGGAGGCCACATGTTTATAAACATGCTTTGAAAGTGATAAAGAGAATGGACACGATTAAATGGATTGTAAATCAAGATAACGACCCCAGTCCTCCTGCTAATTTACTGGTTGACCTCTGTGAAGACATCTTACTGTTCCTTTATCAGCACTAAATGAAACCCCCCTCCCAAAACACCATTTAAAACTTGGAAATGTTTTACCCCTACCAACCAGCCACTGGAAAGTCTTAACAAAAAATAAATTTTAAAAAGAACCAACATTCACTCTCTCAGATGAGTAATTTATGAACTAATTATACAGCAACTTTACTTTGTATCTTACCCAGTAAAAAGGAAATACTTGAATAAATTGTATTATTTTATCACAAATTAACTAACTTATTCTTCTCGACCTTGTTTGGATTTGAAATAATTGTCTTACTGGAACTACCAAATGGAGAGATACAGAGATTTGTAACTAATGACTTTCTGGTGGGATTTTAATTTTATTTACAATAAATAAACATTATACTGTTGTCACTGCAGGGCTCAAGTATGTTCATATAATATGCATAGCAATTATTTTGTTTTCTCTCTGTCTCTCCTCTAGCTGTCTTTCCCTCTCCCCCACCCTTTCTCCCTTCCTCTGTGTCTATTATAATGTCTCTCTCTCTCATACACACACACACATGCACACACACGTGTACACACACACACACACACAGAAGCTCTAACAAAACTGAAAGGCTCTGAGGGGGAAGATTGTAATGACCTGGTAATTGTCTCTCATGCTGGATCAGAGGGTGATGCAGTGGTCTGGAACAGGGGGCTGTGAGCTGTCAACAGAAATTCACCATATACTTACTGTTCATTACCTACCCATTATGCATAATTCCACTTTCACATCTTAACAGAATCCACCATACAACTATGTGTTTCATGGGAAGTTGACACAATCCCAGCCCTAGCTGTTGTATACTGATTAGCATTAGCCATTCAGGAGTATCTTATTTCCCTGGCCCATAATCAGTTAACCAATAGGCATGTGATCTAGTATTAGTCATACAATGATGCACTAAGGACATATACAAAGATGAGAGGGATGCTCTGCCTTGGGGTTTCTAGACAGGATATCTTACTCTAAGAAGGAAACAGCAAATGGTGGCACCTTTATGTCTCTGGGTATGTTGCATCTCGAAGTGAAACCTAGAACATCTATAGTATTTTGTGAACATCCTGAGAATAAAGCCTATAGAGACAGAGCCAAGAGCACCGTAGAAAAGTAGGCCAAGGGCACTGACACATGGCACCTGCAACTCACGCCACCACTGGACTTCTCGACATGTGAGATAAGATGTTTTCTTTGGGCTTATTTGTGTTCTTTTGGGCTTCATCTGTGTTCTCTGTTACTTGAGGCCCAAACCTTCGGAATCAATAAATCTACCATATACTCATAATGAGTTTGCTCTTGTTATTTTGAATCTTGATTATCAATAGCAACACAGGCAGCAGCATCTCACTAACTTTACAGTAGAGCCTACAAGGGGCCCACACAAGCGGATTATTTGAGATGTTTGAAGTGTGCTGTGTCTTATTCGTGGTAGTGTTTACAAGAATCTATGCATATGTGTGTACTCACAGAACTGTACACCAAAAAACAATGATTACTACTGCATTTAAAAACAGAAAGATCCCACAAGGGTGGAGACTGCATTCAAGCCCACATTTATCTGACCCCAATGCCACACTGCTTCTGAGTGCTTGTCAAATCCAATATAAATAGCTTAATACTGGCAGTCATGAAGCGGACGTTTAAATCCTAGGTCCACCTCTTGACAGCTGTGTGACCTTATGCATTTTGCTTTACCCATCCGAGTTTATTTTTGCAAATGCCAAATGCAGATGCTAATAATCTTTTCCCATTCCATCTTTTTTGAGGGGAGAGATCAACTAACAAGATGATTTAAGAAGCATCTTTGTAATGTAGAAGAAAGCACAAATATTTGTCATTGTTATGGTATGAAAATACCTACTCTTCCAATACCACACTGTCTGAAATCCCGTTATCCTCGAGTTAAACCACGAATAGCAAACCCATGGTGTGCCTGCTGTCACTCACCTCCAATCTACACCTGTGAGGGATACTCAACAGTCAAGGTACTTTTTGTCCCTCTAGGGTCCTTATTTATGGCTCTAGCATCCCACTTGACTCTCTGTTCCAGGGATTCTTTATAAATCAATTGGAGTTGGTCCATGAATTGAAATCTCTTAAAAACTGCTGGGTTATACTTCCAGTATCTTTCAGTCTTGTTCACCATCTCATCCCAGCATGTCTTCTCTTATTTCTTTGTAATAATAGAAACACAACTTTTTAGTTTAGAACATTGACACCCACAAGAAAGGCCTACATTTCTTAGATGCCCTTGCAGCTAGATGAAGCCATATGATCAAATTCTAGCCAACGAGATGCAAGAGAGTAGGATGTAGAACTTCCAGGAAGGCTGCTTAATGGGACTGATTCATCTTGCAGGATGCCCTTTCAGCTCTTCTGCCCTTGTCTTTTTTCTTTTTCTTTTTTCCAACCTGCATTGTTGATGATCTGGACACTATATCTGACCAGAAAGTGGCCTGATGATGAAATTAATACCCTAACATGGTAAAGTAGAATAACTGAAGTCTGTGTTCTTGATAACATTTTGGAGTCATTATACCAGTCATGAAAACCACCTATCCCCAGACTCCTTTTACGTGAAAGAGAATAAATAATAATTTACTTTAATTTAAGCCACAACTTAGCTACTCATAGCTAAGCCTAATACCTAGCTCATATATAACCCAATTCAGCCTGTTTTCCTTGGGGAATAAATAAATGGAGCTATGTAAAGGGGAGTGTATACAGGTATTCATATTAAAGCACTCGTGTCACGGAATAGTTCTGAAACATTTTGAAGATATTGTGAGCAAAATTCTGCATGATTGTTTATGACCTAAACTGTATAAGATTTAGCCATCTCAGAACCCACTCTATAGGATCTTAATAGAAGAAGAAAAAAGTATGTTTATATCTATATACATGTATAAATTTATACATAGATATAAAGACAGGATATAGTACCACTATTTATTGAGTGCCTGTCTTGTGCCAGTCACTTTATATTACTTATGTCCAAATTTCACAAAAATCTAACAAGATATGCATAATTTCTCCCATTCTGTAGACAGTGGCAACGAGGCTAAGTGAGTTAAAATAAATGGACTAGTTTAGGGATGGGTCCTATATTCCAAGCAAGTCTGTCTTATACCAAAAGCTATGCTTTTTCCATGACCCCGTAGAAACTGAGTTAATTACAACTTTGGTTGGATGGCTAGCAAAACATCTCAGCAAGCGTTGAGAGAATACACAACAAATAGTAGTGCTGGATGCAATTGGTAGGTGGGGGGTTTCTTCTAACAACTTTACATAGTTAATGACTTTTTGAGCACCAGATTTGAAGAGCATGAAATGCATGAGTCATGGCTCTTAGAGAACAGATGGTTAGTGGTCTGTGTTATTTCAGTGACAAAGTTTTGAGCCAACTAAGGATAACAATAAAACTTCATCTCATGATGTTTGTCATTTTCAGTCCCTGACTCCTTGTAACTGCTGTTACAGCTTCTCGCTTCCAAGATTACACCTTGATGATCAATCAATCAAAATTATCCTTTCATCAGGTTGAATTTGTAAAAGGCACTCCAGGTGATTTTTTTTAATTCACTACGATTCCATGTATTTCCTACAGCTTATATTCTAAAATTATTTCATCAGAACTGTGGGAGAAACATTTGAGGTCATTTCTCAGGATTGTTGGCTCTGGGTTTTGAGAAATCATCAATAATGGATTATCATGGTTGGTGTAATATTACATGATAATGAAAGCTGACATTTATCCTGTACTCACTCTGATCCATGCATTTTGCATGGGTTATCTCATTTAATCCTCAATCAACATCATAAACCAAAGGATAGTGTTATCACCAACTGGAAAAATGGGGAAAACAAGACATGGAGAGTTGCGGGGGTTAAGTGACTTACTAGGGAAGTGGAAAGTGATAGATCAGGGATTTGAACCTAGATACTTTCAAAAGAGATCCTGAAAGCTGAGTAGGCATAATGATTTAAGGTAGGCTAACAGCTGGCTAGCATCTTACAAACCACCTTCATATCTCACTCGTTTAATATAATAAAATGTACTACTCATTTCTCTCATAATTCACTGATGGTTGAAGATCTGGGCTCCATACAATCATTCTAGTACTTAAGCCCCTTCTATTTAATGACACTATCATATTTCACTGTCTTAAAGTCCCCTTCTGCATCATCTGCAACCAGACAACAGACAAGGGAACAAATTTAATGAAGCTTTGCAAAGAATGTTTAAGGGTCCTGGTATGTATAGCAAATACTACTTGCTCTTACATTCCCTTAGCTAAAATTAAATCTCACGACCCCACTTAAATGCAGAGGAGACTGGGAAATTGTAGTCTCTGGAATAAAATGGAATGGAGCGCAGTGAACCATCATATTTTTTCTGTCACAGTAGATATTTGCTGTCTGCAAGAGAGTAGTAAAGGGAAGGGATAAGAAAATTGCGAGGAAAAGGACAAACTTGAGCAAAAGCATAATTGTCTCAAAATACTAGTCAAATTTGGGGAAGCACAAACAACTTGATCTGACAGATGCTCAGGTTGGCAGTCTCAGTAATAATTTGAGGCTCACATCATCCAGGGACTTGGAAAATGCACTAAGGAGTTTGGAGTTTGGACTTTATGGTACAGCTAAAGGGGAGCTGTTGAATGATTTTTAACCAGTAGAAAATATGATTATATTTGGAATTTAGAAAAATCATTCTCTGAGCCATGTAGATGGTGGTTGAAGAAAGCAAGACAAGAGGCAAAGAGAACAGGTAGGGTAGAATTGAATCATAGATGTAAGATGTCAGACTAAGGATGGTTGCAATGTGGTCAGAAATAAGAAGATAGATGAATCAGATTAAGGAAGTAAAATTATAAAATTATGGACATTGACAAGTGATCACATTCTCCTTATTTTCAGCCTTGCAATGGAGGCATTATTATCTCCATTTTATAGATGAAAAGACTGGACTTGGGACAGTTGAAAGCCTCACCAAGCTCATACAATTAATTAATGCCTGAGGCAGAGGCCAACCATGTCCAACTCTAAAACCCATTATCTTTCCATTTGACCATTTATAAACCTCAACCATGCCTTACCCACAAGAGCCCTTGTGTGCTTCTGAACAGTTATTCCCACCCTCTCTACAGCTTCTGTTTTTCAAATCAAATATTCCAAATTTCCCCCACAGTAGCTTACATCACCTACTAAGTTACTTTAGCCTTCTGGTCACAGTTGTCTAGAGGCATTTCAAATAACTCACTTAAGTTAAGGAATTCCTCCCCAAAACCAACACTTTCAGTTGCAAGGTAACATGCTGAAGCAAAACCTGTTTCACTCTTTTTCCAACTCATCAAAAATACATAAAATTCAAATTGCTCACCAGTACTTTCTAAAGCATTTTTATTATTTTGTTTATTCTACTGCCCAAAGGTGCAAGTGACCTCACTTATAAAATTTGATGAACCAAACCGTTAGTTGTTTCAAAATGTTGCTGATGCTTTGCTTGAATTGGGTAGATCCTGCCAATCAACTTGTAGATAGATTCAAAGTTGTATAAATGGGGTGTTTTCTATCTATGGAACCTAAACTTTTTTATATAGTGTGCTTTATATACTGGCTGGTAAATTAATTAAGAAAATAATTGGTTACAGTACTAACAAATGGTTTTGAATCAGAAAGAAAATATATAACTGAGATCCCAACTCATGAAATCCCTGACATTATTAAAAACCTGCTCCTCCTCCTGTTTTTCCAATATCAATGAATGGTATCTATCAATTTTCACCTGGCTGTCAGGCCAGAAAACTGGGAATGATATTTAATTCATCTCTCTCACTCATCTCTCACATTTAATTCATCATCAGGTTAATTCAGCTTCCAATTTGATTCAACTTCCTTAAAAAAGTCTCAAAGCCAAACTGTTTTCTTATTCCCACTGTTGCTACCCTAGCCCGGGATGCAAGCACTTCTTCAATGATCATGGGAAGCTCCTGATTAAGCTCCTTGAATTCTGTTTTGCTTTAACCTATCCTTGTGCTGAGGCGCCAGTCTGTTCTCATCATATACTTGCTTGTAACCCTCTGGTTCTCCCAGCCCATTGTCCACAGGAGCACTCAGGTGTAAAATGCAATTTATTTTGTTATCCATTCATGCTTATAACTTCAGCCACCTCATTCACACCTCCTCCCTCACATGATCTACTCCAGCTGAAGAGAATACCTTCCAGCTTTCCAAACGTAGCTTGTTTTTTTCTCATGTTCAGGCTTTTTAACCTGTTGTTCCTTCTGTCTGCAACAACTCACTTATCCTTTTCTTTTCTTGCTAACTCTTATGTATTCTTCAGATCTCAGTTTAGTTTTCATTTCCTCCATAAATCCTTCTCTGACCTCCAACACCAAACCAGACAGTTTTGTCCTGAATTCTAGCATCTTCTCCTTCCTCTGTTTTCTTCACAAATCCCCATATCCCCTGTACCTAGTATTATTTTCTGACACAATGTCATCCCACCAGATATATTTTTTGTATCTCTTTAATTACTTAAAAATGTAAACAAATTCTTCCTTAGAAAAGAAGGAGATACACCAAGAAAGAGACCTTGGCTGTCCTTAGGATCAGTGTGTTGTGTTAATGGAAGAGATCTCCAAGGTAATATATGGCCCCAGGTAAAGTTTAAAATGAAACTGAAAATAACAGGAGACTGTGGGATCCAGAAGTAAAAGCAGTCAGTTTGGGCTTACAGTCTCTGATTAAGTTCCTTCAATCCTCTCCCATTACACCAGTGACAGTGGAGACATGGCTCTAAAATGTTTTGTTTCAGTCAGCATTGATTTATTCATTCATTTGCTCACTCATTCACTGTTTCACTCTCCAGTTTCAGAGTGATGCTGAGTACCAACTATGTACCAGGCACTATGTTAGGAACGCTGAGTTACAAAGAGATTTCTAAAGAAGAAGATATATATTTAAAACACATAATTTTAGGCAGGGCGCGGTGGCTCACGCCTGTAATCCCAACACTTTGGGAGGCCAAGGCAGGTAGATCACCTGAGGTCAGGAGTTTGAGACCATCTTGGCCAACATGGTGAAACCCCATCTCTACTAAAAATACAAAAATTATCTGGGTGTGCTGGTGGATACCTGTAATCCCAGCTACTCAGGAGGCTGAGGCAGGAGAATCTCTTGAACCCGGGAGGTAGAGGTTGCAGTGAGCTGAGATCACGTCATTGCAGTCCAGTCTGGGCGACAAGAGCAAAACTCTGTCTCAAAAAAGAAAAAAAAAACAGAAAGAAATCACAAACATAATTTAAAAAGAAAATGCATTAAGAGTCCCAATAGAGATATGTGCACAAAAACTCTCCCTAACTCAACCTAGGGCAGTGGGGGCAGTCAGAAAAGCCTGCTGTGGACACACAAGGGCTGCCTCCTATTTTATCTTAACTATCATCCTTCCCTAATCCTACTCTGTTTTTCAGGATTGGCTTCCTCAGTGAAGACTCTTGAAGAAAGCTTGGGACCTATTAGACATTTGAGAACAGTTTTAAATGTCAGTGTGGCCATATGGAATAGATGGGACATGTGAATTTGCAATGTTTGTAGGATACATGTTGCCAAAAAAGGAATCCATATAGGGGATGTAACCACCAGTTCACCTGTCTTGTTAATTTGGTTATTTCCTCTCTGTGGGTTCAGGTTTTCTCATCTGTATGAGATAAATAGTCATGAATAAACAATAAATATTAGATTTGAAAGAGCTCTTTGAGATCATCTTGTCTAACAGCTGCCAAAGTGTACGTCACAAAGTATCTAAAGGGTGTCAATGGACATTTCTCAGAAACGGATTGAAGTCACATACATCTTGGTAGGAATAACTTGAAGTTCCACAGGTTTTCTTACCTGAAGTGTGCTGCACATCTCTTAGGAATGGGTATGGATCACATTCTCATCTGAGCATACTTAGCCATGGTAAGGATGGCTACTTTTATCAAGAAATATCTCATGGGACCAGTGCTGAGTGAAACATATTGAATCTAGTCTAATCTGCTCTTCCGAATAAGGAAACTGGGGACCAGTGCAAAAAAAGAGATTTGCCCAAGGTCACCCAGGTAAGTGCATGCTAAGTCAGAACTAGATGTCTAATGTTCTGGCTCTGCTGCCAGGTATGTTTTCCATTAATGATGAAGAACATTCCCTCCCAAGTCCCGTAGTTCTTGGAGGATCCTAATGAGACATAAATGAGAATGATGAACAAAGTCTCAAGTATAAGGTGTCTATGTGAATCTTCCCTCTATTAAAGAGTTCCCAATAAAATGTGCTTTTATAACCTAATGCTTGCAGAACCTAGAATCTATCAGCATTTATTACATGGTCATGATGTGCATATGCTTGGTCAGGCAGAATACATAAACATAAGGGAGGGTTGCTCTCTGCCTTCCAGAAGCTGCACCAGCACAGGCAGACTCATGCAGGAACTGGAGGGGCTTTCAATTTGTTGTATGACCTCAGTTTACTTCACCTCCCTGGTCTCCAGATTCTTTTGTTGGTCATTTGTTGGACAATCCTTCCACTTAACTTTCTCAAAGGGATTGACTAACAATTCAAAACACTTACAAAAGCAGAACCTATACAAATGCTAAACATCATCCCTGTGATCTACTAGTTAATACAGAATTAGAAGTGAATGCAGCCCCTTTTAGCCCAGGAAACTCATGCTGAAACAATACATCTAATAAACTGGGAGAAGAGAAGGCCCACAAATTAAAAAGCAGCATTTGAAATCTAATCAGATATTCTCTCAATTTACAGACCACCCCTGTGGTGCTATCCAACTTTATTAGGATTTTATTCTGTATTCTCTTTTAAAGTGACATTTATATTAATTTACAGTACTAACACAAAACTCTATTAAAAAGGAAAGAACTTTTATAACTTTATTATTTTTTCCTGGTTACTGTCCCTAAGTTTTCAACCCACTAATAAGGATTCTTTTGTTTTATTTCATGTCTAGGAGAGAAGTTGTGAAGTCTCTTTAAGGCTGTATTTCCTGCTGGGTTGTTAAACACAGTGGGGACACCCAACTTGGAGGGTATGTGCTGTAATTGGCTGTAAGGGCCAGGAAGTTGAACTTTCTCATTCTTGTTCAGTCTCCTTTTATCCTGGGTGTCTTGCAAGTTTATAATCATTTTCTAGTTTGGCTCTGACTTCAAAAGAACAATGAGAACTCAGCTATGAGGAAGTGGAAACGCTAGGTCATCTCCACCTCCCAACTTTGATGACCTCGTGTTCCATTTTCCCAAAAATGGAAATTGCAACTCTCCACATGTCTTATCTGACAGTTTTCCCATCTCTTAGAGCCATCTGGGCTTCCAAAGATGAGTCATGGTATATGTGAGATACATGGAAGAAAATGTATAAATCATTACAGCTCCTTCATTTTACATGCAAGGAAACTGAGGCCCAGAGAGAGAAAGTGATTTACTCAAGGTCACAGAGAAAGAATGTGGCCTAGTCAAGACTGAAATCCAAATCTTTTAGCCTACACCTTAATGTTGACTTTTTTCCCCACTATGTAAAGCTCAGGAATTCTTTGAATCACAGAATTCAGCCCAGGTAATATTTCTTAGCCAGGGCGAGTACCAGTTCAATCTATGACCCATGCCTATGATGATCAGTTTTCTGAATGTTTTCTGCTGCTTCTATAATTTTTAAAAAAATTCTAATTAACACAGACAATGAATTACATATGGTCCCCATGTTTACTTCTCTACGTGAGTTCCATGGCAGCTGTAATTCATTGTCTGTGTTAATTAGAATTTTTTTAAAAATTATAGAAGCAGCAGAAAACATTCAGAAAACTGAATAAAAGATTGAACAAAAGGACTGGCTGATTTGTCTACAGAACTAGCATCTGTCTAAAACATTTATCAGCTCAATCTTTTACCCCAAACATTCCTGAGCAGCTCATTCCAATAGCAAGCCAGCCTTGTTCCTGACACTGAACTGCCAGGTGCCAAAAGTTAAATTTTTAAGACAGTTTCTTTCATATAAACCATGCATTCCCCTTAACTATATAAAAACATTCTTTTTCAAATATACAAAATGACACATTGATCTATTTATCCCACGAAGATCTATTATGCACTTACTGTATCCCATAGTCTGTTGGGTACAGGGATACAAAGATGAGCACACAGACTCTGGCCTTGAGTGGTTCATGCCCTGATGAATAAAACCAGCCTCTGAGCATGCAATAACAGCCATATGATAAATGACATTCCATGAAATGCAGAGAGAGAAGGTTCACGTCTACTTAAGAAACCAAAACATGTTTCCCGGGGAAGGTGACTATTCAGACAAGTCTAGTGGCTATTAGAACAGGAAAGGACTTCACAAGAAAACCCAGTGCGGTCTTCTGTCTTCGAAACAATTGGCAAACCTGACCCCATTTTGCAGACAAAGAACATGAAACTCAAGAAGGCCATGGAACTTGGACAAGGTCACCTTGCTAGTGATGTAATTTCTTCTAATTTTCCCAGGTTCTTTCTCCTGCTCCTCTTCAGTCAGGAAAGGAAGTATATTCCAAATGTACCAAAAAGGTTAAAAAAAAAAAACACAAAACCCAAAGTAGAAATCCTCCAGTACCTAAGATTTATTGAGATCATAAGTAACCCTTACTCAGTAAAAGAATCTACCGCTCCATTCAGCTGTGTTCCCATCAGCAACAAGAAATTGTTGCAATCTAATGCATTTATATGTTTTGGTTTTCTTAATTTATTTCAGGCACCTCATTTTCCTGGAACAAGTGTTGTTATTTATGACACAGCAGAAAACACTTTACATTTATAGAGGTTATGAATTTTAGTAACGGTTTTGGTGGCAATTTAATCTGTCCTAACTATGAGGCATTTTACAATGACAATTAAATTATTATTAAAAAATAAACCTCAAATGACATCCTTATCACTTATCAACATATCAAAAGTTTCAGTGAGTTGCATTCTGGGTTGGTCGTAAATATCCTAATGTAGTCTTAGTGAATCTGTGTAATAAACTTGAGTGAACTTAATTAACTTCTACAGTATATTTAAAAGAAAACTCCTCACACATTTTGATGTCGGAGAATGAAACATTATTTGAAAAGTGGGTTTATTACATTTCATGGTGCACACTGATATTTAATATTTAAAGACTCTTAAATTTGATGTACTGTACTGATAGCTGAAGGGTTTAGTCCTGCAGTGTGGGAGGGTGAGGTGGTGAATTTCTCCCTCCATTTCGTTGAGGAGGTTTTTATTTTACTGGCCAGGCCCCCCATACACTGATCTATTAAAATCTATGCTCACAGAAGTGTCAAGAATGTTAATGTATACTTTATCAAATTAATTTTAATGTAGGCTTGCTGAATAGCTAATTCCCAAGCTATGTTCTAAATTGTTGCAAACGGCTCCACTCCAAGTTAGCCAGGGTGCTGCCTCGATTTCAGCAGATAACATGTCAGCAAAGTATCATCTGATACAGATTTTAAATGAGGGGTTTTATTTTTTCTCCATAGAGAATCTAATAAAGAAAAAGAAAAAGTCGGTCTTAACCCACTTCCTGATCTCAACTTATAGGGCACTGGCTGAAATAAAATTACTTTGTTCAAATCCACATTCTGATAATTACTTCAGACAGCAATGAGGGCTTCCATTTCAAAAATTAGACTTGACATTTGACTTAAATACAGTCTTCTTTTTAAGCCCAAGTTTCTGTGCACTTAAATGCCAATGGCCAGATGTTGATAACAGATGATTCTCCCTTGAAAGGTGAGATAGAGACTATTTTATCAAAACAATGGAAGGCAATCATCCACTAGGAAAACACAGGTTTTCCTGTACTAAATCACTTTAGCCAATGTACCCAAACCCACTGCAGAAAAAGTGTGGAAAAATCAGCTCCCGTAATCTTCCCAGGATACCACAGGATGTAGCTCACTATTTTTCCTGGTTGATTTACTGAAAGTTTCCTTCAATAACTTTCAGTTGCCCTTCATCCAGCTTCTTAGTCAAAATAATTTGCATAAGACTGGGTGCAGTGGCTCACACCTGTAATCTCAACACTTTGGGAGACCAAGGCAGGTGGATTGCATGAGTCCAGGAGTTCAAGACCAGCCTGGGCAACACGGTGAAACCTCATCTCTCCAAAAAGTACAAAAAAATTAGCCAGGCATGGCGGTGCATGTCTGTAGTCCCAGCTACTCAGCTGAGGTAGGTGGATCACCTGAGCCAAGGAGGTTGAGGCTGCAGTGAGCCATGATGATGCCAGTGTACTCTAGCCTGGGTGACAGAGTGACCCAGAAAAGAAATTATTTGCATGGGTGTGGGTTTGCATTTCTGTATATGTTTGTAGATATAGTGTAAGTGTACATATTTTTACACTTGTAGCTTTGTAACAATGCCTAATTCCAAATGTTTTTTCTTTTTCAGGTTCTGGTATTTTTGTTTACAGTTCTTACTCTGCTTTTAACCCAACAAATATGAACCAACAAATATCAACCTCTTATTTCACCGGTAAAATAAGAGGGTTAAACTAGGTGATATACAGAGTTCCTAATTCCAGCTTTAGAAAAAGAGAAAAAAAGACACTATAGGGTTCTAAGTTTCAACCACTGTTTCTTACAAAAGTACTTCTAGAACATCTACCAAGCTAGCACTAGATGTAAGTTGTTCAAATAGTAGCCAAAATCCATGCTCTCATAGACCTTGTAAACTAGGCTTTATTTCCTTAGATTTGCTACTGTTATGAAAGTGGTGCTACCATTTATTTGTAGTAAAATGCCTTACTTGTCGCACTTCAATTTCTATGTCCAGAAGGTAGTCATCAAGGCAAAACTTTCCTTCCCCTATTATTCCATTTCCCATCCCTTTAAATTCCAGAATGATATACTTCTTAATGTATGTTTCCCATCTCCTTTACCAAATAAAAAGGCAGCTCATCTCCCCTTGACTAAATAGGGGAATGGTTTCTAAGTAGAAAATGGAAGAACATCTGGCAGATAGAGGCTGGTACAAGACTCCAATACTGAGCTCATAATTTTCTCTCTCCTACCCTTCAATTCATTTTGTTTCCCAAGATCTGAAACATTTTTCAGAACCGTGGTATATTCCTGTAGTTTTAAAGCCCAGATACATTCCCTCAATTATACCAATATTCAGAAATTCTATTCTGGGGCCATAACTGCTCAATTCTGCATGAAGATACACATTTAAATTTAAATGCAGCCAGAGACTCTGCAAAAGCAAATGACTGAATGAAAGAAGCCTAAAGATTTTACCAGAAAGTGCTTAGGAGGGGAATTCTGCTTCTGGCTACAGTGGACTAGTTTGTTTCAGACCAACAGTTCCATGGAGAACAACTAGAAAGTTCTATCAATTAAATCCATGCTAAAAACAATAATCCAGCCAGGCGCGGTGGCTCATGCCTGTAATCCCAGCACTTTTGGGGAGGCCTAGGCAGGCAGATCACAAGGTCAGGAGTTTGAGACCAGTCTGGCCAATATGGTGAAACTCTGTCTCTACTAAAAATACAAAAATTAGCCAGGCGTGGTGGCAGGCGCCTGTAGTCCCAGGTACTCGGCAGGCTGAGGCAGGAGAATTGCTTGAACCCAGGAGGCGGAGGTTGCAGTGAGCCAAGATCGTGCCATTGCACTCAAGCCTGGGGTACAGAGCAAGACTCCATCAAAACAAACAAACAAACAACAACAAAAAAAAAACAGTAATCCTTCTGAAGACATCCGAGAACTACCAAGACTTGAGATATTACCACTCCAGAGAGAAGAAAAGTCCAGAGAAATGAATGTAGCATTTGGTGCTACTTAATCCCTAGAGGCATTTGATGATTCTAAAAAGGTGCCTGAGTGGATAAAAATTAGTCAAGCTAGTCATAAAATGGTAGCTGAGAGGGAAAAATGCTAAACAGAGTAATCTTATATGACTGGAGTATTTTACATTTAAATTTAAATTCAGGGTCTGCCAAGGAGGAGAAGCTTGCTCTAGGGATATCTGAGAGACCCTATCCCAAGAATAAGACAAACTGTAACTAAAGAAGTGCTTAAAAATACTAAAAACCATATGCAAATTAGCTTAATCTGATGCAGTTTTTAAAACCTACTCCTAATCCGACAGTCTATTAGAAGCAAATATAAATCCTCTCTAAAGTTTCAATATATTTAAAAAAATTTGATGCCAAGATGGATTATTTCAGCAAAAAACTAGAATCTGTAAAAGAGATTCAAATGAAAATTCCAGGATGAAAAAATGCAATAAATGCAAGATGAAATTAGAAGACAATAGATGAGTGAGTTAACAGAAGATGAGATGGAGCACAGGAGGGAATTAATAAACTGGAAGTTAAGTCAAAAGAAAATATATAGTCTAAAGCACAAAGGGAAAAATAATTAAAAATGTAGAAAAAAGAGTACGACAAAATGAGGCACTGTCAAAAGGTCTCTGTGTGTGTATATATATACGTATGTGTGTGTGTGCATATATACATACATACACACACTATATATATTTTAAAACTTCATAATACTAGAGGGAGAAGAGAGAGATAATAGGCAGAAATAATATTTGAAGGAATAATGACTAAGAACTTTTCAAAACCAATGAATGACATCAAGACACAGATTCAAAAAGCACTACAAACCCCATCAGCATACACACAAAGGAAATTATATAGACAAGAAATCCAAGGAAAAATTGAAAAACTTAAAAGTAGTCAGAGGAAAAAATGTATATTATCTTGAATGGAGCAGCAATGAAATTGCAGCTGACTTCTCAACAGAAGTCATGAGACTAGAAGAAAATTTAATGATATTTTCAAAGATTGAAAGAAAATAACTGTCAACCTAAAATTCTATACCAGTTAAAAAAAAAAAAGAAAAAAGAAAAATAAACATAATTTCAGAAAAATGAAACTTAGAGACTTCATTGACAATAGATCTTCACTATAGAAAATACTAAAAATATACTTCAGACTGAAAGAAAAGTATATTGATTGAAGTGCATGTAAGCAGAGATGTGGCAAATCAACATAAATACTGACTATATAAAACAATAATAAAATAATGCTTTGTGAGCTTTAATATTTACAAAATTCTAATTTTATAAGTTAGAATTATAAATTAAAACTCAATGAAATAACACAAAGGAGTGAAGTGAGTAAAGGGAATTAAAAGCGTTCTAAGGCCCTTGTATTTTCCAGGAAATCAAAAAGTACAAATTTATATTAGACTTTAAATAAGACAAAAAATACTACTTATTTTTAATCTCTTGAGTAACCACGGAAAACATAGAAAAACAACATATAGCTAGCAGTGAAAGCAAAATAATATAAGAATATGGTTAGAAGGATTTTGTTTTTCTTAATTTGGAAATGTCATTGGCTCTAAAATTTTGATAGTCAAATTCCTCCTATCTTCAGAATATAGATAATATAAAATGAACCATCTTGAATGTCCTGGATGGCTTTGCCATCTGCTAACTTCGTGCCAGTCTGCAGAGAGAGTATGGTGAGTGAGCCCTGGAGTTAAAGACAGGAAGCCATAGTTTGGAATTCAGATAAAACACTGACCCCACTCCCCAGGTTATTTTGGACAATCTTCTTTAAGTTAAGTCCCCTAAACCTATAAATTGGGCATGATGACAATTTTTCTGATTTTCCCCCATAGGGGGTATTGGAAGGATCAGAGGAGAGTAGAGAGATGTGAAGCTCTCTTTGTGAGGTGCTATACAAATGCTTAGAGTTCAAGGAATCAATCCTTCTTTCCAATAGGCAATATTCAAATACATTAGGGAAAATTAAAGTCACTGACATGCTATTTGTATTCATCAGAATAGACTAGGCTAGACTGAAGTAAGCAATAGACCCTGGAATCTCAATAGTTTCACACTGCAAATGTTTGTTCCTTGTTGAGCCACAGTGTACAGATTGGGTAGATCTCTTGGTGATTCTCCTCCAGTGGCAACTCAGAAACTTCCACCAGCATTGGCACTATCTTTAACACAAGGCCTTCATGGTCACCAAGAAGAGAAAGAGAGAGGGAAGAAAACGTTTATACAGGAGATTTTAGAACCAACACTGGAAATTGAGTACAATCACTTCAACCCACGTCTACTGGCCAGAACCAAGTTACATGGTCCTAAATTAAGTTCAAATGAGGTTGGAAAATGTAGCCTTCTTTTGTTTCCAAGAAGAGGTAGGATTGGTGAACATCAAGCTTGTCTCCGCCAGACCATTGATATCCAAGTTGTGTTCACTGCAATGTTTTTGGAGTTACAGAAGAAGGTGGTAAGCTTCCTGTTATGCCTTCATTTTTATAAAGAATAAACTATTTTTAGCTCCTTCCCTGGACTTTATTAAAACACAATTAAGCAACATATCACTCTGATAAACTATCAGATCAAAATTTCATCCTCTGAAAGAATACCCTGTTTGGACAAAGCAGCAACTACTATTAGATTGCTACAAATGCAAGATGCAGATAAAGAAACAGATGAGACAAAAATAAAACTCTCACTCTTCAAGACATTTTATAACAAGAAAGCCCCAGTGCATATTGGTTACTTAGAGAGAGAAAAACTCTCCAGCAACTCATATAGTCATAACTGATAGATAGCTATGCTCTTGTGTGTCCTGATACTCTCCCAAATCTATCTTTATAATGGAGATCCAAGCCAGGAGACTCAGAACTTGGAATATTTTTACAAAAATGAGAACATCCAGACATTGAACTTGGATTCTAGTCAGAGCTCTAGCAGTAACTACTTCAGTGTCTCTAGCAAACTCACAGATCTTATCTGATTATTAGAAGACTGGATGGATCAGGATGTCCCAAAGTGGGATGTAGAAAGTTTTTCTCTTTTTAAAAAATGGTGTTTTCATGATTCATTAATTTTGGGAAATGCTGGTTTTCTGTTTATTTGTTGCTGCTTTTGTTTCCCTGCAGAGCCTTTAATATTCCAATATGACTTGTGACTGGCCAAAGTAAAAAGGTGTGTGCGTGTGTGTGTGCGCTCATGTGTGTACATGCACTTGTGCACTCCTACATGTGTTGAGGGAGAGATTTATTATAGGCGTTGGCTATCATGATTATAGAGGCTTAGAAGTCCCATAATCTGCCTCTGCATGCTAGAGATCTAGGAAAGCCTGTGGTGTAATTCAGTCCAAGTTTAAAAACTTGAGAACCAGAAGTGCCAAGGGCCAGGAGCATGGATGTCCTAGGACAGGAAAAAATGGATGTCCTAGATCAAATGGAGCAAATTCTTCCATCCTTTGCCTTTTTGTCCAATTTGGGACCCCAACAGATTAGATGATATCCACACACATTGGTGAGAATGATCTTCTTTACTCAGTCTACAATTCAAATGCCAACCTTTCCAGAAACACCCTAACAGACACAGCCAGAAATAATGTTTTACCAACTATTTGGGCATCTCTTAGCCCAGTCAATTTGGTACATTAAAATTAACCGTCACAGTAAAATACCCCAAACTTATTCAACCAGGTGTTGTCCTATGGTATAGTAAGATGTTGAGCTATATGGGCTCGGATGCCCTTTATTGCATCTAACAGTGGGTGATCCATGAGTGTGATTTGCCCCTGAGCAGCCAGATGACTTACAAGACATATCAGAGCTTACGATTCACAGGTGTGCAGAGTCAGAGGCCCAGAGGAAAATGTGTAAAGACTACTGTTGTTACCCAACTTGTTCCATGAGAATTTGGAATTAGAGGTCTCTAAGGTCCCATTAAAGCTTACATTTCTATAAATTTATGAATCTAAGCCCTTTGGTTTTGGAAAGACACTGCATTTTCAAATCTGCACTTGCAAACTTTATGCTGCAGGCTTAGAATGAAACAGACCCTTGGAAAATTCAAAGTAAAGTCAAAAGTGAGAAAAAGAAAACATGTTCTTTTTTAGAGGACATTCCAGGATAAGCCAGGAATATTGCTCCTGTGATAGAAAGATTCATCTTCAATCCACCCCATGTGCTCCCAATCAGTGCAATCTTTCTGAAACATGGATCAGATAAAATCACTCCTTATTCTTAAAAAAAAGACACGCATCATTTATATGGTTTCTCATAAAAGTACAAACCTGCTGTCATGGACTCCAAACCCTTCACAATTTAATCTTTGCCATGCTAGCTCATCTTGTCAACAATTTATTCCTGTGCCCACACCCCCACCAACACCTCAGCCACTAGGTACTGTATGCCTGCACCCCTACCACCACCTCAGCCAGTAGGTGTTGTCACTGTCCTGTGCTGTCACTATGCCATATCCCATCAATGACCACAACTACAGAAATCTCATAATATATCAAATTTACATATCTGCCATCATGTTCACTACTATGTACCCCCCACAACTCCCTAACCAAATTGCTATCCTGTCCCTAAAGACAGAAAATAGGTTCACCACCACTGTGGTTTGGGCCAAAGAGTTTTGCTCCCTGATATTTTCTTTCATCTTTCTCTGCTTGGAAAAATTTATATTCACCAGTCCAAGTTCAGCCCCTATGCCTCAGAGAAGGCTTTCCCAATTCCCCAACTGCATAAAAGGGATCCAACTCATTTCTTCTTTATTCTCTGTTTGCACGTGATACTTCCACAGCCTACACCATGTTATACTTAGTAGAAGCTTGTTGTTACTCTTTTCTTTCTTTCTTTTTTTTTTTTTTTTTGAGACAGAGTCTCACTCTGTCACCCAGGCTGGAGTGCAGTAGCGCAATCTCAGCTCACTGCAACCTACTCCTCCCAGGTTCAAGAGATTCTCCTCCCTCAGCCTCCTGAGTAGCTGCAATTACAGGCACCCGCCACCACACCCAGCTAATTTTCGTACTTTAGTAGAGATGGGGTTTCACCATGTTGGCCAGGGTGGTCTCAAACTCTTGACCTCAACTGATCTGCCTGCCTCAGCCTCCCAAAGTGCTGGGATTACAGGCATGAGCCACTGTGCCCGGCCTCATTCTTTATAATAATAATGGCATTACCTCCCACAGGCCACACAGTTACAGTGTGTGCTTTCTGTGTATTATCTTGGTTAATATTCTTATGAGTCCTAATAAGGTTGGTATTATTTTAAAGATTTGAAAACTAATGATCCTAGAGGCTGAATAACTTGATTACAATCACACAGGTAATATAGATTGGAGCTAGGATGTAAATGAAGGTCAAAAAGAATCCAGAGTCTCTACCTAAAATGAACAGAGAGCTGGGTTTGATCCCAGCTCTGCCACTGAGCTAGTTTTCTGGGGCAGACCAGTTAGCTTCACAGAGATGCAGACTCCTTGTCTGAAAATCTGGATAACCCCTGCCTTGTTCCTCGCTGGGGTGTTGTGATCATAAAATGAAATAATGAATCTGAAAGGGCTTTGCAAATGCTAAAGTACTATGCAAATGCAAGCTAATTAATTAATGAACTCATTAACATGTTCTCCTGCTGGGCTGTAGTTAGGGCCAAATTATAAATAATCCTCATCTTGCTGGAAATTTAACCAAGAAATTTAGAGTGGTAAGAGAGGTGAAGAAGACTGTCGATCCATAGTCTAAAACTCTGCACATACTAATGGAGGCAGTTTAACTCAGAATCATTCCTGTTGCCAACCACAGAGCAATTTTTTCTAACAAAAAAGGGATGGGAAGTTTCACAGGGATGAGAAATCTCTCTAATACACTCATTAATAGAGACGATCCGGTATGTCATCATTGTGCCCTAAATCCACTGAGCTTGTGGAGTGTGGAGGCCCCATAATTAACATCTAGATCTTCATTACTTATTTATATTCACCAAACATTTTTACTATGTGCCAGGGTCTGCTCTGAGTGCTTACAAATATTAGCTTGTTTAATCCTCATAAAGAATCTATGAGTAGTTACTGTTCCCATCCCCATTTTACAGATGGAGAAACTAACATGCATAGAGGTTAAGTAAATTGTCCAAGGCCATGCAACCAGGAATGGTGGAGCCACGATTTATACCTAGACCATCTAGTTTCTAAGTTCACACCCTCAACCCCATGCCACATGAGGTTGGCTATGGGGCCACATGTGGCCACACTGGTCTGGCAATTCATCCATGAAGGCATCCAGAAGAATCTTTTATCTGGGAAGCTGGTAGATGAACAGTAGCCATCCCCACTTATTGAGCACTATTTATATATGCCAGCTATTGAATAAAAACCAACGTGTGTAATCCCACTGAGTCTTCAGGGGTGTGTTTGGGAGAGGGCACTGGGTCTTTGAGTCTTGCTTCTCTTGGATGCATTCTGCTCACCCTTCCTGTAAGCTTACAGGAGCCTGTTCTACCTGAGGAAGAAATTTCTATGGTTGTGCAGTGCTGTATATAGCTGGAAAAAAAAAAAACTGGATTAGGAGACACATCCATGCTGTGTGTCCATGTTACATTCTCAAAATGGTTTTAAAGGAATAAAGGTAATTTTCTGATCTCCATATCTGTGACTCAGATGTCTCTTTCTCAGCTGGTTCTGAATTCAAGCAACAAAGAGGACTGTTGCCTGCTACCCAGGTCAAACCTCAACAGATGAGGAAATTGAAGCTCAGAAGGGTCCCTTGCCAAGGCCATGCACGCAGTTAGGACACAGGCATTCTGGAGCTCAAATGGAGAACCCTGATGCTATAGTGTCTCCTACTAATTCTAGAACAAGACAGCCTTAAAATAGGGATCATCATGAATCAGCAAAGGTCAAACTCTGGCTTATTATAATGCTAGATGGTTTTACTATAATATAGAAGTTCCTTTTAGTTTGATTTGATTTGATTTTAGGGGAAGAAAAGAACTCACTTTCCACACACAGCTTTATGGGAATAAGATATTTGCCCAAAATCCTACCTAAAGATGTAACAAAAATCAGGATCTAAATCTAGATTTGTCTGATTCTAAAATCTGTGTTTATTCCACCGTAAATAACATGATTCCCCATATCTTATACATTGAATAAACATTTGTTGCAACTAACAGAAACTGACAGAAGAAACAATTTTATCCATAATCCCACTACCCTAACAAATCAATCATGTTTATTCATCCACATTCCTCTTCAATCTTGTGCGTAGGCAGGCAGTTGTGGAGTTTATGTAGTCATAGCCATAGAGCTCCCCTAAAGTTCTATGTCAAATTCATGGCTAAAACCTAAATAACTGCATAAAATTATCATTCTATTATACTTTACTTAAACGTGTTCTTTGTGCTGTACTGTAAGTGCACTTCTGATATTGCACTCTTATAAATAACAACAAATATCTTCAAACAAATAACTTTGTTTTCTTTGTGATAAGTTCCTAAACATCAATCAAACTGGTGGGTTTTCCAGGTTAGATTCCAGGTTAACTTGGACAAAGTAGAAATTGAATCGACATGAGCATTAAACATCTCCCGAAAACCTCATCACTACTCTCCCGTCCCACTGCAAAAGATGCAGAGAAAGCAAGCAAGGGATGCACATCAGCCTATGAATAGACCACTCAAACATGTTTAAACAAAAAAGAAGTATAGAATATTTAACAGGAGCAAAGAGCAAAGATTACAGAGATTTGGAGCCCTTGAATAAATATGAAAGATACATGTCCCCACTCCACTCCTGGCTGCATCAAGCATGAAAAATAATCAGACAGACACAGAATTCAAAAGTCAGAAAACTTCCTCTTTGTAGTAGCATAATATGACAGGTAAGGAAGAAACATAAACTACCTTTACTTGAGGAGAGAAGAAAAGTATAGTTACTCCCTAAAAATGGGAATCAGCAAATCTATGAGCTGTCCAAAAGATGGAGTCGTGAGATGTTAGAGGCTGAAGAGAACTTTGATAACCTAGCCCACACCCTTCACTACAAAGACAAGCAAATCAAAGAGCAAAAACCAACCTCTAGTCACTAAGCATCCCAGGCAGAGTCCCTCTGGATCACTGTCTAATTTTCCTTTCAATAAGCTATGTTGCCATTACTTAAAATAAAATAGAGCCTAGCAAAAATCTACCATGGACAGACTTGAGGCATCCTAACCTCTACTTATAGGTTAGGCAAGGTGTCACATCAGAGACGGACAACATTTATTACCAATCCGTGAACTCTGGACATCCCCAAAGAGCATTTCTAGGAAATTGGCTTCCTCTTTCCCTTGGGACAGTTGGACATCTTAGCTGCTCCCCAGCCCCTGCAATGTCCATGTTCCAGGAGCCTTGATAGGTTAAGATGAGGCCCAATGTCCTGCAGGTGGCATTTCCCATCAGTACCCATCGGTGTGTCCGCCCTAGTTGTTGGCTCCTGTTCATTCTGTTTAGACTGCTACCCATTATGATCAGCCAACCAGGCTGTAACAGTTGTTAAATATTTTGAATGTCACCCCTGGCATTTGGCAAAGTTTTCTTATGGAGTACCGGATTCACAAGATTGTCATAAAACAAAGAAAAATAAGCTTGCAAATGGATGAATCATCTAGGCTCTGAGAAGTCCTGCAAGAAAGATTTTGTTTACCTGTGTTTAACTCAATATATGCCAAAAGTATTGAATCACATATGAAAAGTCCTCCCTACCCTTCTCCCTTTTTTCAGTTTCAAGAAATACTGTACCTACTACCATGCTGTGGAACTAGTGTTCTGGGAAACATCATCTTCGAAAGGAAATGGACTTCTACTAACCACATTGTTTCTGTGTCTGAAAGTTCCATCTTCCTATAGACAAAGATGCTGATGAAGATTGGCTTTAAAAGGAACGTTGGAAAGTGCCCATATTTGGTAAACAGATGGATTTATATTGAAACTCTGGTTTCTCCACTTGACCTTCCACACATTATTTAAATGGTCATATGCTCAGTTTCTTCATCTGGAAGACAGGTTTAGCGTTACCTCCTTTGCAGGATTGCTGTGAGGATTCTAGAGGTAAAAGATGTAAAATGTTTTATCACAGTGCCTGGCAGATGGCAAACACTCAAGAAGAGTTAGCTGTTAGCATCCAGTATTACAGGAACCCTGAGGACCATACAAGGTGACCTTCAGGCTACCTGTTCTCATGGACATCATAGTCTGGTTAGACAGACAACATAGACCTGTGGAACTATAGCCACCATCGAAGAAAAGACTAAACTGAGGCTGGAGGAAAACAATGGCATTGGAATGGTTGGAAGTCGCTTCATAAAATTGGTGTGATTGGTTGAGCCCTGACACAAAGACATTTACTTCCTTCTATCCTTTTAAAAATAATGGCCTCCTGTTGAATGGTAGTTGCCAAGAACTAGGGGGAAGTACAGTAGAAAGTTATTGTTTAATGGCTACGGAATTTTAGTTTGGGAAGATGAAAAAAACTTCTGGAGATGGATGATGGTGTTGATTACATAACATTGTGAATGCATGTAATGCTACTCAACTGTATTCTTAAAAATGGTTAAAATGATCAATTTTCTGAAGTATGCTATACCACAATTTAAAAAAACTAAATAATAATTACCTTGTTATCAAAAGGGGCTAATTAGCTCACTCCCTTCACTCCATACAAATTTATATCACTGGTTTAAGACTACATCTCCCAGAACGTGCTGGTCCCTTTTCAGCTTAGGTGTTCCATTTCTTCTTCCTTCTAGGGTTTCTCTTCTTTACCAGCCAAGCCTCCAGATGGTATTTCAGTCACTCAGCCAAACACCTTCATTGCAGTCTTTTCCCCCTTCTCCCCCAGTTCACTTAAAAATAAATTGTCTTTTTTCGTAACTCCAGACAGAATATGAAGCGCTCTCTCTCTCTCTCTTTTACGCTGCCACTGAATTCTAAGTACACAATTATGCAGGGAATGTCTTTAGATTCACCAGCTTGAGAACTTTTAAACATTAAGCTCTGAATCAGATAACAGCTTTCATCTCAAGAACAGCTTTGCACTGTACCTAAGTAAAAGCTTAACTTATATATATAAAAAATTGTTACTAGGGGTATAAAAATGTCAAGGTAATAAAATAAGTGAATGCAAAACCCTCCCAAATAAAACATGGCACAAAAAAATTTAAAAGAATGTTTCCAAGGCAGCTGATGGCTTATTTGGCTTATTAGTTTCTGCTGCCCACCTTTGCATGTGCTGTTTCAAAATAAAATTTCAAATGGCCCAAGTATACTTCTGTCCTCTTCCTCGTCTACCTATTAATAAGACTTCACCGTGTAAAACAAGCTAGACAATTACTATGCCCTAGTTGGCTGTGGTTAAGACTTAATTGGACGGCTGTGTTCAATTCTAAGCATCATGTTTCCAGAAAGAAAAGAAAAAAGTGATAAATTGGACGTAGTTCAAAGGAAAACAAGACAGCGGATGAAAGTGGCTTGGAAAATAAGACCCAGTTGGGAATGTTAAGGTAATTCTGTGCATTTTCAGCTCAGCAAAAAGATGGCTGAGAGATAATGGAAAACTTCTGATGAGTCAATTCCAGTTTAGTCTCCCAGGTCATCACCACAGGGAGGGAAAAAAGAAGGGAGAGAGTCTTCTGTAGTTCTTTCTCTGCAGCTCACCATACTGGCTCTGGCCTGTAGTAGGTGTTCAGTAAAAACACTCTTGTTGAATGCCCCCTGAAGAAAAAAAAATCTGAAATGAGATTATAAACTTGCTCATGCAGATGCTTACAAATTTCTTTTTCTAAAAAAGGTTGAATCATTGGGTTTGATCTCCAGCAAGAATAACTTGGCAATGGTAAAATCAATTTCCTCATTAGGCCAGCTGTGAATTAAGTAACTTACCCTAAGGCTCCTGTCAACCCTGCTAACTCTTGATTCTTTGTACTTTTTAGCCATATGAATCATGTCATTCAAAAATTCGTGACTCCCTAGGCCCTCAAGGTAAATCAAAGTCTGGTGGTATACTAGCATCCACATTCTAGCCCAAACATGCCTTTCTAATAGATTTACCTCTTCCCTTTCCAAGTCCACCAGCCAGACTTGTCTATACACTGTGCTCTCTACCTTTTTTCCAGCAGTCAATATCTCAGACAAATCCCCATTTAAATCTCAGGACCACCACCTACTATCTATGTGACCTTGAACTAATTGCTTACCTACTCTGAACCTTGTCCTATCATGTGCAAAGTAAGGATAGCAATAGTTCCTATGAGTTTTAAATAAGACCGTGCATGTAAAGTCCTCAGCGCCTTGCCTGACACATGATAATCCTTCCCATCTTCCTGTCTTTGATGATGCTATGTTCCTTTTCTAGAACGTCCTGCATGTTTTTCACCAGTTCATCAAATTCTGCCCATTGAAGTGAGTGCCAACTCAATTCTAATTGTATTTGCAAAGTTCTCCTTGAATGCAGTAGTCTGCAATTATTTTACCCAAGTTCTGAGTATGTAACATCTTCTGGGCTGCTTCATTGGACACTGGATCACATTCCCCACTGAAACATCTGCTGCCCTCTCTCTAACTTGTCCCTTGGGCTCAGCTCCATGCACAATAGGAAAAGGCATAATAGAGTTCCAACCCTCAGGAGAAAGGAACAAGAGGCAGTGTTTATATACATTTACAGAGCACTACCATGTACCAGCTACTCCACCAGGCACTTCCATGCATCATTTTCCTTTTAATCAAAAAGCTAACAGCAGTGGGCTCTGAACTATGATGCAGCACATTAGAATAGCCAAGAGAGAATGTTAAATATATGGCTGTTCCAGGGCCTAGCCCTGACCTATTTAAACAGAATTTCTGTTTGTGGGTTTGTAGTATTTAATATAAACTCAGCAGGTGATGCTCATGAGCACCCAAGACTGAGAACTTGTGACTTGCAATTTAGTTATGGAAAACACACACACACACACACACACACACACACACGTAAACACATCCTCAATAATGTATTCTTGTAATACTAAGCAGTTTCATAACATTCACCTACCCACATGCTCATCTATTTTTTCACTCATTCATTCACCCAATACACATTTCAATGCCTTACATGAACAAAATACAAACAGTTCTCAACTTGAGATGATTCGACTTACAATTTTTCAACTTGGTACGAAAATGATACTCACTCAGTTGAAACCATATTTTAAGTATCCATACAACCATTCTGTTTTTTACTTTCAGGACTGGATTCAATAAAGCACATGAGATAGTCAACACTCTATTATAAAAATACATTGTGTTAAATGACTTTGCCCAACTGTAGGCTAATGTACGTGTTCTGGGCACATTTAAAGTAGGCTAGGCTAAACCATAGTGTTTAGTTGGTTAGGTGTATTAAATGCTTGTCTGACTTAATATTTTCGATTTATGATGGGCTTATCTTGACATAAGCCAAGAAGTATCTGTATTGCTAGGGGCAGAGAAAGACATGAAGATAAATCAGATGCAGATTCTGCCCCTTGAGGGACTTAAATATCAGTAGGAGAGAACAATTTTATATACTAACCTATGACACAGCTAGGGAATGACCAGCTGCCTTGAGGTATCTTCCAGTGGGGGGGATTACGTGAGGCAACAGAGAAAGGCATTAGGATAGGAAAGATTTGAATACATGGCAAAAGAAGGAATCATGTTCTAGGCAGGAAGAACTTGACTGAGCAAAGGCAAGGAGGTGAGAAAGCACTAGGTAATCACCAGGAATGACAGGGCTGGAAAGTCCTGGCTGAGTTCCTCATCCTACACCTGTGCAAAAATGATGAAAACATTCTTTACTCACAGCTATCAGCTTCCCCGACGAAACCCTGAGCTTATGCCTCTGTGGTTCTTACGGACCAGACTCAGAACTTAAGCACACTCTGTCATCTCATCTTCCCAGTGTCAGTCCCTCTGAGGGACTTAGAGTGACTAAGCGAGCCCTTTGGGAGACTTTTTTCCTTCCATTTGAGCATCCCTGTGGCCTCGTTCCCTGACCAAGACATCCATTTACTGGCTGTTACACTCAGCAGGTGGGAAAACACATGGTCTCCCTGGGGCACTGGCATTTTGAAAAGCCTCTGCAGGAAACCCGGTAAAAATGGCTTTCCAAGAGGCTGGAAAAGGCACAGAAGGAGTGGGACATTTGAAGACATGAGGTCATCCTGAGCAGTTAGTGCGGCTTCTAAAAGCAGGACATCTTAGAGGTGGCCTGGAGTACTAGAATGTATCAGAAGTTTTGATTCTGGCCACAAACTCTGCTTATTACTAGAGTAACCTCTGGTGAACTTCTTCCCTTTCAGTGGCTCTTAGCTTCCCATCTTCAAAGTGAAGAATATGAATTAGATAATATTTCATGATTTTTATTATAAAAGCTTTCATTTATTGAGGATCCATATGTAACCATCATTTTATTTAGTCCTCACAACAATCAGATGAGAAAAATAATGGTATTATATCCATTTTACAGAAGAGAAAACTGAGGTTGGGAGGCTAGGTCCAGTACCCCAGAGCTGTAACTGGAACCCACACCAAAATAGTGTTTTACAAACTGCAGGCTGTAAAAACAATGTGGTGGGTTGCAACTAGCACATTTTTTAATGGAAAGCAATGAAATGGAATAAACTGAAATTGATTAGAATAGAAAAATAAGAGCAAATCACACACAATTAAGAGTCAGTATTGTTTTGTGAACTTTTGTTGTGGTTGCATACACATGCATATATGTTTTACATATATATTTTAATTATATGCATATATGCATATATACTTATGGCTGCACTGGGTCACAATATAAAATGTACATCTTTCTGGAAGTTGTGGTCAAAAACATTTGAAAACATTACTGTGAGCCACTGAGCATAGTCCTTCCCTGGATGACTTCTACAGAACTGTTTCCACCTTTTAGATCTAATGGTTTGTGAATATAAAACTTTGGAGGAGGCACGTGGCTGTGATTATTCTGACGCTGAATGTGTCCATTGAGGAATTACCAAGGAAAATGCCAAGCACGGGACCTTGTTAACCTGGGTAAACTCCTTCTCATTCTATGGGAGCCATGTGGTTCCAGTCTGGGCCCTGGAAGTCCTGTGTCTGGTGGTGAAGCTGCAGCATAGGGTGCTACTGCTGGAATCCTGCTGGAAGAGATGGGTCCCCTGGGATCTCCAATCCAGCTGGAGAACTGAATTGCCATCTGGTAAATCACAAGACAATTTTTGTTCTTGCCAGACGCACCCTATCAGCATGGAAGATACAGACAGTCTTCAACACATAAACAGGTTATGCTGCCAAAAGTGCCTTCGTAACTCAGATGTTTGGAGTTTGGAACACATCATCCCATAGAAACAAGGATATAAATGGAGGTTAGGTTTCCATGTTTTAAAACTCAGAGGGTGTGTGACATGATGTATATTTTGCGTGGTGAACTGGGTAAGAACACATTTGCTAGCTGTGGGAACTTGTGTTTAAGTTCCTTATGCTTCATGAGTCCTACTTTATTTTCAAAGGGGGTCACTAAGAGCTGCCTTTTTGTAGCAATGTAGGGGTCATTGTGTCATATGTGTGCAGGGCGTCCAATACTAGGTCACTGTGTCTCTTGTTATCATTACAACATTGTGACAGAGAAACCACTTGTGACCTTGACCAAGCATGTAAGCGCTCTGAGACTCAGTTTCCACCTGGGCGAAAAAAATGACAATATTCACCTCACAGGGTTATTAGAAACACAAATGAGATCATGTACACACAACACTTAGTACAAAGTCTAACACAAGAAGAGTGTTTAATAAAAAGTGGGGACGTCTTTGCCTTCTCAGAAATGCCTGGCCATATCTGCATACAATTCTGGATTGATCTAAATCAATCATTATTAATAATCCTATGCACCAGAAAAATTAAAATTGGTAAGTTCTATGGCCTGAATGTTTTTAGCCTCTCAAACTTCAGATGTTTAAACATAATCACCAATGTGATAGTATTAGGATGTGGGGCTCTTGTTAAGTAATGGGGCCATGAGGGCAAAGCCCTCATGAATGAGGTTAGTGCCCTTATTAAAACAACTCCAGAAAGCTAGATCACCCCTTTGTCCATGTGAGAACATAGTGAGGAGGTGCCATCTATGCACCAGAAAGCAGGACCTCACTAGACACTTATCTGCTAGCAACTTAATCTTGGATTCCCCAGCCTCCAGAACTGTGATAAATAAATTTCTGTTGTTTATAAGCTACCCGGTTTATGGTATTTAGTTACAGCAGCCCAAACGGACTAAGACAAGAATTTAGCCAATGCCTCTTTGTGTTCAATCCCATGCTTGGCTTCGTGTGACATAAATGAGAGGTACACGCTAAGGTCTCTCAAGCTAAGAATGTGATATGGAAATGTTGCATAAGTGCGCATTGAAATGGGATCAGAAAACACTCCAAAGATGATAAAGAAGGCAGAGAAAAAGAGGGTCAGGGGCATGTTTCAGGTTGATCATGCAGCTCACTGGTCCAGCTGAATTGCATACCTACCAGAGAGATGGTGATATAAAAGTGGGCATGATAACATTTATCCTTCACCCATCGTTAATAGTCCCCAGGGAAAACCTCGGGCCAGATGCTCAGCAGAGGAAGTGTCCTTGAATTTTGAAAAGGAGGAAGAGACCAATGGCCATGATAACAAAGTTCCACGTAAGGTCTCACGTTTCACAAAATCTTTACAATGCTCAAGATGATCTCTCTGGGGAAGGTGAAAGGAATTATAATTACATCTGTGAAGAAGGCTTGAGAAGGGAAAAAAAATCCTGCCATATGGTGTGTGGAAAATGTTTTGGAACTGAATAAATAATATGGCGGGTGTTTTTCTCCTCCCATTTTTGTTTATACATCTACGTTATGCAGGCTGACTAGGGAACACGGATAAGTTTTTCTTTCAGAATAGAAATGCACTGGGTAATTTAATTTTATGACCATTAATAATATGGGTCTCTCCCGGCAAGCAAAGACATTTACAAACTTATAATCAGATTTTGTGATTTAGGTGTAAACCAATCATCCACAAGAGGCTGGGAGATATTTCCATCCCGCTTTCCCATTGCAGTGGGATTTCATGAAATGCAAAAAGGGGATATAGTAAAAGGTTCAGGATCCCAGAAGGAAGGAGGGAGAGAGCCACTGGTTTCGGTGGACAGTCCATCCTATGAAAAGAATTTTAAATGGTCAAGAGACAGGCATTAATAGGTATTGACCATCAAGTATGTTCTAGACTCTGTCCAAATGGGATCTTGTCGAATGTTCCTATCAACTCTGTGCTGCAGACATTGCCATGCCCATTTATCAGATGAGGAAGTGGAGGTCACAGAAGTGAAGGGAAGTTGTTGCTCCTACTCACACAGCTACCAGTAACAAAGTTCAGATCTGACTCATCACCTGCCTAACCTCTGCCTTTTACTCTTACCACCTTACTTATCTGTCATAAACACATTCTACACAAGGAATACAATTTAGAAAGAAGATTAATATGTAAGCATTTATACTGCAAGACAAATTGAGTCAAGCATTATAAAGGAGATACTAGAATCATCCAATAAGACTGTAAATAAAGGTTTTTAAAAAAATATTATTAATGATTGATATTAAGGTCTTGGTGTACCCAAGTGTTTTATAATGCATTACCTTACTAAATCCTCACAGCAATCTAATGAGGGGAACACTGTTGTTTAATTCTGTTTAAAGGTGAGAAAACCAAGATTTAGAGAAGTTAAGCTAATTAACCACACTCACAAAGGCAGTAAATAACAGTGCTAAGTTTCATAAATTCTAGTTCATTTTCAAAGGGGGTCACTAAGAACTGCCTTTTTGTAGCAGTGTCAGGGTCACTGTGTCGTATGTGTGCAGGTGTTCCAATACTAGCTCACCATATTGTTTTTCTTTTTTTCTTTTTTTGAGATAGGGTTTCATTCTGTCACCCAAGCTGGAAAGCAATCATGGCTCACTGCAGCCTTGATTTCCCAGGCTCAAGCAATCCACATCAGCTTCCCAAGCCACTGGGACCACAGGTGTGCACCACCATGCCCACCTAGTTTTTTAAATTTTTTTGTAGAGACGAGGTCTTGCTATGTTGTCCAAATTGGTCTTATACTCCTGGACTCAAGCGGTCCTCCCATCTCAGCCTCCCAAAGTGCTGAGATTACAGGCATGAGCCACTGTACCCAGCTAGTACTAGGTTTTGAAGCCACATCTATTTCACTCCAGAGCTCATCTTTTTAGTATCTCATTGTATCACTACAGAGGAGTGAATGATATTAGAGAGATAATTTGAAATCCATTTTTTTGCACAGAATAGTTAAAAGGTCTCAGGAGACATGGACATTCTCAAGATTATTGAGAAACCCAGTTTGGCTGGATTGTAGGGGGCCACGTTGAGCAGATTAATTCATTCAACAAGACTTTACAGGGCATCTTTCATGTACTACACATCATCCTATATCTGGGGATACAGGAATGGATAAGATGCAGTCATTGCCCTGGCATGTCTGATATTCAAGTGGCAGATAGATTGTAAGTTCCATGAGGATAGAGACTTGGGACATAGTATGAGCTCAATAAATATCTGTGAAACAAATGTCAATGTGAAAGACATTCTACTGTGTGTCAGACATTGTCATAGGTGCCAGGATGGTGCAGTAAATAAAACAACAAAAATGCTTGTCCTGTTAGAGGTTGTGTTCTAGTGAAAATAAAGTAAAATAGAGGATAGGGAGTTATTGTTGCAGGGGAAGTTAAATAGAATTGTCAAAACAGACCTCACTGCGGTGCCTTTGAGTAGAGAATTAATGACAAAACTTGAAAGATAAGTTGCAAAATGAATATGGTATCTTTGTGAACAATGGTAAACCAATGAAAGTCATGCTTTGGGGGTCAGCAGAGATAGAAAATGCAGTGGAAGTGTGTGAGTTCAAATAGAATATTTTTGCTAGAACTAAGATTATCAAGAGTTTCAAGATAACTGACCTTGGATTTTTAGTTCTGTGGGCAGAGTGAATCATGGGGAAAAGGAGGAGGCTGCCCTGTCCCTATCCTTCTCTTTTCAGACTAGGCAGATGCAAGCCATATGATTTGTTCATGCTTGTCTGAACATAGATGCTATCCCTAACCTGGGTCCCAATGACTGATCCTAAGCCAGCCACAGGGACTCTTTCTGTGCCTTGGGAGATGATCATGAGAACCTAGAAAGGGAAAAAGAGTCCCCTTCCCTGGCATAATTGGAGCCCCACTGATGATGAGCACAGACCCTGCCTTGGAAAGAAGGCCAAGACTTTTAGTATAGTCAGTGCAAAGCCAAGGAGACTAGCATGAGGACCTATGACCCTCATTCTGGTGCACCATCTTATTCCTCTTTTGCATATTTTCTTTGCCATACTCTGCCTGATGTCCTGTATGTTCCAATTTATTATCTTATCATCTAATTTCCTCAAATATATATTCATTCTCCCTAACTAGAGTTTATCTATGATACTTAGAGCAAAGACCCTTGCTCAAAGGGTTTCCTTTTCCTGGAGAACACTTCTCCACCTTCGTCTGAAAAAAAAAAAATCTTTATCATCTTTTAAGATATGCTTCAAGCCATCTACTCTAAAAATCCTACCTGGATTAACAGTCCTCCAAGGCAGGGCTTTGTACCATCAGATTTATGTAATTTTATAAATCCATGTTCAGCATGGAGCAAATTATGATGCTTACATGTTTATCTATGTGTCTCACAATGACCCGACTCCCCCACCATGAACTTATTGCAGGCAGGGATCCTGTATTTTTCAGCTCAGTAACTGAAGACTCTACTACATCGATCCTAGAGTATTAACAGGCCCATCAGGTATTTTAAAAGTTTAACTAAATTGAGGAAAGAGCACGGCTGTTACAGTCATTGTCCTCTCAGCACCCAACATGGGCATGACACAGTCCTTAGACATGAGCTGACCCAGGGTTGTGGTCTTTGGGTGCTGTGCTCTGAGATCCCTGGCACTCAACCCTTGGCTGTTCTGCTGGGCTCCCATTTGCCAACCAAGATCCCAAGAGAAGAAAGACATGAATGTAGACTGAAGCCAGACCTGACCATAGAACCCCAGTATGTCAGAGAGGACATGGCTCTCAGAGTTTGGAGGACCAGCATCTTAAGCATGTGGTCATAGACCCTATTCAGTCCATAGAAACCTTCCATTTGTTCTTCATAAGGTTAAAATAATTGTTTCATTCCGTTGTCAGTATTTAAAAATTGAGATTTTTTTCACATAAAACTCCAGATTTCTATTTTCTTTTGAAAAAGCAGATCTAGCAACACTTTGCCTATACACCCACCCATATGTTTCTAGCCTGGGACTGCAGGCATTTTGTGTTTATAACCCTACATGAATAAGTATATACTTTATACATTATTATTTATTTATTATTTATGCATTTGGGAAACAAGTAGTTTGTTAGATGGTCCTTGTTTTTCCTAGAGAATTCCCCTGAGTCATTGATTATCTAACACTTTATATATTTCTGAGTACAGGAAATTCTAAGAGCAGGAAGGAGAAAGTTCCAAAAAATTTTTTTCCAGCTCCTTTCAGCCTTCCATCTAGAAACCTCAGACATTTTGTGGCAATTGCTCTGACATTTTTGGGGAAAATCTCGTTACTTCCTTGCTCTTTGGAACCTAGTCCAGATCAAAGAAAGTGCTTACATATCCCCAAATAGAGGAACTTAGTCCAGATCTTAGGGTTCTAGGCTCAGCTCTCCCCCTAATCTCCCAGGAGTGACTGGGCAAGTTTATTAACCTTCAAGCCTTAGGTGGGAAAATGAGGCCATGATAAGGGGTCTGCCTTTTATCCTAAGTGTGACAAGAAGCTGTTGAGGATCTTAAGCACAAAAGGGACATTAGCAAGTTTCAATTTTAAATGATTCCTCTGGCTGCTGTATGGAGAATAGATTTCGTAGGTTGGGGTGGGCAGAGTGGGAAGAGAGAGACCAGTCTGGAGTTAGGTGAAGTTCTCTAGGCAAGAGAGAATGGTGGCGTATTAGTTACTAACGGCTACTGTAAAAATATTAGGACAAACTTAGTGACTTAAAACAAGACAAATGTATTATCTTAAAATTCTAGAGGTCAGAGGTCTGATATAGATTGTATTGGCTAAAATCAAGGCATGGGCCAGGCTGCAATCCTCCTAGAAGCTCTAGGGGAGAATCCATTTCTTTCCCCTTCCCAGTTTCTAGAGGCTGCCCATGTACCTTGGCTCATGGCCCCTTCCTCCTATTTTCAAATCCAGCAGCACAGTATCTTTATATATCTCTCTAATCCTCCGGCCTCCCTCTTATAAAGACTCTTGTGATTATACTGAGCCTACATAGATAATTGAGGATAATCTCCCCATTTTAAGATCTTTACAAGTTAATCATATCTGTAAAAAGCCTTTTGCCCAATAGGGTAACATATTCATAGGTTCCAGAGCATAGACATCTTTAGGGGGTGATTATTCTGTTCACCATAGATGGAAACAATGAAAATGGAAAGGAATTTTTAAAAATATATTTTAGAATAGTCTCCATGCGTTATAGATTCCAGGCACTTTTCCAGGGCATCCTTTGCAAAAATTCCAAGCATTTCTTACACTCTCATCCCTCAATGACAAACAATCCTCTTTTAAAAGTGAGAGGAGCAGTCAGTGAATGGCAAGCAAGGAGGGGGAAAGTGAAATTATATGCGTGTGTGTATGTATGTGTGCGTGTGTGTATGTGTGTGTTCGTGTGTGTGTGTGTGTATATATATGTGTGTGTGTGTGTGTGTGTGTGTGTGTGTGTGTGTGTGTGTGTGTGTGTGTGTGTATAGTTGAATGATTGAATTTTCATCCTGGTTCCAACACTCTTTATCTGAGTGTTCTTGGACAAGTCATTCATCTTCTCTGAGCCTCAGCCTTCTGGCCTCTCAAATGTGTCAACAATGTCAGTCCCGTTATTCGTGGGGTTGTCTATAGATCAGATCAGATCATGCACGCAGAAGAACTTAGTGCAGAGCCTACAACTAGATGAAGGTAAGAATTAGTGAAGAACTATCTCTGAATTTGAGATGTAAATCATCTCTGTCTTCTGCTCCTTCCAGCTTTCTTGTCATGGTTCCTTCCTGCAGAAGGATTCAGTTCATTCAGGTTTCATAATGCTAACAGCTGGGAAGGTGGCAGGGAGGGCCACAAGGTCAAAGAGCCCTGGGAGGTTAAGTGGATTATATAATTTCATAAGAAAAATGATCAAAAGACTCAGAAGATCTCCCAGGTTTTTTGTGTTGCAGTCCAGGGTGCTTGATGAGCTACCAAGCTAGATGTTCTCTCATTTACTAATGCTGACTGAGCACCTGCTCTGTGTGCCAGGCCCTGTGCTAAGTGCCTTTCAGATATTATTATCCCATGTCATTTTCACACCAGCACCACTGGGTTGCCCCACTATGATTTCCATTCACAGAGGACAACAAGCCTTAGAAAGGTTTAGCCACTTCCCAAAGTAATATCATTAGTATGTGATAGAGAAGAGTGGTCTGTCTAATTCTATAGTCCCTGCTTGTAATTACTCTTCAATACTCCTCCACCAGTCAGTTGTGTCTTAGATATGAGTGTAAGAATAGAAATATTTTTAAAGCTAGCTGTTGACATTATTAACATGATTTTTTAAGATTTAAGTCCTACTGCAACCATTTTCAACAAATAAAAATAAGCCCCTGCCTGTGTACAAAACTCTTAATTGTATTATCTCACTTGATTTTTAGGTAGTGATTTTATCCCCATTTTATAGATGTAGAAACTGAGGCTTGGAAGGATTGAACAATTTCCCCAAGACCACATAACTCTTTTTTTTTTGTTTGCTTTTTTTTGTTTTGAGACAGAGTCTTGCTCTGTCACTCAGGCTGGAATGCAGTGGCATGATCTTGGCTTACTGCAACCTCTGCCTCCCGGGTTCAAGCGATTCTCCTGCCTCAGCCTCCAGAGTAGCTGGGTCTACAAGTGCCTGCCATCACACCTGGCTACTTTTTGTACTTTTTTAGTAGAGATGGGGTTTCACCATATTGGCCAGGCTGGTCTCGAACTCCTGACCTTGTGATCCACCCACCTCAGCCTCCCAAAGTGCTGGGATTATAGGCATGAGCCACCGTGCCCAGCTAGGACTACAAAACTTATAAAGAAATTCTGGGTCTCAAGATCAATCTTCTGAATCCAAGTTCATTTTAGTTTTGCAAGAAACATCATGTAGATCAATTTCCTTATTCCACTCTGAGGAAACTAAGACCTGATGGGAAGTGGCCAGTCTAAGAACACACAATGAGCCAGTATATTGGCTAAGAGGAGAGGCGGGCAACAGTCAGACGTGCTCGAATTCCAATTTTCTATTTACTTGCTTCATGTCCTTAGGAGACTTTCTTGAATTTCTTTATTAAAGGGTACAGTCTGCTCATCTGTCAAATGAGGAGAATAAGACCGTCCAGAGATTTTTGTGAAGGTTTAACTCAAGATTGAAAGTGCTCGTTACATAGTAAATGGTGGCTCTAAGTGCCACAACTGAACCTAGAGTCCAGGAGTGTGATCTCCCAGCCTGATGTGTGTTCCACCAAGACTCCCAGGTCTCTTTGCAATTGTTGGTAGTATCTGCAAACATAATGGCATAAGGTGATGAACGGAGTGTTCTCTAAGTCTAACCAGTGTGACTTCTGAAGCAGATTAAATGTACCAACTATATTCTCTTAGAGCTTCAATTGCCTTGGCCAATCTCTTCTTATTTTTACAGATAGGGCAAGGATTACCCTTTGCAAGCCCAAGTCTAATGATACCATCATTCAAGTAAGAGTAGATTCTGTTGTTACAAGTTTTATAAGGCTGAAAGAAATTGGTTGCATTTGGCATGTCTGTGATACAGGGAGATGTTATTGTCATATTTTTTATAAAGTTTTCAGAAAAAAAAACCCTTTATGTTTGAATGTTTTATTATTTATATTAAGCTCTCTAAACTGCCCGGCAGTTCTTGTTTCATTTAAGAAATCTTAAATTTGAGACACAAACTTCCTGATGGTATGGGTCCCTTTAAAGGTGATATATGCTCTGACAGCAGAGAAATAAGCCCAGTCGAGTGTTCTAACCACAGGATGGTAAAAGTCATGGTCAGGTTAGAAGAATCAATTAGAGTGGGAACGAGGCTGTGTAAATTTCAGGACTCAAATGGCAAAATATGAAGACAGGGCTGACTTCAAAGCCTTGCCTGATGTGATTGTATTTCATTTCCTGATTGGCAAGACAACTTTAAATGGGGTATTAAATTGGGTTAAAAAAAAAAGCAGTTTTTTTCTGTTTAAAAACAATACAAAGCAAGAAAAAATAGATCCAGGTTAAGGTAACAACAAATTTAAGGATTTATATGGGTATTTGAGAAAAGACAGCAAGCCTGGGGAAAAAAATGTATTTGAAGTCAGAATTCTGAAAGGAAAGACTTTACGTCTCTGGCTGCATCAGCTGAAAGGGCTGTATTTATAGCAGGCGCGTGACTGCCTGGCTGGGTCCCGGCCACAACCTGGTGCAGCCAGCTCTGTGACACGCTGTGAGTCTGTGCTGTGTGTTACATCAGCTGCAGATCTGATGTTTATAAGCAAACAACAGCTTTGGAATCTTAAAATAGATATCAAAAGGGTGTCCATGCTTCCCAGCTAGGCTGACAGTGGAGTTCACAGAGGCAGAGGAGCACACTGGATGAGGGAGCTGGCTCTGGAATCCCGTGCATTCTAATCCTAGCTCAGAAACTTCCCAGCTGGGGCAAATAGTAAACCCAGCTGAGACTCAGTTTTATCATCTGTAACACAGGGGGCACAAATTGGGCCTCATTTGCAGGATTGTATTTAAGATTAAGTTATATCAGCCAGGGAAGCCATTTAGCACACTGCCTGGCTTATAGTAAGCACCTAAAAATGTTAGTTATTGTCATATTATTATTATATAGGAAAGAATTGTTGGCTGTGAAGAGAAGGAGAGGTACTGAAATGTTTTCATCTCTAAGCTTTCCTCCTTCCCAACCATGCCCATTACATCTCACCCAAATTGTTAGGCTGGTGCAAAAGTAGGTTAGTACAAAAGTAATTGCAGTTTTTGCCATTCAAAAGTAATGGTCAAAACCACAATTAACTTCGCATCAACCTAATATGTCTTCAGGACTAACTTCACCTCTATCTCGGTCTTATCCCAACTCTCTGAGCATATCTATGGCGATGACTAGACTAGGATAAGATAAGTATTTATGTAGTAGAAAGGCCACTGGATTTGAAGGCTGAAGACCTGTGTTTAAACCTGTGAATATTACTTAGAGACTATGTGAGGGCCTGAGGGAATCACTGTGCCTCCTTGAGGCTCAGCCTCCTTACCTTTAAAGTGGGATAATAAACTATATTCTTACATACTTACCTTGCAAGCCTGTTGTGGGGATCCACTAACTCAATAGGATATGACAGTGCCTTTGAATGGTAGTACAATGTCAAGGTGTTGTTAGGTAGCATTATAATTTATTTATTCTTAAATAAAAACTACTCTCATAACTATCAATTTGGTACTTTGAAATTTGGAAAGATGAAAAAGGGGAAATGAGAAAACAAGACAGGTGTCTCAGAACAGTGGAAAAGCTAAGCTAAAATAACAATGACAGCATACATGCTTGTGGTCTCCATCCCCAGTGCAGACATCACCAAACCTAAATATCACTCTTTCTCACTGAGCCCAGATAGAGCTTCAGGATCCTTCTTAACACAATGCTTCAAATAAGGACCATCATTTATACTTATAACCTCCCAACACCATCAAATGGAAGAGCCCATTTAAAGATAGCAAAAAGGAAAACAAACGGCATAAAATTCTGAACCCTAGAGTCAGACCTGGTATCTAATCCCAACTTTAGCACTTATTAGCTGGAAAGTCACTCAAAGCCTCAATTTCCTTAACTGTGCAATGGTAATATAAATGTCACCTTTATAAGAAAGTTGTGAATGTTTCAACCAGAAATGTCTGCCAAATGGTAAAAACGCAATTATTATTAGCTACTGTTATTATCATTAATAACTTGCTTTCCCTTATTTGATATTCCATGTAAAGTCAACATAGAATAGTAGTAAGTCATTAATGAGAATTAAAAATTATTTTCCCTTCTTCCTTCCAAAAAACAAACTAATAAGCAAAAGGCATCCAGAATAGTCTGGATGAATCATGAGTTTAAAAGATAGACAGCCCTAGGATTGAATACCATTACCACCATCACTAAATTTGCAATATTGTCTAAGTTGCTTCACCTCTCTTAGCCTCAGTTTTCTCATTTATAAAAGGGGAGAAACATTTTAGGGCATGGGAAAGATTAAATGGGATGATATACATAATGTACTTGGCCCACAGTGCGCTCCAGATCAACGTTCCAATATTAGTGAGAAAAGAATGAATAAATACAGAGCATAATAGGATCAACTCAAATCCATTGAAACATTACAGAGGAAACATTTTCCTGAGAAGGTTAAATGAAATCAAATGTCTGAGGTAGATTAAACTTTTTTTCTCTCTCTTTCTCCTCATGTCATATTTGTGTCCCCAGAATTTCATCTGCATAATGGAATGTGCTGATTGTGAATAGATGGTGCAATATGCACAGGAGCATTCTCCAGAGGATAAACCGATGAAGGTTTTATAAGTCATTTGTAGGGCCATCTTCTCTGATTTCTCAGTATCTTAGCACTCCCTCAGAGTTCCATGTTCTAACCACCCATGCCTTCCCCTTCATTTGAACATGATATGCTCAATGACCTGAAGGTTCTGAGGACTAAAGGGAATGTTGTATACTCCATACCTTTTCTTGGAGATCCCTAATGCTCATTCATCCAATAAAGGCACTGATAAGTCCTACAATTTAAACACACTAACAATAAATAAGTAACAATACTTGTTTAACAGAGTATTGTTTCAACGTATCTGACCACAGAAACCTTCTTTCATGTTCATACTTTCTTAACATCCTGCCTAATTACTATTTGGAAATTGCTGTTATGTTGAATTCCCCCAAATGACCAATGAAGAGAGAATTAAAAGCTGAATATTCACTATGATCATCAGACAGCGCTGCCAGAAGACATAAAATACAGACGCAACCAGGAACTGTTACTACCTCCTATTGTGGGTTTCATCGTGTCCCACAAAAGTTCGGTTTAAGTCCTAATCACCAGTATCTGTGAATGTGATCTCATATGGAAACAGTATCTTTGCAGATGGAGTCTAGTTAAGGTGAGATTGCACTGGATTAGGATGGACCCTAAATCCAATGACTGGTGTACTTTTAGAGAGAGATTTAAAGACACATAGAGCAGACATAGGGAAGAAGGATCTGTTAAGACAGAGGCAGAGATCGGAGTTATGCTTTCGTAAACAAAGGAACACCAAAGATTACCAGCAACCACCAGCAGCTGGAAGAAGGAAGAAAGGATCTTACCCTAGAGGCTTCAGAAGGAGCTGGCACTGCCAACAACTTGATTTCAGACTTCCAGCCACCAGAACTCTGAAAGAATAAACTTCCATTATTTTCAGCAGGCAGCCCTAGGAAACAAGTATATTTGATGACCAGATATTTTTCCTTCATTCCTGGTTGCCCATTGTCAGTCTCCTTTCCTGGTTCCTACTAATTTCCCTTACTATTAAATATTGGAGTATTCCAGCTGGAAGACTTTGAACCGTTTTTAACTCTACTGTAGCATACTTGCTACATACTTATTAGATCCAGGACCTTGGCTTCAACAGCATTTATGCGGTGATGCATTCTCATTGTAAATTTAAGGCATACTTAGTATGGCCAAAATGAAACCTTTGATACTGTCCTAAAAAACAATTAAAAATAAAAATAAAAATAAAAAAAACCTTTTCTTTCACTTAGCATCCTCCATCTCTGGAATGAACGAGTTCCCTCAGTTGCTTAGGTCAAATATCTAGGAGTCATCCTTGAGTCCTCTCGCTTTCCCAGTACCCCCCAAATCCTGTTGAATCTGCCTTTAAATCATGTCCAGAATTTTATCACTTTTACTACCTCCATCTCTCCCACACGTGTTGTTGAGGTCACTGTCATGGTGTATCATGAACACAACACGATAGCCTCCAATCTGGTCTCTGTTTCTCTTCTCAGCCTTTACTATTTATTCATAACACAGGAACCATAGTCGTATTAAAACGTAAATCTGATCCTTCCCTTCCAACAAGTCCAGTCCCTGGCTGTCACTCTGATCTTGCTTCCTCCCACTTTCCCCCTCACTCAGCCCCAGCTTTGCTGGCCTTCTTGAGACTCTCTAATGAGCCAGCATGTCACCCTTTGGAGACTTCACATTTGCCGCAGCCTCATCCTAGAGCACTTTCTCCCTGATACCCACATGCATATTCCCTTGCTTCAAACAAGTTTCTCGACCAGCACCTCCTCATAAAGTCCTTCCCTTACTACCCTGTTGAAAATGGAACACAATCCCCCTCCTGCTTTGTTTCTGAGTCCCTAATTCACCATTGGACATCACATGGTGGGGAGTAGGGGGCTTATGTGTCCCATTAGAATATGCATATTGGAAGTAGAGAAGGAGACTTGACCATCTTATCTACTGCTATGATCTCAGTCCTAGGACAGCACCTGGTACATACAGGTGCTCAAAAGTATTTCTGTACTAATTAATGATAAATTAATTTAAAATTAATAATTAATTCTTTCCAGGATTAGGAGTGTGGGGGGAAACACATATGAAAAATAATTTGGCCACTCAACGTGAGCCATGAAATCTGAAGGAAGAACAAGACAGCTCTGTAAACAAGGCTTTTCTTGCAAGCAGAAATGAAGTCTTCTTGAAATACAAGAGCTCTTTCTTGATTGGTCATTTAAATCTTCTTTGCCCTGTTTTTCTCCTATAAAATGAGGATAAAGTTCTCTTTAACCCACAGGATAATATTTTTAATTGCTGTACCAGTATCACATACTTTGAAAAATTAAAAAGGACTACTTTTCGTTGTCCTTCAAAGCAGGTTTTCAAATGAAACTCTTAAAACAATCTTGTAATAATGACAATTAATATTAATTGAGAGCTTGTTGTACATCAGCTACTGTTCAGGCATACTCTTATTTAAACTTCAATATTCCTAGGAGGAAGGGCCTATCAGGAACCTTATTTTTCAGATGGGGGAACTGAGGCTTGGAAAAACTAAATAACATTCTCGAGGCTTATGGCTGGTCAGTGGTGAAACAGGAATTCCAACCCATGCATTTTGATTTTACAGCCACTCTCTTGACCTAAATGCTATTTTACATGACAAGGTAATCCAGCAGAGTAAGGAGGCATAACCAATATTGGATATTATTACTTCTATTTTACTAAATAATAGGCCTCAGTCTCAGGGAAGGGAAAGGGCTCGTTCAAGGTCACAAAGAAAAGTCAGTCTTCACCCAGGCCCATATTTCAAGAGGGACCTTTTAGTAATAAAATATACCCAACGATGGAGTAGCATCCATGTGACAGGAACAGCATACAATGAAGAAGACATTCAAGTGCTGGAAGGGGACCTGAGTTATGTGCACATCAGAGCCAAGGACCAAAGAAGGAGACTGGCCTGTCTAAGGGCACACAGAGAGTCAGCTCTTCACCCTGCCTCCCAGGGCCAAAATAGGCCAATTTTCCAACATTACCTAATACCTTTAATATGTAATATAAACTATCAGGCCACACACATAATACCTAAAACTACTACAAATGGTGAGATAAATTGTGTTGTCCCACCACACATAAACTGTGTGTTTGTATGTATCGATGAGTGCAGTTCAGGGCAGTGAAGGGTTTGTTTTATGTGGCTTGATTTTTTTGTATATGTAATTATTTGGTGACTATTTTGGTAACAACTTTTGAAGATTAAGTCCAATTAGGAAACAGGTGGCACCAAAATATTGTCAAACATATTGGATCAGCAGCAAATCACTGACTTAATTAAATAATTAAAATGTATATTTATACCTGATCATCCAAATAACGGTAAAAAGACCAATTTCAGGGTTGATTATGAGCCCTGGCAAAGAGTCAAGTCAAGAATAAGTCACGCCCAAGTTACTGCTTTGGTGCTTCTTCCACATCATATCTTGGAGGGCATTTGGGAGGCAGAGGCAAGAACCAAATCACAGATACAACAACAACAACAGTCTTCTGAACATGCCAGGATTGTGGTGCATCAAGCAAAGGAAGGGGCTGCTAAAAGGAGTCAAGGGGCTTATATTTCTATGGCTCCATTGCTTCCTTTCCTATTCCAAGAGCACCCGAAGTCTCTCTATTACCCACAGATTCACATTCCTTCATCCAAATTCACTATCAAATTCATCTACCTTTACGGCCTTACGTTCGCCTACTTCCTTTCCTTTTACCAAATGACTGACTTATTGTATCATAATAGTTAAAAGAACAGGTTTTGGGGAAAGACCTGTGTTCAAGTCTTGGCTTTGTCACCCATCACAGTTTTACATCTCACAGTGTGGCAATTTGCTCCACCAAAGCAAGCAAGTAGGAGAGCAAGAGAGTGGAGCAGGAGAAATAGCAAAGTCTGCTGTAACCTCATCTCAGGATGGATATCCTATCATATCTGCTGCGTTTGATTTCTTAGAAACAAGTGACTAAGGAAGCCCACCCTCAAGGAGATTACACAGGTACAGGGAGGTGAGGATCACTGGGGGCTTTTTTAGAAACTGCCTTCTTTATTTCTCTCCTTCCTTTCTTACTTCTTCCCTTTCTTTTTTCCTTCCTTAACTTCTTAGCTGCTATTTTCCTGTGGATTCAGATTCATCCATCTATTCACTGAGGGCCCTATCATGGTTCATGCAACACTCAAAGCTTCTAACAGCCCCTCATTGCCTGCCTGGACAAATCCATACTTCTCAGTGGGGTATTCAAAACTCTCCGTGGTCTCCCTTTCTCCTGCTGTTCAGCCTTACCTTTTACAATTTCACCTGTTTTTCCATTTATCTGATGGCCTTTGTTTCCCAACTAAACTTGTCACCTTCCTACTTCGGTCCCTTTCTCCATGATCCTCCTTCCAACTACAAAGTTTCTCGCTCCAAATCCTCCATCTTTGTATAAGGTGAGGCTTAGGACTCCAAGATTTAGAGCCAGCAGCCTCAGAATCCAACCAAAAGTTGTCACTTAGCAGCTTGGGTGAGTTACTTAACCCTTCACCTGTGAGATGGTGACAAGGATCCTCACAGGATTGTTGGATGAATTAAATAAAATATGTAATCTACATAATATGTGAATATGGCATCTGGAACATAAATGGCAAGTATTGCAATTATAATTAGCCTCTCTTTTAAATCCTGGTGGAAGAACTACCACACATCTGTGCTTTACTCTATAGCTCTTATACCCCAATTGCATTTGATGTTCCCTGTGAGGTTAGAAGTATGTTATCACTAGTTTACAAATGAATAGACAGACTCAGAGGGTTGAAGTGAAGAGCCCAGGATCACACAGTCAGCTGATGGTAAACCCTGAACTAGAATTCAGTTTCCAATTCCAATCACTGGGTTCCTTTCTCCTATATAAACATTTGCTCCGCCAGCTTAATCAAGGGACAGAATCATGGGGGCTAGAATTTCTTTCTGGGTCTTTTTCCCTCTGAAACTGTTTCCCTAGTCCTCAAAGGCAAATTGAACTGTTGCAAGAAGGCATGGCCTTTGGAAGACACACAGAGCTTGGGGGTTGCTGGAGCTCCCGACGGAACAGCCACCTTCTATCCTCTCCCTCATCATGGACAGACTCTAGAGTTCATAGATCTACTGCCAGGCCTGAGAGCCAATCCTGTTTCCTGGATGGGGCAGGGACAACACGAAAGGTTAACCAAAATAAGATCCAATGAAATATTGCCCTTCATTCTGGTCTTTCCTTTTTAAACTTGCCCTTAGTCAAGGTTCAACCAACCAGATAATATTTTCTGGAATGCGTGAATTACAAAGGGCCGTGAAAGATACTAAAGGGTTTACAATTAAGACAGCCTTAAAAGTAACAAGAACTTTCTAATCATCAGAATGGTTTCAAGAGGAATGGGCTTCAGAAAGAGAATGAGGTCAGTCTCAGAGGAAATACTCACTGTAGGGTATGCACGAAGAAGTTTCCCAAATCTAGCTGTGTTGTTGAATTATTAATATGTGGTGAGAATTTTTTTTACCTAACACATTTAACTTACAATTTTCCTGGAATTGATTTTTATGTTTGCTGTAAGGTAAGGGTCAATATTTTAAAAAAATATTTTCATTGTATATGTTTAAAGTGTACAACATGTTTTGATCTACATATACATAGTGAAGTGATTTCTGCAGTCAGGAAAATTAACATAGCCATCACCTGGTGAGACTATTTCACATGCATATTCTCAGGCTCAGCCACAAACCTTTTAAATCAGAATCTTTAGCCATAGGGTCTATGAATCAGTACTTTTTACTCTTTCAGGTGATTTTGATGGACAGTCAGGTTTAAGAATCATGAGCCTAATTAGCAAGAATTCAAGCATCAAATGGAGGTTGAACCAGATCAGTGCTTTTAAAACTAAGCTCGGTCCTGGAGCTCCTCTGGGACTGCTGCAGGATGGTGATGAGGGTAAGGGGCAGAGGTCATGGGAAGAGAGTCATGATGGGAAGGAAGTGGAGTGTCTACATCCCATCTCCCCGTTTTAACCAGAGCCTCTGCTTTTATCTCTTTTGTTCATTTATGCTTCTATGCAAGATGCATTTCAACAAAGGATGCGCTAGCTTTACAAAAGCTTGAAAGCAGCTGAATCAGATGACCTTTAATTTATTTAATCAATAAATAGTTACTGAGTGTGTGCTATACGCCAGCCTCTGTGCAAAACCAAAGCTGAGTCAGACATGGTCCGTCTTCCCTAGGACCTCACGGTTGAGAGGGAAGCGAGAACGAGTGAGTCATTCAGATGCACTGAGATGACTGCATTAATGGAGAAACGAGAACACAGCATCAGCCACAGGAAGGTTGTGTAGGAATTCTCTAGTTGTAGGGGGAAAGGGGGAAAGTGGAAGTAACAGCACATGCCAAAGCATAAAGGCCTAAAAGAACGGAGATAGTTTGAGCATTTGGGTGTGGTTCGAGCTTAGGAGGCCAGGGCAATGATGCCACAAGCTGGCTGAATCCTTGAGCCAATCCTAACTTCTCTCTGGGCTTCACAGTTTCCTTAAAGCCAAAATGAGGGGATGTGAATAAATGACCTGGAGAATCAGAGAATCTCAGGGTTGGAAGAAAATAGATGTTGACTCACTAGAACGGTGATTTTGCCTCCCTGGGGGACATTTGATAATATCTGGAGACATTTGCTTGTCACAGTTTTCCTGAATCCTGAATCCAGAGTTCACTTTCCTGAATTCCAAAGCTTGACACCTTCTCATTTCTGGCTCTTGCCTCTGCCTGGGCCTCACGGGCATTTTGCCTTTCTCCCTAGTTTAGACTGGGCCATGCCAGGCCCTCTTCCTTTTCTCAGCCTCTTTCCCACAAATGAATTCTGGAAAGCTGGGCTACATCTCCATGTACTCTACATTTGTCTCCCTCTCCTCTCCCAGGGCTGATTTGCAAAGCTCTTTGCCCCTGGTTAGCCACCAGCTTTATTGCCCTTCTCTCCTCCCAATCCCCAATTTGCCCTTTCTAACTATTACCCACAGTAACACAAATTAATAGTCCTCATACTTAACACACTTTCATCTGGCCCCAGAAGGAATGTTACAAAGAAAAACCTTCCAGCCTATTATTCCCAAATTCCAAATTCATTCCATTAAAAAAATTAGTTTATAAAGCCTTAACCATAAACGTACCAGGCCCCATGCTAGACATTTAGGATACAGGAATGAACAAACAGACAAGGCCCCTGCCCTCATGGTGCTTGTTACTGCTACTACGCAGAGGGAAGTACTTAAAACAGACACCTACAGAAGACATGGAGTGTGAGGGCAGAGGCAGGGAGGGCTTCACAAAGTAGACTGGTAAATTGGCATCATCGGGATGAGCAGGAATTAGGCGGGTCAATTAGAAAAAGAGGGCAAGGCAGAGGCCAAAGTCCATGCAAAGTTCCAGACTGAAGAGCAACTGTGTTGAGTGGACGGAATGAAAGGAAGTTCAGGTTTGCTGGAATGGAGACAGAGAGATGGAAGGTGTGAAAGGTGATACAGGAGAAGGAAGCAAGAACCAAATAGTAAAGCTCTCATAATTCATCCTTTTAACCTGGGAGCTTTTTCGTGAGCTCAATGGGTAGCCATTGCATTCCTATGCCTAGAACAACCATTCAATTTAACATATGTTTATTGGTTATTTTCCATGTGTTCAACCCTTTCCTACACCATGGGTAGGGGAAGGGAACAAATACAAACATAGCATAAAACAGGACCATTGATCTCTCCATAGGAGGACAAGGTTTTAAGCTTCAAAATATGTGCCAATTTCAGGACCCTGGAAATCAGGGACACATATTTGATTTTGCCTGGAGAGGGTCCTCTAGTGTAATGCTTAGCAAAGTGGTGCCCAGGAAGCAGTATACAAATGAGAGCAAAAAGTGTGGTCATATAACAGAGACACCAGCATATGCAAAGAGCAGCAGAGCATCAGAGGGCAGCCACCCCACACAACAGAGTGGTGCCCAGTAAGCTGTAGATGAATGAGAGCAAAAAATGTGGTTATATGACGGAGACACCAGCACGTGCAAAGAGCGGCAGGGCAGAGAGGAGGCCAAGGAATATAAACAGTGGTTAGGGAATCTTCCATGAGGAGAGGAGACTTGAGGGATAAGCAAGAGGAAGGAGAGTGCAGAGGGAACTGCATGTAGCAAGGTGCAGAGGAGATAAATGTCATGGAGGGACCTGGGTCAGGGAGACTGACCAGAGACAGGTGGAAGATTTGTTCTTGGCAGCTGTGGGAGAGATTGCTGAGCAGACAAGGTCGACTTTGAGGATAGGGATTCCTGAAAGAAGAATGAGGACTTGCAGTTGATCCAAAATATGCTGGTGATAGAAGCAGGCAAAGGTTGGTCCCTGGCAAAACCCCACATTCAAGCCAAAAAGCCTGAAACCTGCAGCCCAAAGCGAGAACTTCTATCCGTCTTTGCCTGCTCCCTCCTGATTGGTTCTTTCTAAATCAATTGAATGTTGCCTTTTCCAAAACTACCCACTGCCTACCCTGTCCCCATCCTGTGCCTATAGAGACCTCAGACTCATTAGGTAGGGGAGGGAGGTGATTCAACTTGAGAGAGAGGTGACTTTACTTCAGAGGGATGGCTGGACTTCAGAGGAGAGCTGGCCAGACATAGCCCAGCTACAGGGGAAGATTATTGCCCATCCCATCCCCTTTCCAGGTCTCAATAAAATTCTGCACATTCACCATCCTTCAATTCGTCCATGTGACCTCATTCTTCTTGGGCACCAGACAAGAGCTCGGGACCCAATGAGTGCGGGTACCCAAAAAAGGCTGTCACACTGGCCTCTTGCTCTCACTGGCAGATGGCAGCCACCCCACGCAACAAGGCAAAGGGCCCATTGAGCTGATAACACACTGCTGTCCACAGACAGCAGAGCTAAGAAGAGCATTGTAACACACCCTCTGGGGCTTCAGGGGTCACAGGCACCCCTACCTGAGTGCTGCTGCAGGGCCTGCACAAAGTTTGCTCTTGCCAGAGCCCCAAGAGTCCAGCCAGATCTCGCACTCACTGGCTCACAGGCTCCCTCCCTCAAGGAGGACTTACAACAAGTGTGTCCCATCTACTCAGTGAGGCGAGACCAGCTGAGTAGATGGGTACCCCCATCGCAAGTCCAGTGAAGGGGCCGAGAGAATTCTTGTATCACTGAGGAGTCACTGTAGATTCTGGAGAAAGGAAGGACCACAAGGAACACCATGTTTAGGAAGCAATGTGCTGAGTGCTAGAACGCTAAGGGAAACAAAGGGAGGGGCTAGCAGAAATGACTGTTGTCATCTAAATGGGGGGTTCAGGGAGCCAAGAGTAGGTCAAAAAGGGCAAGGCTGATGGTAGGTATGGGGTGGGGCAGGAGACTGGGACTGCAAAGTAGCTGAAGATACAATCAAAGAGCCCAGTGTGTCACTGGCCCTCATGCCAATCCCAAACTGCAGGGAAAAATAACTTCTAATTTGATTTTTTAGATTCCAGGACACCAAATGGGCCATTATTACCAGTGGGTGGATTCCTTCACATTAAAAAGATCTAGACCAGGGGTCAGCAAATTACCACCTGCAGGCCAAATCCAGCTGCCTAAGAACAGTTTTTACATTTTTCGAATGGTTGGAAAAATCAAAAGAATAATATTTCACGATGCATGAAATTTAAATCTCAGAGTCCATAAATAAAGTTTTATTGGAACACAGCCACACCATGCCCATTTAATTAGGTATTGGCTGCAGCTGCTTTCCAACTACAAGGGCAGAGTTGAGGACTTGCCAGGAGACTATGTGGCTCACCCCGCCTAAAACATGTGCTCTCCGGCCCTTTAGAGAAAAAAAATGTGTGCTCACCCTGGTCTAGATCTGTCTCTTGAATTCAGGGCCTTCCTCTTTGCTTGTTTCCATTTTTCCCCTATGGCCAGGCCCATGTATGTAAAAAAATCTCCAAATCCAGGTTTGATCTAAGAGGGAGTTCAAGGTACCAGAATTCGAATGATTCTACTTCCCCATTCACCACTTTAGACTGCATTACATCTCATTTAGACTTCTTGTAGGTGAAAGTGAGCCAGGTTTGAGACAAGGATTAGTAGTTTCTAGGTTTTTCTTTCCTGTCTGTCCAAACCTCCCTACAAACTATAACAAAGGGCTTTCATTGAGTGAGAATTGGATGAGTAACCACGTGAGGTTTGCATATGAAGAACATGCTCAGCTTGAGAGTGACTTGGGAGGGGCGAGATAGTGGCCTGTCCCCAACCCAGTAGGGTTGGGGGGTTTTCTTTATGAGAGATATGAGTAATGTTTCAGATTCTTCCTAGGATGCTGACCTGAGAGAGTTAACCTGCTGGGAGAGGTGAGGAACCCTCCTGGTCAGTGTGGACTGGGAAGCCTGGTGCCAGTTCAATCCTCACAGCAGCCCACCTCCATCAGAATGAAAAATCTTTTCTTAATGCTGTTATTAAACCCTAATCTTAATCATATTCATCTTTATTAAGTCTTTAAGTTGTCTGGAATATTTAAATAGGGCCAAACTGAAAGTCAGAGGGATAGATTTAAAGGGACAGCTTGAATTATCTTCCAGGAGTCCACCAAATAATCTCTGGAGATTCAGCCCCTGATAGAAACCCAGGCTTCTGAACCAAGAGATTTTCAACAATGGTGGAGTGGGGAGGGGACTGCCAATTAAATTTTGCCAGGAGAATATTAGTCTTTCTATTAAACACCCCTCAAAAATTTATCAGGGAAAGAAAGAGGCCTAAATAGAAGATGAATTAAGGGCTTCAATGTACAGAAGGACTTGGATGGATATTGAAAGCAAATAGCTCAATGGGCCTCCCCTCTGGTCTCCCTCCTTTCAGCAGCAAAACAATGTCTATTAAATAACTCCAGTACCTTGGTCACTGTCGCTGAGGAGCTAATTTCTAGCAGTCTCCGAGTGGTCAGATGACCTGTCCCAGCTGTTATCTCCTGATACACAGCAGGAAGTCATCAGGGCCTTTAGAACTATGTTCTGAGAAAGGAATAATGGCCCTTTTATATTTTTTTCTAAATAAGAAATTTAATTTGAGATGACGGGCTCTCATTTTTGCTCCTTTGTCCATCGTACAGGGTGTGGGTGAGTATGAATTTATCATGGATTTACTTTGTACCCCCACACTGCACTAGACTCATTATTGCATTGTCCCACTTAATCCTGGCAGGAGCCCTACAGGGGATGTCGTGGGTGCAACTAGCTGGGACCCGTGTAGAGGGTGGTAAAGGAATTTACCAAGACAGTTGCAGGTAAAGAAAGACAGATTTATTAGAGAAAGTAGGAAAATATGTTTGCAAGGGGACAACAGGCAGCCTAGTAGAGAAAGGGCTGTCTGCCAAGAAGAAGTGGTTAGAGGAAAGTTTCATAGGGTTGTGCTGGAGGGGGCTACAGAATGAGGTTGTGCTGCTGGGGCTACATGTAGATGGAGCTCAGGGTCATTGTGCCAGGAGTTGTTTGTGATTAGCCATGTCTCAGAATAATTGTTCATTTTTTTCCCCTCACCTGGGGCCTACCCCGACCTGGGACCCCTTCCTCATTATTGCTTACTTACTTTATCATGAATCCACAGGGTATGTCTTATAGTCTCTGTTTTATAGATTAAGCATTTTATGGAAAGGAAAACCCCTTAACCACAGTCACCCTACTTGATTTGAGCTCAGGCCTCTGAGTGTTCAGCCCATGTCCTTTCCTTCTGTCTTCCACTGGCTTCTTTATACTCCCACTGTCACTCAGCCTGAGAATGACTTAGGAGGAGTAACAGATATGGTGTAGGTGAAGCAGGGTCTTCTATAACAAGGAATATTTTTGTATTATTACTATCAGGTTTTAATCCTGAATGTTGAAACAATCTATTTAACATTTACTCAGGCTAATGCATACATTAGGTGGGGTAACCTATATGCCATCATAAAAATGTGGGAAATTGAAACCTGCTGACATAAAATCAAATAGCCCAGCCATAAAAGATGCTGCTTTTATGTGATTATCTTGCCAATATCTTCGTGTTGCTAAACTAAATCAAACTACAATTTTCCCCACATGCCCTGAATTTAATGTGAACCATTAATGGGTGTGATTCCTTATAGATCTCCTTGTAATAGAAACACGGCCTCTTATGCCCTGGCCGATTAAAATGAAGCCACTAGGCTGTCATTTGTTATGTTGCTTTGAGCATATGGAATAGTGGCCCTGCTTGAAATACCAAAACTGTTGACACTCAGACTGGCATTCAAGGCCTTCCTAAAATATCTGGCATCAACATATCTTTCTAGAATTTTCTTTCTCTACTCCCAGGAATGATATTTTATAGAATCTAAGAATATCAGAAGTGGAAGAGGTTTTTGAGATCATCTATTCCAGGAATGGCAAGTAGAATTAGAACCATATGTCAACTCTGATTGATATGTTGAAGTACTGTGTTGGGGAAGAATTCAAAAGCCAGCTCCAGACACACTGGGTAGCGAATGCTATGATTGATTAATCATGCCTTCCATGGGTTAGTTGGTAGAGTGTGAGCACACATGCCATAGCTATTCCTTCATGTTTTAATCTAACCCCTTCATTTTATGAGTGTAGAAATGGAGTCTTATAGAGGGAAAGTGACGTTTTCAAGGTCACACAATGCATAAGCCACAGAGTGGAGGCCAGAGCATGTTCCTGCTGGTTCCTGGTCAAGTTCTCCACCCTTCCATTGTGGAGGAACTCTGATGAAAGAAGGAAAGACACATTGGCAAGATCAAGGAGTTAATGGTTTGGAGAAGGCAGAAGTCAACTCCACCCCAGTGATAAAGAAGCAAACTCTCACAGATTCCCAAAGATTCTTAATCAGAAAGCTTTAGTCAATCTTAGGAAGTTATTATCCCTTCTCTCTTCTTTCCCAACTCTTGTTTTCCTCCCTTCCCCAGGCAAAGAGATTGTTCTACTGGTCTCAAATCTTCCCCGAAAAGATTATCTATAATTAGTGAACTCTGGGTTCTTTTAATAAGTTTGAACCTTTCTCAGTAAGGGTCTCACACCCTTTCTTTTGACTGTCATACATTAGGATTCCTTGATAACTGACTTTGCCTCCTGCCAGAAATCACGGTAGAGTGAAGCAGAACAGAGGGACAAATGACCCCATGAATCCCTCCATGCTCCCATCCATCCCCTTTCAGCCTCTGCAAACTTCCCTGAATCACCATCACCTATATGACAAAGCCTCCAGTTCTTACCATGGCCTACCACCTGCTGCAGTCTGCTCAGACAAACTTTCCGGCCTCATCTTTTTCCAATTTTTCCCAAATACCCAACAAGCCTAGACTGGGAAGGACAAAAGGCAGTGAAGCACTGACTCCCACTCCCTCCCCAGACATTACCAATGAATCACCAGTAATGTGCATCATTCCTTCTTTGCTTAGACGCTGCTTCTAAAAGTCTGTTTTGTGTGACTAGTAATGTTTACCTCAGATATGACAGTGTATCTCATGGGATCTGGGCTGCTTTGCTTACCCTTCCTGCTTTAGCCACAATATTATCAGCTACTTGGAACACATTCGGCTCATGCCCATCTCCATGCCTTTAATTATACTTAGTTCCCGTGATGGTTAATATTAGGTGTCAACTTGGTTGGATTGAAGGATGCCTACATAGCTGGTAATATATTGTTTCTGGGTGTGTCTGTGACAGTATTGCCAGAGGAAATTGACATTTGAGTCAAAGGACTGGGAGAGAAACACCCACCCTCAATATGGGTGGGCATCATACAATCAGCTGCCAGAGCAGGTAGAACAAAGTAGGCAGAAGAAGTTGGAATAAGCTGGCTTGCTGAGTCTTCTGGCTTTCATCTTTCTCATGTTCTGGATGCTTCCTACTGTTCTTCCTGTCCTTGGACATCAGACTCCAGGTTCTTCAGCCTTTGGACTCTGGGACTTACACCAGTGGCTTGCCGGGGGCTCTCAGGCTTTTGGCCACAGACTGAAGGCTGCACTGTCAGTTTCCTTGCTTTTGAGGCCTTTGGACTTGGTCTGAGGCACTACTGGCTTCTTTCCTCCAGAGCTTGCAGATGGCCTGTCTTGGGACTTTGCCTTGTGATCGTGTGAGCCAATTCTCCCTAATAAACTCCCTTTCATATATACGTATAACCTATTAGTTCTGTCCCTCTGGAGAACCCTAATACAGTTCCTTATACACCTTGTTGCCCATGTGATCCCAGGTCACTACCTCTGAGAAGTTGTCCCCAACACTTTCTAAACTGAATGAATCCCAGAGAAAGCTGCATAGATTATTATCCCGACAGTATAGCAGGAGGATTGAGGGCACAGGCAATGGAGACAGATGGCCTGGGTGCAAAGCCTTCCTCTGCAACCCACCAGCTTTGTGATCTTGGGCAAGATACCAAGCCTCTCTGTAATTCCATTTTCTCACCTGAGGAATGGGAGTAACCTAGCACTAACCTAATAAGATTATGAATACAAAAAGAATTAATGTGCTCAAAGTATATAATGTATTACATGGCACAGATTGAGCGCTCAGGAAGTGTTTGTTATCATCTAGAGCTTGAAGTTTTGTAACTTAATAATGGTGTATCTACCTGTCTTCTACACTGAATTGCAATTTTCTTAAGGTCTGGGATTTGGTCTTAGTCATCTTTGAATTCCCTGCCCACCTAATGCAATGTTGGTTACATAGGTGCTGATGAATATTTAATGAATGACTAAACGAATGAATAAATCTGTTTGAAGCCTTCCAAAGTCAGAAAGGAGAGTCATTTTCCTCTGTTCTCTGCTGCTAGTGGCTTATCCTAGTTCAGAAGTACTTGAGTGAAGTGTTCAGTGGCTGTCAGTCTGAGTCAGAAGAGACACAATATCTCAGTGACATCCAACCTTGTGTTTACCTTGCACTTCTTTAATAACCTCTCAGTAACTCAAAAAATTAAAATTCCTTCCTCTCTTGATGTTATCTCTGAGTGGCAAACATTGATAGATTTTTTCCCCCACCTTCCCCTTGAGTTTCTAATGAAGCAGAAGCCAGCAGGACTGTTTTATGTACCTATCTGTCTGCACTAATGGTGTCAGCAGAGACAGGCACACCTCTCCAAAGAGCGTTTGCTTGGGAACCGGTGCAGAATGGCACAATCAAGGTATACAGTGTCTAGAAGCATACACACAAGGCATCAACTTTTATTATGATTATGGAATTGATGTTGGTGCTGAGAGTATATGTCACTATTGTCTTCTTACAGACATGTTCATTCTTAGACTGCAATCATTCATTCATTCACAAATAGGTACTGAAATCTATGATGTAGCCAGAACAACCATGTTGTGCAACTCCAGCTATGATTATTCATATCATAGTCTGTGGAACAATGGAGAATGTGCCGCAAGACATGGTAGCCCTACAAGGGTCAGTGCTATATAAGACACAGAAATGAAGAAGGTGCAGGCCCCTCCCCTCAAGGAACTCATAGGCAAGTAGGAGAGTCAGGTTTGCAAACACATAAATTAGCAATCCATGTGTCCTTGTGGCAGGAGTAGAAATAGAAGCACATTCAGGGTAGAAGGGCATTCCACAGCCATGCCTAACTGTTTCTAGAAGGGTCAGCGAAGATTTCTTGAAGCTGCCTTGGTACCTATTTTAGTTTTGAAAGATACACAGGAATCTGTTAGGCAGATTAGAATAGGAAAGCTGGGGTAGGGGTTGTGCCATTCCAAGAGAAGAAAAGATCATTGGACAAATATATGCATAAGATTGTTGTGAATACAAAAGAATTAATGTGCTCAAAGTATATAATGTATTACATGGCACAGATTGAGTGCTCAGGAAGTGTTTGTTTTTATCTAGAGCTTGAAGTTTTGTAACTTAATAATAGTGTATCTACCTGTCTTCTACACTGAATTGCAATTTTCTTAAGGTCTAGGATTTGATCTTAGTTATCTTTGAATTCCCTGCCCACCTAAATGCAATAATAAAAGAGCATAGTCTTTTAGGGGGCAGTAATCCATAATTGCATTATTAGAACATTAGTTTTGAAGGTCTGTGTGGCAGGGATTGAAGCTAGAGAGGGGAGCAGTTTCAAGGGACCTTGAATGCCATGGTAAGAAGTCACTGTGGACTTAACAGTGGCTGAGGTGGGAAGTAGGAGTGAGACACAAACACATTTAGAGGAGATGACAAGGATCCTTTGCATTTATGTGTCCATTTTTAAACTGTTCTGCACTGAATATCTCATTTTGTTCTATGGCTTAGGACTAGACTGGATATGACCCAGTTCCTGGGAGTGAGGTGTGGCCAACCCTAAAAAGAAACCAGGATTCAACCCCTAGCATTGTGCAGGTATAGAAAACCTACTATTGCCTGTCTAGTCCAGCAGAGGAGCATAAGGTTCTACTGGCAGACTGTCAAATAGATAGCAACCCAAACAAACCAGGATTTGATAATATATGAGAGTGGGTAGTGCTCCATGCAAGCAGAACACAGACCTGGGAAGTGCAGGCTGGCGTGACTCAGTCTAGGCAGGTGGTTTGCATAAAGGAACCCTTTTGGTACTTACTATGTTCCAAAATAGTTCTCTTTATCCTTCCTTTCAAAACCTTCCTCATCCTTTATTTTCATTACCCGTGTGCTAGTCTATCTTCCCTTCAGTAAGTCTCCTCAAGTCAGGGACCATGTCTGTCTCATTGACTGCGATGTTCCCAGCCACCTGGCACATAGTGGCAGGCTAAATAATGAACCTACAAAGATATCCACACTCTAATCCACGGAACCTGTGAATATGTCAAAATATTCACGCTGTGAATATGTCTGATGCCTACATGGCAAAAAGGACTTTGCAGATGTGATTAAGAGTCTTGAGATGGAGATTATTCTGGATTATCAGGGTAAACTCAATGTGATTTTCATGATCCTTATAAGGGGGAGGCAGAAAGATAAGAGTTAGAGGAGGAGACAGGGCAATGAAAGCAGCGGTTAATGAAGATAGTGAAAGTGGCCATAAGCCAAAGAATTCAGGGGCCCTCTAGAAGCTCAGAAGACAGGAAAACAGATTATCCCCTAGAACCTCCATAAGGAATACAGCTTTGCCAACAGCTTCATTTTAGCCCTAAGACCCATTTCAGACTTACAAGCTTCAGAACTGTAAGATAATAAACTCGTGTTGTTTTAAGTTACTACGTTTGTGATGATTTGCTATGACAGTAATAGGAAACTAATACAATGAATGATTTAAGCACTATTCTGAGTTTGGTGAGGGGAGAAATTATAGTGACAGCATGATCAGAAACAGGTCTCAGGCTTAAAGGAATGTGGGCAATAATACAAAAAATTAATCTTTATGGTTTGAAGTGTTCTTTTACATATATTATTCAGGAAGTATCAAGCCTGAAGATGTCTGCAATGCACACAAAGGCAAATGGCCACATAGCACACACCCCAGATCTTCAAAAACAGCATTTGTTGGGGAAAAATTCATGGTGACAGGAATGGTAGCAGGCAGGTAGTCTCCCATTTTAAACTGCACCATAGGACAGCACGCAGCTATCTGGTAAAGCCAAATGTCAGACTCCAGATGTGAGACCCTCATATGATTTGGCTGTGTCCCCACCCAAATTTCAACTTGAATTGTGTCTCCCATAATTCCCACATGTTGTGGGAGGGACCCAGGAGGAGGTAATTGAATCATGGAGGCCAGTCTTTGCCATGCTATTCTCATGATAGTGAATAAGTCTCATGAGATCTGATGGATTTATCAGGGTTTTCTGCTTTTGCTTCTCCCTCATTTTTCTCTTGCCACTGCCATGTAGGAAATGCCTTTCACCTCCCACCATGATTCTGAGGCTTCCCCAGCCATGTGGAACTTAAGTCCCATTAAACCTCTTTTTCTTCCCAGTCTCAGGTATATCTTTATCAGCAGCATGAAAATGAACTAATACAGTAAATTGGTACCAGTAGAGTGGGGCATTGCTGAAAAGATAACCGAAAATGTGGAAGCAACTTTGGAACTGGGTATCAGGCAGAGGTTGGAACAGTTTGGAGGGCTCAGAAGAAGACGGGAAAATGTGGGAAACTTTAGAACTCCCTAGAGGCTTGTTGAACGGCTTTAAGAAAAATGCTGATAGTGATATGAACAATAAGCTCCAGGCTGAGGTGGTCTCAGATGGAGATGAGGAACTTGTTGGGAACTGGAGCAAAGGTGATTCTTGTTATGTTTTAGCAAAAAGACTGGCAGCATTTTGCCCCTGCCCTAGAGATTTGTGGAACTTTGAACTTGAGAGAGAAGATTTAGGGTATCTGGCAGATGAAATTTCTAAGCAGCAAAGCACTCAAGAGGTGATTTGGGTGCTGTTAAAAGCATTGCATTTTAAAAGGAAAACAGCAAAAAAATTGTGAAAATTTGCAGCCTGACTATGCGATAGAAAAGAAAAACCCATTTTCAGGGGAAAAGTTCAAGCCAGCTGCAGAAATTTGCATAAGTAGCAAGGAGCCTAACGTTAATCCCCAAGACCATGGGGAAAATGTCTCCAGGCCATGTCAGAGACCTTCACTGGAGCCGCTCCCATCACAGGTCTGGAGGCTCAGGATGAAAAAGTGGTTTCATGGGCTGGGCCCAGGCTCCCCGTGCTGTGTGCAGCCTAGGGACTCAGTGCCCTGTGTCCCAGCTGCTCCAGCCATGGCTGAAAGGGGCCAATGTACAGCTTAGACTATGGCTTCAGACAGTGGAAGCCCCAAGCCTTGGCAGCTTCTATGTGGTGTTGAGCCTGAGGGTACAAAGAAGTCAAGAACTAAGGTTTGGGAACCTCTGCCTAGATTTCAGAGGATGTATGGAAACACCTGGATGCCCAGGCAAAAGTTTGCTGCAGGGGCAGGACCCTCATGGAGAACCTCTGCTAGGGCAGGGTGCAAGGGAAATGTGGGGTTGGAGCCCCCACACAGAGTCCCTACTGGAGTACTGCCTAGCAGAGCTGTGAGAAGAGGCCCACTATCCTCCGGACCCCAGAATGGTAGATCCACCGACAGCTTGCACCGTGCACCTGGAAAAGCTACAGACATTCAATGCCAGCCCATGAAAGCAGCTGGGAGGCAGGCTGTACCCCGCAAAGCCACAGGAGTGGAGCTGCCCAAGACCAGGAACACACCTCTTGCATCAGCATGACCTGGATGTGAGACCTGAAGTCGAAGGAGATCATTCTGAAGCTTTAAAACTTGACTGCCCCCTGGATTTTGGACTTGCATGGGCCCTGTAACCCCATTGTTTTGGCCAATTTCTCCCATTTGGAATAGCTATATTTACCCAATATCTGTACCCCCATTGTGTCTAGGAAGTAATTAGCTTGCTTTTGATTTTACAGGCTCATAGGTGGAAGGGACTTGCCTTGTCTCAGATGAGACTTTGGACTGTGGTGGACTTTGGGGTTAATGTTGAAATGATTTAAGACTTTTGGGGACTGTTGGGAAGGCATGATTTGTTTTGAAATGTGAAAACATGAGATTTGGAGGGGCCAGGGGCAGAATGATATGATTTGGCCGTGTCCCCACCCAAATCTCAACTTGAATTGTGTCTCCCAGAATTCCCACATGTTGTGGGAGGGACCCAGGGGGAGTAATTGAATTATGGGAGCCAGTCGTTTCTGTGCTATTCTCTTGGTGGTGAATAAGTCTCATGAGATCTGATGGGTTTATCACGGGTTTTTGCTTTTGCTTCTTCCTAATTTTTCTCTTGCTGCCACCATGTAAGAAGAGCCTTTCACCTCCCACCATTATTCTAAGGCCTCCCCAGCCATGTGGAACTGTAGGTCCAATTAAACCTTTTTTTCTTCCCAATCTCAGGTATGTCTTTATCAGCAGCATTAAAACTGACTAATACAGACCCCAAGCCATGGGTTGTGAAATTCTGTGATTGAGAAAACATAGCCTACTTGTGGTGTAGTCATGGGCTGGGACAAAGTGGGCAGATCCACATTTGTGGCTGGAAGGAGTAACAGCCCATCTCCAGTTGTGACTGGAAATCTCAGACCTTGCAGTTGAGCTGAAGTGACTGACACATATTAAGCCATAAATGGCTCCCCAGGAACTTTGCCACCTCCTTCTCTGAGAGGACAGCCTGCAAAGAATTTGTCTTAGACAAGCTTACATATACCTCACAAACAATGAGAAGGCTAGTGCTACATGATCACCCAGTACAATGATATTCAAACATGTGTCCAGAGACAGCATATGCGAGAATTTCCTCAGGAGCTAGCAAGATATCCAGATTACAGGGCCAGTCTTACTGGTCGGACTAAATCAGACTAGTCCTACTAAATCAGAATCTCTAGGAATGGTGCCTAGGAATATGCATTTTCAACCACCTCCCCAGTGCACTATGTACTAAAATTTGAAAACCACCTATCAGATTCAAAATTATAATTGAACAGATAGGGAAACTGAGGCCTACAGGAAGAAAAGAACTTTCACAAGATTACATAGAAAGTCAGTGAAAGAAGACTTGGTCCCAGGCCACCTGAATCTTACAATATAATTTACGAAGACCAGCCATATCCACAAGGAAAAAACACAATACTGGCGAACTTATGGAGCGTTCAACAATTCCTTGAAAATACTGACATCCATTACCATAATCATCACAACAACTCTAAAGGATAGGTCTTATTTTCCCCATAATTTTTTCTGATGAAGAAATAGAGGTTCAATGAAATAAATTAATGAAAGGTAGTCTGATTCTAAACCCAGGCTTCTTTTATTTATAGAGAAGATCAAAGAGGAGACATTCAGTCAAATGCAGATTATCATGGTATGAGTTGCTGCAAGTGTACGTTGGAGGTTCTGTGCAGCAGGAAGGTGACTGGAGCTTTCTAGGGAAGGAAGGGTTACCTAGAGAAGGCGTATTAGTTAAGGAGAAGTTTTGAACCAGGTCTTGAAAGAAGTTTTAAGGAAGTTTTAAGTTAGCTAAAAGGAGGCATAGATTTCAGGGTCTTTGCCATAATGAATCCTAAAAAGAGTGACACTAGGGTATTGAAAACATGATTGTAATGTTTCTGGGGAAAAATTAACAGTCTAACTCTGCAGAGGATGGATATTGGTGATTCTGACTTATGTGCACACCGCAGAGCTTCCCTAATCAGCTTTTCCTCTTAGTGTAGCACGGGGTGAAGTCTGAGGGCTGAAAATAGTCCACTCCAAATTCTTTTGATTGCAAAGTGTTTCAAGAGCAAAGACGTGGGTAACAGGCTAATAAAATCCAGGAACAGCTTGCATTTATGTTTTCCCACAAAGCCTGTTCCACCCCAAACTTCCCAATAACTGATGCAATGGCCTCCCTGGGGCTCCACCTCCACCACCCTTTCCAATCAGTTCATTCCAGTGGCATTTGTTGCACACCTACTAGCTGACAGCCACTGCAGTCATTACTAACACTGCTTAATTCTCACCTAAACCCGAGAGGTAGGTTTAGACTCAGAAAACCTTGAATATTAGTTAAGAATTAAAAGTAACAGGTTCAGCCAACATTTCTTGGGTGCCTACTATGTGCGAAAACCACATGGGTGGAAGCTCATGTTCTTTCTGTGATATAGACTCAAATGATTTCGCCCACATAAAAAGTCCCATTTATGAATGAGATGTTATAAATCTCCAGTTTATGCTGATGTTTATCTACAGTCAGTAAGATGGCTTAAAAGTGATAGCTACAAATTTGAACAAGATCTACTTGATTAAAAAGTGATGTTTTCCTTCTGCTATCACATGCTGCCTTTACTAGTATTCCTAGTCTTGGAGGATTGAGGAGGAAAGTTCATGGTCAATAATTAAGTTCACCATGTCATACTAGAAGGTGACAAGTGCTATAACATTGGTACCTACAAGAGTTGTGGATGCTCAGAGAAGGAAACAGTGCTCTGCTGCAGACTTTTGCAACACGATCTTTGCATGTGCCATTCTCTAGAGTCACCAGCGTCCTCTCAAACAGCCCTTTCCTGACCTTACCATCTATGTTGGCGGTGTGTTTTTCTCTATTCTTGGGCCCTGTTTCCTTATTTACAGCACTGTTTGCAACTTGTACAAAGTAATTAATTTACCTGCTTATTGTCTTTCTGCTTCAATAGCATGAATGTTCTACAGGGACAGGAATGTATCTGTCCTGGTCACTATTGTATTAATATCTTCAGAGCTGGCACCAATCGATGCTTGATAATTGTTGAACAAAGAAAAGAGTAAATGAATGTAAGAATGAATGAATGAATGATGACTTAGTCTTCAGAACACACTGCAGCATAAGCATTACCATCCCCCTTCCTAAGTGAATAAACAGAAGCTACCAAGATCAAAGAATAGGATAAATGGGGCAGAGGGAAGTCAACGTCAGTTATTCTGGATCTAGCTCCAGAGTACATCTTATTACATCAAACTACGCCCACTTGAATTTACAGCTTCTAGGGACTGTGCATTCACAGATGACTAAGAGAAAGCCCCAGATAAGGGAAAAGGCAAAAAGACAAAAAGGTACAAAAAGAGAAGCTGAGACTTCTCCCAAAGACAGACACACTTTCGTGGCTTTCTGTCTATGGATGAGTCAGACCTCATAAAGTAGATATTAATGAATAATAACAAAACCTTATTTATTTAATGTATGACCTGTGTAATGAGAGAGAAAATTTTAATCCTCAGGATTCTGGAGAGGTGAGAACACTGTGTTCATTTAGAATAAAGCTTTTAATGCAGGGTCTGCACCAGAAACACAAGTTTTCTGCTACATTGCTGTGCATCAGAGAGAGAAGGGGCAGGGAAGGAGAGCATAAGAAGAAGGAGCCAAGCGGGTGCCGGAAGCACATGTTCTTTCTGTGATATGATCCTTCCCTAGGACTTCCAAGCCAGCAGTGCAATCTGTGTCCTACAGCATGCTTAGCACATGTGTATTTCTTACGGAATCCCGTGCAGAAGCAAACCTAACATGAAGCCCAGAAATCGTAGGAGGCCAGTGGAAAGTATGTATAGTGGTCTACTCGGGTGGGGGCTTAGAAATGCCCTGCCCAGATCCCCACTGGAAGAAAGACTTGTTGCTCAGTAGCTGGAGACAGCTGTCATTAGTTAGCCCTCTCAGGGACTGTTTCAGCTGCAGACCAAGGCCATCTCCTTCCTAGGTGTCCCACATTGAATGCCTAATGGAATCAGGAGTATAACGGCCAAATCATCTGGGACCCAGAGTGGAACAGCTCTGAGAGCTCCTTTAGCTGTGAGAACATGCAGGGTCAGCTGAGGCTGTCTGTCACTGGGGCTGCTTCAAAGCTTAGTTTCTCTCTCTGCCCAAATTCTGCCTCCTTCCCCAGCCTTGTGCAGGTGTTGTTGATGCCAAGGACACTTCCCAGGAAACATTCTACACGCTAACTCTGTCTCAGAATCTGCTTCCTGGGGAACCCAACCTGCAGCACCAGCAGACCTGGGGATTTCCACTGGCTGTGGAATTAGTGGGATTATAGGCTAATTATAGTTAAATTTCTCAACATTTACAACTCTATGGGATAGACATTATAATTCCCATTTAGCAAGTGGGGAAACCAAGGCATTGAGTTGTTATCTACCGCATCTGTAGTTATCATGTAGTAAATATAAGGCCAAGATTTGACCTTAGATGTGACGTAATACCAACCACCTTTTTCACAAAATATAATAAAAGAGCCCACTTCTCTGTTCTCTTTTCTATCAAACCTAGTCTCATAATTCTCCCCCTCCTCTCATTCCCATGGCACATGATTGTTTTTGGTGTTTTGCTTTGTATTTTTCATTTTTTATGGCTCTCATCACATTGAATATTTATTCACAGTCTGTGTCCCATAATGAACCATGTTCTTTTTGAGTACTAGTGCTATGTTTGACTCATCTATATATGCCTACAGAAGAAAAAAAAAAGAAAAACTAAATAAATGTGAGCTGAATTAAACTAATTCTACATTGATTTATCTCTAACTATGAAATAAAAGCCTTTGTTCTAACATAAAAGAATCGAGGGTATGGATAGTTATTTTTCATGGGGGGGGTTGTGAGAGACCCTTTGATGCTTTTGAAATCAGCCCTATTTCACCCTTGTCTGTGGCTATTCCTGATGCGAAAGCCAACGGGATGAAGATAACAAATGCATTTTTTAGGCCTCTCTCTGAAAATTAAGGCCCAAGGGGGTAAAAAAACAAAACAAAACAAAACAAAGAGACAAAAGCAAGTATCATTTAGAAATTTGACAACAAAAATTTAAATTAAGAAATTAAATGGAGGAAAAGAAATTAAATGGCGTAGGAGATCCTACCAATAGATTCCAGAGCTGCAAAACGGCATCTCTCGCTCTTGTTCTTCTGCAAACAATTCTGAGTGTAAATGTATTTTTGGCACAAATGGCTCTGTCCTAAGATTCTTGATTATAATTATAATAATGGGTTTCTGAAAGCCTGCAAGTGGTTCTGGGAATGATAATAAGGATTGAGAAAAGACATGTTGTTTATGTGGTGTTTGTGGAATATTAAATGAGGGTGGGAGAAAAGCTCATGTTATACTTTCCACAAACTCCAAAATACATAATTACACCCAAGAAGCCCATCACTGCCTGCCTCTCCTCCAAGCACACACTTACCATCAATCCCATTACCCTGAGAGTCTGGGACCACAGCAGAGTTAGGGAAGAAGGCATTATTCCGTGGTTTTCATTGCAGAGTGATTCATCTTCTATAACAACTCCTAGCTTTTCCATCACGGAAGGGAGCACCCTGAACTACAAGGCTATGAAAGGCTGGCCCTAGCCCCAGTTCCTTCCCTCACCTACAGTTAGTTCTTAGCAAATTATTCAGAGCCCCTGGGCCACCTTCCTTTAGCCTCCACCCTGATGTGGATCATTTAAGTGATCATTTAAATGATGACCAACTGCCCTTTCTTATTTTGTAAGCTCCTTGAGAACACGGGACCTAATTCATTGTTTTGTCTTAAATTGTGATGAAACACAAAACATAACGTTTAGTACTAAACTGTACAATGGTGTTAAGTACATTCACGATGTTGTGCAATCTTCACCACTAGCTGGTTCCGGAACTTTATCATCATCCCACAGGTAACTCATATCCATTAGGCAATCATTCCCCATTCCTCCTTTTTCTCCAGCCCCTGGAAGATCCATTGTCTTTAACTATTACAGTGTCTACTCCTGCCTTGTAAATAGTAGGTCCTGATTAATATTTATTTATTAAATCTAATATTTATTATTAAATCTAATAATTGCCCACTTAACTAATTAACAATGTCTGCTCTGCCTGCTTCAATGGTTTTTATAGTGTAGGCTGATTATTGTAAAATTATTTTATAGGATAATAGTGGGGACCACGCAATCATAACTGTCACTTATTGAGTGTTTACTGTGTCTGTGCTATGCTGCTGACAAATGCATTTACCCATCTGATCCTTCCAATAACTCTGAGGGAGCCATTATTATCCCCATTCAACAGGTGGAGAAACTGAGATACACGGATCTTAAGGATTAAAATCCAAATTTGTCTGACCCCAAAGCTCAATGTAAAAAGTAAAAGCAGTAGCAAGTAAGATTGTTTTTGCTAATAAGATGATATGGTGGGGTTTTAGGGAAGTCATCTTAGCTTTCTGTTGCTATGATTCCCAGTTTCCGTGTGATTCCCCAGTACACCCAGATCTGTATCTGCCAATTTGTGTTGACTTTTGCCTAAGAAACAGGACTTGATGATCACTTCTCTTAGGAAAAGTCCCCATTGACTTTCTGAGTATGTGCATCTATTCAGCCCCCACTGATTGCTGTGTCTTCACGCACATTTTCTCACCCAGCCCTGTAAGGTGACTGACCTCTTTCCCCTATCAGGGCTGATCCAAGTGAGAAACAGACGCAGGAGACAAATGGAAGCTAAAATGTCAGCTGTATTACAGGTAAAGCTGAATTGGGTGATGCCACTCAGACTTATAGCCAAAATGATCTTTCATGACTTCCCACAAGGTCATACCCGGGGACACTCAATCGGAAGAAATGGGTTTCGAAGAGTTGACACTTCTGCAGCACTCCCTATGGAGGCCACTATTCTGACCCATACTCAAGGGAGAGCCCAAGAGAGCTATTACTTGCTTGTTGGCCCATTAGAAGAACCATGGACAATGGCCCTGAGACATTGCATCGCTTACTGAAGTTCATTTGAGCTTTGTAATAATTTGGGTAGGTGAGTTTGACTGCCCCAATTCTACAGATAAGAAAAAATTCACAGAGGTCAAGTGACTTGGCCAATACTCAGCTGGAAAGAGACTCTGGGACCCACTTGCTTCTCAGTCAACTGCATCAGTTATCTCCTGGTGATCAGTGGATGGCTCTGAGTCACCAAAAACTCGGTGTTCTCATCCAGAATTCTAGTCCTCATTTCAGGGGACACTCAGATGTCTTTTGCCCCTGGGAACCCCATTTTGTTTGGAGGAGGCTTCATGGCATGGTCTTGGATCTTGGGGCATCACATGCCAGTGTTCTCACTCCTACAGGGACTGTGAGTCACTCTCAACTCCTTTGCTATCTAAACCCCACTCCCTGCATTGTGTTTTTATTCAGCAACCTGTTCTCTCAGTCACACCATTTCTGTCCATTAATAGCACAAAGCTGCAAATATGCATTAGCAGGCTTTACATTCTGAAATCAGCTCCGACTCAGGACTATTATATGATTAAAGAGCAACCATTTGTGACTCATAACTAAGCCACACTTTCTCACATATGCTTTATGTTAAATGATATAGAGGAATAAATGCACATCAGTAGTTTATAACACTACTTACAGGGCACTTAATAGATGCACGCATCATGCTAAGCACTTTCTATTCAATATCTCATTTAACCTTTTTGCCAGCATCATCATCCCCAGATGACTGTAGGTTTCCTGATGGCAAGATCAGAGGCTGGCCCTGCACAGAACCTGGCACATAGTTAAGGGTTCAAGATTTATTCCAGAGCAGCTGACATTCATTAAACACCTACTATGTTCCAGGTACTTTTAACTAACTCATTGGCAGCCCCACAGGCCTTGAGATGGGTGTTACTATTTTGGTTTTCCTGAAGAGGAAACCAGGCTCTGAGGCATTCAATAACTTTCCTAGGTTTCCTAGCTAGTAAGTAAAAAAGCCAAGCACTACCCACATTCTCAGGCTCTAAAATCAGAGCTCTTTCCACTACACCATGAATGAATGAAATTAAAAGAGTGTAGAATCTGGTATGCAACTTCAATATGCTTCTCTCTAGTTAATAAATCTGTGTAATACTCCAGGAGAGCATGATTGAGTTGATAGTGATAAGCAAAAATCTCTGCTACCTGGGGTTACAGAAGATAAGTGTGCCTGAAGCAGGTAGAAAAAGTGCTAGGGAGAAAATGGAGAATGGACTCTGCTCTCAAAGGCTAGGCAAGATTTAAATGGTGAACTGGATAAGCAAAAATACAGAGGCAGGAACATGAAGACATGAACACAGCGGTAGGGAGAAGGTTAACCAGAGGATAGGGCTGTGGGCATCAGTGATAGGATTACAGGGAGCTCTGACCACCAGTAGACAGAAAGGCAAAAGGGCAGATTCCTGAGCTAAGGAAAGTCATGATGAGAAACATATTTTAAAAAGAAGAATCTATATGCAGAACACAAAAGGAGTTTGTAGGGGGGAGCCGAGCACTTGCAATGGGCTTGAAATGTACTGTGTATAACTGAGTGAATTAATTCATAAGTAGTCAAATAAACAAATGATTGAAGAAAACAAGAGATATTGGGGTACCACTGGTTATTATAGGTATAAGGCCTGAGCTGAGTGATATAGGGAAGATTTGGCCAAACTTGGAAGTGCTGGATGAAGTACATAATGAAAGAAAAATCCAATGCCTTCTTTCTTTCTTCAATCTACTCACTTTTTCTTACAACCCAGGAAACCTGAAAAACTTCCTAGGGAGGTAATGAAAACCAGGGCAAGAGCATGAAAGAAGTCTCTCATAAAGCAACAGGTTGACTAAAAGAGGCTGCATACCAGTGACACGCATTGGTGTTACTTTCTTACCAGAGATAGGAATCACACAGGATGTCTAGGTGTGTATTCCAGAAGGGTGTTATGGAACAATAACCTCATCAATACAGACTAAAATAAGATGTGAGAGATACAAGGCTCTCAACAATGTGAGCAGCAGCCCTTTGTTGAGCGCTTTGTTTGTTGACTAATTTGCCTTAAGAATCACACTTAACATGACCTTATGGAGCGGAGCTGAAGCTTCCTCTCCTCCTGTATTCGGCCTTTTAATAGTACAAAAATTGATAATTCCGCAACTCTTAGGTATGCAAAATCTGATACACTTGTTTTCCTAGTAAATGTAGATCTGTTTTTAGCCCCATGGGCTTCTAACTCACAGATTAAACAATATTTAAAAGTACCTAATACATATGAGACACTTGAAATTATAGGTCTGTTGAGACTAATTTATCTTCCTCTAACATGCAGACCTGCTTTTGTTCTTCTCAGGTCCCACCTTTTATCTGCAGAACTGAGAATGCTGCCCATAAAACCAAGTTTGATATTGGGTAGCTGCCATATGGTAACCAACTTCCCTGATGCTGCCTATCTTCATTTATCCATCTGACCATCCTCCCTTTATTTCTTCTCTTCATTATCTATCCATCAATCCATCCATCCATCCATCCATTCATTTATCCATTCATCCTTCCATCCATCCATCTATCCACCCATTCATTTATCCAGCCATCCATCCATCCACCCTTCCCATGCGTGAAGTGTATTCCAGGTACCATTCACTGTGCCAGGGCTGAGGATGTGGCAGTTACCAACGCAGGCAAGGCTCATGGCTGCCATATGTGAAATGTCCTTCATTCCCCTTTGCCTGTGTTTTTTCTCTAATGACCTTCAGCCCTTGTAGCCTTACTGAGGTCTAACTTTCTCTAAGACTAGAATGATAAATTGGGAAGAACATAGTACCTGTGACTTTAAGTTGTTTGCCCGCTGTAAGTCTTGTCTCCTCCTCATTAAATAGGGATAAAAATGCTAAATATTTCAGAATTACTGGGGTGATATAAGTGGGGAAATAATTGCCTGGTACAGAGTAGGTACTCAATTCTTGGTTACTATCAATATCAACATCTGTAAAATCAGAATACTGATAGTTTCCTCTTGTTAAGACCTCTATGTTCACAAAATTTCAACAGCTGCCCACTGCTTTTAGTGTAACAATCCAAATCCTTACAATAGCCTGGAAGACCAAACAGGATCAGAACCCTGTCTGCCTGTCCAGGATCACATGTCCCTCCTTCCTGCTGTCTTGGCATGTTTGCCATCTTACTATACACCCTGTAGAATCATCAGAGCTGCTCACCAAGTATTTCTAGTTCTGCTTCTTCACAGCAACTTGCAAACTTCCTGATGATGTAAGCTCCATCCGTCTGTACTGCTGAAACAGATTTTATGCTAACTAATGATGGACATGGAGTAGAAGTAAGACACAGATCTTCATCATTGTTTTGGACAAAGTATTTGTGCCTCCTCCCCAAAATTTGTATGTTGAAATCCAAACCCCCGAGGGGATGATATTAGGAGGTAGAGTCCTTAGGAGGAAATGAGGTCATGACTGCAGCGCTCATGCATGGAATTAGCATCCTTATGAGAAGAGACACTAAAGAGATGGTTTTTCTCTAGGCTGTGTGAGAATACAACCAGAAGATAACCGTCTGCAACCAGAAAGCAGGCCCTCACCAGGCAACAGATTTGCCAGTCCCTTGATCTTGGACATCCCAGCCTCCAGAATTGGGAGAAATAAATTTTTGTGGTTTAAGCCACCTGGTCTATAGTATTATCATAGCAGCCTGAGCTCACTAAGACAGTTATGTTCAGCTTCTAATAATTGGGGGCTCCTTGTTTCTATAGCAAAAGCTAGCCTAATCTGTGTAATACACTGATATCATCCTCCCTCTGGTAACAGGGTCTTCACTCCAGCTGGCCCTTCTGCCTGGAAATCTCTCCCCTCTCTATTTTAAAAACTCCTTCGGATCTCAAAACTCAAGCATTTCTTCTTCAGGGAAGTGTTCCCTAACTATGTCATTCTCCCCTGTCAGAGGCTCTCATCTTATCAAGTATCTCTCCTTCATAGCTCTTCTCCAAGTGGCAATTTTACTTTTATTTATTTGATGATTTTATTAATTTCCATCTCTTCCAACAGACTGTAAATTCCATGGGAGCATGATCCAGATTTGTTACAGCTCATCATCTTATCCTTACTACACACAACAATCTAGCACATTGTAGGCCCTAAATAAATATTTGTTGAATGAAAGAAGGAAATAGGGAAAGAAAAAAGGAAGAAAGGAAGGAAGGAGGGAGGAAGGAAGGGAGGGAGGGGTAGGAAGGAAAGAAGAGAGAGGAAGGAAGGGAGAGGAAGGAAGGAAGGGAGAGGAAGGAAGGAAGGGAGAGGAAGGAAGGAAGGGAGAGGAAGGAAAGAAGGGAGAGGAAGGAAGGAAGGGAGAGTAGGGAAGGAAGGGAGAGGAAGGAAGGAAGGGAGAGGAAGGAAGGGAGGAAGGAAGGAAGGAAGAAAGGGAGGGAGGAGTAGATAAATAGTAAATACCTAGGACAAGTAAATACCTTATTTTCTAAGTCTGCCACATCTGCTACAGTTAAGTTGGCTGGGACATGAGTTATTGCTGCAGAAGGAATCAGAACACATTGCCTCCTTTATGTCATTTGCCCTTGAAAAAATTCAGAAAGGTTGAGTCCAATTCAGATCCCATGACCTACCCCTTACCGGCCAGTGTGTACTGGTACCTCAACTCAGTTCCCCTCTCCTTGTGCCTAGAAAAGGCTTTTGCAGAATCCCAGCAGCCACCAGAGTCTGCCAAGGCCCTGGGTGCCTCAGTATCCCCAGTCTGGGGCCTAGGGACAGAGATCTCTCTGCCCCCAGATGCTGTGCCTATGCATGGTGCCACTCTGATTTGTTAACCTAATTGCCTTCACCTCTCCATAAATCAGATTTACAGAGCACAGTGCATTTTGGAAGCCCTGGGACACCTCTGGGGCCTCGCAGTTCAATGGAGCTCATTATGGAAATCAGCTAAATGCTGAGGAGCAAGATAAGTGCGAACTGTTTACCAACCCCTTCCACTAGAGACATGCAGACAGAGCTAATGGGAGCTCATTTGTGGCCTCCCTAACTCACTCAACCCTCTTTATCTGCTACTGTGACTAATCTTCAGGGAGAGGGGTGCGTGTCTGCATGAAAGAGCTCTCCAGGGGGCTTGAAGTGATTGGTGAAGGAGCACAGGAAAAGACAGAGGGGGGCCAAGCCCAGAGCCTTGGAGCCAGCCAGGCCCAATTCACCCCACCCACCACAGAAGAAGCCCCTCCCCGCCTGCCAGGGCAGTAGATTCTTAGGTCAGCCTTTTTTTCCTTTTTTCAACTTTTATTTTAGATACAGGGGGCACATGCGCAGGATTTTTACGTGGGTATATTACACCCAGGTAGTGAGCACAGTGCCTAATAGGGAGTTTTTTAAACCACGCCCCCCTCCCTCCATCCTTCCTCTAATAATCCTCAGTGTCTATTGTCCTCAGGTTTGTGTCCATGTGTGTTCAATGTTTAGCTCTCATTATATGTGAGAACATGCAGTATTTGGCTTTCCATTGCCATGCTAATTCACTTAGGATTATGGCCTCCAAAGAACTTAAAACAGACCTACCATTGGGCCTAGCACTCCCATTACTGGACATATACCCAAAGGGAAATAGATAATTACACCAAAAAGACACATGCACTTATATATTAATCACTGAGCTATTCACAATAGCAAAGACATGGGATCAACCTAGGAGCCCATAAACAATGTTTTATATAAAGAAAATGTGGGGCCAAGCACAGTGGCTCACGTTTGTAATCCCAGAACTTTGGGAGGCTGAGGTAGGCAGATCACCTGAGGTCAGGAGTTCGAGACCAGCCTGGCCAACATGGCAAAACACAGTCTCTATTAAAAATACAAAAATTACCCGGGTGTGGTGGCACACATCTGTAATCCCAGTTATTTGGGAGGCTGAGGCAGGAGAATTGCTTGAACCCGGGAGGCAGAGGTTGCAGTGAGCTGAGATCATGCCACTGCACTCCAGCCTGGATGACAAGAGCGAAACTCCGTCTCAAAAAAAAAAAAAAAAAAAAAGGAAAAGAAAATGTGGTATATATACCCCCAGGGAATACTACACAGCCATGAAAAAGAATGAAATAAAGTCCAACCAGCTTTCTAAAGATCCACAGAAATAATGATGGTTAAACTAAACATCCCCCTGAGAGGAAAGCATTTCACAGTTTACATTGCATTTTGACTTTCATTAACTTGTTTGAACCTCACAATATTTTGAGCAGGCAGATGTATTGCTTCCACCCCTATTTACCAGCTGAGGAAACAGGTTCTGGGAATAAAGTGACCTACTCAGATTGTTATTGGTGAATTTTGTTTTTCTCTGTCCAAACACAATGCACTTCTCACTTCACCAAAACTCTTTAACTGAGGCTTACTAGAATTCAATTTATGGGGTTCAGGATATCCTTGAGTTTCTTGAACTTGTGTGCAAATTTTTTATGTGTTCATGTAGGGACTTTTTTTGTTTTTACTGGGCAAAAAGTTCAACATCTTTATGACTCTCAGGTAAAACAAAACCCTAAAAGTTAAGACCACTAGGACTACTGTACTCTCTGAGGGCACAGGGTATTTACCTTGTGGTCCAGAGAGGCTAGACATTTTTATTCATCTACCTATTATTCCCAAGGAAGAAAGGTGTAGATTGAGTGCCATTCCAAGTTCATGTCTTCCCATTCGTATCCATCACTCTCCAATGGTGGCCTATGCAAGGTCAACTCAGAAGTCCAGTCTCCTGCAACCAGGGCTGTCTCTCCTCTGGTCACAGACACAGGGACCCTCCCTCCCCACTAGAGGCCACAGGAGTTCATGATCAGCAGCCAGACCTTGGAGCACAAGACCACCTCTTGTGCAGGACCGGGGCTAAGGGGAGGCAAGAGAAATAAGTTGTCAAGTACAGGGTCTAATTCTGTCTTCAACAATCTGGATATTTTTCACATCAATTTCAAGGGTTTTTTTATGTTAAATTAGATATTATTTATCTTAATTATCTTAATTACTGAGGTTTTTTTTGTTTTGGTGCCCCCTTAAATTTTGCTCCTGAAATGAATGCCTCATTTGCTTCACCCTGGCTAGAGAGTCCAGACAAGGTTGCATCTTTTGAGGAGTCCAGCCCTGTCCAGACTCTTTTTTTTTTTTTTTTTCCTGAAACAGGATCTCTTTCTTTCACCCAGGCTAGAGTGCAGCGACGTGACCATGACTCAACCTCCTGGGCTGCAACCTCGACCTTGTGGGCTCAGACAATCCTCCCAACTCAGCCCCTTGAGTAGCTGGGACCACAGGCCCACACCAACATGACTGGCTAATTTTTGTATTTTTTGTAGAGATGGGTTATCGCCATGTTGCCCAGGCTGGTCTCGAACTCCTGGACTCAAGTGATCTGCCCACATCGGCTTCCCAAAGTATTGGGATTACAGGCATGAGCCACTGCAACTGGCCTGTCCAGACTCTTAAGTACACTATGCTCACCTACTTGTCATACAATGTCACCCAGAGGCCCTTAGTTCCCTGGCTCGACCCCCTTATTTTAAAGTATGGATTAAACAAAATAATCTCTAGGATAAGACAGACACAGGTTTGTATCCTGGCTGTCCTTGAGGCCTTGAAACCTTGAGGGAAGTCACTTAACTTATTTGAGCCTCTGTTTTCTTATCTGTAAAACATGGACACAACTAGTATCAACTGTTGTGCCAATCAGATAGTATAAATTCCAGACCATTAAAATAATCCAGGCCAGGCGCGGTGACTCACGCCTGTAATCCTAGCACTTTGGGAGGCTGAGGTGGGTGTATTGCCTGAGCTCAGGAGTTCAAGACCAGCCTGAGCCAACACAGTGAAACCCCGTCTCTACTAAAATACAAAATAAATTAGCCAGGCATGGCAGTGTGTGCCTGTAATCCTGGCTACTCAGGAGGCTGAGGCAGGAGAACTGCTTGAACCCGGGAGGCGGAGGTTGCAGTGAGCCAAGATTGCGCCACTGCACTCCAGCCCAGGCAAGAGAGCAAGATTCCATCTCTATAAAAAAAAAAATAATAAATTTAAAAATAATAATAATCCAGGTATGTGTCTGAATGTCCCCAGTGCTCTGCTGGAATTTGGATAAGAAGGCGAGCAATGAGGATGAGTCATTTGGGGACCCAAAGCCTCTACACTGATCCATGAGCTCTAGCTTTGAAGACATGCAGCCCTGGGTTTAAGATCTTGGCACTCTCGCTTGCTATGAGATCTTGGACAGCCTCTCTGAGCCTCACTTTTGGTATTTATAACTGAAAATAATGCCTACCATTTAAAATTGTTGTGAGGATGAAACATAATTAAGGTACCTGTGCCTAGTATGCACATGTGCAGATGTTCAATAAATAGCAATATTAAAATACTAAATATTATTAAAAGTGAAGAAACTGAAGCAAGGAGAGTGACATGTTCAAGAACACACAGCACGCTGGCAGCAGAGTTGAAACTGAAATGCAGGTTCCTGGGCTGAATTCAGTGGATTCTGGCCCCACTGGGCTACCTTCCTCTGACTCACATAAGGTAGGCCTAGAGATTGGAAGTATTTGAGCAGCAAGAAAACTAGAAACCCATATATGAATTTGGTGGCACCAGGTGATGCCAGGTAACCTCAACTCAAGACCTGGCTCTCTTGCCCCTTCTCCCATCAGAAGAGCTGCGCAGTCATGCTGACACTGAATTTCCCAACTTGGAGTAAGTCTTCTGACCATGGCTGGTGCAGGGAAGCTGGCTGCACGGCCGTGTCTGTGTGTGCGGGGAGGCTGGCTGCACGGCCGTGTCTGTGTGTGCGAGTGGGCTGTGTGTCTGACCCAAAGCTAGTTATAAACTGCCTCTTACTAGGGCCTTTTACAGCAGACTCCTGCATTTCCCAGAATAATCTTGCTCATTATGATGCCGGCAGACTTTTCAAGCCAGCTCATTTTTCTTCCCTTTGTCTCAAATTCCAATACCCTGCCCTTTTCACAAGATTTCCGAGAGAGCAGTTCACAGCGCCCATTTTGTGGGGAGAGAGGGGGGTGGAAATGTCCCCAGAGGGTGAGCAGTATCTCAGCCTTAGTTTAAAAAAAGAAAAAAAAAAAAAGATAAAGGAAAGAGCTTTGTCTGCTAAATCTCCCCATTTTGGAATCAAATGTTGTTTAAAATTCAGGACAAATTCTCGGCTCTTTTGCTGACAAATTCCACAGAAGCACAGAGGAGAGGCGAGAGGGAGGTGAGAGAAGCAACGTGGGAGGTGCCTAAGCCGTCTTCATTAAAAGGCTAACAAGTGAGTGCCTACTGTGTACCAGACTCTGTACTAGATTCTGTGGATACCATGGCAAGCAAAACAGACTCTCTCTCTCTTCTGGGATTTAAAGTCTAGCAAAGGAGACAGACATGACCAAATAACCATGTACATGCATAATTATAGCGAGGGCACCTGCTTCAGAGGGAGAGTACATGATATAGAAAAGCATGTTACTAAGGCCTGACCTATGTGGAAGTCAGAAGATACTCCCCAATGAGGTGACATTAGCTCTGAAACCTGAAGGATGATGAATAGGGGTCAAACAGGTGAGGATGGAAGAAAAGCCTTCCAGGAAGAAGGAGCAGCATGAACAAAATCTCTGGGGCCAGAAAGGGCACCAGAGTTTCAAGAGCTGGAAAGACACCAGTATCTCTAGACCCCAGAAAGCAAGGAGGAAGGTGGGATGGGGCATAGGGTGAGGGAATAAGCCCAATGATGCAGACTGGGAGATCATGCAGGGGCTTACAGCCACTATAAGTCCATTGGTCTTTATCCTTAGAACAAGAGGGGGCCATTGAGGGGTTTCAAGCAGAGGAATGATATGCAAGGTTTATGATTTGCAAAGGCTGCTCTGACCACTGAGTTGAGAACAGGCTGGGTCAAAGCAGGGGAAGAAATAGGGAGCCAGACAAAATAATACGGCAGGTTGGGCTCCACAGGAGGTAGTGGGCAAAACAGAGAGAAGTCACAGGTTCTGGGAAATATCCTTGATGATGTCATCAATAGGATTGCAAAAACAGGCCCAAATCCTTCCCCTCCCTGTATCTGTACTCATGAGTAGTCCCCTGTCACACTGATTCTGAGCATGGCCATGAGGTTTTCTTTGGCCAATAGGACAATAGTAAACATGATGCTAACAGAGACTTGGACAGTGTTTGCACATTGGAACGTGCTTTTTCTTGCTGCTTTTGGGGCAGTGGGATCACTGTCTGAAGAAACTCAGGCTAGCCTGCCGGAGGATGAAAGACACATGACCCAATCAGCCTGACTCCCCAGCCAACACCCTGCAAATTGTCAGACATGCGTGATGCCATCCTGGGACATTCAGCTGCCAGCCAACTGGCCAGCTGAGCAGGGATGCATAAGTGAGCCCAGCAGAGCTCCTAGACAAGAAGTTCTCGACCAACCCACAAAATTGTGAACTAAATAAATAGATGTTGTTTATATCATTAAATTCTGGGGATGGTTTGGCCAACTGATACATGCCCATTGTGTCCATTTTCATTCAACAGACCATGAACTTGAGGAGTAGGACCTTATCTGTCTTGTTTACCGCCACTATATTCCCAGTGCCAGGCAAATACTAGCCACTTAATGAATATGTATTGAATGTGTGAATAAATACATGAATGAATAACTATTATCTATTTGATTACCCCTGGGAAAGAGTTTCTACACCAGCCCAGGACTTTTCTCCCCTCTCCACCAGCAGTTGAAAGGTATACACTTCTGGGTGGAAACCAAATTTACATTTAATCCTTATAGACAGCTACCATGTACTAGGTTGGCATAATACTAAACATTGAGGACAAAGGGGAAAAGACACATTCCCTACCTTGAAAGTGTTCACTGCCTGGCAGAAAAGATGAACACGGAAAATAAAAACAGCCTCTCCTGCTTACTGTGCATTCACTATGTTCCAGGCAGTTTACACCGAGTATTTCCCTTCATCCTCATAACAACTATAGAAGGAAGGTAAAATTAAAATTGTAAATTAAAGTGCCCCCTTTGTATGGATGAGAACACTGAGGCATAGAGAAGTTAAGTGACTTGCCCAAGGGGACGGAGCCACACTCAAACCCAGCCTAACCTCTTTGCTGTTCTATGATATTGGTACAACAGAGTTATACAAAGAGGGTGTTCATTCTGCCTGGGGTGGGAGAGCAAGAGCAGCAGAGTGTTAGAAAAGGTTTTGCAGATAAGCTGATTCTAGAAGAAAGAACAAGGATTTCCCATATGAACAAAGCCAACAATAGTATTCCAGGCTGAAAACATAGCAGGAACAAAAGCTGGAGACACGGAAATGTGTGGTCTGCCTAGGAACACTAAGCGGCAAGAGTGACCATAAGGAAGAGCGCATGGGGATAATGGTGAGATGACGGTGGGTGGGGTCATAGGAACCAATGAAGGCTAAAAGGAGTGGCCATGCCACCTCCCAGGACCCTTCTGCCACTCATCTCTGCAAAGGTCAACTCTCAGCTGGTCCTGATAGAGTAATATCTCCCTAGATGGAGTTATAACCTGGATTCCTATCCCAGCTTTCATTCCTTGCTATAGGGTTTGGGGAAGTTAGATCATTTGCCTTCTCTAGGCCTCAGTTTCTGCCTCTAGAAACTGAAAACACAGGACAAGATCAAAGGAATTTCTACCTATTGAGTACCTATTATACACTAAGAGGTATTTACCTCATTGATTTAGCCTGAGAATCAAATAGGTTAATGCATATAAAGTGATTAGCCTGGTGCCTATGCATAGTCAGCACTCAAAAGCTCTAGTCGTGCCTATTGCTGGTGTCATTTCCATTGATTGCTAGAGTAATCCTACAGGTTATAGTCAGTATCAATGGCTCTGCCTGGATTTCTATCCCAGCTCTGCCACTCCCTTGCTGTGTGATATTGAGCAAGTTATTTAATCACTCTGGGTCTCAGTTTCCTTGTCTTTAAGCTGGAGATCCTAATGGTGCCTATTTCCTTGGGTTGCTATAAGGGTGAAAATAAGTGATGTATATAAAATATTCAACTGCTATAACCAGGTACCTACTATGTATCTAAAAAACGTTACCTGCTACTAGACATCCCATTTTGCAGGTAACAAAGTCAAGGCTCAGATTGGTGATAAAACTTGCTCCAGGTAACACATCTAATAGATGATAAAGCTGGGACTTAAGCTGGGAAAATTCTGTTTCCCTATCCTGTGCTCTTAATTGGTGCTCCAGATGCCTCTGAAATGCCTTCCAGTAGCTATAATCCTGCTAAGAGCATTATTGCTTCCGACTAAAGTCATTGAAAAACTCTAGAATAAAGAATGGCTTTTCCGGAAAAACTTTTAAATCCCTGCAGAGGTTGGAATTAATGTATGTTCCTGATATACAAGCACACCACATTTCCAAGTTGGTTTTATGAGGGGAAGCTCTAAACTTCTATGATTCAAAGGTGGTAAATGGTAATGACAACGTATTAAACTTTGTGGGGGAGTGACAGGCCTCAAATCCTCTCTGCAATGAGGCAAAGTGTAAATAAGTGAATACCTAACAAAGGGTACCCGGGGAGCAGGGAGCCTTGGCCTAGGACAAAGAGCAATGGTTTCCATCCCAGCTGTCACCAACCCACTTTGTGCCTTGAACAGAACACTTAACCCTTTCTGTGCCCACGTTTACCGATCAATCTAGGGATCCATAATTTATGATCCAAACTGGACACTAGTGACAGTGAAAAGAGGTACTATGAATTAAGGAGACACCAGGACCACAGATATAAACTTTGTCCTGGGAACCCTGAGACATGGACACTCTACCTACCAGCAAAATGCTAAGACCACACCGTTATTTGTAACTGCCTTTTTAACTCTATGTTTAACGACAAAATCTGTTGCTGAGAACTGATCCTGATCAGGTATTAGAGAAGCTCAGGAGTGCTAGGACCTCATGGCAGAACATACGCAATTAAAGGAAGTGGGTCAGGGAGAAAGCTGGGCCACTTTTAGGGGCAGGAAATATTTATCTATTACCTGTGATAGATAAATGAAAACAAAAGTGAGAAACATTACATGATAGTTCCTTGAACCTCTAAAGTGCTTCACGAACTGATTATGGGGCCCATCTGCCTTTTCCACCCACCCACCAAACAAGTAAAACAGAACAAAAGCTGAACTGTGTCTGTATCAGAAGAGAAACTCACTGCCTTACTCTCTCACCATCCCACGTCTGAAGTGTCCTCACTTAGCTAACCTCATCATCTTTGATGCCCTGTATTTATCTTCCAGACATTTCTTGGCCCATTGGTCTACCTGACATGACTTGAATCCTAATCCTGAGTTACCCCAATTGGCAGTCAACACAGGCCAAGTTGATGAGATAATGACTCAGCTGTCTTGGCTCTTAGAATCTGGTTGCAGGGAAAATCCTGGAAAGATCTATTTCCAAACATACCTGCCATCTGTTTGACTTAAATGTGAGCTGCTTTCTGAGAAGCCAATGGCTCTACCTGGTGACTCCAATTACCAGGACAGTCTGGAGGTTGGTCACCTAGGAGATCTGTTCTTGGGGATATTCTCCTTGACTATGATACAAGAAGTCCCTTGTATTTGGCACTAACTTGGAAGAATGGGGAGCTCTCAACCAGAAACACTTCATCTCTTGCTATGCTTCTGCTCTGCAATTTGATGGAATCATTCTTTAATACAGCTGCATTTCTACCCCACATCAGAGATGATTGAAAGCAGGGGAAAATGTTCATATGAAAAATGGGGGGTTTTCAGTCAAGCAAATAGAAATCTGAAGGGTGATTTGATTAGAGTAGCGGCTTGGTCTAGTGAATGGAGCAATGAATTTTGAGTCAGGGCCCCAGACTGCATGAGACATGTAAGGTACCAAACCTCTCTGAGTCTTTCACTCCTAATCTATCTCACTAGACTTCTGGGTGACTCAATAGGATAATGGGCAAGAAGTGCTCAGAAACTCCAAAGTGCCAGTTTATATGTAAATGATGAGTATCTTTTAGGATGTGGAATGTTTTTAAAGAGAAGGTTGCCACTGATCAATTATTCTCTTTGCTCATACAGGACTGACAAGGCTCCTAAATTCCACATTCTGCATACATTGACAGTTTTAGATTGCATTTTACAGTATAGAATATTTCTGCAGCAATTCTGCCTCCCTCAAAAGAAGGGCTGATTCCCTGGAGGTCAGGGAATAGTGAAGGCTCGAACATCAATTGGGGGACCAATGTAGAAGAGGTGAAGAATGGAAGGAACAGTCAAAGTCTTTTTGATGTTCTGAGTACAGAGCTGACATTCATACCTTTGTGACATGAGCAAAAAAAAAAAAAAGTGGAGATGATGAGGAAGGAGGGTGTTTTGTTTTTCTTTTGCTCACTTCCCTTAACTGAAACAGAAGTAATAGTTAATTCTTCTCCCATGCTTCTTGTGGGCAAAATCTGCACCCAGTTCATCTCTTTGTAGGGTTAGTAAATATTTAATTAATAAATGATTCATTAACTAGAAGCCATTATAATCATATGAAGAACTTCTGAATAATCTAGGCCCCTACAGGCATTCCCAGCCATTAACGGAGATGACTCTTGACTGCACACACTGCAAGAGAAGCCATCCTTATTATACCCAACCCTGATCAACAGAAAGTGGGCAGAGGCTGCCTTCCTTCTCTCATTCCCCCTTTCCCCACGTGCCCAGATGGGTGCTGCAGCTGTCTGCATTTCCAGAAATGCAAGAAGGAAGGCAGTAAATTCTCTCTCTTTTGTTGCCACCTCTGGGTGGAGATGGTCTATGGAGTTACTGTGAGTGGCATCAGCTTGCAAGAGAAGTTATGTTCTCCCTGCCGAAGTCAGGAGATTTATCCAGCTTTTACCATCTGCCTTTGATTAGCTCTGTCACTCTTTCTCTTCCACCTTCAGGCTGTATGTCCTTGGAAAAGTCACTTTGCCTCTCTAAACCTAGCTACTTCTCCAGCTGAATAGGGATCCTAATTCCCATCCTGGAAGGCTTCTGTGAGGAACAATGAGCTAATGCACGAAAGGTGCCTTGCTTCATGCCTGGCACATTTTAAAGGCACAACATAAAAGTAGCTGTTATTATTTTCTCAGTTAGCAGCTGAGGAAAGGGAGGTTAGGGGATTAGGTAAGATAATGTATGTAAAGTACTTTACATAGTGTCTGGCACCTAATGAGCACTCCATAAGTAGTCACTATTATTAGTGGAGATAAAGACGTGTACATTACAAAAATAATAATGCAAAGTAGAAATGGATGAAACAGAAGAATACAAAAAGTGCTCAGCTACATCAAAGGAGAAAGAGGCAGCTGCTTCCAGCTAGGGAAAACAGGGTCAGTTTCCCCAACTTCACTGATGATGAGAATCACTTGAGAGGCTTGTTAATACAAATTCATCAACAATAACACACATTCAATCTCTAAGAAAGGGGCTAGGGAAGGAGCTGGGAAAGCTGCATGTTTAACAAGCACCCCAGGATTCATATCATGAAGGAAATTTGGAAAACTTCCAAATTCCCTGGAGTGAATGCCATCCAAGTTGGCACTTGGCTGCTAGGTGACAATAGTAATAGTAGTCTCCAGCTTTGAGAACCAGACATTGTACTTACACTTTGTATCAATCATCATAATCTTCTCCATGAGATAATAATCAGTAGGCCCATATTGCAGATGAGGAAACTGACATTCAGGGAGTTGAAAGGCATTGCACTCTGGAAAGTTCCAGAGCCAGGATTCAAATTCAGTCCTCTCTAATCACAAAGTCTGTGTGCTTTTCTCTAGGCAACACTATTGAGACATTTAATATGTGTACTGAAGAGACATTTCAGTTGTGGAAACAGCGTGAGCAAAGGCCTGGAGGAAGAAAAGCCAATGCTATAAGAAACAGCAATAACAGTAGTGTAATAGTAGTACGGCCGGGGCACAGAGTGAATGAAAGGCAGTCATAGCAGAGAGGTAGGAAAGGTAGGTAGGCTTGTGTCAGTTGTGTTCAGGTTAAGTTACTGTTACAAAGAGACTTCCAAAATGCAGGGGCTTACATAAGAGAGCAGTCTGTTCCTCCCTCACAGGAGTAACTTGTGGTGAGTGTCCTAGGATTTCAGCAGGTAGGGGCAGCAGCAGCTCTGCTATAAATGGTCACCTAGTGACTCAGGCTTCTAGATCAGCTCTACTGTCCTCAACATGGGGCTTCCATCCTTGGTCCAAGGCAGCTGTCCCAGTTGTTGCCATATCTAAGCCAGAGGGAAATAAGGACACAGAGTTAAGAACAGACAGGTTTGCCTTTTAGGAAATGGCCTGGAATCTTCTAGAAATGAGAATGGCACTCACCTTTCCTCCATGTACCCTCCATTGGCCTGAACCTAGTCACATGACCACACCTAGCTGCAAGGGAAGCTGGGAAACATAGTGACTGCTCAGGCAGCCATGTGCCCAACCAAACTTGGCAGGAAAGTTTGTTGTGTTATTGAAAGAAGAGAGGAGAGGAGAATGGATACTGGGGATCTCTGTTATGGGGCCATATAGGGTGAGAACATACCAGAAGCAAAGACTTACATAGTGTTTAGTCTGTCCCAGGAACTTTCTAAATGTTTTGTCTGTATTAACTCAGTTAATCCTTACAAGCAATTTGAATGCCAGAAGTGAGGGCTTGCTTAAAGAATAAAGTCTTTAATTGGATTACGGTAAGTATTGAGGGGTTTTGAACAAGAGGGTTGCAATGGACAGCTCTTCATTACATTCTCTTCATCTATCAAAGGGTACATAGCAGCAGAAGCAATGAAGAGGACCCAGGCCTAAGAGTTGTAAGCCAGCTCTGTGGCTCCCTCACTCTGGGGTCACCAGTCACAGATCTCTTTGTCTGTTCATAAAATGAGGTGGTGGAATAGTTGGTGCTTGAGGTATCCCTCACTCTACAATTCTGTGCCCTTGCCAGGTGCCCTCTTGTGAGCCCAGAACCACAGAGGACACTAGAAGGGAGAATAAATATAGGTATAGAGACACAATAAATTCCCACAGGACAGCCACAGAATAAGAAAAGTCTGTCTCAACAAGACTGGTAAACAGCATTCTCTAATCCTCTATCTTTAAAGTGTCAGTAAACACTGCCACTATCCTTCTGGCAAGAAGAAAGCTTGGGAGTCATCCTCGATACCTTCTCCTCCTTCATCGTCACCTCATTGTCTATTTCAAAACTGCCAATTTTATCTCCTAAATATATGCTGAAGCCATCCTTTTCTTTCTAGCTCTACCATTATGGCCATTGGTGGAACCATTTGTCTTTCCCCTGGACTACTGCAATTTCCTCCCATGATCTCCATCTTCCCTATTTGCTCTGAGCCAATCCATTCTCAGCCGCAAAAGAGATCCTAGTATAAAGCAAATATAAGCTTGCCATTTCCCTGCTTTAAACCCATCAAATGTGTCCTACTGCTCTTTATGAAAAATCCAAAGACATTCTACAATGTCTTGCAAAGTGCTACCTGATCTAGCCACCCCCCTGCCCATCTCTCCAGCCTTTACCTCTCCAACCTTACTGCATACAACTTTTTCCCTTCATCACAGGCTCCAACCATCCTCGCCCTTTTTATTAATGGGCCACCCTCCCTTTCACCCCATGAAGACTTCTATATAGATCATGTTTGCTCTGCCTAGAATGAGCCCCTACCCGTTCACCGACCCACTTTCATGTCTCAGCACTACTGTTGCTTCTTCAAGAAAACCTTTCTGAATTTCTCCCCCATCTACATCAGCCCCTCCTTATCTTAAATGCTACCAATTTATATATTTGTGTGATTATATAATTACATCTGTTGCACATTAAAAATTCTAAGCTCCAAAAGTACATGAATCTAATTTACTTTATTCATCATTATCTTTCCAATGAATAGAAGTTGAATGAAATAATTCATGGATGAGTGAATATCATTCCCCATCATCTATAGAATATATTTCCAAACTTCCTATACTTTCCTCCAAAGCCCTGCTCAGTCTGGCTCCAAATCCAGCTTCAGAAACATGAGCCTGGACATATAAATCCTGATCCAGCTCCTCTCACTTAATTCTCACAATGACCCACTGAAATAAATGTTGTGCCCGTTTCACAGATAAGGAAACAGACTCAGAGGGAAACTGAGACTCAGAGAAAGATAGCGATTTCTCCAGCATCAAGTATTATGTCTATTTTTTTCTTTTTCTTTTTTTTTTTTTTTTTTTTTTTTTTTTTTGAGATGGAGTCTCACTCTGTCACCCAGGCTGGAGTGCGGTGGCATGACCTTTGCTCACTGCAACTTCCACCTCCCGGGTTCAAGAGATTCTTCTGCCTCAGCCTCCAGAGTAGCTGGGATTACAGGCACCCACGACCATGCTCTGGCTACTTTTTGTATTTTTAGTAGACACAGGGTTTCACCATGTTGGCCAGCCTGGTCTTGATCCCCTCACCTCAAGTGATCTGCCCACCTCGGCCTTCCAAAGTGCTGGGATTATGGGTGTGAGCCACTGCACCCAGTCTGATGTCTATTTTTTAATAATCCTTACATCAATTTGTTTAGATGTCTTAATATTCTTAATATTCAAAGTGGTCTTAGGGCGGTTGAAACTTCAGACAATGGGCATCTGCCTGTGTACAACGGTTTCTAAGAAGTTTCTATGAAGTTCAGCCTAAAAGGGTCTGTGACAAAGACATGAGCTGTGGAGCCACTATCAAGAAAATGCAAAAGATAATAATTAAATTTGATAGTAAGCAATCTATTTATGATCCTGGAAATCCCACATTTCTTAACTCTTGCATACCATCCTGGGGTGGGCAGACGTTGTTTTATCTCTTTTTTTTGAGGCAAAACCTGAGTCTGAACCCTACTGGGTTGCCAGTATTGGACTTTTTTAACCCACAGTATATATATACATACACACACACACACACACACACACACACACACACATGCATACATGTACACAAACACACATGATCTGAAGTTGTTCCCATGACAGTGGTGCCCACATACTCTTGCCAAACCACATTACTTTTCCTCAAAGATCAGGCTAGTACAGTGGATGACTGAGAGTACAGCGAATTTTCCACCAAAGGCACACCTGGATAAGATCTAATGTTATCAAAGCAGATATCTAGGTTTCTAAATCTTTGGATTACACAGTAATTGAAACACAAGTTTTGTTGCGACAAAATACAGCATGATCTATCAAAGTTGGTTGGGAGGATTTTGTAAATGAAAGAGAAGAGAAATTGGTAACTCAGAAAAAGCAAGGAGAATAGAAATTGAAGCTCTTTGATTGGAGCAAGGTGAAAAGGGACTTCAGGAAGCACAATTAACTGGGAAACAGCAGAATTTGTTCAGGTCTCTGAAAGGTTCCTGTGCACCTTGTCATTAAAATTAACCATACCACCTCTTGCGTCACCTGCCTATCACCAGAGGTAGGTAAATATGCACCTCTGATGTCTAAATTTACCTCATTGCCCTCAACTAAAAGAAGTCAAGACAGTTCCATAGAAAACAGCTTGCACTGAATCCTGACATAGAGAAAGCCAGGGTAAGCCTGGGACGTCCTGTTATTTTCAAAACATTAGATATCAGGCATGGTAATCAAGGAAATCAAGATGACTAAAGGAAGGCAAGCGGAGTGACCCAAACTTGAAGAAGTTGAATGTAAAACAAAGAGCATAGTCAAATTGAAATAGCATAAAAAGCTGCAGGCCCATATTGATGATGATAATAGCTAACACTTATGTGCCAGATCCTATTTTAAACACTTTACAAATAGTAACTCATTTAGAGCATACAACAACCTCAAAAAGTCTCTGTACTGTGAATAAGCCCCATTTTATGTAAAAATAAGCTAGGATACACAAAAGTGAAGTAATATGTTCAAGGTTACCTAGAGTACCAGGACCAGGATCTGAACCCAAAAAGCCTGACTCTCAACTCTTGTTTTTCAAGCACAGCCATGCTGTCGTGTAAAGTATAAAAACCCAATATTAAATGCCTACAAAGGAGTTCTAATACCCACACAAACCTCTGATATTATTTACAGAAACACTGCATATTGATCAATCCAAAGTTACCAATCATAGATAGTGGAGAGTGGCAAAAAAGGACATAATTAGAGAATGACTTGCCACCTGGTATGCTTTTGATGGGATATATTGACCAATTCATGATCATAGAGACAGATAAGTGTTATAGATGGAGAAGGTAGGGCTTAAGAAGGTTGAAAGTATGCTACAAACTTGAATAGAGACCATGTGTTAAGTGAGAAGTTTTTTAGGTCTGGATAAGGCCTAAAAAACTACGATGTCCAGCTCCTGAGTCACAGTGGAGAATGTACCAGAATAAGAGGGCTTTTCTTAGAATCACCCTGGGTTCTGACTTCAAGCTGACATCACCTACTAACTCATTAGAACCTATGAGCAGCTTTGGTGGGGAAGAGGGAGAGGGATAGCACTCTACACCACTGCAGAGTAGGTTTAAATTGTGGTTCCAAAACTTACCAGCTTGGGAGGTCTTGAGCAAGTAAGTCTCTTGACCAAACTACACCTCAATTTCCTCATCTGTAAAATGGTTATAAAATCAGAATGCACTGTAAAGGGTTGTTGTGAGGATTAAATTAGATGATACAGGTAAATCACTTGGCACAGGACCAGATACTTAATAGACTCAATGAAGAAAATGAAATAATCTACGGCCTCTCTTTGAGGACAAGCCCGGTTGTATTAGCTACTCATGCCATGCAGAATTTTTTGCAGGGGCTGGAGAAAAGGCAAGTGAGGGGTTCAAACTAAAAACAGATGCATTTGTTGGAGTGTCATTGGCGGGTTCATCTCCTCTTAGGAATATGAGGAGGTCAAGTCTACAATTCACATTTGGATTAGATCCTAGTTTACCTATCATATCCCTATGAGGTAGGTTCATACCCATTTAACAGATGAAGAGACTGAGGTTTGGAAGTGGGGAACAACACCTCCCAGGTCACATAGTAGGTTCGTATCAGATTATAGAGCCACAACCCAGGTGTCCTACTACTGAAGCCCCACCATCTTGGCAGCCTGTTAAGAGCCTTGGCTTCTCCTCCTCTCTCTTTCCCTCCTCCCACAGCCAGAAAAGAGCAAGAACAAGCCCCGTCTCAGCCACGCTAAAGGCTGAAATTTCTGCCTGTAGCAAGGATGAAACAATATTCACAAAGGTCAAAGAGAGTCACATGACACGTTAGTTTTCTTTCCATGATGATTTTTTTAACCTGACAGTTATAGAGTTTGTATATTGTGTTGATTTGTTGTTGCTGGAATTGTCACACATGTTGGAGTAGGGGTCTGAGAGTCCATTTTAAAAAGTGGTTGTTAGCAAAGGATGAACACGTATCTCTATGGTGTTTGTCTCTAAAGGGTGTGTATCTCTTAGAGGTGTGTGTGTGTATGTACTGTGCCTTACATGTGTACTTCTAAGGATGTGTGTGTTTTAGTGGAGTGTATGTGTGTTTGCATGTTTTACCTGTATTTATATCTGTGTTAGGTGGACCTGCATTTGTATACACACATCTCTGAATATTACACATGTAATATTGCCTATGTCTGTATGTATCTGTGTATTGCAGTTCCTTGTGTACACGGTATAAGAATGGGTATTGTTTATATGAGTGAGTTGTGTGCATGGGTTGTGTGTTATATATGTGTGTCCATCTATTGCATGAGCTGATTGTATTTGGTGTGTTTCATATGCCTGTGCAGTACGGGTGTGTCTCAGTGTTGTTACTGGGTGTTGCATGGGGATGTGTGGTGCATCCAGGAAGGAAGTGTTCTGCATAAGTGTATATTGTGTGCCTGTGTGTACTTATGTGTGTAGTCTGTGCCCTGTAGGTTAAAATATGGAGTACCTGGGTATGTTCTGTGTTTCTGGACTGTGTTCTATGTCTGTGTAGGGTGAGTGTTTGTGCTGGGTATCTGAGTGTCTGTGTTGCATGTGCCTGTGTGTGTGCACATGTATATGCCTGGCATGAATTCCTCACCAGGCCTCTGTCTCTGAGTGAATTATGTCCCTCTCTCTCCCCTCCTTCCCTTTCTCTGCCCCCTGTTTTGGAGCCGGCGTCTGGTAGTTATTAGCTGGTCAGACATTTTTATCTCCTCAAAATATCCTATCGCTCATATCCAGCTCAGTAATCACAGGAATGGGCCTCAGAGACATCGTTTATGCCACAGCCTCCACAGACCAGGAGAACTTGTGTCGCTTTTACCTATTAGTCACTGAAAATAAAGACTCACGGGCAAAATAGCTGCTGTCTCAGCCTGGATTAACTATTTCTGAGCCAGTTTGAATTTTCTTCAGTGAAGCTATAAATATTGCACAGGCCAGGGGTGAAACACAAGGGGCTGGGAGCCTAGAAATACCTGGAATCCCCAGCTTCCAACTACTGTAATATACAGTGATTAGGCTCAACCATTGTTTCTTGCATGGAATGTGGCTGTCATTTGCTGGGAGAGGGGTATAGGGAAGATACGTTGTCCAACAGGACGATTCTGCACATTGTAGGCTGTTCTACCCCACCCATCAGATGCTGATGCCCCGAGTGTCTCCAGCCATTTTTCCTGCAGAACATCTCCACATGTTCAAATTCCCCCAGAGAGGGGGAGAGCAGGACCACCCTCTTGTGAGTCACTGAGTTAAACTATAGAAGTATGAATTCATTGGATTAGAAGGACTTAAATGACAGCTTTCAGGCATTATTCTCCTGGAACACTCTGCTGTGTTTAATTTATTCATCCATCTATTCATTCTTAGTCATTATTTCAATGAACAAATATTTGCTGAGCACCTGTGCCAGGTACTTTTCTAACCATCTTGGATATAACAGGAACAGGGTGAGCAAGGCCCTTGTTCTCCAGGACCTTATAGTCTAATAGGGAAGACAATCAGTAAACATATAAACAAATAAATAAACAAGAAATGATGGGGAAGAAATAAGAGCCTTCATAGCCATAAAACAAGCATTTGATAGTGTGAAGGAGTGGGGCTTCTTTAGCTTGAGGGAGGACAGGGAAAGGCTTTCCTGAGAGAGAACAGGTAAGCTGAGGCCTAAATGTTACAAAGAACTAAGATAAAGGCTGGGCACAGCAGCTTATGCCTGTAATCTCGGCACGTTGGGAGGCTGAGGTGGGAGGATCACTTGAGGCCAGGAGTTCGAGACCAGTCCAGCCAACATGGGGAGACCTCCGTCTCTATAAAAAATAAGTTAGCTGGATATGGTGGTAAATGCCTGTAGTTCTAACCACTTGGGAGGCTGAGGTGGGAGGATTGCGTGAGCCCAGGAGGTCGACGCTGCAGTGAACCATGATCATGCCACTGCACTCGAGCCTGGGTGACAGACACATAGCCAGGAAGGGGAAAGGTGTGGGAGGGGGCAGTGGCTGAAGGAGGGAGGGGACAGAGGAAGTTGGAGAGGAGGCAGAGTCCAGACCACAAAGGGCCTTTGGGCTGTGGCTACAGTGTGGGTTTTATTCTAAGGGCAATGGGAAGCCATTGCAGGATGTTTAAAAAGTAAGCTATGTATAGGATAGATTCTGAGGGCAAGGAGACAAGCCAGATCAGAAGGTCATCATGTACCACAAGGAAGCAGAAGCTATGAGGGGATGACCTGGAGGTAATGAACAGCCTCAGTGTAGGTCCGTGATTCTTAAACTTCAGTGTGCGGCAGAATCCCCTAGAAGGCTTGCTAAAGTGCACATTGCTGAGCCCATCCCCAGAGTTTCTACTCCCATAGGACAGAGGGTGCAGCTGGAGAATTTGTGTGGAATTCTGTATAGCTATAACAGGACATAAAGGTGATTGGTGCATTGCAGGGACCCAAAGCCTGGCCTTTTCCCAAGGAGAGGACCTCCGCCCACGACTTTTTCCCAGGTGATGCTCATCCTGCTGGTCCAGGGAACACTTGAAAACCACTGCTGTTGAGAAGAGATACAGAGCAAAGATGAGGAAAACCGGTATGCCCAAGAATTAGGTCCCCTTAATTTCATCCAAAAAGGAAGAAAACAATGACAATGACAACAGTGTAAATCCTTACTATATACTGGGCACTATGCTAAGTGTTCTATGTGCATCATCCTATGCAATGCCATTCTGAAGGAGATATTATTAATTATTCTCATCTTGGAGAAGATGAAATTATGGTTTTAGAGAAACCAGGGATCTTGTCCAAGTTCCCACTGCCAAGAGCCCTATTTCCAGGTGAAGCCATCTGACTCCAGAGTCTGCAAGTTCAATCAAATCTGTTTCCAAAGGCCCTGGAACTTCTTTGGATTTTGAGTCATTGTATTAGTCTGTTCTCATGCTGCTAATAAAGACATACTTGAGACTGGGTAATTTATAAAGAAAAAGAGGCTTAAAGAACTCATACTTCCACATGGCTGGGGAAGCCTCACAATCATGGTGGAATGCAGAGGAGGAGAAAAGGCATATCTTACATGCTGGCAGGCAAGAGAGCAAGTGCAGGGGAACTTCCCTTTATAAAACCCCCTGGTCAGGGGTGTAAAACCCCTTCACTGGAACATATTCATCTAGATAATAAACTGCTCTCCCCCTAGTTAGCCTGAGGGAGTCTCTGTTTCTTGCCTCCTACATAGTGAATCAGACAAGTGGCAGAGCAGGGACCGGTCCAGAGGGCACCTGACTGTAGTCCATGGAATGGTTCTTTCTGCTTCACCTACCATCTCTCCATCTACAGGCAGAGAAAGGAGGCAAAACTCTCTCCCCCTTCTCTCCGTCTCTCTTCTTCTCAAATAGACACACACACACACACACACACACACACACACACACACACACACTCATTCATGCATGCACAGTTTCTCATTCCATCAGCATATCAGCATGCCGGGGCTCCCTGACTGCAAATATTTACTCCCAGCTTTTTTATCTACAAGGCATAAACAATTCCAGCATATGCTCAGCATGAGCCACCTGTAACTGTTCCAGGGCCTCTCTGCCTTTGCCATAGGAGGTGTGATGATGGGGGTTATGGGAGGCTTTTCTGTGGCTTCCTTCCTGACCACTGTCTCATGAGTCCTGAGTGCAGCAAGAGCTAGGATAGGACATAAAGGTGATCGATGCATTGGGGGTGCCCAAAGCCCTGCCTTTCCCAAGAGGACCTGCAAATCCACTGGCCACAAGGTGTGGAGGTTTTGGACAATGCTGGTCAGAGCTTTTATTGAGGGATAGTTTTAAAGGTACACAAAAGATATTTCCAGAATATGCAAAGAAGAATTCACAACTGCTCCCAACAAAATGGATTACCATCATGCAAAGTGTAAAATTCTCTTTAGAAGATTTCATGAAGCCTCAAAACGAAAAGAATGGTCTAATTACTAAGCACCTAAAAGTGGGCAAATACTTTGCTTCTAACGTCTCACTTATCCTCACTACAATACTAGAAGATAGACACCATTACTATTTCTGTTTTGTAAATGAGAAAATCAAGGCACAGAGAGGTTGAGTCATTTGCTTCAAGGTCACACAGCTGGTAAATGGCTGATATGGGATACTATCCAGCATTCGTCTAACTCCAGAGCCCAAAGGAGTCCATGGTGCTGTGCTGCTTCCTGAGGCCATGGAATCACACTCAGCATGAAGAGTTGCATACTTGCCTAGGGAAAGGCAGGCAGTTTGGTGCAAAAACAGTCTATTAGACTCCCATTTTGGAAAATTACTTGGGCCATCTCTTCTCATCACGGTCACTACTACATTTTTTGTGCTGGTGGCTTTTTATCTAGAGTGGGACTTGCAGTCCAAAGACTTGAGCACTTATTATTGGCACAGGGCAGGTGAGGGGGTGAGAGAAATATGAATAAAACACAAGTTTTGCTGTCAAAAAACTTAAAAGGGATATGATGAGGAAGTATCATGGAGCAATGTATGAGAGTTCCAGCGGCTCCAGAACCCTGACAACCCTAAGTATTATCAGTCCTTTTAATTTTAGCCTTTCTGGTGGGTGTGGGATAGCATCTCATTGCAGTTTAATTTGTATTCCTCTGGTGGCTAATATGCTGAGCAGCTTTCACATGATTATTGGCCATTGTGATATCTCTTTTATAGTCTTTTATAGTTCTTGCCTGTTCAAGTCTTTGCTAGCTTTTTTTGATATAAAGTTGTGGAGCACAAGTGCAATTTTGTTACATCCATAGATGGAATAATGGTTAAGTCAAAGCTTTAGAATGTCCATCACCCAAACCACATGCATTGCACTCATTAAGTAATTCTCATCACCGAATCCCTTTCCACCCTTCACCCTTCCCAGTCTCCATTGTCTGTCTTCCACTCTCATTGAGTTGTCTTTTTTCCATTAACAGTTCTTTATATATTACTAATATGAACCCCATTCAGATATACATGTTGCAAATGTCTTTTCCCCATCTGTGATTTTCACTATTGGTGTCTTTCAATAAACAAATGTTCTTAATTTTAATAATATTTCATTTATCATTCAAAGGGTAAACTTCTCTTTAGAGAACTTCATAAAATCCCAAAAGAAAAAGAATGGCCTAATTACTGAGCACCATCAGTTTTCTTTTCTGGCTGGTGATTTTTTTAATGTCCTATTTAAGAGTTGTTTCCCTCAAAGTCATGAGGATGTTTTCCTATGTTTTCTTCTAGAACCTCTATTATTTTACCTTTCTCATCTGTGTCTATAATCTATTTTTAATTATCTTTTGTGTATGGTATGAAAGAAGGGTTAAAGTTGATTTTTGTCCATATGGATATTCAGTTGACCAAACAAAAATTTTTCTTTTCCCTTTGAATGCCAATCATGTTTTTGTAGTAAATAAGATCATAAAATATGTGTGGGTCAGTGTCTGGACAGATAGTACTTTTAACCAATAAAAAAAAGTAATCTTAAGGACAGTGGGTTAGAAGATGGAAAACCAAAATTTATCCTGACATTAATTTCCTGTGCTACTTTGGGGAAGTACTTCTCTTCTCTGAGCATCCATTTTTTATTTAAAAATATATATCTGAGGGAATAGGACTAGATGACGATATTACTCCTTATATTCAAATACACAATGGCTTACCAAATTCAAAGTTTTTTTATAGTTAATCTCTTTATTGGAGCTGACTTTTATCTCAAAGTTGAGTTCCAAATGGGCCTAAAAATTAGCTACAAGTGACCTCATAGAAACCTTGAAGCAAAGGAAGAATATGAGAATGAATGGGGTATGAAACGTTGTTAGGACTTAGATGACTGTAGTATTCATTTCCTATTGTGGTTGTAACAAGTTGCCACAAACTTAATGGTTTAAAACACAAATGTATTATCTTGTCATTATTTCTGCAGATCAGAAATTCAATCTGGAACTCACTGGGCTAAAATCAAGTGTTGGCAAGACACTGTTCCTTTCTGGGGGCTGTAAGTGAGAAACTGTTTCTGTGACCTTTCCAGCTTCTGCAGTTTTGCTGGTCACATTCCTTGGCTCGTGGCTCCCTTCCTTCATCTTCAAAGCAGCAATGTTATATCTCTCTGACCATTGCCACATCTCTCCCTCTCTGACCTTGAAAATTTCTTCACCTTTAAGGACCTATGTGATTCGGTTGAGCCCACCCAGATGTATTAGTCTGTTCCCCTGCTGCTAATAAACACATACCCAAGACTGGGTAATTTATAAAGGAATGAGGTTTAATGTACTCACAGTTCCACATGGCTGGGTCGGCCTCACCATCATGGTGGAAGATGAAGGAAGAGCAACATCATGTCTTACATAGTGGCAGACAAGAGGGTTTGTTCAGAAGAACTCCCATTTATAAAACCGTCAGATCCCATGAGACTCATTAACTACCACGAGAACACTGGGGGAAGAGAGGGAAGACCCACCCACCAAGATTCAATTACCTCCCACAGGGTCCCTCCCACAACACGTGGGGATTATGGGAGCTACAATTCAAGATGAGATTTGGGTGGAGACACAGCCAAACCATATCACCAGATAATTCAGGATAATCATTCCAGTTGAAGATCCTTAATTTAATCATATTTGCAAAATTACTTACAGGTTTCTGGGATTCAGCTATGGACATCTTCAGGGGCCATTATTCTGTCTACCACAGGCTTACCAATGCACACCTAAGTGAGTTTTTGAACTGACTACTGGCCCAAAAAGTCAATATCCATTTTTCAAATTCCTCTGACCTCCAACTGTATAATAAATGAAGGATCTCCAAAATGGAAAAGGGCCCAAATGCTGAACCATTAGGAAAGGATAAGAGATGATTAGAAGTACAGCCTGTTTGTAATGATAATACTCACCAGCTGTGTGACTTTTAATGAGCCTCTTGACCTCTCTGGAGGGAAGCTTCTCCATCTTTTCACTGAGGATTCTGGAAGATGTCTAGAGAAATCATCTTATATTTCTCCAGGGACCAGACACACACTGAAAATGTGTAAAGCGCCAGGTAAAATTTTTAAAAGGTGTAGTAGGATCTTTGGCAAACTAGAGAACAATGCCCTGTGTAAAAACACTCAAATGACATGTTTGTGCTTGCCAAATAAAGGACTGACCACAGACCCCTATACCAGCTGAACTCTAATGACGCTTCTGGCTTCAACATCGGCTGGTCTTTGCAGAGCTTCATCTTGTATGCATGTGTGTGCTTTTATTTTCTCACCTTCAGCAGCAGAAGGGGAAGCATGAAGCTGAACTGGAGTACTCATATGAAAAGATGGAGAAAAAAAGGAGCTGAAGAGAAAAGATCAGAACCTTTCTTCCCCTCATCCCTAGATGGCAAGTACTCTGCTCTGAGAAGGCAGCATCCCAGCTGTGCAGAGTTCAGCTTCGCCAAAGCTGGAAGGAGACCCAGAGCAACCCAGGCCTCATTTCCGAAGGGTGTTATTTCACCCCTGCTTCCCAGATAATGTAACTGAGTCACTCAATTGAGCATAAAATAGAAATTTGGCTTCTTATCTGCCTCAGACCTGACTTTACTATTTTCTTTCTGCAAAATACATTTTTCACTATCTTATCTTCTAATAAACAATCCTGGCTCGGCAGCCTTGTGGCAATGGCGCTGAATGCATTTAAGAGACATATTTTTCCTCTCTCACTCCCCGCTTAAAGTCTTCTGTTTAAAAGCCTGCGTGTATATCCCCCTCCCTTTTGGAAAAAAAAAAATATATCCCATTTGTATGCTGTCTTCCTTTAAAGAACGTACATATTTTTCATGAGCTGTTCTGATGGATCCCTCCTTATTTCCCCTTTTGCTCACTTGATCAGAATTAAAAGAAGGACTAACTTCCACAGCAATGGTGTGTGAATTGGATGGATTTTAGTACTGGGTAGGGGAGGCCAGGGGGCTCCTTTAAGAAAGGGGCAATCTCTAGAGTGGTCAGATGCCAATGGGTTCTCCAAGATTGTGTGGTGGGCAGGACACATTTTGATGAAAAGCCAGCTGTGAATGTTTAATGCCTTCTCTCAAATGCAGACTGTCATCAGAAGCACCAGACAGTGAAGCTTAAGCCACAGAGAAAAGAAGAGGCATAGGGAATCAACATTTACTGGAGCTTTTCTCAGAACAACCTTATGAGAAAACAGCCACATTAGTAAAGAAGAAGAAATGGCCCCATGATTACAAAGGAGGAAACTAGGGCTCAAAGAGCTGACGCATTCAGATGATGAGATTCGAGGAAAGGGTTTTTGGCTTCCAAATGCACTTTGGGAATTCGGATTACACAGACACACTGACACACACACTTTCTGCCATAACATTTGTAGTTTTTAGGCAATTGTTTTATCCTGAGTGCAAACTGCAAAGGCCATGGAGGTGAAATCACTCCTCACCTGGCCTCCATGTGAAACTTCAACTCCTAGCTTTTTATGCTGGAAAATATAGTAAGTTATAGACATGTGGATTTTACACTTTATAAAAGCATTTACCTCCTCCATTGCTTTTGTGGTTTATACTCAGAATAGAACTCATCCTCTGTCCTGTCTATTTTCTGCTAACCCTGTCACCTCATTCATAGGCTCAAACTCACCTCACCCTTTTTCCCCTTAAGGTAAGACCTTTAGGTGTGTTTTGCCTTTACTTGGAATATTTAACTCCTACCCATCCTTCATAGGTGAGCTCAACACCTGCCTCTTCAGGGAAGTCTTCTGTGGCCACCCTATTTGTATTAGTTCATTCTCATGCTGCTCATGAAGACATACCTGAGACTGGGTCATTTATAAAGGAAAGAGGTTTAAAGGACTTACAATTCCACGTGGCTGGGGAGGCCTCACAATCATGGTGGAAGACAAAGGAAGAGCAAAGGGACATATTACATGGTGGCAGCCAAGAGCATGTGCAGGGGAACTCCCCTTTATAAAACCATCACATCTTGTGAGATTTATTCACTCTCACAAGAACAGCATGGGAAAGACCCACCACCATGATTCAATTACCTCCCACCAGGTCCTTCCCACCATACATGGAGATTACTACAATTCAAGGTGAGATTTGGATGGGGAGACAGAGCCAAGCCACATCACCACCTAAGGCAGCCTCCCCTCTTATTCTCTCAATAGCACACCACCTTTTTCCTTCAAAGCATTGTTACAACAAATTTGCACATTTATGCCTGTGTTTTTATGCATCATTTAATATATCTCTTCCCCCACCAGTCTGTTAGTTCTGGGGAGTACAGAATGATCTCATTTTGTTTTTAACATAGCAGCCCTGTGCCTCGTATACTACTTGTCACATAGGGGTGCTCAGTATATATTTGTTGAACAAATGAATGAATGGATTTGACTCTCACAAAAACCTGTGAGACAGGTACTTTAATCTCCATTTTCTAATAAATAGTGAGATTAATAATTAGTTAACATTTCTTCAGTACTTACTGTGTGCCTAGTAGTATTCAAGGTAGTATTCAATTAGATATCCCTCTATCTAAAGTGGGTAATATTCTTACTCCTATTTTACAGATGAAGAAACTGAGGCACAGACAGCACACAGCCAGCCAGAGCGCAGGATTTCCAATATAAAGCTCCTGCTCTTCCTACTGAACCACAGGGCCTTGCATCTGAGCCACCAATACCAAGAAGGAAAAAAACCAAGAAGAGAAACTCATGGAAATCACAATCAGTCCAGGTTACTGTTTGCCTCGGAAAATTACCTGATAAGAGGTTGCAGTTTCCCAATGCATTTCTGTTGTTTGAGCCACCCGGTTTGTGGTACTTTGTTACAGGGCCCTAGCAAACCAATACACTGGATAACCTTGAGCAATATATTAAACTCTTTAAGTTTTAGTTTCCTTATATGATAAATGAGAACAGTGTGCATCTCATAAACTTGTTGTAAAAAATTAATATGAAAAAGTAAGAGCCTGGGACTTGTAATTGCTCAATAAAATAACTAATGGTAAAAAAAAAAAAAAAAGGGTTGCAGTTTCCTCCAACATTTGTCAATCTTCAGCCCAAGATGTTCATGCAAAATCACAAGGCATATTTCATAATCTGGTGTGGACTCTGGGGCAGTCCTGGTGAGAGCCCTTCTGGAACAAGATTGGCCACCTGCTTCCTGTGTTTTCCTCTGGGGGCTCATGCCTCAGGCCCCAGCTGCCTCTACCCACACTGAGGCTTCTTCCAGTCTAAGAACCCCATTTCTCACTTGCAGCCTGGAGAACAGGATGAGGTCAATAGTTCCTTCTGTTCCTGCAGGAAGCCAGAGAAGATTAATCTGAGGACAGAGAGATGATGCCAGGCAGTGGAGAAGATTTATGAGGGAGTGAAATCCAGGCCAAGGTCCCAAGTTTTTGTTTCTCTCTATCTGTCTTTTGACTACCACAAAGCCCTGTGGTTGGAAGAAACTTTCAGAGGTCATCTGGTCCAGCCTCCTGCCTCTAAAAACCCTCAGGCAAGAAGAGCATGGCCATCTGATGCTCACAACACTCAGGCTTTCTACAGCTCTCTCTCTCCTCTGTGTAATGCCACTCAAATCAAGTCTAAGCATTTCCACCTTGCTTCAGAGAGCCACAATGATCTGGTTCCATACTACCTCATCTCCTCTTAATCCCCAATATAAACTCCACTCTAACCAAACTTGTTTTTCCCCCCTTGGCTCCCAGCCTCCATCCATTTGCCTATGGCTATAAATCCCGCTTTGAATGACTTTCCTTCTGCTCTTCAGCAACATGAATTTTATAAGGCTCAGTGCAAATTTCCATCCCCCAGGAGCCTTCCTTGCTGTCACAGGTCATGAATTAATATCAACAAGGGTATGTCTTTTATTTGCTAAATATTTATAATCTCATCACTTTTTGGTGGCTTTAAGGCACAGTAATGATATAGTTCTATTTCTTGTGCATCCAATACATAAGACTTATAATTTGGTACTTGCCCCCCAATCAGCTTCCACAAACACAAAATGCACGGCTTTGCCTTAAAATAATTCTGTTCCCTCCACTACAAATGCTCTTTCCCTTCTTTGTAGCCTAACAAACTTCTTATTCATCAAGGCTGAAGGAAACTAACACTTACTGTTGGCTGTGATATGTCAGGTATTGTGCTAGGTTGGGCTTTGTATACACGATCTCAACTAATCTTTACCAAAACCCAGGATATGGCTAGCATTATGTCCACTCTATAGATAATGATGCTGAGGTTTAAAGAGCTTAAGTTCATCTATATATTTATCTATTCAATCAACAATTATTTATTTTACATCTACAGTGTACCAGAAACTCGACTGAAAGGTGAAGATAATAGGGCTGAAATTGACATTCATTCCCTGCACTCTTGAAGCTTATTAACAGGAGATACAGAGATTGAACAAGGTATAACAAATGTAGCAAGGGCTTAAAAAGAGAAGCATAGGGCTTTTGCAGATTGCCCAGCCTGGGAGACAGAAAAAAAAAGCTCTCTGGATATGACATTTCCAGAGACCAGAAGGATGAGTAGGCTCAATTTAGGCAAAGAGTAGGGGTAAGCTAATTACCTGAAGCTGAAAAACTCATGATTAGAGGCACTAGGATCCTACCCCAAGTCTATGTGACCTCAGTCTTTGCTGCTTCTACCACATTTCTACCTCCTCTGGGAGGATTTCCTGGAACACCTACTCTGGGTCAAACCAGTCAAGCCTGAGTTTGTGCTTCCAGGGCACCCTGAGTCTATGTCATACCCATATATTGTCTTGTAATGCAGGGAAAGAGATAACTTCTTCTCAGGGGTTACTGGCACAAAAATGCAGAACTCTTGCATGTTAGTCAAGGTATGTCAACTGCTATGACAACCCAAAAATAACAGTGGCTTAACTCTAGGGGGAGAGAGAGCCTTGGCAGGATTAGCACTGCTCACAAAATCATTCAGGGACTTGGGCTTTTTTAATTTAGTGGCTTGTTCATCCTCTAAGGCCATAGAGTCTTCAGATGGATCCTCTTTATCTGGTGTCCAATGAACATGAGAAAAGTGTGGGACCCAACTTACAGAGTTAGATAGATCATCAGACAGAAAATAAACAAAGAAATTCTGGACTTAAATTCAACATTTGACCATTGGAACTAAACATACCTACAGAATACTCCATCCAACAACTACAGAACATACATTATCATGTGCATATGGAAAATACTCTAAGATTGACCACACACTTGGTCATAAAGCAAGTCTCAATAAATTCAAAAAAACTGAAATTATACCAAACATATTCTCAGACCACAATGGAACAAAAATAGAAATCAATACCAAGAAGATCTCTCAAAACCACATAACTATGTGGGAATTAAACAATTTGCTTGTGAATGACTTTTGGGTAAAAAATAAATTAAAGCATAAATCAAAAAGTTCTTTGAAATTAATGAAAACAGAGACACAACATACCAAGATCTCTGGGATGCAACAAAAGCAGTGTTAAGAGGAAAGTTTATAGTACTAAATACACCAAAATTTAGAAAGATCTCAAATTAACAATCTAACATTTCACCTAGAGAAACTAGTAAAACAAGAACTAATCCCAGGGCTAGAAGAAAATAAATAACTAAAATCAGAGCAGGACTGAGTGAAGTTGAGACCCAGAAATCCATACAAAGGATCAACAAAACCAAAATTGGTTATTTGAAAGGATGAATAAGATTGATAGACCACTAGCTAGATTAACAAAGTAAAAAAGAAAGAAGGCCCAAATAATCACAATCACAAATGACAAAGGTAACATTACAATTGATACAAAAGATCCTCAGTGACCATTATGAACATCTCTATACACACAAACTAGAAAATATAGAGTAAGTAGATAAATTCCTGGAAACATGCAACCTCCCAAGATTTGATCAGGAAGAAACTGAAACACTGAACAGACCTATAATGAGTTCCAAAACTGAAACAGTAATAAAAATCCTACCAACCACAAAAAGCCCTGGATCAAATGGATTCATAGTCATATTCTACCAGACATACAAAGAAGAGCTGGTACCAATCCTATTGAAACTAGTTCAAAAAATTGAGGAGGAGGGACTCTTCCATAACTCATTCTATGAAGCCAGAATCATCCTGATATAAAAACCTAGCAAAGACATGATGAAAAAAGAAAACTACAGGCCAATATCCCTGATGAACATAGATTGCAAAAATCCTCAATAAAACACTAGCAAACCAAATCCAGCAGCACATCAAAAAGTTACTTCACCATGATGAAGCAGGCTTTATTCCTGGGATGCAAGGTTGGTTTAACATACACAAATCAATAAATATGATTCCCCATATAAACACAATTAAAATCAAAAGGCATATGATCATTTCAATAGAGGCAGAGAAAGATTTTGATAAAATCCAATATCCCTTCATGATAAAAATCCTCAACAAACTAAGCATTGAAGAAACATCCCTCAAAATAATAAGAGCCATCTATGACAAACCCACAGCCAATATCATATTGAATGGGCAAAAGGTGGAAGCATTCCTCTTGAATGCTGGAACAAGACAAGAATGCCCATTCTCACCAATCTTATTCAACATAGTACTGGAAGTCCTAGCCAGAGCAATCAAGCAAGAGAATGAAATTAAAGGCATTCAAAATGAAAATGAAGAAATCTATCTCTTCACTAATGATATGATTCTACACCTAGAAAACTCTAAATACTCCACCAAAAAGCTCCTGGAACTGATAAATGACTTCAGTAAACTTTCAGGATACAAAATCAATGTACAAAAACCAGAAGCATTTCTATACACCAGTAACATTCAAGCTGAGAGCCAATTTAAGAACTCAATGTCATGTATAATAGCCACACACACACACACACACACACACACACACACACACAAAATGTCTAGGAGTATTTCTAACCAAGGAGGTGAAAAGTCTCTATGAGGAGAACTACAAAACACTGCTTAAATGAATCATAGAAAGCAAAAAATGAAAATGACACAAACAAATGGAAAAAACATTTCATGCTCATGGATTGGAAGAATCACTATCATCAAAATGGCCAAATTGCCCAAAGCAATATACAGATTCAATGCTATTCCTATCAAACTACCAATGTCATTTTTCAAAGAATTCGAAAAAACTATTCTAAAATTCATATGGAACCGGAAAAAAAACTCAAATAGCTAAACCAATCCTAAGCAAAAAGAACCAAGCTAGCAGTATCACATTAACTGACTTGAAACTATACTACAGGGCTACAGCAACCAAAACCTCATGGCACTAGTACAAAAATAGGCACATAAACCAGTGGAATAGAATTGAGAACCCCGAAATAAAGCCACACACCTACAACCATCTTATTGTTAATAAAGTCAACAAAAATAAGTAACGAAGAAAGGACTCCCTATTTAATAAATGGTACTGGGATAACTGGCTAGTCATATGTAGAAGATTAAAACTGGAGACGTACCTCTCACCATATACAAAAATTAACTTAAGATGGATTAAAGATTTAAATGTGAGACCTCAAACTATAACAATTCTAGAAGAAAACCTGGGAAATAACCTTATTGACGTCAGCATTGGCAAAGAATTTATGGCTAAGTCCCCAAAAATCAATTGCAATAAAAAACAAAAATTGACCTCATTAAACTAAAGAGCATCTGCATAGCAAAATAAACTAGCAACAGAGTAAACAGGCAATCTACAGAACAGGATAAAATATTTGCAAACTATACAGCTAACAAAGGTTTGATATCCAGAATCTATAAGGAAGTTAAACAATTCAACAAGCAAAAAACAAATAATCCCATTAAAAAATTGGCAAAGGACATGAACAGACACTTCTCAAAAGAAGACACACAAGTGGGTGACAAAGATATGAAAACATGTTCATCATCACTAATCATCAGAGAAATTCAAATCAAAACCATGATTAGATACTATCTCAACCAGTCAAAATGGCTATTCTTCTTCTTTTTTTTTTTTTTTTTTTGACAGAGTCTCACTCTGTCACAGAATGGCTGGCTACTCTTATTAAAAGTAAAAAAATAACAGATATCGGCAAGACTGTGGAGAAAAAGGAATGCTTATACACTGTTGATAGGAATGTAAATTAGTTCAAGTTCAGCAACTGTGGAAAGCAGTTCAAAGATTTCTCAAATAATTTAAAACAGAACTACCATTCTGCCCAGCAATGTCTTTACTGGGTATATATCCAAAAAGACACATGCATTCATACATTCTACCAAAAAGACACATGCACCTTACGTTCATCATAGCACTATTTACAACAGCAAAGATATGGAATCAACACAGGTGCCCAACAATGGTGGACTGCATAAAGAAAATGTGGCACATATATGCCATGGAATACTATGTAGCCATAAAAAAGAAGGAAGTCACTTCCTTTGCAGCAACATGGTTGCAGCTGGAGGCCATTATCCTAAGTGAATTAATGCAGAAACAGAAAACTAAATACCACATGTTCTCACTTATAAATGGAAGCTACACGTTGAGTACACATGGAAATAAAGATGGGAACGATAGACACTGGGAACTACAAGAGGAGGTAGAGAGGGAGCAAGGGATTGAGGGACTACCTAATGGGTACTATGGTCACTACCTGGATGTGGAGTTCAATCATACCGCAGACTTTAGTATCACACAATATACCCTGTGGCAAACCTGCATATGTACCCCCGAATCAAAAATAAAAGTTTTAAAAAAAAAAAAAAAAAGTGTGCAGGAGGGGTATGGGGGGAGAGAAGGAGAGTACAGGAAAAGAGGAAAGTACAATGGGAAAGGAGGGGAGGGGAAGAGAAAGGAGGGAAGGGAAGGGAAAGGAAAGGTGGATAAGGGAAGACAAAAGAAAAGGTGAGGAGAACATGGAGGTTCATACAAGGTTGTAAGGGCATAGAAGCAGTGTACATCATTGCAGCCTACATTCTATTGACTACAAATCAATCTTATGACCCATCTTGGTTTCAAATATTGGAATCAGGACCAGAACCCATGTCCCCAGAGCTGGTCCAGGCGCTGGTCACACACAATATGATGCCTGGCCTGGGGGCCTCGTGCCCACTCCTCTTACCCACCCCACACACTTGCCTTACCATATGCACCACGCAGATGAACTGCCACAGTTCCCACCTCAGTCACCTCTGCAAGAATGCCTTGATTTTGCCAAACGCTTGATATTTGGCATGAGGAGCTATAACATCCAGATGGAGGTATCTTTGCTCTCAATTCATAGAGGCAGAGAAAGTCATGATTCTAGACCAAACTCTTCATTTCACCAGTGAGGAAACTGAGGACAAAGCAGGATCCCCATCCGGGGACCAGCCCAAGGAGACACGCCTACGAAGCCACAGCACTGGGCAGCAGAGCCAGGTCATCAGGCTCACCACTGGGACCACCCATCAGGAGGCTATGACCACGGTTAAGTTCTTAGAGAAAAACAACTCAAAGAGAAGACTTTTAGGCCTCCGGGAAGGAATTATCTGGGAGAAAGAAGCCTTCCAAGAGCCCTTAAATGATTCTGCATGGCCTGCTCAGTTAGTTCAATGGCTCTCAGTCTTTCTGCCTCTGTTGTGGCACACTCATGATAAGGCACAATTCTGGATTCAGCTAAAATCCAGGAAGAGCTTTCTTATTCAAGAAAGTAAATGAAATATAATAAGGGTGAAATTAGCACAATGACTTTGAACCTACCCTGATCTATATTTTCAAGCGAAAAACTTTCACATTTTTTCTCTATTTTTTCTTTCCTTTAACAAGTTAGTTCCATCTCTCACCCTGGTCCAAGCCCCTAAGTGGAGTGGGAGCTTGGCTCAGCATCCCTGCTGTATGAACCCACATCCAGCCCACCCTCAGGAAGGCTCATCCCTGCAGGGAAGCCAGACTTAGGAGGCTCATGCCTATCTCTCAGGCTCCAGTTCCACTTGGCAGGGGCTTTCTGGCCTGCCTCTGTTCTGAGATGGCACCGAGATAATGCAGAAACCAGCGCAATGCTGACAGCCTGCCCCATGTTTACAGTACATCTCAGCAATGTTCCCTAATGCTCATGTAAACAGACTGCATGGCCCAGACTTAGCGGCTCCAAGCACTCTGGCAGGGGCCCAGCAGGACTGCCACGTAAAACCCACTTCCCACACCTGAGCTTCTTGACCAGCCAAGGGCAACTCCTTAGAGAAGAGGCTTGTAGAGCTGAAAGGCACCCCACAGACCTCATGGCTATGCAAACATGCAGCCAATATGTAATTATCAGAACGCTATCATCGGCTATGCCTGAGCTAAACAAAAAGACACACTTGGCTTTAGTCTTCATGGAGCACCCAGTCTGGTGGAGAAAACAGGCCACTGCCACGCAGTGCCACCATGTGCCCACATCAGGGCTGGGCAGAGGACACCATCCTCAATCTTGAACGAGAAGGCGCTTTCTAAACACTGGTCCCTCCATTTCCTAAGCTCCTCCTATGAACCCAGTGTGTCCGGAATTCGTGGGTTCTTGGTCTCACTGACTTCAAAAGTGAAGCCGCGGACCCTCACGGTGAGTGTTACAGCTCTTAAGGTGGCGCGTCTGGAGTTTGTTCCTTCTGATGTTCAGATGTGTTCGGAGTTTCTTCCTTCTGGTGGGGTTCGTGGTCTCGCTGGCTCAGGAGTGAAGCTGCAGATCTTCGTGGTGAGTGTTACAGCTCATAAAAGCAGCGTGGACCCAAAGAGTGAGCAGTAGGAGGATTTATTGCAAAGAGCAAAAGAACAATGCTTCCACAGTGTGGAAGGGGACCCGAGCGGGTTGCCAATGTTGGCTCGGGCAGCCTGCTTTTATTCTCTTATCTGGCCCCACCCACATCCTGCTGATTGGTAGAGCCGAGTGGCCTGTTTTGTCAGGGCGCTGATTGGTGCGTTTACAATCCCTGAGCTAGATACAAAGGTTCTCCACGTCCCCATCAGATTAGTTAGATACAGAGTTTTGACACACAGGTTCTCCAAGGCCCCACCAGAGCAGCTAGATACAGAGTGTCGATTGGTGCATTCACAAACCTTGAGCTAAACACAGGGTGCTGACTGGTGTATTTACAATCCCTGAGCTAGATATAAAGGTTCTCCACATCCTCACCAGAGCAGCTAGATACAGAGTGTCGATTGGTGCACTCACAAACCTTGAGCTAAACACAGGGTGCTGATTGGTGTATTTACAATCCCTGAGCTAGATATAAAGACTCTCCACGTCCCCACCAGACTCAGGAGCCCAGCTGGCTTCACCTAGTGGATCCCGCACTGGGGCTGCAGGTGGAGCTGCCTGCCAGTCCTGCGCCGTGCGCTCCCATTCCTCAGCCCTTGGGTGGTCGATGCGACTGGGCGCCGTGGAGCAGGGGGTGGTGCTCGTCTGGGAGGCTCGGGCCCCACAGGAGCCCATGGAGTGGGTGGGAGGCTCAGGCATGGCGGGCTGCAGGTCCCGAGCCCTGCCCCGTGGGAAGGCAGCTAAGGCTCGGCGAGAAATCGAGCGCAGCGCCGGTGGGCCAGCACTGCTGAGGGACTCAGTACACCCTCTGCAGCCGCTGGCCCAGGTGCTAAGTACCCCATTGTCCGGGGCCAGCAGGGCTGGCTGGCTGCTCCGAGTGCGGGGCCCACCAAGCCCACGCCCACCTGGAACTCCAGCTGGCCCGCAAGCGCCGCACGCAGCCCCGGTTCCCGCTCATGCCTCTCCCTCCACACCTCCCTGCAAGCTGAGGGAGTGGGCTCCAGCCTTGGCCAGCCCAGAAAGGGGCTCCCACAGTGCAGTGGTGGGCTGAAGGGCTCCTCAAATGCTGCCAAAGTGGGAGCCCAGGCAGAGGAGGTGCCAAGAGCAAGTGAGGGCTCTGAGGACTGCCGGCACGCTGTCACCTCTCACCAGCATGGAGATGAGCACTGGAAACAGCCCAGTAAATAAGACACAAGTCACCTGACATCTTTTTTGTGTGTTTTTCCTACTAACAATGCTCCCTTCTGTGTTAGTTGGCAAGCACTACCATGACAAAATACCATAGACTGGGTGGTTTAAACTGAAAATATTTTCTCATAGTTCTGAGGCTGGAAGTTCTGAGGCTGGAAGTGTCAGCAGCCTTGGTTTCTTCTGAGACCTTTCTCCCTGGCGGGTAGATGTCCACCTTTTCACTGTGTCCTCACATGGCCTTTTGTCTTTGCCCGAGCACCTCGGGTACCTCTTCCTCTTCTTATAAGAACATCAGTCAGATAGGATTATGGCCCACTCTAGCAGCCTCATTTCAACTGTATTGCATCTTTAACTGCCCTATCTCCAAATACAATCACCTTGAGGAGTGAATTTGAGGGGAAGATAATTCTGTCTATAACACATTCTATGTCTAGAATATGTTGCATTTTGAAGTTAAGAGAACATGTAACAACTTGTAAAAATGTGGGCTTTGGGGACAGGCAAACATGAATGTGACTTTTAGATCTGTAGCTTACCTTCTGCCTGATTTCGGACGAGTACCTTACGGAGCCTCAGTTTTACTCATCTGTAAATTGAAGTAATAATGTGTGCATTACAAGTGTCTTGAAGGGATTAGAGGTTGGGTTGTAGAGAGTATTTAATGAATGCTACTAATGCTGCTGGTGGTATTTGTTAATGGCAGGAATGGTAGTTTGGGGAAAGACGAGTTTAGATTTAGACTCAGATAATAGCAGCTGGCATTTATGGAGCATATATATGCCAGGCACTGTTCTAAGTGGATTCACTCATTTAATTTTTAAAACAACACCAGGAAGCAGAAACAATTGTTATCCCCATGTTATAAATAGGGAAAGTGAGGTACAAGGTTAAGTAAATGTCTTCAAGGTCACAGACAGGTAATAAATGGAAGATCCAGAATTTGAACCCAGGCCTCCTGACCCCAGAGCCCACACAGTCAGTATTACTATAACTAAGTCATCTAGGACTTTAAACAATGTACTGAATCTCTATAAATTAGAGCAATATTCTCATGGCCTATAATTATCAAAAATTAACTTCTTAATTATGAGATGCTCACGAAAGTTTACTTCTCTTTTTGCTTGAACTCCAGAGATTTTTATTAGGGAAACAATAATGGTAACACTTTTCAGACAGAGGAGCAAATATCAAAAATGGAACTTATCTATAAATTAAACCCCTGCCCACACCCCAAATAGAGAACAGAGCTTGAATCCATCCTTTAAAGCTCAGAATGTTGATTAAAATGCTTTTATAAAGTAGAAAAAAATAAAGCTAATATTAAAAAATCCTGTTTTATTAATCCCCAAAGGAAGGATTTTATTAATTCCTTTAGAATCCAATAAAAGTGTGTTTTTTTAATCAAGTTTGTTTTTCAATTCCTGCTCAAGTGTCAAATCATAACAGAAGAGCCCACATTTCCTGAGAAGCTTCTAGGTACAGGGGCTGGGTCTGGAGTATGGGGGACAGACATGGACCCAGGCCTTTTAGACAAGCCAGCTGGATAAAAACAAACATGAAATATTAAGTACTATCAAGATGATAGGAAAAAGCAGTGCTCATGAGGGTGATTGTGTCTATTTTATTATTTTATTTTCATACAAACAAGAACTGTTTATTCCAGAACAGTGTCTGGCACATATTATATTAGACCTTGAATAATACTTGTTGAATAAGTAGGCAAAAGTATAATCATGGAGTGTCTTACTGATATAGTAAGAAGTTTGCTTTTAATTCCAAAACAACATCTGTGTGGCTTTTAAGCAGGAGAGTAACATGGCCTTTATGGATTTTTTTTTTTTCCTTTTTCGTAAACTACCTTGATGGCATTAGGAGAAGGGATACATACATGTGAAAGGAAATGAAACAAGGAGACCAAGTCACTATATAGCAGGGGTGACGTTGGCCTAGACTAGGGGTATAGCAGTGCAGGTGGGAAGAACTGGATGGATCCAGGATATATTTGGGACCTAGGGTTCACAGGAGACTTTGTGGATTCGATGTGAGAGATAAAGGAAAGAAGGACATCAGTATGAGCTCCTGGCATTTCACTTGAGCATCTGGGTAGACAAGGTTATGGCATTTACCGAGATGGGAGTAATATAAACATGAATGGATTTGGGGCTCAGGGAGAGCAGAAATTAAGAATTCTATTTTAGGTATATTAAGGATAAGGTGTCTATTAGACATCTCATGAAATATCAAATGGTTGTTGGGTGGGTAAACCAGAAGTTCAGAAAGATATCATATGGTCAGTATATTGAGGCATGGAGGTGGAAATGGTGGGTGTTCTACCAGAATCATTTGAAGCAAGGGTAAGACCTACTCTTTCATGATAGCATCAAATTCATGCCTCAGCCAAACTAGAAATCATGGGGTGCTTAAAAATAGACAATATAGATCAACACTTGTTCTTCCTGCAGAAAATCCAACACATCCAAATGGGCTGCCACATCCTTTGAGGAGCTTCTCCTAGGCTTTCTAGCTCTCTCCCACACCCAGCAAGTTTTAGGTGAGACCCACTGGTACCCACATATAGTTAAAGTCCACCCTGCAAATTGTGGGTTTAATCAGATGCATGGCTTCATCGCTTGGGCTTAATGAGGTAAACCAGACCTCCGGTAATATCGCCTGTATAATTGACATGGTTCTCTGGGAAACATTACGCTTTATAATGAAAATACTGTATATAATTAGAATCTAATAGGAAGAAAATAGTAATTAGCCAGAATTAACTGAACAGACGCAATCAGGCAAATAAAGGTTATCCTCAGGAGAGGACCCTTCAGAGTTCAAACACACGTCCTATAATTGTAGAGAAGCCCCAGTAATTAAGAGTAATTTTTTCCCTGCGTCGTGGTGGAAGAGTTCTTTTTTCATTTTTTACATTTTTGGTCTTCGGTTTGTGTGTGTGTGCATGTGTGTGCATGCATGTGTGTGCCTGCTGAGTGGCAGAATGAATTTGGCCAAGACATAAAAAGGATCTGGAAGGTCGCACACACAAAGCCATGAAAGTAGGGAAGGGCAAGTGCAAGGGCAGGGAACCTAGAGCCTAAAGTTCTAGGTGCAATGCTCTGTTATTAACTAGCTGTGTGACTTTGAGTGAGTCACTCCCCATCTCTGATTATAACGATAATAGTGGTTACTATTTACTGAGTGTCCACTTGCTATGACCTATCATGCTAAGCACTTTCCATATATTATCAATATAATCTTTGTATTCTTAACCACTGGATAAACATCCTCCCTTCTTTGTTTGCTTTAAAGCAAAGACTTCTCTTTTCTCCTACATAAGATTTAAACCAGACAATTTTAAAATACTAATAACGACAATAAAAATTTTCCCCAGGATTATTGTGAGAATCCACTAAGATCATGCCCGTTTTCAAGCTGTAAGAAGGAAGAAAATCAGACTTTATGAACCATTCATTTACACCAAGAATTGTACAAGAACCTGGACTTGTCAGGCCCCATATCTGAGCTCCCTTCCTGCAATATCCACTCAGCATTGATGGCCTCTCCTACGGGCGTTATGATTAGGGTGTAAGCTTGTGCTACAAGGCTACGTTCACAGGAGTGCTCTCTGGAAGATATGGAGTCACTCACCTGCTTCATCTGTGAGAGGAGAAGAGGGGTGTTTTGCTGGAGGACAGTTAGCCTTGAGTGAAGCCAGGGAAATTACTGTGTGGACCACGATGAAGCAGGTCTTCTCTTGCCAGTCAGTGCAATGGCCTCTCCAGCACCACATGGTCCAGTTCTAAATGCAGGAATATGAATGCCAACAAAGAATGTTGTCCATGTTTAGCCCAGAGTTACATATCCCATTACTTGCCCCTGTACCATCATAGAGCCAGTTCTCTGAGCAGATCCAACCAACGTTCATGAGCACCAACCCTGTGCTGGGCTCAAGGTGGGCACTAGAGGTAAGGGGGCTGTCCTTCATGGAGACTGCCATCCAGGGAGCAGGGGTGGGAATGCAGGAAGGAAAGGAGACATATTGCATGCATGTCCCCAGAACACAAGCTGGAGTAAGTGCTGTAATAACAGCACCACCAAAGCTAATAGAAAACTTAAGGGAGCTATTGAATTCCTGCGAAGAATAGAGACAGATCTGGGAAGACTTCCAGGAGGAGGTGGCATTTGAGTAGGACCTTGCCAAGTGGAAATAGGAGAGAGGGAAACTCTGGGGAAAAGGACCAGCCTGGGCAAAGGCATGATGCCAAGTGGATATACAATATATATCATGGGAGAATGACTTGAAGCCTCTGATGTCACAGATGTATTGAGAAGCAGAGGTTTCTAGTCCTCTCCTAAAAGAGAGAGAACTGGGGATTTCTCAGGTATCTCTATCTACCCTCTTACTCACCTCTCCCCACAAGAGGAATAATGGATTTGATTTGTAAGGCTAAAGAGCAGCTCATCCCATCATCCAAAGGGCATACATGGGAAAGAGCAAGAAAGAATGGTGTCTTCCAGGCATGAGTAAAGATGTCTTTCATGGGGATCCTTTCCCCATGTAGGTGAAAGGATCCCCATGAAAGCCTACCCAGGTTGGTAGGCTCTAGGCAGAGGGGCTTGCTCCTACAAGCTCAAGCAGACCTGTTTGCCAGCTTCTCCATCAGTCTCAGGAGGAAAGAAAGGTGGGTTCCACAGTCCTGATTCAGGAAAGAAGGTCCCAGTGCAGGCACATTCTTTTTTTTTTTTTTTTTTTTTTTTTTTTTTTGAGACGGAGTCTCGCTCTGTCGCCCAGGCTGGAATGCAGTGGAGTGATCTCTGCTCACTGCAAGCTCTGCCTCCTGGGTTCACGCCATTCTCCTGCCTCAGCCTCCCGAGTAGCTGGGACTACAGGCACCCGCCACCATGCCCAGCTAATTTTTTTGTATTTTTAGTAGAGATGGGGTTTCACTGTGTTATCCAGGATGGTCTTGATCTCCTGACCTTGTGATCCGCCCATCTCGGCCTCCCAAAGTACTGGGATTACAGGTGTGAGCCACCGCGCCCGGCCGGCACATTCTTTAATCAAGCTCTACCATTAGTGAATCTGATTCTGGTATTATTTCTTACCTATGTTTTTGTGTTCGTTTTTAAATTGACTGGATCTGGAGGAGAGTAGTAGCCAGATATTGGCAGGCTTAAATCTCCCATCATGTGCTACTGGGTCAGTGCATGGTTTGGTGTGTTTAGATCACAGGGCAGGGTATGGATGGTGGTAGATAAGGCTGGAAAGGCCAACTTGTTTCTTAAGAAATGGGGGAGAAAATATCCAAATTATCACGTAATTTCAGTACCCTTCCTCCATACCAAATATCAACTATATTAAGTCTGAAATGTACCCTCCCTTTAGAGAAATGGGGCTCCACTCTTAAGATTCTTACCTATCAATCTGTGTGTTGAGACATAACATCTCACGCCTCCCTCCCCAGCGTGCCTGAATACCATATTGGTATTGGGGATATGCACGAGAGTAGAGAAAAGTTTTTGTAAGAGCTACTAGAGGGAAAGAATGAATGGATGGATACATGGCCATGGGACATCAATCTCTAGCTATGTTATCTGTCTTCAAAGTGATAATAATGTATATAGCATGTATTTATTAAACACAACATGCAAAGCTCTGTAACAGAAGCCAGGGAAGCTGTACAGAGGGGTTAAACATAGCCCGTCCATTTGAAGAATTTACCATATAGCAAGAGAGATGAGATTTCTATAAAATAATTATAATACAAGGTGAGAGGAAATAGGATAATTAGTTTAAGTGCTATAAAGTGCTGTGGGTATGCAAAAGAGAGAGAAAGATTTCTTTGGCAAGAGAATTTAGAGAAAATTTCCAGGAAGAGGTGGTGTTGAAGCTGAAGCTTGAACTCTAGGGTGTATATGGAAATGCAGACATAAAAGGCAGGTCTTCTTCATGGAGAAGTGTCTCAAGCAAGAACAAGGGAGTAACAAATATGAGGAGGAACAGGAAGTCATGAGGACCACTAGCTCATATAAAGAAGCATTCTGAAAAATATATGGAAGCCAGATCTTGCAGGATCTTGAATGCCAAATCAAGGTGGACTTTGCCGCGCATTTTGAGTTAAAGGCATGACTCAAGTAGAGTAGTATCCCAGTGCAATTGATTAAAGCAGAGTCCCCTAGAGGATTGGAGGCTTGGTCTCCTTCCTGGAGCAAGTCTCTGCCTGTGCTGAGTGCTGAGTGATGGGAAGCGGAGTCACAGGATGGTTTTGAAGATTACCAGGTGCCTCTGCCCCCTTCCTTTTCTGTGCCAGAAGAGGGACCCAAGGCAGCTCTGATGATCACAGGTGAAACCCTCTTGTCTGGGCCTCCTATTTCTATTATTAAAGCCACTTAATGCCTAATTACTCAACCAGCCACAAGGCCTTCAGAGAGCTCCTTGCCAGAGAGCAATCGGATTTGTCAGACATTTCCAAAAGCACACAACTCTCTTGGAGGTCTCAGAATAGCTATGTCAGTGGCCCTAATGGAACATAATTTCCTGTAAAGGAAAACTAATTTAATATTTTCAGGTATTATGTAACCAAGTGCCCACAGAGAGAGGGAAGACAACTGCTAACGAGAAACAATGAGAGCTCGGTACCCCTGTGGAATCAGAAAGCCTGCAGGTCTATTTAATGCTGCAAAGGGGACCCACGGGAGTGGCTGATTGCAGAGACAGGGGTATGGTAGCATAATGGTGAAGCATGTGGGCTTTCAGCCAGGCTAGACTGAGGTCTGCTGCTTACTAGCTGTGAGACCTTGGGCATACTACCTAACGTCTCTGAACCATGCTGAAGTTTCATCATCAGCAAAATAAGAATGATAAAATAATCCTAACTCATTTGGTTGTTGTGAGGAATACTGTATGCAAAAGAATAATGTATGCAAGGTGCATAGCACAGTGCCTGGCACTTAAAAAGACATTAAATAAATGGCTGTTACTACAGCTGCTGTTATTATTGATCAGAGTAGAGTTAAGGAAAACTTACTTTCCTCTCACTCCTCATTTTGGAAGAAGGGATGGGGTCAGGATACCAAGCACCCAAACCTTGTGGAGTAAACAACATATAGTCACAGGACCATCCTACAGTTAATTGTCCACTCCACTACCACCCTCACACCTCATCACTTGAACAATTATTAAAAGGACAAACAAATCTTTCATCTCTTGCCTGGATCGTGGATTGCAATGGCCTCCTTATTTCCCCACCCAGTGCCATAATCACCTCCTTCAGGCTATCTTCCTTACTGCAGTTAAAAGATATTTCCCAAACTTCCATCTGATAACACTGGCCCTCTGTTTAGAGGGCATAATAGAATTTCTCAGATCTAAAAAATTCAAATCCAAACTCTTATCCTAGCATTCAAGGCCCTGCAAAATGTGGTCCCAGCCTTGTCTCCCTGAGAGCTCCTGTCCTGTCTCCTAATCTTCTAACACACCATCTTCTTGCCATTTCTCTACTAAGAGCTCTCCCTCTCCCACATATGCAGCCAACCTCAAGAATCATGGCACTTTTTCCTAGCAAGTCAGACACGACCTCAGAATCTTTCTCAACACGGTGTTCCAGGCAGTCACAACCAACTGATCATGTTTGGGACAAAACATTAAATCCATTTGCTGGTCTAGAATAGCCTGGGTCTTGGCCAAACTGATTCAATTTTGTCCTCAGTCTCAGAGACCCCTGAAAACTGATTTAGCCAAGCTCTCTAAATTGATCACATGCCTTTGGGCCTCTCCCGAGACAGAGAAGCCTCTTTCCCACGGAAGGCTCCCTGTACCTCTACCTATACCAGACCCTAGGGCCCTAAATCCTCCCTCCTATAACACAGCTTCACTCTGGGGCAGGTAAGTAGTCCCTTGAACTCAGCGACATAGTTTTAGCTGTCCCTTCTGCCACTAGTCAGCTGGACCCAGATGTTTCTCATGGTCCTAGGGATCCCTTGTACTGGCTCTCTCCAGGATCCAAGGAGATGCTTTTTCCTCAATCTCTGAAAAACCAAGAAAGACTGCTCTACCACCAGCAGCAAGCTTAGGCTCTAAGAATAGATACCTTCAACTCAGGATCCCCCACCCCCAGGATAAAATCCTTAACTTCTTAACGTTTTATGAACTAGTATACTTTCCTGAAACGTCTAGATCCAATGTCAGATTTCTACAGCCTTCTCAGCTGAGAAGATTGGAAGCTGTTTTAGCTGAACTCCTACTGCAGACATTCCCGAGGCTGCCCAGAAACCCGCCAAAGAGACCTCAGGGTCCAGTGGAGCAAGGCTAAACCACAGCCTCCAGTGCAGAAACTCTCCATCCCTGGGGAGGTTTTAAAAAATGCCAATGCCTGAACCCATCCAAAAGAAACTCTAATTTATTTGCTCTCATATACGTATACATAAAGGACAATATACATCACCTTTAAGAAAAAAAAAAAAGAAGCTCCCAAGTTGCTTCTAATGTGTACACTCTCCTGTAAACAGTCACATTCATTCAGAAATATTGACAACTGCCAACTACAGATGACAGTGGGAAAGCCCTATATGAATATCCTCTGGACAATGGCCCCAGCATTCCTTCCAGTCCTAACAGGGTGGAAAGGACCACACTGCTGTCTGAAACAACTTAGGAAACATTAGAGATGACACCAAAAGACCTGGAAGGCAGTACTTCAACCCAATGGGGAGTCCTAACCGGAGCTGATGCCTAAGCCTATATTCATTCATGCATGCAGTATTCATTCATTCATAAATATTCAGCTCTTATTATGTTCCAGGCATGGTACTAGGACTCAGGTGATGGCTCCAGCTCAAAGAACCCCTGATTCTGAACCATGATCCCATGTTAGTGGCTACCGGAGGTAGTTTCTGAACCACAGCTGAGAACTCCAGCAACTTCCACTAAATTTTGATACCTGAAAGGCAATAATTGACCAATAACAATTATTTTTATTATCCTTAGGCTCTTGAATAAGAAATTATTGAGTGTTTACATGTGTGGCAATCATACTACGTTTTATTTACCAGCCACCATTTTGCAAGATAAATTTTGTTCTATACAATTTATAGGTGAGAAGATAAAGAAGTTGAAAAAGGGAAAGTAATTTGACCAGGGTTGCACAGCTCTTAGAGAGTTGAGCTGAGATCTGATCCCACATCTGTCTTTATTCATTCTGGCATATTATGTGAGTCGTGCATATTTCCTGATTCAACCAAACACTACCAACAGGTATTGAGCACCTTCTCATGTAAGACACCACAGGAATGAATATTCAAAACAAACCTGTTTAGTGGTCATCACTTTTATCATTCAGAGCAAGAATCAAAGAGTCATCAAACCTCTTCTGTAAAGTCACATTATAGTGATTTGGGGCTTTGTGGTCTCTAGGGTCCCTATCACCATTTACTCTCCTCATGTAATCCAAAAACAGGCACTGACAATACAAAAGTTTCAATAAAACTTTATTTTAAAAAAACAGGTGGTGGGTTGGATTTTGCCCATGGCCCTTAGTTTTTTTACTCCTATCCTACAGGAAAGGAAACTGGGACTAAGAGAGGGAAAGAGACTTGCCCAAGGTCATCCAGCTTCTTAGCAGTAAGCCAGGCTTCGATCCACATCTATAGGATTCCCCTGCTCATTCTCTCCTCTTCACTACACTGCCTCCCCAAAAAACCCCAGGGACTCATTCTTTCATCATTTAATCTCCCTCAATCCTCTAAGCTTTATCTGTTCTGATTAAGGCGAGCTTATTGTGCTCGAGATGGGTTATTGCTTTTCACAGTTCTCTCTCAAGAACATAAGAACAAATCAATCTTTCTGTCTTAATAAGTTGATAATGATTGTGAAATATTTAATGTGCTCAGTGCCATCCTTGATCTTCAGGCTTCAGTCAGAAAACCCTTCCCTGTCCTTTCCTCTCTCAAACATTATGCCCTGCATTTGTTTTTCTTTGCTCTTATTGTGTGTAAGACAGTTTTTGGGTTTTGTGGGTTTTTTGTTTGTTTTTACTGTTTAATAGCATATTCATTCCTCTCCTTTTGTCACCCATTTTCTCCCTCTAACATCGAATTTTGTCCTGGCTAAAAGGTGATTGCTTTCTGCTCATCTGGCTTTTTGGCCAGTATTTGCACTTGCCCATCACTTTGCATCCCTATATTTGCTTTTGTAAAATATCCCAGGACTCTGAGATCTCAGAAGGCAGCTATCTAACCCATCCCCCTTCCCCAGGCAAGACTTCATTCATTTATTTATTTACTCATTCAGTAAATACTGATTGAGCATAATCAGGTGTGGGTGATAGAATGATGGTCAAAACACACATGGTCCTAGCTCTCATGGAGCCTACAATCTAGTGGGAGAGATCAACGTTAATGAAATAATTACAAAATATACAGTCTCAATCTGTGAGGCTGAGCAACATAATAACAGAAGGGACGTAATTTGTCTCATTGGTGAGAGTCATTAGGCAGGGATTGGAGAAAGACCCCATTAAGATGTATGAGCTGGATAGAGATAGGAGATTGGAAGGGGACTCCTTAGGAGGACAAAGAGGAGAAAGGCTCTTTACCCAAAACCAGCTCCTCCTACCTGCTCTTTAAGGCTTTATAGGGGAAAGGCATCTACATTCTCCAATTTAGGTGATCAGTTAACCGACTCTAGAGTTTGAAATGCTTCCTCTTGCTTTTGTAGCAGCCTCTTAGGAGAAGCATTAGAACTGGAAGGGCCCTTAGGGATCATCTGGGGCAACTTCTTCACTTTACAAATGGACAGCTTGGTGCCTAGAGAAGGTGGGAGATGTGCCTTAGAGCGTACAATGACACAGTGGCAGAGCTAGGGCTCAGGCCAGAGTCCTCCTGTTCTAGTGTTCTTTCCTCAGATTCAGGGTGAAGTTCCATTACCACGGAGCTTTTTAAAGACAGTATGTGCATGTCTTTGTTATAGACCAATGGTTATAAGAGTAAGCACAATAGCTACCTTCTGTGAAGGGTTTGTTCATATTCCAAATACAGTTAACATTTTACACTCAGCCTTCATAGCATCGTCCCAGTAACCCAGTGGTACAGGGCTTGATAGTGGTTCCTTGTTTCCCCATTTCATCTCAGCTGGCTGCACCCTCTGTTCAGCTGGGGACTGCAGGCCAGAAAACCTAAGGGAATCCACACACCCTGCCTGACTTCCCTGTCTGCACCACAGTAGGCAGAACACGACTGGCCGTTTAGACTGTGCAGGCCTGTGGGCCCCACTGCATACTAATCAGTCACTAGAAATAGATGCATTAGGGGCGAAAACATTTACTGGCAACACTATCTGGCTTCAATCTTTCACCTTCACTGGGTAATGAGATGAGCTAGAACATTAAAACCAACAAACAGCCTTTGGTGTTTACAGCAAATGTTTGCAAGAGCGTAGGAGCCAGAGGTGCTCTGGGGAACATCTGGATTTCTGGAAACTGTGTGATTACACAGATGTGTTAGATTCATCAAGCTATAAAAATATCCTGTGATGTATGTCATGGAAGAAAAGCAACTTCCCAAAATGGGTTTGGTGCAAATTATCGATCATAGCAAAGACACCAAAGGAGGAGTGATGTGACTCCAGGCTCTGAGGAGACCCTCAAAGCCAGGGTGAAGTGGACACTTTAGAGAGTGATCTTGGTTGACAACGGAGGGTAGAGGTGGGGTCTCAGGATGCCAGGGATGTTCTTTATCTATTGATAATTCTCTCTGACTATGAATACCCATTGCATTGCTTGCACTGAGTTTCTGCTTTTTTATGTGCTCCAGGGTTTCTACATTGCTCACAAATATCTTCCACTGGCTTATAAAATTCCATGAAATGTGCCCTAAAGCACTTTTCCAGGTTCATCTTCTGTAGCCACCACTACTACCAAAATAGGCATCTTCCTATTTCCCCAACCATGTCATTTGTCTTCACTCAAACCCACAGCACCATGCCTGACTTAGTCCCCTCAAATATTGTTTGTTTGTTTGTTTGTTGTTTGTTTTAATGGTTAGCAAATGAATCAGTGAATTAGTGACCTCTGGGCCTTTGCCCATGCCCATGCCCATGCCTGGACACTTCCTGAGCTCATGCAGGAGCTCCTCTTCCTCCCAAGCCTGAGTCCAAGGGGCATCTCCTTCAGATAGGACTTCATCGCTCCTGCTAATGACCACACCCCCACACATGTTGCACAAACCTTTAGTTTATCACATAGACTTCTTTTTTATTTCAGATGTGTCTGTCTTTCTTACTGTTGTATAAGCTTGGAAAAGCTGGAGACGCTGCCATGTTCATTTTTGCAGCCTTGATGTAGCAAAGAGAAGCACAATGGTAGTAGGTGAGCTGCCACTGGGAACCCCTTCAAGAATGCAGAACTCTTTTTTTTTTTTTCCGAGACAGAATTTTGCTCTCGTTGTCCAGGCTGGAGTGCAATGGCGTGATCTTGGCTCACCACAATCTCTGCCTCCCAGGTTCAAGTGATTCTCCTGCCTCAGCCTCCTGAGTAGCTTGGACTACAGGCGCATGCCACCATGCCTGGCTAATTTTTGTATTTTTAGCAGAGACGGGGTTTCACCACATTGGCCAGGATGGTCTCGATCTCATGACCTCGTGATCTACCCGCCTCGGCCTTTCAAAGTGCTGGGATTACAGGCGTGAGCCACCGTGCCCGGCCAAGAATGCAGAACTCTTAACATGAAGTTCCAAGGGCTTGTGATTCTAAAATGAACTTCACCGTAGCTAGCAATAAACACACCTTAGAGAAGTTTCATTCTCAAGGAAAGGTTCGGGGGGAGTTATTTCTCTCCATTTGGGAGCCAGGATTGAATGAACCATTCATTGCAATGGTTAAGCGTTAGATTCGTGTAAATGGTGATAACAGTGTGCCCCAGTGTTTATTGAAATCTGACAGTATTTTAGGAATATAGTTTTACCACACTAAATAGTTTGAGTAGAAAATTGTATGAGGCCAGGCACAGTGGCTCAAGCCTATAATTTTAGCACTTTGGGAGGCCGAGGCGGGCGGATCATTTGAGGCCAGGAGTTTCAGACCAGCCTGGCCAAAGTGGCAAAACCTTGTCTCCACTAAAAATACAAAAATCAGCCGGGCATGGTGGTGCCCACTTGTAGCCCCAGCTAAACTCATGAGGCTGAGGCAGAAAAATCATCTGCGCCCAGGAAGTGAAGGTTGCAGTGAGCCAAAATTGCACCACTGCACTCCAGCCTAGGCAACAGAGCGAGACCCTGTCTCAAAACACACACACACATACACACACACACAAATATATATATATAGTATGAGTAGAAAATAAATAGTAAATAAACAGAAAATAAACAAACAAAACTTATGAATAGAAAATAGCATGATAAGAAAAATTAGGTGTATGTTATCTTTGCCTGCATGTTGATAGAAATTGGTTGCAGCACCAGTTGTAATGTTTGGGCAGACCCAGGTTTCCTGACCCTGTTTTCGGTCCATTTTGCCTCCTGCCACAGAAACCTACCAATGAAATTGCATGTGTTTCATCCTGGTTAGTCCCGAAAACAGCCCCACCCCAGCAGAGAGTATTACCTGGGCAGAGCATATTTTCATCTGAAGGTCACGGGGCAAAGCAGAGAGAGAGACCCATCTGAACTGCCTTCCCAAGTGTGGATTTATGTGGAAGGAATTAGGAACCAGAATAAAGCAATAGAAATTCAGTTGGTGACCTGAGAATTTCTCGCATTTAACATAACAACAGACATTCTTTTGAAGTTAGGTATTTGTCTTTCTCTTCCACCAAGGAGGAAACAGAAGTTCCAAGAAGTCAATCATGAATCCAGTATGAATCAGCACAGAGTGTAAATGCAAACCACACAGATTAGAAGCACAAAAAAAATACAGCAATAATGTCTATGAGGACAAACCCTACATTGTAATGACAACAGCCACTGTTTATTTTGCACCCTGTACGTGCCAGGTCCTTAGGATATCTCCTGCAAGCTTAAGAAAATAGCCAGGGATATAATGTTATCTTGGGACAGCATTTCTCAAGGGGTGTTCTGGGAGTACCAGCATCAGAATCATCCAAGGGTTTTGTTAAGAATACTGATTTCCACTCCTAACCTTGGACCTACTAAATCAGAATCACCGACTGGAGGTGGGGTCCAGGAATCTGCATTTTAACATAGGCCCCCAAGTAATTCTTAAATACACTGAAGTATAAGCACTACTGTGTGCATCAAAATCTTTCTAAGAAAGAAATAGCAATTAACCCAGTGTTTTACTCATATTATGCCTGCATATTATGTGGAGTTGTAAATGTAGCTATTCAGGTTTAAGTTCAAAGAGCACAGTGTCCAGTTTATTCCACAGTGGGAGCTCGATTATTCTCCATATGCCCTTCCATAGCCCTTGCAAAGACCAGAGTTAAAAGAAACCTCTTTGACCAACAACCAGGAGCATCTGCCTCTGCGTGGAAAATATTTTATAACACAAATCCACAGCAGAAAGGAGCGGGTCACCTTCCAGCCCCTTCCATCTTCTACCCTCACCAGAGCCCCCCTCATTCTACAAATGAGACCCTGGAGGGCCGGTGGAGATGAGAAATTGCTTTACCAAGAGCGACTCAGGGAAATTAGGGCCTCCCTACCTTGGAGGCATCGAGAGACAGTGGACGAGAGCAGAGGGAAAGAGACAAAACGCCCATTCCAATAAGGAAACGGCTTTAATCTATCAAAGTAATTCTCCTTCTTTCAGAGGGAGAGAACATGAAATTGCACAAAATGACTTACAGAATGGCACCCAGTTCTGATTAGCGTGAGGCCCAGAGCCGTCTGTACTTAGTAAGTAAGGTAGAAAGTCCATTTGAATATTCATTTTAAAAATTCCCACATGAAAAGGAAGAAGAATGGGTTTGTCTTTTCAAAGAACAGAAGTTTTGGTGAAAGCACTTATTTGGAGAACATTATAGAGGAGATGGTGCTTAATGGGGACATGGCGAGCCTGTGATAATCAGAAAGGGTGGCATTTTCATTCCTGACACCATTTCCCCAGCTCTGTATCTCCCTGTGGAGTACAGGTTGAATCTAATCCCTGGTTGGATCTAGGTCATTTTAGGATCTAAACCATGGACCAGCAAAATTTTTCTGTAAAGGGCAAGATAGTGAATATTTGAAGCTCTGCATGCCATATGGTCTCTGTCTCAACTATTCAACTCTGCCTTTGTCACCCAAAAGTAGCCATAAATAATGTATCAACAAATGGGAGTGGCTGTGTTTCAGTGACACTTTATTTGTAGACACTAAAATTTGTATTTCATATAATTTTTATGCACAATAAATTCTTCTTTTAATTTTTTTCAACCATATGAAGATGAAAAATTATTTTTAGCTTGCAGGCTGTATAAAAACAGGCAATGGGCCAACGTGACCCTCAGCCGTGGTTTGCCAACCCCTGGCTAGACTCAATTTGTATTTTTTGCCCTATCTTGTGTTCCTTTTGTGGATCCCTCGAAAGAAAGGGCTGTCTTACTGTGTGCAAGTTCTTTCATTTCCAGCTTCTGTACCATTTGCCTATTCTTTCTGCCTGGATTTTTCTTCCCTTCCTAAACATCCTCCCAGTTCTTCAAGCCTCCAATTCATCACCACATCCCTGTGGCCCCTGAAAGACATGACCTTCCTGCAGACTTTATCTACAGGTCTTATCTCCTGTACCAGTCTTCAAACTTCTTATAAATATAACAACACCTAACACTTGCATTCATTCTCCAAATAATTCCCCACCACAAACCTCTGAGATAGGCACTGTTATTATTCTCAATTTACAGACCTGGGAATTGTATCTTAAAAATGGAATGGTAACTTGCTCGAGGTCCCCTAAGTGGGAGAAGAAAAAAAAAAAAACCTGTTCTCCATATATCAGGTATGACCCACATACCTGCGAGGAGACCCCATAGCTTCCAAACTGCATCCTGCACAGTGTCTCAAAAATAGGGGTACTCACTAGATGGTTTGTTTGCTTGAATGTTAAGGCTTATTTATCTTATTTATGAAGCATCAGGAGATTATTCATAGAAAAAGACTCTGCTGGTGAGAAATGACAAAAAAAATAATAGCTGACAATCTGACTTTAAGAGAGGAGAGTGAAACAAAGCTGAGGATAGTAAATATCAGCTCAATTAAAACATAAAGCACAGCGCCCTGGTACCATTCAGTGCAGGGTCTGGTGGCTCTGCATGCACCAGTGTCCCCGAGAGCTGTGTGCTAGGACCATGCAGTATGGAAAAATTGTTGTGCTACTCTGAGTCCTCACAAAATGGTAGAGTGAATGCCCTGCTTAAAAAGTCAGGGAGTACATGATCTGTTTAGATAGGTACCCAATCTTGTGGTCATATATGTGTGTGTATATATATATATATATATATATATATATATATATATATATATATATGTCTTTTTAAAAGGAATTCTGTGTTTGAAGAGATTGGCTCTTATAAATATTCCTACTCTGCAGAATCACCAATTCCCTGAGAATAATGGAGACCCAGTATTTTTCTGTATCTCATAATGCTCCAGTGAGACCTGTCTGTTTTATTGACTACTATATGCCTTCTAACTTTGCTCCGAATAGTCTTCCCTGTTCCTTGTAGATTCATATGTGCACATTCAGTACAAATCAACTAATATTTACTGAATCACTGCTGTCTGCAATGTCCTGTGCTAGGTAATACTGATATGGAATCAGTGATAAATAAGACGGTTCTTGCCCTCAAGGAGTTTACAGTCTGGGAGTGAAGGAGTGAACTAGATGCCAACACAACTCATAAGCTATGCTTTTTTACTATGACTATGCCAAAAGAGTACAGTTTCTTCCAAAAGAAAAAGAACATACGATGGAGCAAGTCAAAAAAAAACAATAAGCCCCTCTCCCCAAATAGCTCTGGTTTTCATATATATCTTGGTCCCTTGATCTTGTCCTACATATTCTTTTTTTTTAACAGATGGGGCCTCACTCTTTTCCCCAAGGTGAAATGCAGCAGCACACTGCAGCCTTGATCTCTTGGGCTCAAGCAACCCTCCTGCCTCATCTTTCTGAGTAGCTGGGACTACAGGCATGCATCACCATGCCTGGCTAATTTCATTCATTTTATGTAGAGATGGGACTTGCTATGTTGCCCAGGCTGGTCTTGAACTCATGGACTGAAGCCATCCTCCCCACTTGGCCTCCCAAAGTGCTAGGATTACAAGCATGTGCCACCACCGTTGGCCCTCCTTATTCTTTACTGTCTCTAAACTTGGGAGAGCAAACTGATTTCCAACAAAAGCCCAATTCATTCTTGGAATCTTCTGTTATTTGGTTGGATTCCTACCAGGCTTGTCCAAGACTTTCCTTTTGCTTCAGGCTGGCATGTGCTGTCTAACCTCTCTCTAGAATATGATCTCGGTGCATTCTGCATATCCAGGTTCGCCGCTCTGGCCTTGGTACTAGCAAATGTTGCCCAAACAGATGGAAAGAAATGATAAGCATCACTGTGAGCAGATATCACCTATTGCTAATTCTACACGAATCCTAAGCATCTACTCGATGTCAGGCATTGAGCCAGGTACTGGGGGTACAGTGACAATGATAATTCATGCCCCAGAAATGTTTACCATTGACATGAACAATTGGCACTATGCAATACGCTCTAAGATCCATTGAACACACTCTCCCAATGCTTCTACTTTGTCGTAGCCCTGGTGCTTAGTGCCAGAGTTCTGGGGAAGAATAAGACAGTCTTTCTTTCATGGAGCTCACTGTGTCACAGTAAACGTTCTGGAGTTTTTACTTCCAATCACATGGTAGTATTGCACTTCCCCACCCGCTTGAACTTCAGCAGGGTGACTTGACTCACATTAGCCAAACAAACATGAGTGAAAGTCACATGTGTCACTTACAGGCAAACACCTTTAAGGGCTACTATTAATTCCCATTGTTCCCTTCTGGCCTATTTCATTGATTGTGGAACTAGAATTCAGGATGGAGCCTCCACTGGGCTGCCTCCTTGAGTGGCTTGAATGCACGTATCCCACTCAGCGGACCCTAACTGGGCATGTAACGTGTTAGAAATAAATTTTTATTATGTTTAGTCATGGATATCTGGGGGGCTGTAGACTACTGCCATATAACTTGGGGCCTATCCTAACCCGTTCAGGGTGTATCCCCAAAGTATGATGAGAGAAGAGAAGAAAGGTCCAACTTGTCGTAACTGATTCAGGGAAGGCTTCCCAGAGGAAGTGATGCTGGAGCTGCCTGGACTAAAATAGAAAATAGAGGCTGTTGAGACAATAGCAGGGTGGTGGGGAGGCAGTGGGCATGCTCTTGGGCAAGTTACTTCACCTTACCTTTCTGAGCCTCAGTTTCCTAATCTGAAAGGTGGACATAATCATGTCTACCTCAGAAGGCTGTTGGGAGGATTAAATAATATTAATACAATATAGGTTAAGTGATTAGCATTGTATTATTACATCAGGACTTTGGGTTACAGTTAAGAAAATAACAACTTAAAATATCTTAAGCTAAAAAAACTGAGGAATACATTGGCTTAAATAACTTTGAAGTCTGAGGAATAGATCTGACTTCCAGAATGGCTAAATCCAAGGATTATGTCATTAGGTCTCTCCTCCCTCTCTTTCTCTCTCTTCTCTCTGTCTCTCTCCCTCTCTCTCCACTTTGACTATTGTTGGCTTCGTTTGCAAACAGGTATCTTCCACAAGGCTGAGTGATAACTCTGGGAGGCTCCAAGCTAAGATGACTCCAGAGCCCCAGAGCAAGAATGAGGTTCCCCTTCAACATCTAAATTAAGGTTCAAAAAAAAAAAGACTCTCCAGCCCCAAACCAATCACTATGCACATCTTCAGAGGGAGGGAACTGGAGTACTCTATTAGGTATCTCAAGTCATCTTGCCAGGGCTACAGGATTGATAGTTTCACCAGTTTTACATAGAGTTGGGGAGGGGGGTCTGTTCCTCATAGGAAGAAGTGCTGTATGGAAAAAAATTGAGATGTCTACTATGTTGATTGCTCTGGGATACAAGAATAGCATACAGAATGGGACAGCTTGATGCAGCATAGTATGTACAGAGTAGAAAAACAAATCTATCCTTGCTAGAGCATAAACTGTTGTATGTGTTTGTGCACATACACACATGCATGCATGTGTCCATGTGTGTGCATGCGTATGCATGCATGTGTGCATGTGTGCTCACGTGTGTGCATGTATGCACATGCATTGCATATGTGTGGATGTATTGCATGTTTGTGTGTGTGCATGTAGTATGTGTCCTGTGTGACTATGTGAGCATGTGTGCATATATATGTGTGTGTGCATGCATGTGTATGTGTTTGTGTGTCTGGTAGCAGAAGATGGCAGGTGATGAGGCTGGACAGGTAAGCTTGGGTCAGAGGATTCACTGACACATCCTGCAGGGCTATATCTTTAAGCCACAAGACTGGGGATAGAAGAGGCATTCTGGGATTCTAAAGCATTCAAAGCCAACCAGCAGGTATCATGATGTCTTAGGACTCATTGTAATCTGGAGAATGAAAATGACCAAGGAACATAGAGAATGCAGAGGAAACTGAGGATACTGAGTAACACAGACACCTCCCAGGGCTGCGCCTGCTTCCCATGGGCATGCTGCTCTGGAGCCTGTTTTAGACAGTGACGCAAGGTTTCCAACAGCACCTGACAAGCTGGTCTCAGTTTTTATTTCTTTTCATTAAAATTATCAGTGGGTGGCCCACACCCTCATACCTTACCTGAAGGTACAGATGCAGGGAGCCACTGGGGAATAGACTCAAGAGAACATTGTGGGCTCCAGTCTTTTTTTAGCAGGAAAGAACACTGCCCAAGGCAGATAGGAGTCTATAGCACAAAGAAACAAACAGCATAGCTATTAAGCAGGTGGCCATTTGGCCAGGAGTGGGATAGAGAAGAGAACTTGAGTTGGGATCCCAGGCAGACTCAGGTTCAAATCTAACTCCTACTCCAATCTATGTTGCCACAAGGAAGCCACTTCACCTCTCTGACTTTTGGTTTTGTCATCTGTACAATGGGGACATTAATACCTTTTACTCACAGGATTATTTTGAAGATTAAATGAGAGCAATGTGTCTGAAATATACATTACAATCCCTGGTGATGGCTGGGGCCTATGCATGTTAAGTCTCCTCCCACTAGTCAATCTTAACTCCCAACCTCCTCTGGACAGACACACAGACCACTCTGTGTGTGGAAGGAAGGAAGTGTCTCTTTCCACTAAGTCTCTCCAGGATTTCCCTGAGTAGGTGTGGGGCCCTCCAGTAACCCGTCCTCTCTCTGCAGCCCTTCAAGTTCTCCATTCAATCACGAATCTTGTAATGTCAGTGTTCTTTGGAGTGTCATTTTTGCCTTCTGTAAGATGAGATTTGGACTAAATGGGGGGTCTCAAACTCATGATCTAAGGGCCTATGTGCTTTGTTTGTCCGCATAGGATTTTATAACATCCCAATGGGAATGTTTTCAGGTATATATACTCTACCAGCGAGCACAGTCCTCACTTATGTCTCCCCAACAATCTTAAATCAGGTATGTCACCCATCCAGCCCCTGTGTGTGCTTGATTCTGACCTCTGGATCAAAGCCATAATCTCAATGGCTTTCCCAGACCCAAAGTTCTAGATTCAGGGGTCCCGTTATCTCCTAAACAAATCATATTTATTTTTATCTTCACACTTATGCTCAGTTTGACCTGTCATCCTAGAATGTCTGACTTTCTTCTCCTCTACTTCTACTCAGATTCTATTCATCTTTGACAGCTTTCATCATTCCAAAACTAACTCAATCTATATTAATTGAGAAACCCTTATGAAGCCAAAACTAAATTACAGTTTTCAGAGAATGCACATAGCAAATCTTGCAGGAAGCTGTCTTTAATGAACCTTATCCTGGGTTTATCAATCAAGTAATAATTATCATCCTCACTTTGTACTGTCTTAGCCGGCTGGCATACTTTTCCTCATATGATAAAATACCCCTGCTAGAAAAGTGCTACTATTCTCACTTTCAAGATGAGACAATAGAGTTTCAGAGAAGTGAAGTAACTTGCCCAAAGGCACACAACTACTAAATAGAAAAGCTAAGGATGTAAAATCAGGCTTATTTGAGACTTGAGCCACTGATTTTCTTTTCTATTACAGCACGTAATGTAGTAATAATACCAAGGGTTGAATAGTTCATTATATAGTTTATGAATATGTCACATCTCAGTTTGCAAAAGGCTTTCGCAAACATTCATTGGATTTTCACAACCTCAAGACTGAGACTATGTGGGAAATTCCCCCCATTTTGCAGATGAAGAAAGAATGCAGGCAAACTGAATCTTCTTTCCACCCAGAAGCAGCACTAGCTGTTCTCTAAGATGGAGGGAAGGAAGGAAGGAAGGAAGGGAGGGAGGAAGAGAGGGAAAAAATAAGTAAGGAAAGAAGGAAGGAAGGAAGGGAGGTAGGAAAGGAGGGAAGAAAGAAAGAAGGAAGGAAGGGAGAAAGGGAGGGAAGAAAGAAGGAAGGAAGGGAGGAAGGGAGGAAGGGAGGGAAGGGAGGAGGGAGGGAGGAAGGGAGGGAGGGAGGAAAGAAGGAAGGAAAGAAGGATGGAGGGAAGGGAGGAGGGAGGGAGGAAGGGAGGGAGGGAGGAAGGGAGGGAGGGAGGGAGGAAAGAAGGAAGGAAAGAAGGAGGGAAGGAAGGGAGGGAGGGAGGAATGGGGGGAAGGGAGGAAAGAAGGGAGGGAGGAAGGGAGGGAGGAAGGAAGGAAGGAAGGAAGGAAGGAAGGAAGGAAGGAAGATCCCCCTTTCTCCTCCTCCTCCTCCCCTTCAGCTTGTGGCTGGCATTAGGGGCAAGATTGAATTTATACCGATCTGCAAATATTTTCCTCTTAAGTGTCCATTTTCACTGGACATAAATTGGACTGAATTGCCTTTACCTGCCGGAGCTGGAAAACCTGTCTCTATAAATTGATCCCTTAACTCTGCCATCCTCTTGAAACAATTAGCTGCTCTCTGACAGCTTCCACCTCTCTGGGCATGCAGCAGCCCCTGTGTCACTAACACCAAGAATTTTCTCAAGAGTGGCCCACTTATTTCTCTATACCCCTCTTTTCTGGGTCCAGAGCAGGATGCAATTCCATTTCTCCGCATTCATGCACCCTGGATCTCTTCTCTCCCCATATCCAGCCATGGCATCCTGAACAAGTCCTCGATTCTGCCCCTTCCTCCTCACCCTTGCTGTCTCTGCCTTTTCCAGGCTGAGATTTGCTTCCCAGCTGCTCTTCACCTTCCCTCCAGTCAGCCCCGCTCCAATCCTCACACTTAGTCAGAGTGGTCTGTGTGTCTGTCCAGGGGTAAGATGGCAATTACCTATCCTCTTTTCATGGAGGGGAACAATCATGTCTATTCCCCTTATGGAATAGGAAATCTCTATTCTCAACTTGAGGTGTGGAAAAGGCTTCAACTTCCACTTGAGACAAGACTCATGCATTCCCCTTCTGTTTGGGGGATGCGGGAAAGATGCAAAAAAACTTCAGTAGCGATCATTTGCTGAACACTTGCTGTATGCTGTCTGATGAGAAGCAGCATAGCATGGAGGTGAAGGTGGGCTTGGGGCTCAGACTGCCCCAGGTCACCTCCTGCCTCTATCACCCTCCAGCCAGAGGACTGGATATTTTTGCTTTGCTTCTTTGGATTCTTTCTGCCTTTCTCTACCCTGCTCTGTGCCCTGAGAGTTGATCTGTATGGTCCACTTGGGTTTAGCCAATGCACTGGAGGAGAGTAAGGGCCACAGCATCACACCCTGTCCCCAGTTCTTTGCCCACCTGGCCAGGACCACAGCCCCTTTAGGGAAGTCCTCTCTTAGGTCACAGCTACTTTCTCCAATTTCTGGTAACTGCTCCATCCCCTGCCCTTTAGCCTAGGGAGATTCACTATCCACCTTCCTGGTGCACCCCTTTTTAAGTAGGCCCTTCCTCAACTCTCCTGAGTTACCTTATCTGAGTGTGTCATCAGATGCCGGCTATGCATTGACTTCTAGAATGGGATCCTGGGCAAGTCACCCCTCCTCTGAGCCTGGGTCTCTTCATCTGCCAAAGGAGGATAATCAGAGGGCAGGATGATGAAAGGAAGGGGGATGACCACATGGCTTTTGTGAGAATTAAGTAAGGAAAAGCACTTAAGCAGTCTGGCTTCTGGAATACACCCAATAAATACTAGTTGTTCTTCATATTTTTAAGCACCCAATGACACAGTGCTATCTCCATTTTACAAGCAAAGAAACTAATTCAAATGGAGGTCAAGTGACTCCCTGAAGTTCAGCCTGCACTTAGCAGTGCCAGAATTCAAATCTTGGGCCATATAACTCCAGAGACTGAATTTTAGCCACTGTGCAATAAAGCATTGAATCCAATGTGTTGAGCCTCTCCCCTGAGATGCTGATATGGGGGCTACCTTGTTTGGTGCCTCAGCCTTAGAGGAAACCTGTTCTGTCTTACAGGGCCCAAAATGCACCTGGATAATTGTTCTATGGATGCTGTACTGAGGAGGGGGGTCGGTCCTCCTTGACCCCTGCAGGCAATCAGCTTAGCCCATGAAGCATGAGATTTAATTACCCTTATCTAAGCTTAAATAACTGTAAATGTTATTGTTGGTCACACGGAATTATCTCGCCCTTTGAAAACACTCAGCCATTTCCCTGACTCCGTGCTTTCCACAGGCAGGGAAACAATGCTGTTAATGTCCCACTGCTATTTGAACCCCAGTGTTGTGCAGACGGTTTGTGTGACATTTTGGGGCACCCAAGATGTCACTTCCTGTTTGTCCGCTATTGGCAAGCGATGGCAGTTGGCTTAGTAGCTGGCACCCTGGGGAAGAAAGAGAGAGAGAGACAGAGCTGACATCCAAAATTCCCCACTTGGTGACTGGAAGAGGCTGGGAAAGTTGCTGAACCTCTCTGGTTTTCAATCTGTGATGTGTCCTCAGCCAGTCTCTGTGTTGGTGGTTTCTGATGGGAAGTAGAGAGTTTGAAGACAAGTGCATGGCAAAATGGGAAAAGCTGGGACAAGGATTTGGACTCACCACTGGGGATGCATAACAAGGAGCAAGGGCTGGAAAGAAATCCATGCCACTGGGTACAGTGTTAGGAGGCAGTGTCGAATTAGACAGATGTAAGTGCAGACTTGGACAGACCCTAGTGCAAGTCCAAGCAGGACCAGGTGACAGCTATATGAATTGAGCTAGTTGCACTTCTTCCCTAAGCTCTTTATTTTCTTTCTAGTAAAGTTAGGATGATAACTCCTACCTCATAGAGGTGTTGTGGATTATAGATAGATGGAAGATAAAAAATATAAAATGATTGATAGATAATACATAGATAGACAAATGATATTTATGTAAAGCACTGGCAAATAGTAAAAACTCAACATAAGGAAGAATTATCATTTTGCTATTATTTATAACCATCTCCAGAAGATGCGAACAGGCAAGCAGCTTAGTGCCCAAGATGATGATAATGATGATAATGATGCATGATAAAAGTAGTTTTTAATGAGTTATAATTATCATCATTATCAGTATAGTAACTCACATTTCTGAATCAACTATCATATGTTAACCCTGTATTAAGTATATTAAGTACCTGATCTCAAAGAATCTTTACAATCCTGCTTAGGAGAGAGGTACTATTGTTCTATTACTGTCCTCATTTGACAGGTGAGAAAACTGAGGCTTAGATAAGTCAATTGATTTCCTCAATGTGGTCCAGCTAGTGAGTGGCTGGGTCTAGAAACTAGTTCCATTTGACCTGAGAGCTTATGTTCTTAATGAAGTGGTGTGGGGGCATGGTGATGGAGTGGTCAAGAACAGGCAATATTGAATGAACAAGAAAGCAGACAGCAATAGGGAAGTGTGGTACCAAGGAGCAATATTCAATACAGCAACCAGGAAGTTCCTGGAAGTCATAGGAAGAGGGTAGAGAAAGAAAAAGATAGAGCCCAATCCAGTAAGGGAAGACAGCTGTTAGAACTGTCAATGCTCATGACACAGCCTAAGGTATCCTGCAGACCCAAGTTAGAAGCCAGAACTCCGTTCATCATGGTCACAGTTCAGAACAGCAGGGCCCCCTAGAATTTCTGAGTTATGAAGCAGGAAAACCAGAGACAGACAGACTTTGTTTGAATTCTGGATGTACTACTTACTAACCATGGGGTATATTGTGTTATTTGTCCTTTCTGGGCCTCAGTTTCCCAATATGTAATATTAAGTGGGTACTAATAGACAGGTAGGTGGCATATATAGATGGCATAAACACCATCATTTTCCACCTCTGCACTCATTGCAGACATCACTAATGGATCTCTGCACTCTTTCCAACTGTGTCATAACTGCAGAATTCTCTCAGAGTGCTCCAGAGATAGCCTCCCAATCAATCAATCAGAGTAGGCATTGGCCTGAACTGTATGACAACTAAGAATTCTTTCAGATCTAATAAACTATGATTCTGATACTTTCTTGATTGACTTGTGCTATCCTTGTCTTTCCTTCTTCACCTTAAAGATGGTAGATGGTTGAAGTATTCTCTAATGGTCACAGCAGTGAATAATCACAAAAATTTAAACCCAAACAAATGCCTTCAAATTTTTCTTATCCAGTTGTTTTCAAACTGCAGTCCCCAGGACTCCCTGTAAGCAGTCCAGGGCCTCTTTTGGAGATCTCAGGGACCCCACCTCTGCCTGACTCAGAATCTCCATTTTTTTCTCTTTTAATATATTGAAATTTCAAATAAAATATCCTTTCACTCATTCATTCATCCAACAAATATTGATTTGGAAGTAAAAGTGTTATGTTCTACACACAGCAAGGAAGGAGGGAAGGAAGGATGAAGGGAGATAAAGAGAAAGGAAGGGAAGGAGGTGGTAAGGAAGGAAAGAAGGAGAAAAGGAGGGAAGGAGGGAGGGAGGGAAGGGAGGGAAGAAGGAAGGAAGGAAGGGAGGGAGGAAGGAAGGAAAGAAGGAAGGAAGGAAGGAAGGAAGGAAGGAAGGAAGGAAGGAAGGAAGCAAGGAAGTTTGAAAACCACTGATCTAGCCCATTCTACAGATAGAAAGCCTGAAATCCAAGCATTGAACAAGAGTGGACCAAGGCCTTACAGAAAGTTAACATAGCTGAGATTTGAACTCAATTCTCCTAATTTCCAGCCAACTGAAAGCTCTTTTCAAGTGCCCCAGTCCCTTCTGTCCATAAGGTAGTTTAGAATAAGAGAGGAGAGGGGGAATTCAGACTCCTCTGACAAGAAGAACTGACTAAGCGGCTAAGTCAGAAATGAAATATTAAAGCTGAAACCACCAATAGATGCTGCCTTCCAGGGAAATTCAAGCCAGAATAGCAGCATCCATCTGTATGAAGCCCTATCCAAGATATAAGGCAAGAAGCCTGGGCTGTGTGTGCAGGTCAGGAAGGCATACATCTAACTCCCTAGCTATATAGACAGAGCTCATCCCCACTGGCAGGCCTTCCACTGGGCCATTTTATGATTGTTGCAAATCGAACTGGAGCCATCTGCTTCTTGACACCTATGGGTTCCCACTGGTCTTTCTACTGGCTTAAACATCAGCTCCTGCTCAGATCAGAGATGCTTCCAGAGGTTTATGGTACATCTGGCATCTAATTAAAGGCAGTCCTATCCCCTGTGGACAGATTCTTCCTCCTCTTAAAAGTTCAGGCACTCCTTTTTCATCCATATAATAATTCCTCCTCTCCCTTAATCAACAAACTTTTTAAATGCATAACCAAACACCATGCTAAGCCCAGGGAGACACTGACAGGTGACAGTTCTTCACCTGAGAAGTTACTGTCTCATTCAGCAGCTAAGGTAGGTGAAGGGGAGGTGACTTCTTGCTCTGCCACCAAGAGGGTTCAGAGAGCAACCTTCTCAAGGTCACAAAGTGCATCCGATATAAAGACAGTTCCTCTATCACATGTTATCTCCTAGGGCTAAGTCAAGGATTGTCCAGGCCTCCCAATAGGTAAGCATGAGATTGCTGCAGTGCTGATATACACAAATGCCTGGAACTTTTCTCCCAAATGCAGTCCTCTTTTGGATGTTCATACACAGCAAGCTCTTTCTCACCTCAAAGCCTGGAACACTCACACCCATGCTCACATCCACCCACCCACTCGCCCAGAACACCCTCTACTCCCATTCTTTTCTTGGCTAGTTCTTCATTCTTCAGGTCCCAGCTGAAATGTCACTTCCTCAAAGAGGCTTTCCAAGAGACCCAGATCTAAACTTTTCTCTCATGTAATTTTCTTTCATAGGACCTTGTACTTTTACTTCATGAAACTGATCAAAATTTGAAATTTTTATGCACTTATAGATTTATTTGTTCAATGGATGACTCCTCCACAGACCAGAAAATCACTTGTTGCTTGAGTGAGTGAGTGAGTGATGTTACTAGTACTAGAACCCTCTGAAAAGATGTCTTGGTTTCTGACTAATGTAAGGAAGGTGGCAATTACTCCAGCTTGCTGAATCTTAGGAGATTTTATTGATATCAGAGGGAATGTCACATTCTCATCTCAAAAGAATACACTTTGGTCAATTCTTGTGTAAGTCAAAACCACAATAACATCAACTATGAAAACATTTTCTAATTTCAGTGTTGTATAACTCTTCTCTGTTCAGCAGCCCAACCCCATCTCCATGACAACCCACATACCAGTACCAGCAGAGAGGATGTTATCACAGGAGACAGGAGGAAAGGTCTTCCTAGAGCCACCTTGGCTGCACTAAGGTGTTTGTCATCAGCCATTCCTGCTAGGTACTGTGCTTTTTCTGATGGCTCTTTGAATCTTTTGGCATACACAACCCATCTATGAGAGCCCTTGGAAACAGTCTGGATAGATCTGAGCCCTCCTGGCATTTGGCTCCAAAGACATCACCTGGTCCTCTCTCATAACCAGCATGGATGAGTCAGATGGATTGCTGTAAATCTTACATGTCTATGAGGGAAAGGTAAAATGTTCTTCTTTTTCACCATCTTCAAAAGCCTTTTTATTTTATGTTATTTTTAAATTAAAAAAATTTTGTATATTTAAGGGGTACAAGAGCACATTTCTTACTTGCATATATTGTGTAGTGAAGTCTGGAATTTTAGTGTACCCATCACCCCAATAGTGAACACTGTACCTAACAGGTAGTTTTCCAAACCACATCCCCCTCCCAGTCTCCCACCTCTTGGAGTCCCCAGTGTCTATTATTTCACTCTGTATGTCCATGTGTACCCATTTTTTAGCTCCCACTTATAAGTGAGAACATGCAGTATTTGACTTTCTGTTTCTGAGTTGTTTCACTTAGGATAACGGTCTCCAGTTCCCTCCATGTTACTGCAAAGGCATGATTTCATTCTTTTTTATAGTTGAGTAGTATTCCATAGTGTGTATTACCACATTTTTTTTTATCTAGTCCGCCATTGGTGGACATTTGAGTTGATTCACATCCTTGCCATTGTGAAGAGTGCTGCCACAAATATATGAGTGCGGATGTCTTTTATATGATGATTTGGGAAAGGTAAGAAGTTCTAAGACAAAAGGAGGTCCAGGGTATTACTAAGAGACCTTGTTAAACAAGAAAGAAAACATGGTTTGGGAGATGCCTATAATAGTAACTGGCCCCAGAAAAAAGCACAAGGGGACACAATATTATCCAAAGTGGATTAGACTCCTGAGGATCTTTCTACCTAAATGAGGAGCCCTCCCTCAATCCTGGGAGAAAGCCCCTCAGCAGTGATGATGGTGACAATGCCAGAATACTGTCCATAGTTGTGCAACTTTGTACTGAGTATTCTATTAAATCCTTTCCACAGCCCACTTCATTTACCCTTCCTAACACCTTAATCAGCTAGATCTGATTATCCCATCTATTAATGGAAGAATGAGGATTCAGAAAAGGGGAGTGACTTGTCCAAGCCACACGGCTAAGTGAGATGTGGAACTGAGTTTAGAACTCATTCAACTTTACCTAATTTCAAAATACATTCATTTATTCATGCCATATATATATTTATTTATTAAGCACCTATTATATGACTAGAACACTATTCTAGGCCTTGGGATTACATTACCCAAAACAGAAGACAGATATTTCTGCCTTCATAGAGCTCATGTCTGGTAACTAGTGACAGAGTTCATGAATCTATCTATATGGCTCCCATGTTACAAAGTGAGTCTGAGAGAGAAAAAACACCTTATTTGGGCTCTTGGTTTCAATTTTAAATTTTCTTTTATTATTATTATTATTATTATTATTATTATACTTTAAGTTCTGGGATACATGTTCAGAACAGGCAGGTTTGTTAAATAGGTATACATGTGCCATGGTGGTTTGCTGCACCCATCAACCCATCATCTACATTAGGTATTTTCTCCTAATGCTATCCCTCCCCTAGCCCCCCACCCACTGACAGGCCCCGATGTGTGATATTCTCCTCCCTGTGCCCATATGTTTTCATTGTTCAGCTCCCACTTATGAGTGAGAACATGTGGTGTTTGGTTTTCCGTTCCTGTGTTAGTTTGCTGAAAATGATGGTTTCCAGCTTCATCTATGTCCCTGCAAAAGACATGAACTCATTCTTTTTTTATGCCTACATAGTATTCCATGGTGTATATGTGCCACATTTTCTTTATCCAGTCTATCATTGATAGGCATTTGGATTGGTTCCAAGTCTGCTATTGTGAATAGTGGTGCAATAAACATACGTGTGCATGTGTCTTTATAGTAGAATGATTTATAATCCATTGGGTATATACTCAGTAATGGATTGCTGGGTCAAATGGTATTTCTGGCTTTAAATCCTTGAGGAATTGCCACACTGTCTTTCACAATGGTTGAAATAATTTACACTCCCACCAAAAGTGTAAAAGCATTCCTATTTCTCCACATCCTCTTCAGCATCTGTTGTTTCCTGACTTTTTAATAATTGTCATTCTAAGTGGCGTGAGATGGTATCTCATTGTGGTTTTCATTTGCATTTCTCTAATGACAAGTGATAATGAGTTTTTTTTCATATGTTTGTTGGTGGCATAAATATCTTCTTTTGAAAAGTGTCTGTTCATATCCTTTGCCCATTTTTTGATGGGGTTGTTTTTTCTTGTAAATTTGTTTAAGTTCCTTGTAGATTCTGAGTATTAGCCCTTTGTCAGATGGATAGATTGCAAAATTTTCTCCCATTATTTAGGTTGCCTGTTCACTCTGATGGTAGTTTCTTTTGCTGTGCAGAAGCTTTTTAGTTTAATTAGATCCCATTTGTCAGTTTTGGCTTTGTTGCAATTGCTTTTGGTGTTTTAGTCATGAAGTCTTTGCCCATGCCTATGTCCTGAATGGTATTGCCTAGATTTTCTTCTAGGGTTTTTAAGGTTTTAAGTCTTATGTTTAAGTCTTTAATCCATCTTGAGTTAATTTTTGTGTAAGGTATAAGGAAGGGGTCCAGTTTCAGTTTTCTGCATATGGCTTGCCAGTTTTCCCAAAACCATTTATTAAATAGGGAATCCTTTCCTCATTGCTTGTTTTTGTCAGGTTTGTCAAAGATCAGATGGTTGTAGGTGTGTGGTGTTATTTCTGAGGCCTCTGTGCTGTTCCATTGGTCTATGGATCTGTTTTGGTACCAGTACCATGCTGTTTTGGTTACTGTAGCTTGTAGTATAGTTTACAGTCAGGTAGCATGATGCCTCCAGCTTTATTCTTTTTGCTTAGGATTGTCTTGGCTATATAGGCTCTTTTTTGGTTCCGTATGAAATTTAAAAGAGTTTTTTCTAATTCTGTACAGAAAGTCAGTGGTAGCTTAATGGGAATAGCATTGAACCTATCAATTACTTTGGGCAGTATGGCCATTTTCACGATATTGATTCTTCTTATTCATGAGCATAGAACGTTTTTTCATTTGTTTGTGTCCTCTCTTATTTCCTTGAGCAGTGGTTTGTAGTTCTCCTTGAAGAGGTCCTTCATATCCCTTGTAAGTTGTATTCCTAGGTATTTTATTATCTTTGTAGAAATTGTGAATGGTAATTCACTCATGATTTAGCTCTCTGTTTGTGTATTATTGGTGTATAGGAATACCTGTGATTTTTGCACATTGATTTTGTATCCTGAGACTTTGCTGAAGTTGCTCATCAGCTTAAGAAGTTTTGGGGCTGAGACAATGGGGTTTTTGACACTATGAAGAAACTGCATCAACTAATGGGCAAAATAACCAGCTAGCATCAATTTTAAATTTTCCCACCCACCACCATTACTCTGCTATTCTCATTTCTAAAAGTGGGGCATACACAGAAGCCAGAGGATTTAGCCACATTTCAAAGATCAGACCCCCGGTAGAATCTGGAGTTATCTTGGGCTGTTTGCAACTGCAGACAGCTGGGCCAGGCTTGCTTCAGTGCTGCAGTTTTTTAAGTCTTTGAGGGGCTTAAAGACTTAAATTGTCTCCCACAAATCTAAGGGAGAGGTATTGAGTTTGCAGGAGTACTCAGGGACCTGCCAGGACCTGTGTATTTCAAGCATGTCCTTTGGCAAAGCTCATCCATTCTATGTGTGTGCTTTCTCAAACCGGAGATGACTTATACCTTGCTGATGCCCGATCTAGCCCTGCCCATCCACCTACTGACTTACTGCCTTCATGATCCTGCTCAGGCATTCAGGAATACATGAACTGCTGCTATTTGACCTCATTCTGTGACCTAAGCAGGTCAGCTCCTCACTGAGCTTCTGCATTTGCATCTGTAAAATGGGCAAGTTCCAGGTTCATTTACAATCCTCCTAGCTCCAATAACCTAAAATTACTCAAAGGAATGGTGAGCAGCAGTTTGGTTGGCTTGAACAAAGAGCTCATTGAGCAACCTGCCCTGCTCCTTCTTCCTGCTCCCTGATCCCCTCTGTACACCTCTCCTCCCCACCCCCATCACCGCCCATCCCCATCAACTCGAGCCTCACCATATGTTGCCTTGTTTTTTCTGAAAATCAATCCTAAGGTGGCAGCTTTAACACTCTCCACTCCTGCAGCCTATTTTTACCCACCAGGCAGCTCGCCACCTGTGTGGCAGACGCCAGCATTCCCAGCTGTGAGGAGCACAGCTCAGCCTCTGCTTTTCTTCCTCTACGGCCCCAGAAACACCCCTCTTCCAACTCAGGTCAGCCTGAATGTGTACTCTGGGGTCCTCAGCCAGAGGCTGTATCTCCTCAGGGTTCCTGCAGGTGGTAGGAAGAGTTTTACACAAACTAAAAAGGAAGGAAATGAGCAAAGAGGAATGAATAATGAAGGGAGAGATAGAAAAATAAGGAAAACAGACATAAAGGAGGAAAGAAGACCTCCAAAGACCATCTACCATGCCTAAGTCCTCTGTTTTGTATTTTAAATTCATCATTCTTTCTTTCATTTATTCAGGAAATATTTATGAGACTGTATTATGCACCAGGGACTATAATAGGCACTAGGAATATAGTGGTGGACAAAAACAAACACATCCCTGACCTCATACTCAGGGAGATCAATTGCATCACTTAATCCTCATGACAAATTTATCAAGTTTTAAAACCCCCATTTTTCAGATAGGAAAATTGAGACAGAGAGGTGAAGGTACTTGCTTAAGACACAGCAAGAAAATTTGCAGGGCTGAGCTTTAAATTCATCCCTGCCTGACTCCTAAGCCCTCATTCTGTTGCACCATCCTGCCTTCCATCCTCATTGAGGGGCTATGCTGAACCTGGGAAAAACTAGCAGTCATCTGGCCTGTTAGAGTGCGAAGGAACTTTCCAGATGATCTCACCTGTTGCAGGTGGTGACTGAGTGGGGCTGGTGGCATGGGCCATAAGGAATTCACTAAGACAGTTGTAGGTAAAGAAAGGCAGATTTATTAGGGAGATATGAAAATATGCTGCAAAGGTGCAACAGGCAGGTCAGCAAGAGAAAAGCTGACTACAAGGATACAAAGGCTTGCTGGGGATTTTATGAGATGGTGCTTATGCTGGAGAAGGCTACATGTAGTACTGATAAAGCCAAGGTTGCCGTGAGCTAACTTGCATTTTTCTATCAGTCGAGGGTCTGGTGATAAATCCAGTGCAGGAAGATTGTACGTTATTTGCGCAGGAGGGGTCAGTGTTCTGGACCATGAAGAAAGGCAGACTTATAGCTTATCTGCTTTTTCTTTTTGCTTTCTCCTGCTTCTGCCAGCCTGAATCCTTTTCCCTTATTAGGACTCCACATCACCCAGTGGTTTCATTGAACCAGGGGGAAAATTGAGGACCAGAAAGATTATGTGACTTACCAAAAGCTACAAAGCTCAGTAGGATCAGGGGCCAGGACTGGAACTGGGGTTTCCTGAGTCCCAGACATCTGCTTTTTTTTTTTTTTTTTAAACCAAATTTAATTTTACTATCCTGTTGCAGTTATCATTTCCTCTTTCCTTACAGATTTTACAATGATATCCTCAAATAATTATGCATAATATGCCTAGCATTTTTTATTTTTTCACATAATGGTTTCACTTGGTCTTTGTAATCTTCATTTTCTTTTTTGTTTGTTTGTTTGTTTGTTTGTTTTTTTAATTATACTTTAAGTTTTAGGGTACATGTGCACATTGTGCAGGTTAGTTACATATGTACACATGTGCCATGCTGGTGCGCTGCACCCACTAACTCGTCATCTAGCATTAGGTATATCTCCCAATGCTATCCCTCCCCCCTCCCCCCACCCCACCAGAGTCCCCAGAGTGTGATATTCCCCTTCCTGTGTCCATGTGATCTCATTGTTCAATTCCCACCAATGAGTGAGAATATGGGGTGTTTGGTTTTTTGTTCTTGCGATAGTTTACTGAGAATGATGATTTCCAATTTCATCCATGTCCCAGCAAAGGACATGAACTCGACATCTGCTCTTTATACCACACTGTACCATATTTCTCTTCTTTTCCTTTATTCTTCATATAAAATATATGATATTTTTGATAATACAAAGCAATGTATTTTCCACTCCTCTCTATTCATAACACACTGTCATTCCCTAGCTATTGAATCCATGTGTTTCATGCAGTGCTTCACAGAGAGGACATTACTAGCTAAAATAATGAAGTTACAGCTCAACTTAAATGTTCAAGTTAGATTTTTTTTTAAGTAAAACAATAGTCTTCAGAGTTTGTTTAGAAAGAAAAGGGATTGCTAAATTCTAAAAGCTACCATTAGACATCAAGAGCCCAACCAGGACAATTTAGCATTAAATTTTATTCCATGTCATGGGTAAACAAACAAACAAATTCTCAGGACATGACATAACTCAAGCTTCCACCAGATGGGAAGAGGAAGAGGGACATATTTTGCTAGAGATGAAGATTTGGAAGGGATAAGACACAGGTGGAGATGAGGTCTGGGTTCTTGGAAAGAGACTCAGAACCCCACCAGCCCCAAGTGATTCAACCCAAAGAAGGATCAGGGAGAGGGCATAACACAGTAAAATCTCCATTACAACCCCTAGATATGGAAACAAAATAAGAAGGCCCCCAGCTGCTGTTTGACTTCTTCACTGAATGCACTAAGACACAAAAAGGCAGGAACCCAGCACAGGTAAAGTGAAATCAACTGACCCCCATAGCCTATGTGTGCTCTGAGGGGGCCTCGAATGTCCTCCCTTTGTCCCCCAGGATAAGGCCCAGTGGTTCAACAAAGACCTGAGTTCACAAGGGGCCTCCCAGGTGAATACTTTCAATAGAAAGTATTCACCTTTCTATCCAAGATCAGTGACTGATGCCAGCCCAGGCCCCAAGGCCCTGCAGGACCAGGCATATCACCAAGGATTGAGCAAGGACAGAGGCCAAGTACCAGAAACAAGTGGGGCAGACTCCCGACCCAGCAAAACCAGAGTCCACCTTGTGGCTCCAAGACCCCCTCCCTCTACTGGCACAAGGATAATCCTGCTTTTCCTTTCACCCCACCACTTTCATTTTGCTAAATTTCAATGTCTTCTTTTCTCCCAGTTAGAGGCTGGAGACTAGTGTGATATAAGAGTTAAAGAGTAATTAAGGAAACACTTTTTGGATTATTTTTAAAACCTTTGTGCCTTGGTTTATAAATTATTCAACCCAGGATATTTGTTTTGAAAACTTCTGATGGGAGAGAGGTGGTGTCAGAGATTAAAATCTAGATTTCTGGGTTCTCTGCTTTTTAGAGTCCAAATTCTCTCAGCCTCTCGATGTCTTGGTTTGTGCTGCCTTTACTTACTCCAAGAAAGCCAAAAGTTGGAAGAGACCTGAGAGCCATAATCAACATCCCCACCACGTCCCCAACACACATGCCTCATTTAGAAATCCAAACCCCGAGGTCCACACCTGGAAATGTCCTGCCCAGGGCGACAACGCTCAGAAGTGGCTGCTCTTGGATGTCTCCTGGTTTCCTGCTTTCAAGCCCAGCACCCCACCTGCCAGAGCACAACGCACTGTCTATACACATCCCTGGCTTTCTCACATTAACAATACTTTATTTTTATTTATCTCTTTTATTTGGGTCAGGATTTGTTTCTCTGACTAGGTGATTGCTAAGGACCCCTCCAACTGGAAAATTCTATGACTCATCCTTTGTCTTCCTGCATGTCCTTGAATCACTCCATTTAAAGTGAGCAAACACTTTGCTTGGTTTGCTTAAGCATTTGACTTCCAGGGACAGAATTAAACCTAAAGGTGTGGTGAGTGTCAATTTGATTAAATTGTTGTCAAAGCCCTGCCTGCTGGCCTTTCTGACAGAGGCCATGAGTGATGTCCCTGTCCAGTGAACTGCTACACCACACCATCCCCATGGGCTGCCTTATGATTCTTGGCTAGGATACTCTGTGCCTATAAAAGCTTGCCTCATATCTAAGCCAATCTCCAGCATTCCAAGAAAAATCTAACTTCAGGATTTCAGCTCCATTAATTTAGACTTTACGAAAATTCAACGAGGTCTTTAAAAGTTTTGGTAAGCAGGACAGGAAAGAAGGCTAGTTAACTACCTTAACTGAGCCAACTATGCTGGGGCATTGGAACCATAGCAGTAGTGTGACATGAAGGTGAAGGCTTAAGGCTGGATTCAGACCTCCATTCATGTAGAGTTACTTGGCTAATAGCAAAATAATTCTCATATATTTGCTTTTAAAGGATCTCAGAAGAGCTATACTATATACAATTGTATTAGCTTAGTTTGAGTTGTGATGTGAATTTGTGAATTGATGAAAACTATTGTAATCAATAAATTATAATTGAGACTTTGGTAATACACAACAGTCTCTTCCTAATTTTTCTAAATGAACAAATCTTCCCCTGAGCTTGCTGTGTACAAGCACTGTGGAGTGCTTTGAACAGTCCCAGGAAAGAACTCAGAATATCTGAGTTCTCATCATCATGCTCCCTAACTTGCTCAATGAATCAGTATATGCAATTAACCTCACCATCCTCTCTCATCCAGAAAATAAAGATACTCCTAGATATTACAGTGACTTCATAAGGCTTTTGGGTGATAGAATAAACTCATTCAATGAACCAGCTAATGAACACTTCATACACTGAATATCTACAATGTACAAGACCTCTGAGAAGATACAGAAAGGTATCATGAATTCATTTGTTCAATAAATATTAGTAGTATACCTCCTATATCCCATGCAAGGAGCTAAGCATTCAAGACACAGTGAAGAGAACATGTCAGACTTGGTTCTTGTGTTCATTGAGTTTATATTCTAGTGAAGGAACTTGATAATCAACAAGAAAACAAATAAGTACAGAAGATAATGGCACATTGTAAGATCCTGGGAGGGAAACAGCACTGTGACAGAGAACAACAAAGTTGAGGAAGATATATATGATTTAGTGTGAGTCGTCTGGGGAAGCCTCTAGTAGAAAGTGACCTTTAACTGAAATGTGAAAGATGCAAAGAAGCCAGCCATGAGAAGAATGGGAAATGCTTGGGGGAAATTGTCTCCATCGAAAGGAATGGCAAGTGCCAAAACCCCAAGGCAAACTATAACAACACATTCCAGGAACTGTCAAAAAGGCAATGTGGTTGGATCTTAGAGGGCAAGATGGAGTATGATTTATGCACAAATCTCATTCTCAAGATTTTTGCCATCCAGTAGACAAGATGAGATTATATAAGCCAAGATAATTTGGGTAGAATTATCAAAAAGGGCTAAATTCTGTGAAGGAATAACAGACTAAGGGCTGCATATCCAGGCATGCAGCAGAACCCAGTTGAAGCCAATGGGAGAAATGGGGCTAAGTTGAGTCTAAGAGGATTACTCTGTCACTTAGTTCTTGCACATAACAAACCACTCCATAACTTAGTAATTCAAAGCAACAATTATTTATTTATTACACAATTCTGGGTTGTCAGTTTAGGCTAGAATCAGGTGGACAGTTCCTTTGGTCTTGGCTTGGCTGTCAGCCAAGGTGCCTCTACTCTCCATATGTGCCAGCCTCCATATGTCTCTCACATTCCTCAGTCAGGTGCTTGGGGGGTCAAGGCCATAGTATAAGCACAAGAAAACCAATTATGAAAAAGATTAAGTGGGAGTAGGCAAGGATTCCTGAGGACTAAGATCAGAATCAGCACACTGTCACTTCTACTGCATTATATTGGCTAAATCAAATCACAAAATCATCCCAGAGTCAAAGAGAGTGGAAACTATGAAGTCATAAAGATAAAGAATGCAGATTCAAATAGGCCACTAATTGGTGTCATTAGTGTAATTAGTGCACCAAACTTGCTTAATTAGAACAGCCTAAAGAATTGTAAGTGGATGCAGAACTCGGATGGTGGTTTACAGGAGGCAAGACTGCAGTAAGGGAGACAAAAACTATATTAAATTTGAAGACTGCAATGAAGAGAGAAATGGTAGAGTCAGCAATGGAAGTAGAAGCCAGGAGAAAAAAAAAGTGCATGTGACTTGAGGAATGGGTTAAGCAAGAGGCAGAACTAAATTTGTGCATATCCAAAGAGAAAACGTTGTTGATCCCCTTATTAAAAAGTGCCTGTTAGTTTCACATTTTATCTCTGGGTCTCTTTTGCAACCCCACTCTTGGTACTATTTCCATATTGTGGAAAAACTGTGGTCTGGAAAAAAAAGTCAACAAGGAGCTGTGTTTTGTTAGTTAGGTCTTGAACTATAGGTAAGATTTTATGTATAAAAATCCACTTTGGGCATTTATGGTATTATGGTTAACAATTATATTTATTTTTAGAAACTGAGTTAACTGAAATCTTTTGTTTTTCTTTTTCTTCTTTTTTTTTTTTTTTTGAGACTCAGTTTCACTCTTGCTGCCCAGACTGGAGTACAGTGGTGCAATTTCAGCTCACTGCAACCTCCACCTCCTGGGTTCAAGCAATTCTCCTGTCTCCGCCTCCCCAGTAGCTGAGACTACAGGTGTGTGCCACCATGCCCGGCTAATTTTTTGTATTTTTAGTAGAGATGGGCTTTCACCATGTTGGCCAGGATGGTGTGGAACTTCTGACCTCAGGTGATCCACCCGCCTCAGCCTCCCAAAGTGCTGGAATTACAGGCATGAGCCACCTGAAATCTTTTAGATCAAAGGAATCGAACTTGTGGATGTCCCAATTTCTTTAGCTCAATGATTTTCAACTTGCTTTAATAGAACTCTTTTTATAAAAATGCAATTTTACATAGAAAATGTAATGTTTTAATATGGAAAACAGATGAAAGCACATCTTCATAATATGCATTTATTTACTAAGTTCCTTTTTACAACACTTATTTAAACACCTCTCACTAAAACGATGTTTTATTCAATAAAACAATAATGCAAGGATTTTGGATAAGACTTATGGTCTTAAAATAGCTTGAGAAGCTAATATGCTTTAGTATTTTGTTTGAGTCACACATATTGAGAAAAATATTTCTCACAGGTAAGTAGTAGTACTCAATTACAGAGTTTTGCATGAGTGAAAAATAACTTCTTTGGGTTACAATAAAATCCCACTCCAGGGTTACAGGCTTCTAAATAATGACACACTTACATTTCTAAGATAGATAGGTAGATGACGGAGATAGATAGATAGATAGATAGATAGATAGATAGATAGATAGATGATAGATAGATAGATGATTGATAGATAGATAGATAGATAGATAATAGATGATAGATAGATGATAGATAGATAGATAGATAGATAGATAGATAGATAGATAGATAGATAGATAGATAGATAGATAGACAGACAGAGAGACAGACAGCAGAAATGGATGGATGGATGGATGGATGGATGGATGGATGGATGGATGGATGGATGGATGGATAGATGGATGGATGGATGGATGGACATACAGACTATGAAAGTTTAATTTCATTTATTCCAAAGTCTACATACGTATTCCAAAGTCTACACACACATACACACACAAAATAAGTTTGCTCTTTGGTAGTCATTGTGATATGTAAATTGGTCATATAATGGAATGTGTACTTTTTTTAAATTATAATTTGTAAGGTGAATTTTTTCCGTTAAGTTAACTTATTTACTTTTTAGTCACAATGCACTTCTGCAGAAGCACTCACCATTCCCTGGAACAAAGCTTTGAAAAAATGACTCTAAAAGGACAGAGAAGATGGAAATATGCTATGGTCCTGGGGAAAAAATGTAAAAGAAAAAATGGAATTTATGGCCATATTTGCATCCAAATGCCACTTCTTGTGTTACTTACTAGCATGTAAACTTTGTTTTGTTCTTTTTTTTTTCTTTTTTTTTGAGACAGAGTCTCACACTGTCGCCCAGGCTGAAGTGCAGTGGTGCAATCTTGGCTCACTGCAGCCTCCGTCTCCCAGGTTCAAGCAATTCTTTTGCCTTAGCCTCCTGAGTAGCTGGGATTACAGGTGTGTGCCACCACACCCAGTTAATTTTCATATTTTTAATAGAGACAGGGTCTCACCATGTTGGCTAGGCTGGTCTCAAACTTCTGACCTCAAATGATCTGCCTGCATCGGCCTCCCAAAGTGCTGGGATTACAGGCATGAGCCGACACACCAGGCTCGGTTATGTTTTTTAGTCTATTTGAGCCTTTATTCTCCTCTCTTTAATATTAGGATTATAACTCTTATTTCTTCAAGTATTCTGAGAATTGAAACAAGGTGATGTCCATATAGTTCTGAGTACTTTGTATAGCACATAATAAATCCTTAATAAATGTTACTTCTTTTATCTCAACCCTGTTCAATCTCTTCCTATATCAGGAGTGAAAGAGAGATCAGATCTTTCATTTGCTCAAATGTTTCGATAGATGCCCCCATGTTCCAATAGCATCAGCCTGTCAGGTTGCATCTACGATGTTTGTAATTCAGGTAGCAAATTGATTTTTGAAAGCACTCTGGGCCTGCTCTGTCCATGTCAGAGAAGCTCCAATCATTAATTATGCACCAATATTGATGTTTTTGTCTGACAAGGTCTAATGTCACCATATTCAAATCTGGCTGCTTCCTTGTTAGAAAACCCTTCGAAATGTGGCCTTGGAAGAGACAGCATGTGTCACCTACAATATTTGAAATGTCCCAGGATTGAAGCCCTCAATTAGAATTAAAGACAATGTGCATCCTTGTTCTGGGTCCCGAAGAGAATGAGCTGGTGCTATTCATGAAAGCAGCTTAAGGTACGGCTACATCAGGCATTGCTCAAAAGAAGGCAATCAAATCTTCTGGTAAACTGCATACAGCATTGATATGAACAATTTGAATATATTTGGATTTGCTGCTGTATACAAAAGTCAGGTATTGTGGTTTGTGTTTGGAAGCTTATCCATTTACCAATTAGTAAGGTCAATCATAAATATCCAGCCAGGTCTGCCTGATTTCACAGAATCATTAGGAGAATTGGGATCAACTTATTTTTAAAGGAGACTTATAATCATGCAAATGCAAGTGCCTCTGACTTGAACTGAATAAATAAATCACAGGCACTCTCATTCAAAGGTTCTTATTGGATCCATTTAATTCATTCACCAAATAATCATTGTGCTCTGACTACATGCCAGGCACTATTCTAGGCACTTGGGAGCACATCAGAGCACAAATAGGCAAGGTCTGCTCTTGTGGAGCATTTATTCTAATGAAGCCTCTTTTGGATGTTATGATTTCCAAGATTTTGGCTAAGATGATTTTGCAAGATAGAACAAGGCAGCTGAATGAGTCTCTTCTATGAGTTTAGGATTTTCATTAATTTAAAGGAGTTTGCTAATTTCATCTCAAGCAACTCCTAAGACATAAATTCAAGAGTTTTGAATATAATTAATGTTTCTCTCAGATTGAGCAGTACTATGAATGTTTTCATGATGTCAGAGAAATTGTAGGAGGATTCTTACAGGGGAATATTACTCTACTTACTCCGCATTCTGCATTTTCTAAAGAGGAATTGGGTAAGAGATGATTGCTAGTACTTATTTGTCCACTAAACTAAAAAGAAAAGGACACTCCTGATAAAGAATAGTTAACATAACTTATATTATAGGTGTGTGAAAAATGGGGGGGGATTTTTGCATACCCTAAAATATTTTCATTTCTTTCTTTCTTTCTTTTTAATTTTTTCCTTTCAAAAATATTTGAGTATAGGCCTTTTTCTAGGTATTGCATGAAATTCAGAGAATACAGATAAAATATAACATGGTCCTAGCAATCAAAACATTCACTGTCTCATTTTTAAAATTTAAAAAGGTGAGTAAATTAAATCAATTTAGTGTAGGGCTTAGACTTAATTTATTTTGGAACTCACAGTGTAATGAAATGAATAGTAAACCAGACAGCCAAAAATCTATTTTTGCGTCTTTTCACCATCACATGGAGAGGCCACTAAACTCCTTTGTGTTTCAGTTTCCTTATCTGAAGAAAGGGATTTCACAGAATTGGTTGTGAGGATCATTTTAAATTGTTAATGTAAAATGTGATGAAAGTAGTAAAGGCTCAAATAAAAGTGATGGATCATGATGGTTATAATTCATGCTAATTCCTGTAAGCCTTCCACTCTGCGATGGTCATGAGTAATGGTGATAGCAATAACAGCTAACCTTTACTGCATACTTATGTATACCAAGCACTAGCAAAAGGAATTTAAAAATACTAACCAATTTAATATTCAAATTAGTCCTATGAGGTACATATTATTCTCCCCTTCATTTTTAAGATGGAGGTACTGAAGTGCAGAAATTTTGAATGCTTTTTCCAAAACCTCGTAGTAAATGGTGGACAGCAGATCTAAACTGGAAGTCTACTTCCAAAAGCCCACTCCAATATTTTGAGTATCTACTATGTACCAAACATTGCGTATCAGCTATAAAGATTGATGAACTATAGTTCCTGCCTTAAGGGGTTGAAAGTCAACTGACAGAAACATACACTCAGTTACATAAGGGCACTGTGCAGGAGGGGAATTGATTGAATTGAAAGTTCTGTGAATGGAAAGGATAGGTGAAGTCAGTGTGCGGTGGTCTAGAGCAGCGGTCCCCAAACTTTTTGCCACCAGGGACCAGTTTTGTGGAAGACAATTTTTCCACGGACTGGTGCAGGGTGAGGGAATGGTTTCAGGATGATTCAAGCACATTTATTGTGCACTTTACTTCTATTATTATTACACTGTAATATATAATAAAATAATTATACAACCTACCATAACGTAAAAGCAGTGGAAGCCCTGAGCTTCTTTTCCTGCAACTAGACAGTCCCATCTGGGGGTTATGGCAGACAGTGACAGATCATTGGGCATTAGATTCTCATAAGAACCATGCAACCTAGATCCCTCGTGTGTGCAGTTCACAGTAGGGTTTGTGCTCCTATGGGAATCTAAAGCTGCAGCTGATCTGAGAGGAGGCAGAGCTCAGGCAGTAATGTGAGCAATGGGGAGTTGCTGTCAATACAGATGAAGCCTTGCTGGCTTGCCCACTGCTCACCTCCTGCTGTGCAGCTCGGTTCCTAACAGGCCATGGAGCAGTATCCAAGGGTTAGGGTCCCCTGGTCTAGAGCATCATGCTAAGAGATGTGACCTTTAGTCTGCAGCCAGTGAAGTTTTTGATCTGGGGAGTGTATTTTAGGAAAGCCACAGGTAGCTATGAGAAGAGTGAACTGGAGAAAGTCAGAGAAGCTGGAGGTCAGAAACTGTGGCATTGGATTCAGGGAGGGATAACCAGAGCCCAATGTAGAGGCTCAATGTGGAGTTGGATGAGAGGGAAGATGAAATCTACACACAAGGACCACCTTGAAAGAGAAAATAATATCCAAAAACAAGCCTAAAGAATTCCCCTAGGAATATATGGAGTGTGGAGACAGGGTACACCTCCCTTTCCACATCAGATCCCTTTCTGGCAGCCCCCACAGGTAGGAAGAATAGTTATCAGGTAAGTCAGAGTTCAAAGCACTACTTGGGCCACATTTTACTATGGAGGGAGGTTATCAAGCCTCCAAGTCAGACCCCTTGTCCTCCTCATCATTTGCACCTCCTACCTCACATCCAGGTAAGCTGTCCTTTGGGGTAGGCCAGCTATTCTCTGGTAGTTCCAGCTTCTACACCATCCAGAGAAATTTATAAGCTGAGGCAAGGTACCTGGCCCTCCCTCTCTCCCCTCAGCACACTGGCACCAATGGTAGGTCAGATTCAGGTTGAGTAGAGCAATCAGGAGCTTTAGTTAGGCCTCCAGCCATGTGCTCAAATCTAACTTTTATGAGAAAGCCTGTTCTTCGGAGAGCAGATTCTTATTAATAAAGTTATTAATAGAGTGATACCTTGAGCTCTAGTCTTATTGCTCCGTGTATATAGCCCCCTTAGTCGGAAACTATGGAGGAAAGGAAGATGAAAAGCATAGTTGTTCTAGGAATTTCTGGGTCTCTTGCTGAAATCCCAACACACCAATACCTTGTCCTAAGCACCTACGATGCGCCAGGTATTTTACATGCATTATCTCTATCAAACTTCACAACAGGTACACAGTAAACCCTTAATAATTGTTACTTCCTTTTTTCCAACCCTGTTCAATATTTTCCTATGTCAGGAGTGAAAAAGAGATCAGACATATGATTTGTTCAAATTCTAGGAGAAGGGATTTTTATTTCCATTTTATCCATGAGGAGAATGAGGCTCTAAGAGATTAAATGGCTTGCTTCATGATTGAAACCCAGGCCTGTTTGATTCCAAAACTTTTAGTCTCTTTAACATATTCAAGGAGACTATCCATGCCCTCTTCTTCCTTTTATTCTTCCATCCATCCTACTCTTTCCTATTTTCTTTTTTTCCTCCCTTGCCTTTTTCTGAAAAGTACTTAAGGCACAAACTACTACTTTGCCTGCATTTATAGTGGTGGGACACGTCTGGCTGGTTATATAACATAATGGCAGCAAACATTTACTGAGTACTTACTATAGGTAAGGCTCAGTGTTAATAAGTGCACATATTATTTCCTTATATTCTTTCAATAACTTAATAAGGTAGGTTCCAAAGCAATCTTATTTTATAAGTAAAAACCAGAGGTCAAAAATGGTAAATAACCTACCTAAAGCCACACAGGAAAAACTAGGATTTGAACTCAGTGCCTACCTCATGGATTTATTATAAAGACAAAAAACATGCAAAAGTGCACAGAATGACACACACAATCAATTAGTGTCCATCAGGACTGTTGAGACCGTTCTCCTCCTTCTCCTCATCCTCCTCCTTCTCTTCCTCCTTTTCCTCTTGTTCAGATGACTGCCTTTGAGAGCTGTGGAATGGTCATGCAATCTAGTCTAATAGTTCCATCCCCATCATCAACACATCTGCCAAAAGTATCCTGTAGCATCAGAGGGTGTGAGTACAGTTGGAGGTTGTCTCCAGTTTCTAAGCAATTGCTTCTATCTCTGCTGTTGCTTTGGATATCAGTAATCAGTGTTGCTAAGGCCTGCAGTTGACCCCAGATTCTACAGAAATCCCATCCATGGGCATGAAATGGATCCAAGGATGGAAGCAGCTTCTGTGAGAGGAAGGCCATATGTTCAACTGGACTCAAGGGAACTAGACAGCATTCACATCTCTTCGGTATTTCCATCTTACTGCTGTAGGGGCTCCCAAAGTAAGAAGTAAAGACACTAACAGAAAAAGCCATGTGTATACTCAGCAAGACAGAAATGCATAGCAGAGCTAAGCAGAGAGAATCCCAAACCCCTTAGAAACCACCCAACCCCATCCATTTTACAGTGAGTGACTTTCCCAAGGTCGCACAAGGAGTGGAATGCTTTCTCCATGGAGGACCACTGTGATACACAACTCCTGGGGGCATTTACAAAGAATACAAAGTAAATGATGCCCCTAGAGTGATGCACCAAGCAACCCTACCTCTGTCACTTCCTTCCATCAAAGTACGTATATACCACTAAAAAAAAAAAAAAAAAGGAAATATTATAACTCCACTTCCTGGTAAGAACAGTTTCCTCTGCCTTGACAGTATGCTCAGCAAAAGGGAAGAAGGGGCAAGACCTCTTTCCTGCAACACTCACAGCCTCATCATCAAGTCTGCCTTGAAGACCTTCAGGAGGAATCCTGTCACGTGCTACATCTCTGTTTCTATCAATCACTAAAAAGCCCAAAACTTTGAAGTCATCTCTCATAACCAGACTCTCATCCCTACATTGCTCTGGATATCACCAAATTCTACTCCTCTTCCCAACTCCCCAGTCTTTCCACAGTGCCCTCTGCAAATCAGCACTTTCATCAGCAAGATCCCTGTGTCTTCAACCATTACCCTCAAGGTTTCTTCCATGACATCGGTCTACCTGAAATCTAGCTGATTCCTGAGGTAATTTCTTCTCCAAAAGCCCTCTCTTTCCCTGTGCTTGAAGAAGCTAAGGATTGAACTTGCAGAATTGAACTGAATTGAGAGAGATACTGATGGCCTCGATTATGATGCAGAGTTATATTTGTGGTGGACACTGGAGTAAAATCGCTTAGATTTGAGTCTTCACTCCTCCACTACTGAAAAAAAAAAAAAAAAAAAAAGATAAACCAGCAAGGATTTTTAAACTGCTTTGAAGCTCCTGGCAGATGTAATGGGTATAACAGTACCTACTTCATGGGTTTATTATAAAGAGAAAAGGTCTCCTTTTTTCTCATCACCTTTTCTAGATCATTCTTCTTTTCTCCTACAAACACACACGCTAGAAGTGAAGCTTATACCATTAGACTATGCCCTCTCCTTGTTCCTGTCATCTGCAAACTCCCTGGTCACCACCCCTTATTCCTTGAAGTTCTGAACTCCTGGATTGCTTTCACTCTTTTCAACAGTATTTCCAGTATAGCTCTGTTTTTTAAAAAAATCACATCTTTATTGAGATGGTATTCACGGACCATAAAATTACCCATCTAGAATGTACGATTTACAGGTTTTTTAGTATATTCACAGAGCTGTACAAATATACAACCATCACAATTTAATTTTAGAACATTTTCATCACCCCAAAAAGAAACCCTGTATCCATTAGCAGTCCCCAGTGCTAGGCAACCACTAATCTACTTTCTGTGTCTACAGATTTGTCCTATTCTGGACATTATATATATATGGAATCAGACAATATGTGACTTTTTGTCCTTACCTTCTTTTACTTAACATAACGTTTTCAAAGTTCATGCATGCTCTAGCCTGTATTCATAACTCATTTATTTTTATTGCTGAATAATATTTCACTGTATGGATATACCACACTATATTTATACATTCATCAGTTAATGGGCATTTAGCTTGTGTCCACTTTTTCACTATTATCAATAATTCTACTATTCATATTTTTGTACAAGTTTTTGTGTGGACATATGTTTTCATTTCTCTTGAATGTATGTTAGAAGTAGAATAGTAACTCTATATTTAACAATTTGAGTACCTGCCAAACTGGTTTCCTAAGTGGCTGCATCATTTTACATTCCCACCAGCAATGAATGAGGGTTGCCTTTCTCCACATCCTCTCCAACACTGGCTATCATATGTCTTTTTCATTACAGCCATCCTATTGGTATCACATTGTGGTTTTAATTTGCATTTTCCTGGTAACTAATGATGTTTAACAACAATCTTAATATCACCATGTGCTCATTGGCCACATTAGGATAATCGTTCCTGATTGTGCTATCCACTGACGTCATCTTTTCATACGCTGAGCTCTAAGTTCCTTGGCCTTAATTCCTTCAGTGATAATGTCCTCTGCCTCACCTGCATGATTCATTCCCACAGCCATATATTAACCTAATCACCAAAAACAACTCCAACACCTCCATGATCTCAGTTACAGGAATCCCACCCTCCTATTACCACCATTTACCTTTCTAGTTCATAATATATAGCTCCCAGACTCCTAAAATTATTTGGCCCCACCGTGACTTACAATTCATTGATCCTACAGATTTTCACTTTTTTTCACTCTTTCACACTCTCACTTTTTGTTGTATCTACACTTATACGATCCATAGTTACAACCGTACTTTATGTATACCTCAACTCCCTTGCTTTTTACATGCCATCACACTTGCTTGGCAAGATTAGAGCCCTAGTTAAACCCAACTTTTCCTCATCCCCTACTTGCACCTACACTATTTAATTGAGTAGGAGAAGAAGAAGCAACCTTAATGGTTTGTTCTTACTGTAACTTCCTGGCCACTAAGCTCATGGCCTGCTTGGAATTCCCAGGACAGTTCATTAGCTCAATCACTCTTCCACTGTCCTCGGTAATTATTTCATAACCTTTTCCTCTCTCCTCAAACCTCTAACACCTTCTTTCCCACTGTGAGTTTCAAGCTGTCTTCTAGTTCAATGAGAAAATACCCATAGAGAACTTTCCACTTGTTTTATCAACATCATATCTACTAAGTCTTCTGTACCTGACCATACATTCCACCTTCATCCTTGCTACCATTAATGAACTCTTCCTGTTCCCACTCAAGGCACAAGTTCCTACACCCTCTAATATTCTCAAGGGTATCACCTCAACAAAGGTTTCCACATTTTCTTCTGCACTCCCAAATTTTCCCTCTCTGCTGGATCATTCTCATTAGCAAACAAACATGCTGTAATATGTTCTCTCTTAAAATTACCCCTCCTACCCCACACCCTGCTCCTACTATTGACTCATTTACAGTTTCCTTTTACAGCAAATTTCCTTGAGAGAATTAGCCATTAACCATATTCACTGTCTCCATGTCATCTTCTCCCCTTCTCTCTTAAGCCAGACTAGAATCACGCTTTTTAATCTTCATTATTTCAGCAAAACTGTTCTTGTGAAGGTCAACAATGATCTTCATGTTGTTAAACCAAATAGTCAATCCTCAGTACTTAACTTACTTAAACTCCCTCTCTCTTGAAATGCTTCTCTTGGTTGGAATGAAAAACACCACCCTCCATTGTCTCTCCTTTTGCCTCTTCATTTTCTTTGCCAAATCTTTGCCTTTTCTTGGCTTATTAGCCTTCGAGTATCCCAGTGTTCTGTTCTCAGTTTTCTTTAGTTCTCCAGCTACACTCACTCTCCAGGTCATCTCATCCAGCATCATGTCTGTAAATACTATCTATAGACCAATGAATCCCATGTTTGTGTTCCCCACCCCAGTTTTAGGTAGCCAACTTTCTACTGTTCAAAAACTCTTGAATATCTGATAAGTATCTCAAACTTATCATGTCCCAAACCATATTCCTGATGTCCCTCTCCCGAGCATATTCCTTCACCATCTTCTCTAACCCAGTAAGCAGTGATGCACCTACACATTCTGTCCGATGCACAGGCAGAATCCAGAGACTGACACTTTCATTCTATCTCTACTACTACAGTTTTGTTCCAGCTTCTCAGCCTGCCTAAATCATTGCAGTGGCACTCTAACTAGTCTCCAACTTCCGTTTTTATCCTACACTTCCTACATAGCAGTCAGAGGGACTGTTTTAAAATACAATTCAAATGCTTTCTCATCTCATTTTGTGTTAAAGTCATGTCTTTATAATTTCCCAAAAGGATCAATATGACCTGGGCTCTGCTTGACAGTCTGACCCCCAATCCTTACTGTCTTTCTCCCTCACTCTCTCTACTCTAGCCCATTGACCTCCTTGCCAGACATGCCAAGCATCTTCTTGCCTCAGGGTCTTTGCACTTGCCTAAAAGATTTTTTACCTCCACCCAGAATGTTCTTCTCCCAGATATTTTCATGGATCACCCTCTTACATTTTTCAGCTCTCTGCTCAAATATCACCTCCACAGGATGACCTTTCTTGAATATAACATGTAAATGGCACCCTGCTTCTATCTCTATCCCTTTGCCCTGCTTTATTTTTCTACATGGCATTCATTACCATCTCAAATAGCAAATATCTGTTTGTTTGTTTCTTTGTTTGTTTGCTTGCTTGTTATTTTCCATAAGCCCCCATCAGAAAGCAAGTAACATGAGAAAAGGAAGCAAGTAACATAAGAAAAACATAAGCTTTATTTGTTGTGGTATCCCACATGTAATGTCTTGCACATAGTAGGCTTAATGAATGTTTATAAATAAAAGAATGCATGCATGAGTTAATTTATTAATTGGCTTTGTGACCAAGACCTATGTGTCATGTTTGGCCAAAGAAATATTCAGAGACCCTTCTTTTTCTTTTTCTTTTTCTTTTTTTTCATTATACTTCAAGTTCTGGGATACATGTGCAGAACATGCAGGTTTGTTAAATAGGTATACACATGCCATGGTGGTTTGCTGCACCCATCAACCCATCATCTACATTAGGTATTTCTCCTAATGCTATCCCTCCCCTAGCCCCTCACCCACTGACAGGCCCCAGAGTGTGATGTTCCCCCTCCCTGGGTCCATGTGTTCTCATTGTTCAACAACTCCCACTTATGAGAGAGAACATGAGGTGTTTGGTTTTCTGTTCTTGTGTTAGTTTGCTGAGAATGATGGTTTCCAGCTTCATCCATGTCCCTGCAAAGGACTAAACTCATCCTTTTTTATGGCTGCATGGTATTCTATGCTGTATATGTGCCACATTTTCTTTATCTAGTTTATCATTGATGGGCATTTGGGTTGTTTTCAAGTCTTTGCTATTGTGAACAATGCCACAATAAACATACGTGTGCATGTGTCTTTATAGTAGAATGATTTATAATCCTTTGGGTATATACCCAGTAATGGGATTGCTCCAGAAACTCTTCTTTTTATTAATTGACAAATAATAATTGTGTATATTTATAAGGTACAATGTGATGTTTTGACGTATGCATGCATTATAGAAAGATTCAGTCAAGCTAATTAATTTATCCATCACCTCACAAATTTATCATTGTTCTGTGGTAAGAACATTAAAAATCTATCTTACTAATTATGAAATATACAATGCATAATTACTAACTGTGGTAATCATACAGTGCAATAGATTATTAAAACATATTCCTCCAGTGTAACTGAAACTTCATACCCTTTGATCAACATCTTCCCTTTCCCCATTCTTCTCCCTCTCTCCACTACCTCAGCCTCTAGTAACCACCTTTTCACTCTCTGCTTTTGTGAGATCAACTCGTTAGGATTCCATATATAAATGAAATTGTACAGTATTTGTCTTTCTGTGCCTGTCTTATTCACTTAGCATAATGTCATCCAGTTCCATCCATGTTGTCACAAATGACAAAATTTCCTTTTTAAAGGCCATATAATATTCCATTATATATTTGTACCACCTTTATCTATTCATCTCTTGATGGACACTTAGGTTGATTCCATATCTTGACCATTGGGAATAGTGCTGCAATGAACATGGGAGTATAGATGTCTCTTTGACATACCAATTTTTACACTAATTTACATCCTCACCAACCATGTACAAGGGTTCCCTTTCTTCCACATCCTCACCAACACTTGTTATTATTCATCTTTTTGATAATAGTCATTCTAACATGCATGTAGTGATATCTCATTGTGGTTTTAGCTTGCATTTCCCCGATGATTAGAGAGTTTGAGCATTTTTTCATAGATCTGTTGACTATATCTCTCTTTTGGGTATATATCCAAAAGAATTGAAATCAGTGTGTCAAATACCCTTCTTGCAATATCATTCTAGTTTCTGGGAAATGAGACAGCATGGTGTACTGGGAGGAGATTCATCTTGGGAGTCAAAAGACTAGATTTTATTTCCAGCTTTGTCCCTACCTGACTACTGTATAACTCTGGGTAAGTGAGATACCATTTCTGGATCTCCATTTCTTTAGCCACATTATGACCCTTTTAAATAAAATAATATTTGATAATCACATCCCCCAGAATTTTAAACTTCCTTGATGATGCTAAATCAAACACTGAGTTGAACGGTGCCATCCTTCCTTGGATCACCAGATGTTGCATGTGGCTGAATGATAAGTCTTCCTGCTTTCAGAGTTCAATATTAAGGACTCTGGTTTCTACCAATATAATTTTCATTTCACCCATCTGCCTACTTTAGCAATTCTATTTCTCATTCAGTTCAAACTCAGAAAAGAGAATTGCTGGTTATCGGGCCATCTCAAATCCCCCAATTTGGCACTTTACATGCATTGTCTCACTTAATCCTCACCACAGCTTTGCAATGTAGGTATTAACCTAACTTTACAAATGAAGAAGATGAAGTTAAAATAACTTGATTAAAGCCACCCAACTAGAAACATGATAGACAATTTGAGCCTATGTCTGCATTTCCCAGAAAGCCTTAATATTTTTATTCTTCAAATCACAGAGGGACAAAGATTTTAATAGAATTTCAGCGTTTGCCCTCACCAGCTGTATGACATTCAAGACATCAGTGCACCACCATGGGCCTCAATTTTATCTTCTGTAAAATTGGACAATAATACTAACCTTCCTGCATCAAAATGAATATACAATCCTTGTCATGAGGATCATATGAGATGATGCAAGTGAAAGCATCTAAAAAATATAGAAAAGTATAAACTACCATTCACATAAAGATTTTATTTTTCAGACCATACAAGATATTCTCTCAATCCCAAATGTGGAGGAAAAATTGAGAAATAGTCATAAATTGAAAACATCTTTTGCAAATGTGTCTGTCTCAAAGGAAAGACAAGATTCTGCTTCTTTCAGCTGACTTTCCAGTCTAATGACCTAGAATTCACTGCTATGCTTTTATTTTCATCCCAACATGCTACAGCCCACGTGAAAATGTCTGATAAGCTGGGAGCTTCTTTTGATGCATGGGAAAAGAAAATGTTTTTATTCCAAGGCACCCATATCTTTTCTGAATATTTTTCTTCATATTCTTCTGGGGGTTTTGATCTCACATTATTTTTCTTTTGATTCGAGGATGGAAAAAAAAAGAATCTACAGGACTTTTCAATTATTTATCACAGAAGGAATTTAAGGCCTGGTTTCAAAGTTGATTTCTGGATTTCTACACTCACTCATGCACATCAAGAAGTTGGTATGACCTCCTGAGAGGACAGCTCAGTGAAGGTCGAAGGATGTGTCTGACTGACATGTGGGCCCTCAGATATTCTGACCCAGACCTCTGTCTCCAAGCTAAGGGCAGCAGCATCTGTGTGATGGAAGGAGCTGCTGAGAAACTCTTCCAGGCATCTGACTCTTCAATTTGGTCTCTGACCTCTACTACTTCGCTGCCACAAAAGATAAATTTATGCCTTTATTGAAGAATATTAGAATTAGATTTCACTGCAATTTGATAGATATTTATTGAGTACCTATGCCTATTTTGTACCACACATTGGCAAGGAGCTGTTAAGATGAAAATTATTCATTATTCATGATAAAGATGGTCAAGAGTAACTAGGACTCAGACAACCTGGGTTCAAATTCCAGCTCCACCACTTTTCACTTACTGTGAAATGTTAGACAAGTCTTTTAACCTGTCTGAGCCTGAATTTCTTCATGTATAAAATGAGAATAGTAATAATAATCTCAAACTTATGACACAAATCCATGTAGACCACATACACAGTATCTGGTCCATGGCTGTTCATCAGTATCATGAGAATGAGGATGGTGTTCTAAATGCAAGTAAGCCAAAGTAATTTGGTTCCCTGCCTTCATACTCTAATGGGAAGCATAGATTTTAATCAGATAGTCATATAAACCAATAGTTACAAAAGTGCTAGAATAGATTATGTTGCTGCCTTTCCATTGTGTAGTAGCCATGCACATTTGGGCTGGGGACAGGAACCGAGCCCAATCTCAGCTCTTTAAATGTGGTCTAAACAGCTCAGTATAATCTGTGTAAATTCTATCTCATCACCACTGTGATTATGTGACCTAAATCATTTTTATCAAAAGGAAGCCTAGAACTTTTATAGTAGGAAGGGAAACTCCCTTTCTCTGCCAGTGGATGTGGCAGCGAAAGTATTTGACCCAGAAGTGGATAGCAGCCTATTTTTCAACCAGCAAGAGAGCCAAACAGAAGGAAGTCAATCTCTGTGGATGGAAGAATAAGATGTATAAAGAAAATGAAGTTTTGGCAATATGGTTGAACCATTGGATCTAGCTTTACATAAAACCTGCCATACCTGGGAATATCTACACACACAAAAAAATTGATAATAAAAAGACAAATAGACAACCCAATTTTAAAATCTGGCAAATGATCTGAATAGACATTTCTCCAGGGAAGATATGCAAATGGCAAATAAGCACATGAAAAAATGCTCAACATCATTATTCATCAGGGAAATGCAAATCAAAACTATTATAAGATACCACTTCACACATACTAAGATGACTAGAATCAAAAAGTCAGATACTAACAACTGTTGGTGAGCATGTGAAGAAATCAACCCACATACACTGTTGGTGGGAATAAAAAAGGATGCAGCCACTTTGGAAAATAGTCTGGTAGTTCCTCAGATGATTAAACATAGAGTTACCATTTGACTTACCAATTCCATCTTTGCCACATATCGAAGAGAAATAAAAACATAGTCACACCAAAACTTGTAAATTAATCTTTACAGAAGCATTATTCATAATAGCCAAGGAATGGAAATAACTCAGGTTGAATGGGCAAGAAAAATGTGGTATATCCATAAAATAGAATATGATTCAGCTATAAAAAGAAATGAAGTACTCATGCTACAACATGGATAAACTTCAAAAGCATTATGCTAAGCAAAAGAAGCCAGTCATTTTTTAAAAATCATATTGTATGATTCCATTCATATGAGATAACCAGAACAGGAAAATCTCTAGAGACAAAGTTCATTAGCAGTTGGTTAGGTGAGAGAGGGATGGGATGATAGGCACTGATAGCTAAAACGTGTGGATTTCTTTCTGAAATGATAAAAATCTTCTAAAATTGACTGTGGTGATGATTGCACATATCTGTGAATATACTAAAAACCATTTACTTGAATTGTATATATATTTTAAATGGGTGAATTGTATGGTTGTGAATTATATACCAATAAAGCTTTAAAAATAAATAGATTTTCTTTATTCTTTAAGCTGGTTTTAAATTGGGTTTTAGCTACTTGCAATTAAACAATTTCTAATACAAGTGCCATGAATTAAAACCACCAGGGCTTCAAGAGTATACATCAGAGTTACCTGATCTCATCTGGACATGGGGGACATTCAGAGTAGAAATCAAGAACAGTGGTCCCGGTGGGCCAAATGTATGGCTCTGTTCCTCTATGCCAACTCTATAGGTTTCCAGTCTTCGCCTCACTCCTCTGTTTGTAGAAGGCACCACTGGCCCTCACCTGCAGAGGGCTTTAGGGTCAATATGAACATGATGCAGGGCAGGAAGGCTCTCAGCAGCTTCCACTGATCATCCATCATATCACTCATTTCCAGCCTTTATGAGTGTATAAATGCACATTTTTCATCAGCACACTCCTTTCTCTTTCCTAAAGCTCTGTTCTTTTTCTCCAGCCCCGTGTGACTGAGTTCCTAGAAATTTAGCTCAGTGTTTTTCTGGTATGACCAGGATCCCAAGTCCTACCTATATCTGGGCCTTGACTTTCTCTTGTAATTGTCCGTTGTAAAGACTAAAATAATAATAATGCATATAAAACAACTAGCATAATGTCTTCCCTAGTAGTACATGCCTAGTAAATGCTAATTTCTTTCCCTCTTCTCCAACAGACCTTCTGTCTGCTGGCAGACTACCTGGACTTCAAGTTTCTCCCATCTTCCGATTTGACCACTCTAGTCCACCTTTTGGATTTTTAGGGGGCAGGCTGCTCGTTGAATCACTCCCAGCTTAATTTTGCTCATTGGATTTTCAATGCATTGACCCCAGTAGGAAAGTTAGTTCCCCATGGGTGTCCCCATTGCTACTCAATCTGAAAATAATTAAAACTGGTGATGCCTAGTAAAATAATCAAATATATCTGTCAGACAGTAAGCATGAGTATAAGTCCCACAGGGACAAGGGGTCTCACCTTACACCCACATAAAACAGCACAAAGGCTGAGACATGGTAGAACTTTGGAAAATATTTGTTAAATGGATAAATGGCCTTCATTGTACTGAAATTATCTAAATGTCTGTCCCGTCTTCTACAGTGGAAACTCCCATTAGGCAGTGCCTCTGTCTGATCACCTCTGTAAGCCCAAAAACTTGCAGATAGTCTACATTAGAGCAAGGCACTCAGTACATATTTGTAGATTTCTTGGCTTCTTCCATGAAGTCAATTACCCCAACTAAATAAGATCTCAGTTCCCTCTGAACACTTAACAACTTCTCCAATAAAACTCTTCTTACACATTTACATAATTCTGCCTTGTGCTATAATGATTTGCAAGAATGGCTTTTTGCCCCCATGAGATTATGAGCTTTTCTAAAGGTGGGGTTCCCATCTGATTCATCTTCTGGGGCTCCTACACAGAATAAAAAGTATAACAGAAGCTCAGGAAACATATTTGTTGAATAAGTAAGTGGATGATCGAATACGTGGATATGAGAAGACTGAGAATTACTTAGCAGAGGAAATGAACTCGTGGTGTCTGGAAGGCAGCAACATGGTCTGATCCACGCTCAGTTTTTGCTAAATTGAAATGACACTGTAATCAAGATTTATTAGTAGACATCTTGTTTGTTTTATCATCTTCTCCTCCCATAAGACTGAAAGTTCTCAGAGAACGGCACTTGTATCTGATGTGCTCACCATTGCATCCTCGCCGTTTTAACACATGATAAGTACTCAATAAAAGAGTTAATGGCTGGACATTAACCCACCCAGCAAGTCCCCAAGGTCCCAGCTCTCACATCCACCTCTCTTGCTTTCAATCCTGCGATGAGCAGTGGAAGCCTTGTGCCTTCTAAGTTGATGAGGATACAATCACGGTGGTGATCATCCTCCTTCAGTACCCCCCACAAACCCCACTCCCCACTATACTTTACCAACTGGCTTGAATCATTTAATTTGCAGTTAATTCAGAGGCATCTGAGCCAGGCTCTGATATATTGGGTGATCAAGACAAATGGCTGGAGTATTTTTATGAGTAAAATCTCTCCAGTTTTCAGTACATAAATCATTTGTTGTGAAATCGCTCATTGTCTTTAGGCAAGGCTATAACGTGAGGGAAAATTCTATCTATTTATGAGCCAAAAGTCAGGGGATTAGGAACAGTTTGAAGGAAAGAGGCTACAATATAAAAATAAGATTTATCTCTTAATATTCTCCTTACATATATTCCTCCACCCTTTTCTCTTACTTTTAAGCATGGAATAGGAATTCAATTTCATGTTTGTTTCGCAGAATCACAGGGGGAAAAAACAGATCTTGAGAGGCAGAATTTAGAGAATTTTTTAGCTCCATACCAATTCAACCAATTCCCTTCTGATCTCAGGTTGAAAGTCACTTCCTCAGAGAAGCCTTCCTTGATGACTTAGTCTACATTAGATCATTCCCATTAATCACTCTCACAGCTCCTGTTGGTATTCCTTTTTTACTCTTACTACAGTTCTAATGATACATTTATTTGTTTGCCTGCTTGCTTAATGCCTATAACTCTCAGTAGACTGTAAATTTATTTATGTAGGGATTATTACTATAAAAGGAATTTGTTTTCCCCTGTATCTTCAACACCTAACACAGTGCCTGGCATAAAATAGGTGCTGGGAAAACATCTGTTGTAAATAAATACATAATGAGAACTTCCCCAGCTCCTTTTCAGAGTTAATCTAGAAAGCCCACTACAGAAAAGACAGCACTATTTAATTCTCCCAAGTATTTTACATATGTTGACTAGACATGAAATGTAACTCTTTTATAAAATAAATGTGTTTATTCTATGCAAATTATTGCACAAGTTACCCCTTATAATACTCTCAACAATGCCAAAATGTGGTAGAAATAGCTATTATCCTCATCCTAATGATAAGCAATTTGTAGCTTGGGAAGCTTCGACAACTTGTCCAAGATGTGTCAGCCACCAGTGGTACAGAAGGAATTAGAACTCATATATTTTGACTCCCAAATTCAAATTCTTGCCACCATGCTCTGTACCCTCCTCCTGAAAACCTAGGGAGCAGAAGGAATTTATTTCCTGATGAAAACTTTTTTCTCCTTTTTGGATCTCCATCACTAGAAGGAACAAAATAAGTGAAAACAACTGAAGACCAAAGCTAGGATTATGTTTTCCTTTTCTCTTTAAAAGTGGCAGAAAATCAGCAGACATGATTCTGAACATGGTCAATGTTTTTCAGACTGTGCTAGCATCTTCCTGCAAAAGAGTTTTTTAGACAACCTTGCAGGATGTTGGCTCCTGCTCTATACAAGATTCATCTTTTGGTGCATTGATCCAAAAGGGAGGGCTTCACTTCCAACAAACTGTAGCAGAGGCACGCAGACACAGAGGCACATCCACAGCTGCACATGCTTCCACATATGTTTGAACTATGCCCACCAGTGCCCACAAATGGACTCCTGCATATGTTTTCACAAACAAGCAATACATCATCCTCCTTCACCATCACAGCAAGCACAGGATCAGATGAATGCACTAATTCGCTCAAGCCTCTACACAAATGCGTCCTCATAAACATTTAATAATAACCCAAGTCGATATACCATCTTACAACACACAAAGTCTTTTCCTGTCCGTTTTCCCATTTTACTCTTAAAATAACCCATGTTTTATTTGATTTTTTAAAATGCCAACCTAATAGTTTAATAGGGGTCTTTACCTGAGCCTCATTAGATGGGTTTCAGAGGTTCTCAGGCTTACTCTGAAATCGAATGCAAAACTGCCTATATGTGCTTTTTTTTCAGCGTGTTAGGATCCAGGGTTTTCATGCCTATTTCTCCACCCACAAGAAAAGGTTTTGGGCCACCAAGTCATGGGAATGATCTCACTGACCTGAAACTAAAGATATTAAAGTTTATAAAAGTGCCTTTTCCTTCATTTCCTCACTTAATTCACACATCTACAACCTTATGAAGTTAACCTTACAAGTATGACTTTTTGATAGATGAGAATACCGGGCTTGGAGGTATCTCCAAGCTCATGTCCACTAACACCCACTTATCTTTTTTTCTTCTGCCTGCCACACTACTGAGATGGAAAAAGAAGAGAGACTAACATCTGACAGGGATTGCCCTTGATAGGGAATTACACATGTTTTCTCCATCCATGTGAGCCAAAAGGTCACATACAGGTTTTTTCATAGGAAACCAACTCAGGCAACTGAAAAGTGACTATTTTAATAAAAATTTTATTTTCTTACTACACATCTAGTAAATATAACATTTTGGACAACCGGAGAATAAAGATTCCCTAAGAGATCAACCAGATCATTTTTAACAGCTCTATAAACACATGCCTAAAGAGGCAAGCTGTTTCCTCTTCTTGCTTGGGGGTGCTCTTTGTCCAGATAGCCAGATGGCTCATTCACTCACTTCCTTCAAATCCCTGTTCAAATGGCGTATTGTATGATTACTGGCCACGTTTATGTCTTCTTTTCAGAAAAGTGTCTGTTCATGTGCTTTGCCCACTTTTTAATGGATTTTTTTTCATGTAAATTTATTTAAGTTCCTTCTAGGTGCTGGATATTAGACCTTTGTCAGATGCATAGTATGCAAAAATTTTCTCCCACTCTGTAGGTTGTCTGTTTACTTTGTTGATAGTTTATTTTGCTGTGCAAAAGCTCTTTAGTTTCATTAGATCTCATTTGCCACTTTTTGCTTTTCTTGCAATTGCTTTTGGCATCTTCGTCATGAAATCTTTGCCCGTGCCTATGTCCTGAATGATATACAACAAACTCCCATGACACACGTTTACCTATGTAACACATGTACCCCTGAACTTAAAATAAAAGTACTTTAAGATGCCATATTATAATTCACACCTTCCCTGACCACACAATAAAATATCAGCCCCCATCCTCCTACCCCACAACACTCTAATACTTGCTTTTTCTCTTTTAGTATTGTTTTTTAATGTATTGTATTTCTTATAATACAATACAATGTATTGTTTATTTAATTGGTTATATATTTAAGGCATGTCTTCATGTGCTAGAATGAAACCTCTATGAGGTGGAGACTTTGTCTATTTAACTTGCTGTTCTAAAACTCAGACAAAACACTCAGTATTTGTTTCATGGATGGAGCCTTACCACAAAAGCTTTAGAACTCAGTAGCCTCTTCAGAGAAGATAAATAATTTGCTTAAGGTCACCCAGCTATTAAAGAGCTTCAAACTTAAGTACTTCCAAGTACTGTGTACTTCTGCTACATTATCACTGCCACCCACAAGTGAATTTCGTAAAATTTATCTTCAATTCACCTCCCAGAGGCATGAATGAGAACTTTCCCTGTAATAGGAAAGGAAAATCTATTGATCGTTCATACGACTTAAACCATAAGAAAATGTATTGGCTTATGTGATTGGGAAGTACAGACATAGAACGAACATTCGAGTTGGTTTGATCCAAGGCACAGCAAGGTCATAATGGACCTGAACTATTTTGCATCTTTATGCTTTACTTTCTATAATGTTGACTTTATCCTAAGGCTATGTATATTGACTGGGTCCAGTCAGGAAAACAAAAACCAAATACTCTATGTTTTTAATTGAAATATGTATTAAAATAATTGTAGATTCATTTACACCTTGCACTTTTGCCCATTTTCCACCATGGTAACGTTTTCTAAAATTACAGTGTAACATCACAACCAGGATACTGACATTGATTCAACCCACTGAACTTATACTGATTTATCCCATTTTACTTGTGTGTGTGTGTGCATGTTAAGATGTATTTATATAATTCCTTATTTTATTACCTGTATAGCTTCATGTATCCACCACCTCCATCAATACACTGAGCATTTCCAAGATTTCAAGGATCCCTCCTGTTGCCCCTTTATGACCACACCGACTATGCCCCATCGCACCCTCTCTAACTCCTGGCAGCCACTAACTGTTTTCAGTTTCTAAAATTTTGTGTTTTCAGAGATGCCCTATAAATAAAACCATACAGTATATAGCAATTTTGGATAAGGATTTCTTCATTCAGCATAATTTCCTGGAGATTCATCTAAATTACTGCATGTATCATTAGTTTGTTCTTTTTTCTTGCTGAGCAATATTCCATAGTATAAATGTGCCACAGTTTGTTTGATCATTATCTGTGGAAGGACATATAGGCTGTTTACAGTTTTGTGTGATTACAAATGAAGCTGCTATGAACATTTGTGTACAGGTTTGTGTGTGAACACAAGTTTTCATTTCTTTAGAAGGAAGGTGCATGAGTAAGTTTTCTGGGTCATGTGTAGGAGTGATTTGGTTTGTCTGCATTACTTCCAGCAGTTTATATTGTCACTATGTTTTATTTCATACATTCTGATAGGTGTATAGTGATATCTAATTTTTGTTTTAATTTGCATTTACTTGATGGCAAATAATATTAAACACTTTTTCATGTGTTTATTTGCTATTGGTATATCCTCTTTGATAAAATATATTTTCCCATCTTTTACCCATTTTCTAATTGGATTGTTAGCCTTTTCACTGTTGAGTTTTGAGAATTAGAAATGTATTTAATATTTATTATAATATAGAATATATATTCTAGGTAATAGTTCTTTGTGAAATATGTGCTTTGCAAATATTTGACCCTAGTCTGTAGTTTGCCTTTTCACACTCTTAATAGAGACTTTCTTTTTTTTTTTTTTTTTTTTTTTTTGAGACAGAGCCTTGCTCTGTCACCAGACTGGAGTGCAGTGGCACAATCTCGGCTCACTGCAACCTCCACCTCCCAGCTTCAAGTGATTCTCATGCCTCAGCCTCCCAAGTAGCTGGGATTACAGGCACATGCCACCACGCCCAGCTAATTTTTGCATGTTTTTAGTAGAGATGGTGTTTCACCATGTTTGCCAGGATGGTCTCGATCTCTTGACCTTGTGATCTGCCCGCCTCAGCCTCCCAAAGTGCTGGGATTACAGGCATGAGACACCGTGCCCAGCCAGAGACTTTCACACAGCAAAAGTTTTTTTATGTTGATTCAGTCGATGTATCATTTTGTTTTCCTCTTATGAATTGTGCTTTGGTGTCAAGTCTAAGAATTCTTTTCCTAGCCCTGAATCTCGAATATTTTTTCCTATTTTTGTCTAAAAGTTTTATGCTTTTATATTTTAAATTTGTCTATTATCCGTTTTAAGGCAATTTTTTGTAAGGCGTTGGATTTATTTATTTATTTATTTATTTACTGCCATGGATGTCCAATTGCTCCAACATAAATTATTGAAAAGGCTGTTCTTCCACCAGTAAGTTAATTTTGCACCTTGGTCAAAACTCAGTTGGCCATACCTATGTGTGGCTATTTTTAGGTTCTCTATTCTGTTCCATTGGTCTATATGCCTATCTTTCTGCTAATACCTGACTGTCTTGATTACTGTGGCTATATAGTAAGCCTTATATCAGGTAGAGTGATACCTCTCATTTTATTCTTTGTCAAGATCTTTTTAGCTATTTAGAGACTCTGCCTTCCTATATACATTTTAGAATAAGCCTGTGTCTACAAAGAAACTTTCCTGAGATTTTGATAGGAATTGAATTAACCCTATTGATCAATTTGGGGGAGAATTTATATGATGTTGACTCTTCCAGTCCACGGCACAGTATTATTCTCTATTTATTCTGGTCTCCTTTGATTTATTAGTGTTTTATATTTTTCAGCACAGAGATCCTGTACATGTTTTCTTAAAAGCATATGTAGTATTTCATTTTCTTCGGCATGATTCTAAATGATATTTCATTTTAATTTTGATATTTACAAGTTCATTTTTAGTATATAGAAATGCAATTGATTTTTGTGTTAAAATTGAATCTTGGAACTTGTAAGCCTGCTAAACACACTTATTAACATGAGTTTTGTTGTTGTTGTTGTTGTTGTTGTCGTTTTGATTTTATAGATTCCAAACTTTGGGTTTCCTAAGTAGAAAATCATGTCTTCTGCAAATAGGAGATATTCTATTACTTTGTTTTTGTTAATATTTTTAATCCCCTTGTAGATTATTATTTTAATTGACAAATTATAATTGTATATATTTATAGGGTACAATGTGATGTTTTGCTATACGTATATAATGCTGAATGATTAAACCCAGCTAATTAACATCTCCTTCACTTCACTTATGTATCATTTTTTTGTAGTGAGACATTTGGAAGTTACTCTCTTGGTTTTGTTGAAATATGTCTTTTATTTATTTTTCTTGTCTTAGTACACTAGCTAACATTTCCAGTACCATGTTGAATAAGAGTGGGCATCCTTGCCTTATTCCCAACCTTAGGAATAAAGTATTTAATCTTTCACCATTAAGTATCATGTTAGCTATAGGATTTTTATAGATGATTTTTATCAAGTTAAGGATAAAAGTTTGCTGAAAGCTTTTATTGTGAATTAGTTTGGGACTTTTTCAAATGCTCTTCCTGTGTCAATTGATGTGACCAATAGGATGTTTCTTCTTTAGTTTATTGACTTAGTAGATTACATTGGTTGATTTTCAAATTTGAACCAGCTTTCCCTTACATGGAGTAAATCTTACTTATCAAGTTTTATGCATTGACATATATGATAAAGAACTACTGTGATATTGCTCCTTTTCTTATATCTGGGGGCTCAAGTCTGGCTAACATCAGAATCACTTTTGATGGCAGTTAGAAATAGATTCCCATTACCCCTCTTCAGACCTATAGGAGCTAAGTCTCCATGGGTGAGGTTCCTGTATTAGGTTGGTACAAAAGTAATTACAGTTCTTGCCATTACTCTTTTAAATGCCAAAAAAAAACTCAATTAATTTTGCACCAACCTAATATTTTAAATACTACCCCCAAGTAATTCAAATGATAATCTAGGTTTGGAACCTCTGTACTCTATTCCACTTTCACACTGTCCCCCAAAGAACTGACATCATTGCAGCTCAGTCCTCTTAACAAAAAGCATACCTGGAGAACACCATCTTCTGCCTTTGAATGGATTTGGAGATTTCAGAAGATGCTTAGAAAACAGGCTTCCTTGGCAATGCGGGTCGTTTTTTGGTTCCATATGAACTTTAAAATAGTATTTTCCAATTATGTGAAGAAAGACATTGGTAGCTTGATGGGGAAGGCATTGAATCTATAAATTACCTTGGGCAGTATAGCCATTTTCACGATATTGATTCTTCCTATCCATGAGCATGGAATGTTCTTCCATTTGTTTGTGTCCTCTTTTATTTCATCAAGCAGTGGTTTGTAGTTCTCAAGATAATCCTAAGCCAAAAGAACAAAGCTGGAGGCATCATGCTACCTGACTTCAAACTATACTACAAGGCTATAGTAATCAAAGCAGCATGGTATTTGTACCAAAACAGAGATATAGACCAATGGAACAGAACAGAGCCCGCAGAAATAATACCACACATCTACAACCATCTGACCTTTGACAAACCTGACAAAAACAAGAAATGGGGAAATGATTCCCTTTTTAATAAATGGTGGTGGGAAAACTGGCTAGTCATATGTAGAAAGCTGAAACTGGATCCCTTCCTTACACCTTATACAAAAATTACTTCAAGATGGATTAAAGACTTAAATGTTAGACCTAAAACCATAAAAACCCTAGAAGAAAACCTAGGCAATACCATTCAGGACATAGGCATGGGCAAGGACTTCATGTCTAAAACACCAAAAGCAATGGCAACAAAAGCCAAAATTGACAAATGGGATCTAATTAAACTCAAGAGCTTCTGCACAGCACAAGAAACTACCATCAGAGTGAACAGACAACATACAGAATGGGAGAAAATTGTTGCAATCTACTCATCTGACAAAGGGCTAATATCCAGAATCTACAAAGAACTCAAACAAATTTACAAGAAAAAAACAACCCCACCAAAAAGTGGGCAAAGGATATGAACAGACACTTCTCAAAAGAAGACATTTATGCAGCCAACAGACATATGAAAAAATGTTCATCATCACTGGCCATCAGAGAAATGCAAATCAAAACCACAATGAGATACCATCTCACACCAGTTAGAATGGCGATCACTAAAAAGTCAGGAAACAACAGGTGCTGGAGAGGATGTGGAGAAATAGGAACACTTTTACATTGTTGGTGGGACTGTAAACTAGTTCAAACATTGTGGAAGACAGTGTGGTGATTCCTCAAGGATCTAGAACTAGAAATACCATTTGACCCTGCCATCCCATTACTGGGTATATACCCAAAGGATTATAAATCATGCTGCTATAAAGACACATGTACACATATGCTTATTGCGGCACTATTCACAATAGCAAAGACTTGGAACCAACCCAAATGTCCATCAATGATAGACTGGATTAAGAAAATGTGGCACATATACACCATGGAATACTATGCAGCCATAAAAAATGATGCGTTCATGTCCTTTGTAGGGACATGGATGAAACAGGAAACCATCATTCTCAGCAAACTATCACAAGGACAAAAAACCAAACACTGAATTTTCTCACTCATAGGTGGGAATTGAACAATAAGCACACTTGGACACAGGAAGGGGAACATCACACACCTGGGCCTGTCATGGGGTGGGGGGAGTGGGGAGGGATCGCATTAGGAGATATACCTAATGTAAATCACCAGCTAATGGGTGCAGCACACCAACATGGCACATGTATACATATGTAAAAAACCTGCACATTATGCACATGTACCCTAGAACTTAAAGTATAATGCAAAATAAATAAGTAAAAATGAATATACATAAAAATTTTAAAAATGAATAAATAAAAGAAAAAGAAAACAGGCTTCCTATTTGTACACAGTGACCTCTTATTTTCACAAGGGAGGGGCAGCTCTAATGTTGGGCCTCTGTTTCTTTTTTGCATTTCAAACAAAACAGAATGACCAAAGAAGTGAGGAGTAGAAATGTAGCAGTTAAGGAGCTAAGAAGAATTGTCCTAAAACTATTTGTAAAGACATAAATTGCCACCTTGTGTCATTGACTATTCAAATCAGTAAGCATTCAAATAGGATAATCTGTATTTGGCTTAGGACTGACTGGCACAAGAAATAACTCCTTCCATGAAGACATCAGCTTTCCTCTTAGTAATTTTGGTCTGCCCTGTGCTGTGGGCCCCTGAGAATACACATATATTTTTATCCATATTCACTGCATTTTATGGTTTCTGATTATTTCAAATATACAAAATGCTCTTTCTTCCAACAAAGAACATTAACACAATAGGAAAAAAAGGAGTAAGAATGTGAGGTCATTAGACCTGGAGTTAAGTTGATTCTGTCACAAGCCTAGCTAGGTGAACTTGTTACCCCCCATTCAACCTCCCTGAGCTTCAGACTTATCCTCAAGGGAATAAAATGAGTTTCCTAAAGTCTCTCACGGAATCACTAAAAGTATAATGTGATAATGTATATAGATGTGCCATAGATATATAAAATACTATTAATCTTACCAAGGAGGTTTGGAGAACTTTTTTTAATGAGTAAGTATGAGTTTTTTCCATTGCTTAGCAATAAAACTCAACCTATTTAACTCAGCTTTTAAGAAGCTTCAAGAATTGTTACCAACCTGCCTGTCCAATGTTATTCTTGTTGTTCATTCACTCAATGGATAATAATTGAGTACCTACTATGTTCCAGCATCCATGCTGGGCACTGTAGAAACAGTGGTGAACACAAGAGATATCCTCTCTGATGAGAAGAGAAGGTTCTAGGCATAAGAATCAGCATAAGAGAGATGCAAAAGTGGAGATTAGCCTGGGACATCTAGGAACTGAAAAGCCAATGGGACTAAAGGTAAGCAGCAGGGATGAGAGGGCTGAATGAGCTGGAGAGATAGGCAGGGTCCCCTTAGCTCCGGACAAAGTGGCAAAATGAACAAGCTTACCATTCATTAAGTACTGGGCATAATCTCCTGCCTTCTTGCTTTTCTGCAGGCAGATGCCCTGATTGGTTTTAATATCTGTCCCCTCCAAATCTCATGTTAAATATGATCCCCTGTATTGGAGGTGGGGCCTGCTGGGAGGTGTCTGGGTTATGAGGGCAGATCCCACATAAATGGCTTAGCGCCATGCCCATGGTGATGAATGAATTCTTGCTCTGGTAGTTCACATGACAGCTGGTTGTTTAAAAGAGTGGGGCACCTCCTCCCCTCTCTCTCACTCCTTTTGCTCTTGCTCCATCTCTCACCATGTGACGCGACTGCTCTCCCTTAGCCTTCCGCCATAAGTGGAAGCTTCCTGAGGTCCTTGCCAGAAGCAGATGCTGATGCCATGCTTCCTGTACAGCCTGTAGAACCAGGAGCCAAATAAACTTCTTTTCTTTATAAATTACCCAGCCTCAGATATATCTTTATAACAATGCAAAAACAGGCTAATACACCTCAGGTCCTTGATTGCCAACCATGTCATCCCCACTTCTGGTGTACACAGTCTTTACTTCAAAGTCCAAAACTAATGCCAATACCTGTGCAAAACCTGCTGTGTTAGGCCATTCTTGCCTTGCAATAAAGAAATACTTGTAGCTGGGTAATTAATAAAGAAAAGAGGTTTAATTGGCTCAGAGTTCTGCAAGCTGCACAGGAAGCATAGCACCAGCATCTGCTTTTGGGGAAGCCTACAATCATGGCAGAAGGCAAAGGGGGAGCAGGCATGTCACACGGTGGAAACAGGAGCAAGAGACACAGTAGAGGGGAAGGGCTGCCACACATTTTAAACAACCAGCTCTCATGAGAATTCACTCACTATCACAAGGACAGCACCAAGCCATGAGGGATCTGCATCACTACCATGATCAGGCACCCCTCTTTGTCACACATTAGGCTGTTTGAGGGTGGGGCTCTGGCATCTTCATCTCCTTACTCCTTGGCTTACTGCATGTTTGTTCCTCTGATCTAAGAGCACCTTTGATCTCCACCTTTGCTGTTTTTTATTTACAAGGACCTAGTAAATGTCGTTGGGTCAATTAAGTAATAGGAAAGAGAAAAATATAATTTGAGAAACAGGGGCTGCCCCAAGAAGAACATGACCTCATCTCGAAAGCTCAGGTGAGCCCAAAAGATCTAGCAGCTGGATGCCATCCCTTAACCCAGTCCTTGCACTGGACCATGAGCTCTTTCTTGAAGGAGGATCTGATCAGCAACAGTGGTCATTTGTCAGTGCTGGACATCTATCAGCCAATGCTATCTATAAGTTTATGGACATTAGCCAGACACCCAGCAGAGCATGACTATCTCTATGTAGCAGTATTGCAGGAAATTTTATTATGTTCATGGGCATTTCCAAACCCAGGCCCCTAGTGAGAGCCACAGCTGTCACAGGGCTTCACCCCATTATCAGCCGTCAGCCCAGCACTTCCCGACAATGGCAGCTGTTGGCACCGTGTAGACAGCCAAGTCGAAGGAACGTCTGTTTTGTTTCTAATCTTGTCAGGGGACAACCCCACCCTGACCCCACCAGTCCAGGGGGTCAGGCTGATGTCACAGGTGTTCTGTAGCTTCTGTCATCACTGAAGATTGCTTCAAATGCTGTGAGAGAGATGAATGGTACCAGCCACCAAGACCTTCTTCCCCACGTCAGACACATTCCATGGGCTGAAAAGGAGTTCATCCCCTTTTCTAATGTAAGCATTTAGTTTCTTAATGTAAAACTTAAAGACAGAAACCTACATGTGTGATATTGTTCTGAGTTGGAATGTGGGTAAAAGTTGGCATTTGTGAGTCAGAAGATTCAGAGTTGAGTTAGAGTTCTGATACTCATACTAGCTTTGTGACCATAGGCAAGTCAGTCTCCACTCTCTGGCCTTCGTTTCTGTTTATAAAAAGAAAGGGAAAGAACCAATGATTTCTAAGTCTTCTCCTGGATCTACGTTTCCAGGATTCTTTATTGCAGTGTCAACAAACGCACCTACTCTGGGGCAGAGACTGTATTGGGGCTTTACACATACTGCATCTATTTTATCCTCACATCTCCTCAGGTTAGATTTTAATATTTCCAACAGTTCTATGTTTCCTACAAGGAAAATGCAAGGTGTTGGTGGGCCGGGGCGGGGTGTAATCTTTCTGAAGTTGTGTAGATATAAAAGTCATCAATGGATTTAAACCCAGGCGGCCTGATTCTCACATCTCCCCTGGCCTCAAAATTATTTCCATATTCATATGAAAAACCCCAACCAGTCACAAGAGCCCATGCAGTGTCCAGTGTCTGTCACTAGCAGAAGGAATGAAAGGGAATTAATCTGCAGAATGAGGAATTACAACTGGAGTAAAAAGAGAATGGTCTGAAGGTTTCTAGGCAGCAGAGTCAAAACAAGGACAGCTTCATGCTTAAAGACACAGATGGCCATAGCTCAAAATGTTTGATTCTGGTCCAGGCTGGACTTGGAGGCATAGATTAGAAGACCTGAAAGCCACTTTTCATGTTTGAAGAAAAGAATAAAAGTTAGGAAATGAAGATCTGCAGAGTGAGAAGCCAGACCATTCATGATGGTCTTTATCTTTGTAAAGATTTTCTTGATAATTTTTTTTAAAAAACCAAATCCCTTAATTTTAGAGTATATCTTTTATTAAAGAAGCTGTTTCATAACTATGTCTCACCTACTTGCAAGAAAATTATTTCCACTAGATAGAAACATTATTAACCACATTATGTCTATGAGAAAACTGAGGCCAAGTGAGGAAAGATGAAATTAGAAACATTATCTCCTGATGCCCAGATTCATAGACTCCATACCTCACTGATATGGCAGAGACTACTGGATGCCTACCCAATAGCCTTGTTCCCTTAATAGAAGAGCCTAGTTTTATTTGAAGCAGCAAAGCATCAAGCAAAAAGATTATATTCCCGAGCCTCCCTTTCAACTAGAGTTGATCATGCAACCAAGTTCTGGACAGACAGTGAGTACTTTTGTGGGAGAATTCCATAAAGTCCTTTTAAAGCAACCTGAGTTAATGAAGGTGGATCATTTGTTCCCTTCTTTTTTTTCTTCCTGCTCCCTGCCGATGAAAAACTAAAGCTACATCCACTATCGTGGGCTAACAGTGAGCTTGAGTACAAAGCTGTGCATTAGGATGAAGAAGATGAAATATAATGGGAGCCTGGGCTCCTGAGCATCTCAAGGCTGCCATACCAACCCTGGCTTGCCTTCTTCTGAAATTCTCATATATAAGAAAGAAAGAAATGATTTTTATAAAGCCACATTATTTGCAGGGCTTCTTTTTTATGCAGCTAAGCCTAATCCTAAAGGTTACAATGAGATGGCTTAATTTGAGAAATGATGCAGAAACAAGACACTATCTGCTATCAGACCTGGTTCCTTCCCTTGGCCCACATGGTCATAAGAAGAAGGAAGGAATAATGAATGAAACACAATTCATCAGATTGGAATGCCATCAACTGCATGACATGCTATAATTTTATGCATCACCAACAAAGAAAAAAATGTTGCCAATTAAAATATGACATGCCATTGATTGTGAGATGCAAATCAATTTCATAAATGTTAAAATGTGAGGGGAAAAAAAGCCAACCTGTGAAATATGGTGTGCTGAGGATTTAGCAAAGCACAGTTAGGATTTAAAGTTCATCAGATCAATGCATCCTCCCATCCCTATTTTAAAGAACAGGACACCAACACCAAGGTCCAGCAAGGGGCAGTAATTTGTCCTATAAAATTCAGGGATAGAGACAAGATGAGAATCTTGACAGCAAATTGAGAGCTCTTTAATAGGTCCCAATAGATACCAAATTTTTGTTTGTGTTACCTTGACCACTAGCAACATGTTTATTTAATCATCCACCTGTTCCTGTTTTTCCCTTTAAAATATGCAGTGCTGAATAGCAGAGGCAAAGGCCCTCACCCCTCCCACACACAAATGGACTCAGCAGTCACAGGAGATGACGGAGACAGATTTCCCAGTAAATTCATGCTCACACAGGGCATACACCTGAGTCAGTGGCTCTGAAGGAGATGAAGAACACCAGGTGGCTATGGAGAACTGCAGGTAGGAGTCTCTGAAACACAGGAAATTGAGATGGCACAGCAGTGGCTGATGGCTGGGGCCTGAGGAATATTCAGCTCAAATCTCTCCTTCCTTCTCTTACAAGGGAAGAAACACTATGGTGAATGGCGCTTTCCCAAAGGATATCAAGAACCTAGACTCCCAGTTTATCAGACATGGAGGGCCCAAAGAGATCATGCATCAGTCTAGCCTGCATTAAAGATAAAAATTCTTCTAATCTCTCATAATCTGATGTGGGTTTTAGAAAGACCATGCTGCTGACAGTACTGTTGATTCCGGAGGCAAGGAGTGAAGTAAGAAGGACACTTCAGCCATCCAGGTAAAGAGAACAGCAGGTCCTGGACTAAAGCAGAAAAGACGGAGTGAGTAGGAAAGACGGTCCAATCAAACATCAACGAAGCTTCAAAAACATCAAGCTTCTAAAGTCATTTTCCTGTTCTTGGTACTGTTTCCTCCTCTGTTCCCAAATATACCCTATGCCCTCGCTCTCAACATCCCTCATTGCAATTCATCTTTTTTTAGACTATGCATAAATAAGGTATGAATGACTAATAACGGTGTAGGTTGCCAAGGACAGCTGCGTTCATATAGGGAATCCAAGCCATAAGTTAAATGATGTAGTTCTGATGGCAGAATTTCAAACATCAACCTGGGGATGAAGAGGTACTTGAGTCATTAGGGCCTCCCATTGCTATAGATATCCTCAGCTATCTTTCCTCCTCTAAGGATGCTTGCATGAAAAATAAGCTAGTCTTTCCTATTTTTCTCCAGCAAAAAATTTTAAATTTCAATGTGCATCTTTCTATATGTGTATGTATATGTGTGCATAGAGAAGGTCTAAATGAGTGAAACTTTTGCACAATAAAGCAATATAGGGAAATATGGTGGGTTACTTTTTAAAGTATACAGTAGCATGGTAGAACAGAATGTCTATGGGGCCTGCTCTAATAAATACATAGAATGGTTTATAATTAGCAGAAGCCTTGAAAATGGGTCTTCTTCTGATACTTAGATTAAAAAGGATGAGTTTATGAAAATGTTTTAAAAACTGGAAGCACTATAGATATGTTTTCTTTAACATGATATGACTATTTGAAATGGATTTGTTCTTGGAGGGCATTAATTATATTGCAATGAAGTTTTCACCACAATCAGAACCAGGATTATCTTCATTTTACAGATGATGAAACAAAGGCTCAAAAAAGTAGCCCAAGCCATTGTTCTTCGCAAAATTGCACAGTTATCTCTCAAAATGGGGGTCAGTGGGCAGAGCGTTGGGCTCCAAAACTAAAAATGTCTTCCCTGTAAATTATCCTAGGGAAAGGGAGACAGAACTGATATCCATTGAGCATTTTCCCTGGTCCAGTGAAACTTTTAAGTATCATCTAATAGAATCCCCAGAATAAACCTAGGAAGTAAGTGCCATTATTATCCCCACTATGCTGGTTCAGAGAGGGTAGGATCCTGCCCAAGCTCACAGAGCAAGAAGGCGGCAGTACCAGATCTCACACCTAGGTCTGGCAAACACCAAGGATGTGGCTAGCTCTTACAAGTCCAGAGTTTTTCTATTCCATAGCTGTGAGTATACATTTGGTTTATTTGGAATAATAGTGCCTCATAGCTCCCCTGGGGAAAAGAGGACCTGGGGATACTTTCAATCTGGATGGATATTGCCTTGCCAAGAATTCATTTATGGAGAAAGCAAACGGTCTCCCTCTCTCGTAAACCTGCATTTTGCCAAATGAATATATAATGAGGCCTTCGGAACATTGAGACATTATTTTCCCTGCAAATCCTGGACCACTTAGAAGGATATCAGACCTTGCTTTGCTTGGCAGGAAAACTATGTTAGTGATTCATTCCAAAGCATAAAAGGACAATACAGAAACAGTCACTGAAAAAGGTGTAAGAGCAGAGAAGACAAGGCAAGGTCAGAGGTAGAGGGGAAGGAGGGGACAGAAGAAGGAGGAGACATGAGGAAGGAGGAAGGAAGGAGGAGGCTGCCGTTGTGAGCACTGGGCAGAGGATGCTTTTGAAATGCAGACACCAGGTCAGATCTCAATATAGCAGCTGATCCTAAGCTTCTACAAAAGGTACTGAAGTTAGCACTTCTGTCTGGTCAGAAAGGCAGCTGGAAGATGGAGATAAAAGAACGGCCACTCATTCCACCCCACCCCCTACCTCCAATCACACATAACTTTGAATGCAGGGGAGAGAAAAGGTGCTGGGCGCAAAAACAGGGGTGGGCCGGAAGGAGGGAGCAGCCTGCCATCTGATCAAAAACACTTTCAAGTTAAGATTAAACTCTAGAGATTGCAGGAGGCCAATTTAATGGAAAATGTTCCCTGTCCTCCCTGTCCCCTTCCTTGGCTTCCCATGGGAGGGGACTGGGTTGTGATGTTGCTCATCAGAGAAACTCCAGGGTACCAGATCTTATCCAAATGAGCAGCTGGAAATGGCCAAAATGATAGGAAAAAAAACATAGTTTACAGCATGTTGAAAGGGAGACAAGGGTGGAAAAGATAGATTTTAATTATCCTGCATTCTTTCTGTGGAGGGGCAGGACACCCAGGAACATTTAAAGGCCATTAGCTCTGAAAGCTGAAGCTGGCAAAGGGAAAATCCACTGGCCTGGGAAACAGGACACCTGAGTTCTCGTTCAATCCAGCTGCTTCACTTTTCCAGGCCTCAGTTTCTCCATATGGAAAATAGAAAGGTCAGGTCACTATAGAGATTGCCCCACACTGAGCAAGTATGCAGAATGGTTAAGTCTATGGGGTCTGCTCAAACTTCTCCTCTCCCACCTATAAGCTGTGTGACCTTGACAAGTGTCTTAACCTTTCTGAGCCTCAGTTTCCTTTCTGTGAAGTGGCAGTCATGATCAATTCTACCTGTCAGGATTATGGTGAGGATTAAATGAGCTAGTCCATGGGAAGTGCATAAAACAGTGGGTGCTCCACAACAAACATGCAATATAAGCTCCCACTATCTTTATTACTAGATATTCAGATGTTCTCTTGTCCTGCAAAAGATGGTGGGATGGAGAAGGTTGACCCTAAAACTATGGATTTGAGACCTAGTTCCGCAAATCACTTAGCTTATCCCTAACGCCTAGCTTTGTCATTCAAAATACAGGGCTTGTAAGGTGTGTGACTGCCAAGTGCTCTGTAAACATGAGGTCAATATCAGTTGTCACCTCTCATCAGTGGAAATGAGGAGTAGCACTCAGTGGGTATGAAGTCTCAGTTATAAAAGATTAATAAGTTCTAGGGATCTGCCATACAAAATAATGCCTAGAGTCAATAATAGTGTATTGTGCACTTAAAAAAATTTAAGAGGGTAGATCCCATGTTAAGTGCTCTTACTATGCATGAAACAAAAACAAATGAACAGAAAAAAAATGGCATAAGGAAACTTCTGGAGGTGATGGATATGTCTATTGTCTTGATCATAGTGATTGTTGTATGGGTGTATAAATATATATATATATATACTTAAATTCATCAAATTATATGCAAGAAATTTGTACAGTTTTACTTATCAATTATAGTTCGATAAAGATGTTTTTTAACAAGTGAAGTTTTTCTACAAAGACAATTCTATATTACAAATAAATTGCATTTTAGCAGAAAAAGTATAGTAATACAGAAAATTGTTAAGCCCCATACCTCTTCAAAAAGCATAAATTGAATTTTGCTTGGCCGTCAATACTATATTACTATGTTTATAAATAAATAAATAAATATAAATAAATAGATAGATAGCATTTCTGTTAGTTCTAAAGGACTTCCTACACTCTTAAATTCAAGGATGATATTCTGCACCTTTTAGAGCTGTGTGTACACACACTCCCAACTGACAAGCTTCTGCATGTGGTTGAATATTGCCTCACAGTGTTCCAGAAGCAAGAAAGATGCCATGTCTCCAGCTGGTCAGCCGAGAAATTGGAAGCAGAACCAATTGTGGCTAACTAGAGAACCTGCTGGGCCTCTGCACGTCAGCCTCCAACTTGCCTGGGAAGGCCCCAGGTCATTAATGGCCACAAACAGCAGGACATTTTCTGCCTGTCTTCTTGCAGTGACCAGGACACAAGATGCTTGACCAATGAGAGAGGCCCATTCAAAGCCATTGCACCTCTAAGGAGGGGTGAGCTGCCATCAGCCTTTTCTCCCAATCTGCAGAATTTTATGACCTTTTCTCTGCTAAGAACAAAGTTCATTGCCTCAATTCCACCACTTGCTGTTGGAGCTGGTGGGATGTAGAGTGGGGAGTTTCACATTCTGACCCCACTGCTGACACCCCCTGTGGCATCTTTGCAGCCGCATTCCCTCCTCTGGGTGCTGTGGTCTGAATGTTTGTACCCTCCCACACAAATTCATATGTTGAAATCCTATCCCCCAAGGTGATGGTATTAGGTGGGGCTTTGAGGGAGGCGATTAGATCAGGAAGGGAGATCCCTCATGAATGGGATTAGTGCCCTTATAAGATATACCCAAGGGAGCTCATTCACCCCTTCCACTATGTGAAATCACAGCTGGAAGGAGCCATCTATGAGCCAAAAAAATGGACCCTCACTAGACACGGAATCTATCAATACCTTGATATTGACTTCACAGCCTCCAGAGCTATGAGACATAAATGACTGTTGCTTATAAATCACCAGTCTATGTATGGTATTTTGTTATAGCCACTCAAATGGACTAAGATACTGGGCCTCAGTTTCCTTGTAGGGTAACTGGAGCCAATGATTCCTAATATAATGGCTTATATCTGGAACATATGGTGGCCTATGTCTGTAGTCCCAGCTCCAAAGTAAGCATTTTACAATGTGGTCACTGGATGCTCAGGAGCCCCCCATGATACCTGGCGTTCACTCCCTCATGTGGTTCCCTCCCCTTGCATGCAGGCAGGGCCTGTTACTTGCTTTTAGCCAACAGGACAAAGATGATGGGATGTTATTTCTGCGATTTGTTCCATGAGATTGTAACATCAGTCTTGCCAGAAGACTCTCCCCCTTGCTGCCTTTGATAAAACAAGTGGCCATGTTGGGAGGCCCATGTGGCAAGACACCAGTCAGCAGCCAGCAAAAAACTGTCCTCTGTATCACAGCTGCAAGGAACTAAATCCTGCCAAAATCAAGTAAGCTCACAACAACCCACAACTACTCAGTCAAGAAGCAAGACGAGAGGACAGCCCCAATCAACACCTTGATTTCAGCCTTCTGAGCCCCTACAGCAAAGGACCCAGATAAGCCATGCCTGAACTCCTGGCCCACAGAAACTGTGAATTAATAAATGTCTGTTGCTTTAGGACACCAAATTTATCCTGATACTGTTATACAGCAATAGATAACTAAAACAATAGGATAAAATGATTAATGCTACTGAGAAAATACACAATAAATACATGTGAATGGACTCTAATAACAATTGCAGTAGTCAAAATATAACAGATGTTATCCAGTGCCCCCTTCTAAAGGAAGCTTTCCTAAACACAGCTCCTGCCATTCAGGTGGCCCCTGTTTCACACCACGTAATCCGGCTCCCTACCCCCACTCTCCAGCAACAACTGCCTCGACGCTGTCCAGTGAAAATATAACACAAGCCACATATGTGATCTTAGATTTTCCATCAGACACATTAAACTGGTAAAAAAACAAGGAAAATTAATTTGAATAACATATTTTATTGAGCCACTATGTAGAAATGGTATCACTTCTGCCTGTGACACTGGCTACATTTCAAGTGTTTAATAGCCCCATGTGGCCAGTGACTATGTGGACCGTACAGGGTTATGTGGACACCTGCCCCAAAGGCAACTGATCCATAGACTGGCTGTCCATCACGGAATCAACCCTATGATCTCATCTGACAAGGTGAGCTGGACCAGTCACATTTTTTCTCTAGGCAATTTTAACTAAGAAACATAAAAAGACTGCCAGTTGGTGTTAAAAGCTGCAGCTGAAAGGTGAGGATGGGGGTTTTCGAGGCTGTGAAGGGCCAGGAGCAAATTTCAGTATGGAAGAAAATAACCCAGAAGCTCCAGAAGCAGGGAAAAGCAAATGGTAGCAGAATGCAGCTCATAAATGGAGTGCAGCTTGACGCACATGAATGGCAGGTTATTGGAGTAAAGAAATGGCCCTTCCTTCATTCATTCAATAAATATTTATGGAGCGCCTCCCATTGCCAAGCACTGTGCCAGGCACTGGGGTACAGTAAACAGCAAAACAGATCAGTCCTTGTCATCACATAATTGGCAGTCTAGTGGGAAATGACAGATGTTGAACAAATAGTTACGCCAGTAAATATGTAGCTACAGAAAGAGTGCCTCGAGAGAGAGAATCACAGGCTACTTAAATTGTACTAGGGGGCCAGGGAGACCTCTTGAATAAATTGTACTAGGGGGCCAGGGAGACCTCTTGAATTTTCATTCTTGAATTCCAGCTCTTGAAAAAAGGGCAGGAGTTTTCCTGGTGACAAGAGGAGACAAGAGTGTCCAGACAGGGGCACAAATGCAGGAAACAGAGGCAAAAGAACTGGGCACTCAGGGACTGCAGGGCAGCTGTGGGCAGGGGCAGAATCTGATGAAAAACAGGGGTCAGATTTGAGGCTGGGGAAGCAGGCAGGAGAGGAACATGTTCTGCAGGACCTTGAAAGCCACACTAAGGGAGCCCTGAACTCCTGCAGGACTTCCAGAAGCTACCACACATCCTCCACTGGCCCTCCACTCTGGGCTCCCTGCAACCTGGCTCCATTCTTGGGTCCTGGTTCTTTGATTATTCCCATGAGACCCTGTTCCCCCATTTTATAGGGGGGAACATATGTTTTTAAAATAAACTCCTCTTCTTTGAAATAGCTTGAGTGAGTTTCCACTTCTTTCATGCACAAAACCCCAGCCAAAAGCTATGCCCACTTAGTGCCTGGTTCTGGGATCCCCACTTTGCATTGGTGGATATATTTGGTGCTCACCATCAAGGCAAGTACCAACTCTGCACTCATGGGTGCACCCTAACCATGAGTACCTCCTTACACTGTGGACCCTGGCACCTCCCTTGCCTCTTTGGAGTCCTGGCCATACTCACAATAATCCTGGAAAGGAGGCCTGATTATCCTCACTCTGTGGATCAGGTGCCCAGGTCACATGGCCAGCAACGATACTTCCCCCTGTCCCTGAGGATCTGGCCATCTGATTGGCAAGAGGCCTGGTTCAGTTCACAGGCATGAAACAAGTGCATGTCCCAGGAGGAAAGGGAAAAGAAATCGATATTGACAGAGCCAACTGTGTTCCAGATGCTTCACAAACATTATGTCATGTGATTTCTCACAACCACCCAGTGAGTTAGGTATTATCACCTCATTTTATAGAGCAGGAAACTGGGATTCATAAAGAGTGAGTGATGCACAGGTCTTCCTTAGAGGAAGAGGGTTTTAGACTCAAGTCCAGCTGACTCTAAAAATATTACCCTGTTAGCTCTGAACTGACCCCTGAGATAAGACCTTCTTTGTCGTCTTGAGACCCGTTTAGTATTCTCTGTTGAAACACCTTTCCCGATAGTCCAGGAGCTTCTAAAGATTACACCTCGGCCACCTAGTACAAGCCCTGGCATATAGTAACTGCCCAATAAATATGTGTTGTTCAAATAAATGATGCAATGGTCAAAGATGTCCACATCCACTTCTCCTCTGAACTTGGCCCTCTGAGCTTTTACAAATGCCCAATTTAACTCAAGGAGTTAATTAATACCAGGGGATGCCATACTCCCTGAATCTGAGACAAGTGGCCTGAAGTCCCTGAGGGTGGTGGTGCCGTCTTGCCTTCTCCCAGCACTCAGGAAGGGAAAAATATGTCATTAAGTCATGGGCAAAGGACTCTACTAAGGCTTGATTGGCAGATGAGGACACAGGGTGAAAATCCCAACCAATCTCTACCTACCTGGCCTGATGCTCACATGAGACAGAGAAATGGAAAGGGCTGGAAAGAATAACAGTCCTCAGTAGAAAAAGAGAAAGTGAAAATAAAATAAAACAAACATGAGCTGTCATTGCTCTTTGTTGGTCTCGATCCTGTTTCCTTCACACTGAATGCTTGATGCCCAGCACAGGACCATTACTACATATTGATTAAATAAATGAATACTCGAATGGCTGAATGAATGAATGATGGCTGAGAGGAACAATGGACCAGGGATCAGAAGACCCAAATTCTAATCCCAGCTCTGCCAAACCAATAACTTGCCCATTGACCACAGGAAGTTTTTATTCCTTCTGGGCTCCACGTCTTCATCACTAAACCTGGACCCTGCCACAGAGCTGGAAGAGCCCCATGGAAGGACCCGAAGCACGCAAGCTGCTTTGTCATGTGATGCAGGGAGAGGCTGGAAACCCCGGGGAGCTTCTCTGTACATTCACCCCTTCTCCTTGCTTACAGGATGCAAACGTCCAAAGCTCTTATTCCAATTTAATCTGTCAATTTTTCTAAGTCTTTATCACACTTTATCAAAATGTGTATCAGTGTGAGAAAGTGAACGTCTGCCACCCCTCTCCCCTTAGGCAAATGCAAAATTGAAATCCTGCGAAGACGGCAGCACGTTTCATACTTTAATTATTTTTGCATCTTCCTTTGCTGGTCTCTGTTTTTTGATGACTCTTTTCACTCCCTTCTAGAAGCAGGCTCCACTTCCTCCCTGGGTGGAAAATATGTTTGTCTCTAGCGAAGTAGAGAATGTTTCATGTATGTCAGGATGTTGATTGGAGAAATAGCGTGAGGAAAGGGTCTGCTCTCTTAGAGGTACTGAAAGAAAGTAACTCAAGCAAAGAGCACATCTCAAAACTTCGGGGTGTTCTAAAGAGCAATGAACTTTGAGGTGAACTTGGGCTTAAATTTCGTCTAGCTTGCTAACTAGCCAGATGACCTCGAGTCTGCCATGTTTATTTACTCTGTGCCAGAACCTGTTCTGAGCTCTTCACAAGTCTTGGCTCATTTAGACCCTGCAACAGCTCTGTGAGAGAGAAGCTATTATTACCTCTGCTAACTTTTCAGGGGAGAAGTAGAGGCATAGACATGCTTTGTCTCAGATGCCCTAGGAGATGGAGGCAGAGCTGGAATATGAACCTGAGCAGTCTGTCTCCAGAATCCCTACTTTTACCACTGTGCTTGACTTCCTCGGTACAGTAAAAATGCTATTCTTCTTTTAAATATGCAGAAACCTAAGGCACAGAGAAGCTAATCACTTGCCAAAATCCACAGAGCTAGTAAGTAGCAGGGCTAGGATTTGAACTCAGGAAGTTCGGCTTCAGAGCCTTGCTCTTATCCATTGTGTGGCTACCTTTGAAGTTGGTCATGCCTCTGTGAGCTGGGGTTCTATTCATTGCTTTAGTGAGGAATTACTAAGTGCAGTAGTCCTAGAGAGAAATAAAATAAGCATAGTTCCTGCCATCCCCAAGATAGTGGTCTAGAGGCAAGACAATTGTCAAGCAAACAAATAAATGGCAGCAAACACTATAAGAGCAATATCAGCATTCTCTGGAGGCTGGGGTGAGCTTGAAATAAAGTGATGATACACAAGACCTAGTTCAGGATCTGGCTTGTAGTAGAAACCCAGTACGTGAAAGGGATTCCTTCTTTCTTGCTCACAAACATGGAAGTGATGGGGGTAGAAATGAGGGGTGGAGTTGGGGAGGAATCAGGAAGGGGTGGGGAGGGGGTGGGGAGGGATGTCAGGGTGGAAAAGATACCATACTGGTCACTAGTAGGTTCCACTACCCAGTATACCCATAAAAAGCATTAGTACACCCCTAAAAAGCATTCTTCCAGCCCTGATTCAAATGCCTTCTATGATAGAGAACTCACTATTTCAAATAAGGAAGAAATTCACTCTAAGTGATAAAAATGCTGAGGCTGGGGAGGGATTACAGTTTATTAATCTCTAAAAATGGGAAATTACCTTCCTTCCAGGTTTTTTTGTGAGGATTAAATAAATTAGTCCACAAATCTCTTAGAACAAGGCTTAACCCTTAAGGAATTGATAAAAGTTAGTTATCAATAGTCATGGTATGGTTATTATAGTTGCTATTGCTTCTATTATTGTTGTTATTATTAATACACAGTTCCTATGAACACCAGTTTCAGAGTAAACAAACCTGAGTTCAAAGACCACCTACACCACTGACCAGCTGCAAGATCATGGCCAAGTTTTTCACCATCTTCCAGATTGAGTTTTCCCATTAGCAAAATCAGACTAATAATAATGCCTATCTCAAAGAATTAAAGATTACCCATCTGACATCCTTAGCACTGTGCCTGACTCCTAGTATGTGCTCAATATAATTATTATAAAAAGTGGGTGGTTGGGCCTGCTTATGAAGTGTGTGTGTGTGCCATCACCCACTTATCCTGGAAGAGAAGAATCTGAGGGCAAAGATGTCGGCTATTTCTTTGGTAGAAGCTTGACCAGAAACCGTCTCTTTCCCACCATATTCTACCCCATTCTTCTGCTATAGCCCTGAGCTCCCCAGCAAATAAGGTATCACTGTCCAATCACCAGAGCTTTCCAAAGTAGAACTCACTGTCTTAGAAGAGAGGGAGCTCCCTGTGACGGAGGTGTTCAAGCTGAGAAAGCGTGACAGAGATGCTGTAGAGAGAATTTAAAGATTTAATCCAGGAGAAGAAGAAGGGAATGAAACGAGACCCAGGCAGATGGTGGGGAATTGAGCAATGGTTTGTCAAAGTGTGTTCCGTGGAACCTGGTGCTAACATATGGCCTCACAGCCAGCCACAGAGGATGAGGGAGGACAAATGGCTCAGACTCCAGGCTTCCCTCCCACTGCTTCCGTAAGAAAAGCTCCATTTTCATTGTTTTTTTGGGATAGAGGTTTGTATCAGTTAACTATTGCCATGAAGCTGTTATTTTATAAAATCCCACAAGCTCAGTGACTTCAACAATGAACACTTGTCTCTCATGTCTGCATGGTCAGCTGACCTGGACTGGGCAGTTTATATCTTAGCCATGTACACTCAGCATCACGGGGTAAGGCTGGTAGGATGGAGAGGACGGGCCTGAGTTGGGTTTTGCTGGAGCAGTTTGGCCCTGCTTCATGTGTCTCCCATCCTCCTCCTGGAACCAGTGGAAAAGTGCAGGCACCATCCTTCCCACGGCAATGACAGAAGCACAAAAGTGCAAGCCCAATTGTGCAAGCGCTTTTTTCAAGCCTCTGCTTGTGTCGCTTCTGCTAGCATCCTATTGGCAAATCGTGTGACTCTGGCCAACTCAGCGTCAAGGGATGGAACCATTTGCCCATAGTGGAAGAGCACCGCACAGGTGCATGAGCCAAGGGCCCAGGTATGCAGAGGAGTAAAGACTGAGACCAGGAATGCTTGTGACCACAAGCTTCTATGTGAAATTGTATTTATGAAAAGAATTGAGCAGTTCACAAAAATAAGTTTGAAAACAACTGAACTAGATGTTGCCTAAGATTCCTTCATAGTCCAGAAATGCTATGAGGCAGATATGAGTTTTTGACTTGCCAGACAATAGCTGTGTGACCTTGGCACATCACTTAACTTCTCTCAGCCCCTGTATCTTACCTGTATCCTAGGAAGAATAATAATACCACGTAGGGGCGCTGTGGTAAATGGAAAAATGTCTAAAAACGCTTCCCATGGTTCACATTCCCAAGTGAATGTACTTATTGCCACAGAACATACAGTTAAAAATAGTTGAAATGGCAAATTCTATGTTGTGTGTATTTTACAGCAACAAAAACAAGTGTCTACCACATAATATTCATGCAGTAAGTGCTCAATGAATGGAAGCAGTGGAGATGATAATGCTGGCTCTGCACGCATTCACATTCGTGGTAGGATACTGATCTGAAAAAGCAAGTGGCCAATTCTCCTTGCAACTTTCTCATACTCATCACATGCCTCTTACCTCTCCCATCGTTTAGACTATTTGGAAAAGTAGGTACTGTACTTCTCTGGATACAATGACCTCCAAAGAAAAGCAGATACAGCCAAGAATACAGAGTCATTTGCCTCTCTCAATGGATTTGTTTTTACCACAAAACTGAGACTGTAGATTCAAAAGCCAATGTGCACAAAAACTAGGCTTTCTGAGAGAGGGAAAATGACTTTTTGACTTCCATAAACATCACTTTACTCTTCAAAACCTAAAATATGAAGGACCCAGAACATCAAATTGAAAGCATAAATCATAGTCAAGGAAAGAAAAATAGACGGCACTTAAAGAGAAGTTTTCCCTCCATTGAGAAAGGAGATCAAAGTTTGATAAGATAAGAGAAGGAACACCAGAAAAGAAATACTAGATCTTAGGGCCCCCAGGTTTCCAGTGTCCGAAGCTAAGTTCTGGGTATGGGAGTATATCAGTTACTTTTTGCCATAAAAATGCTGCATAACAAACTCAAAGTCTTAATGACATATACTATGATAAGCTTTTATTCTCATCCATCTACAAGTCAGCTGGGAGTCCATCTGTTTAGTCTGGACTTGGCTGGGGTGGTTCTACTCTGTGTATCTCTTTTCCTCCTTGGACCAGAAGGCAAGCTAAGGAATGTTTTCTTGGTGATGGCAGAGACACAGAGAGCAAAAGAAAATGGTGAAAGCCTATGAAGACCTAAGCTTGAAAATGACCTGCCATTACTTTTGCCTCACTCTGTTGACCAAAACAAATCACATGGCTGTGCTCAAAGTCAAGCAGGGTGAGGGTAGGTAGCAGTGAGGAGGGGATATGTCCTGCCTTTATAGAAAGAACCTCAAAGTCTCATGCAAATTACATGTATATCAGGAGGGTCAAAACCTTGGGGCCAGTCACACAATCTACTCAGGGTAGGATGGCTGGAACCCAAGTGAGCTTGAGAGATTACAGAGGAGGGGGACTGTTGCCTGGTAACTGATGTCCCTGCACAAGTCAGCAGCCATGGCTCAGGGAGATGTCCAGATGGATGAGCCAAGGACAGACTCATAAACCTCATACACCTCCAGGAGATGCTGAGATGTGCTGGTGGAGTAGAAGAGCAGAAGATGTACAGAGCTGAACAGATTTTAAGTCAGGATGCAGGAAAGGAGGTGTGAGGATCTGACAACCATCAGCCAGGGAGAAGCCACCAACAGCAATCAATGCATCTGGAGAGAGGCCAATGACCTGTGAAAGGACAGGTAACCTCATGGAGCTGCACAAGCACCAAATGCCCTTCTGCCAATACCAGGTTGACAAAGCCAAGACCGCTGGAAATTAGTTCACCCCTTCCATTTTGGGGAGAAGAGCAAAAGGAGGGAAATAGAATTTTGGCCTGCCTACATTTAAATCCCAAATCAATCACATTTAAAGCTGAAAGTTGCTGAGTTATTTGAATGTACAGGATTAAGTTTCCTGCCCCTGGCAGAGATAGGGATTCATGAGCTAAGGACAGGTACAAAGGAATAATGAAACTTATATCTAAGCATGGTTTATAGATGGTTGTGACAGTAAACATTAAACCTGCTACTTAATATGTGTCTACTTTTGTACATTGTAATCACATATTTATTTTGCTGGATTTCTTATTGCTTCGCATCAGAAGATCAATTACATTGCTAATGGAAGCTTTTTAAAGGCTTGTATCAGAGCCCCACATGAAAGACAGAGGAGACACCCTTATGGAATTTCCAGCTAGGCATTGACCCTGCTGGCTCTCTCAGCCCCCTCCTCTTGCTTGGACGTTGACAAATACTGATGGATGCTTTTTTGCATCAGCTAATGTGAAGGGAGTCTCGTTGTCTAGCGTTCTCCAGAGGAAGTTTTAACTTGTGGCTTAGTGCATTTATTATGTCATTTTTTTTCTTTTCATTCTGTGTTTCTCTCTGAGTTTATGAGAGGGGGTAGGGAGTGGGGGAGGAGACCAGATTGGAGCCAGGCTGTCCTCATTTGACTTACCAGTATTTGGAAGGCATTTAAGTTTTTCTTTTTTCTATTGGAATGAGAGTGAAATCCAAAATTCCTAGCTGTCTCTAAATACCAACTGACTAAGCTTAAAGACTCCCAAAATAAACAGCTTAGCATTCCGGAAAGTTACCAGAGACCTGGGGGTTTGGTAAATGAAGCACATACCTTTTGCCCCCTCGCTCAGATCTTGCTCAAGCAGTCCCTCCATTGCCAAGGAAGAGGACATATGTTTGTTTTGCAGTCAGTCAATAAGGCATGAGTTTTTAAAACTTTGGCTTGTGATGCTGGGGCCCCAAAATAGAATATTATGTTACCAACAAAATGAAACTCAAATTCATGTGTGTTAAATTATCTCTCCCTCCTCTCTACCTGTCCCCTGTCCCATCCTTAAGGGCTAATTCAAGTCTCAAACCTTGTCAATGTATTCTCTCATAACACATCGATCTATACTCAGAATTCATAGCTCTTAAACAATATTTATTTTAGGACTGACAATACTTGGCATTGATACCGACACTCCCATTGCCTCCCCTGTTCAGGCATTATAAATTGATCACAGCACTTCTTCCTGCTGATCTCATACACAACCTCACATGACATCTCAGCACAATTCTCTGCCCCAGGCAGCCAGTACTGATCAATGAGAATTGACATTTAAGGTGAAACGGCTTTGGCATACCTGACTTAGGTTCTGTTTTCAACCTTTAGGCACAGAGAATTTTTTAAAAAGTATAATAATAGCCATTGTTTATTGAACAAGCACTGTGCTAGATGCTTTTCAATTACCATCTCATTTATTCCTTTTCATAACATTACAAATTAAACATAATTTTCCCCCATTTCGTGAATGAGAAAACTAGGGTTCAGAGAGATCGGGTAACTTGCACAAGCTCACATGGCTGGGATGGTAGAAATGGAATGCAAGTCCAGTTATATCATAAGGTAAGGTCCTGGAGTTTCAATTTCTCCAACAAGCCACCATGTCCTACAGCTCTTTTGTCCTTATTATACTTTTCCATCCTCTGAGGCTTTGCTTACGCAACCCCCTTTTCTCAGAATGCCTGTTGTCCTTTCCAACTGGAGGGTATCTGCTTATCTTCAGAGAATCAGAAACACAGGTATCATTTCCGCTAGAAAACCCTTTCAAATCGTGATACAACTAGCCTCATCCTTTTTTGTGACCCCCCCTCCTCCAATGTCACAACATGCTACCGGACTCTAACCTTTAAAGCTCCTCTTGATGTAAGAGACTAAGCATTATTGATTCTTCTATACAAGGAAGGAAGGAAGGAAGGAAGGAAGGAAGGAAGGAAGGAAGGGAGGGAGGGAGGGAGGGAGGGAGGGAGGGAGGGAGGGAGGGAGGGAGGAAGGAAGGAAGGAAGGAAGGAAGGAAGGAAGGAAGGAAGGAAGGAAGGAAGGCAGGCAGGCAGGCAGGCAGGCAGGCAAGCCAGCCCAGGACCTGAGATCCTCAGGGAAAGGTTGTTGATTTTTTAGTCCTCTCAGGAACTCAACTGGCCTCTTGCAGGTGTTTCCACAATCCTCAAGAGGATTTTCCAGGGCATAAGACATTTTTGTCTCATTTCTCTCCTTTCCCAGACAGGAAGATCCAGGAATCCATTCAAATATGACATAATTAGCTGTGGCCACCCAAGGAAACACACAGAGTTGAGACCCAGAACTTTTGACCAACAGAGTTAAGTCCTCATCCAGGAAACATGGTGCCAAGTGTCAGATCCAAAGGGCCAGGCCAGAGAATAATGGATGGATGGGGCAGCCTTCTCACTGGTCTCTACCCTATGTCCATTCCTCCCCTTCTCCTACAGACGACCCTAGGGTGCTCTCTCCCAAACATTTGGTCACACCACACAAACACACACACACACACACACACTCTCTCTCTCTCTCTCTCTCTCACTCACTTTCTCTCTCTCTAAAACAAACCCTTTCAGGGCTCCCCACTGCCCCCAGGAAAAAAGCCCAAGTTTTAGAACATGGCACCCAGGGTCCCCCATAATCTGAGCCCAGATGTCTTCTCCAAAGCCTTCTCTTGACTGTCTCCAACCCATTCTTTACATCTTAATCACCTGAAATGGCTCGAATCTCTACAGTAGCCAAGTGATTTATTTCCCCTGGGCCCTGCTTCACTATTTCCTCTTCCTGGAATGACCTCCTCCTTCCTTTTATCCTGCTTGGCCCCTACTCATTCTCTGTGAGCAAGCCCAGACATCGCCTTCTTCTGGATACCAAACAAGGTTAAGGATTCCCCTGTGTGCCCACAGTCCCTGCCTCAGCCATTTGTCTTACCTGTGCACCTTTAAGGGTAGTGAGTGTCAGTGCTCAGGCAGGTTTGAAGAATGAATAAATGAAGGGTAACAGCCAAGAGGGCTGGATTCAGAATAGATGTCTCTATCAAGGAGTGGGTTATGGCTAGTGGCTTGGAACGAAAACCACGATGGCAATTTGGGCTGCAGCTTTGTTTTTATGGGTTGCCAGCACATATCACAGGGGCTAGCATGCAGGGTGAGAGATCCAACTTAATCCTCTAGCCACTCTGTGCAGGAAGGGGGCTAGAATTTGTATCCCCATTTGAAAATAAAGTTTTACGTGCCTCTCTCTACCTATGGCTATCCACTTCTTCCCACCCCTCCTGAATCTCTGGGCTGCTCCTCCCTGAGGAGACGCACATTTTCTATTTCTGGACCTCGCTGATGATGACACTGAACCTGGCCTATGCTCTTTCACCCTTCTCTTTCCTCTCCTGTTAACATGCTTGACTTGCTTGGTTACTCTGGGTCTTCCCCTGTTTAGCTTCTGGAGCTCAACTCCTTTTCTTCTTTTATTTTTCACCAACTATAACAGCAATCATATCAAATAACTACACACAATACAGTGACAGTGAGCCAGGATCCACCTTTTACCTGCATCATGACAGTGGATCCTCGCAACATTGTTCTGATGCTCAGAGAAGAAAAGAAATGTGTCTGATGACACATTAATACTTTTAATTACCAACACTCCAACCTGGTTCTCCCTGGCTCCAAAGCCCTAAGAAATTTCTCCTTTTACTCTAAAAAAATCTTCTCCTCCAGGGGCAGCCTCTTTCCCTGCCACTCACCCTGAACTTCCAGCAGACAAAGAAAAAGCCACCTCTAATACGTTCTCTCTACCATGGTCTTTTCTCTTTCTCAATAAATCCATTTAAGAGTAAAATGTTTGATGGACAGTTTAATAGAGCTCTCCTTCAACCTGGCCACATTAATGATTTCTGGCTGGCTAAATGTCAACTTCCGTAGCTCAATAGCTATTTTCCTTCTTCAACAATCAGTGTTTTGCTTGGGGTTCTTTATTTGGTGGACAGGGTATAGTGTTTTAATGGGCCATCCCTAAGTCAGTGGGCCTGAGGTTTAAGCTAAACTTACTGTGTGACCTTGAGCAAGTCATTTAACGTCTCTAGACCTTAATGACTATAAAATGATGATAGTGATGCACAGACCTGCCTACATGTTATGAGAGAGTATTTCATTGTATCTATAGTGTTTTTTAAGTTCCTTAAAGAGGGGGCCAATGCATATAAATAAACATGTTAGCCACATTGCATTCTTATTTTTAGATCTAAAAGTACAAATTTTCTCTTTACAAAAGATCAGTTTGCTACCCTAATGCCACTTGGATAATGCAAATGTATTCTGTCCACAAAACATGTAATGATCTATAATTTTTTGGAAACTTGCAATTGTGTTTTTCTTTGAGGGACCTTTTCATCTCTTTTTTAGCTAATGTAAACTAATATAAACTGAACTATCCTCTATCAGAAATAAAAAAGGAGGTTTATCCTGATTCTTCCATATACTGTATGCCATATACATTATCACTCCTGCATTATAGATCAAGAAACTGAGTCTTAGAGATGTTAAGTAACTCTTCCAACATCATACAGCAAGCAAGCAGCAGAGTTGGGACCCAACTCTATGCTTTTAATCAGCAAGAAATAGTGACTCCAAATGGATGGGTCATGGGTCTAGGGGGGGTCAGGGCAATGTGATTTGGGGGACATCTGAGCAATAGGGGCATCTTTACTACCAGGGGGACATCTGAGCAATAGGGACATCTTTACTGCAGGTTGCAGAGTGAATTGGAACGGTTAAAGCCATGGAATCTGTGTAAAAACCCGTAAGCAACAATCACTTCTTTTTTTCAAAAATATTTTCTTACTTTTAAATTCCCTGACTCTGGCCCAATTCCAAAGCCTCCGGTTATATGTTTAGATAATAAAAGTTGTCATCCTGGGTCCTGTTTGTGTGAAATCACTGCTGCAGCTCAGCCCAACATCCTGTGGGGAAAAGCCAGGGCAGAGAGCTTGGTGTAAGAGGATAGTCATTATTAGATAATGTCCCAAGACTCCCAACATATATTTTGATAAGGTGACTCCTCACCTATTTGGGAATTAGGTAATCTCACAATCTCACCTGTTCAGAACATGATCTGAATAGTGCAGTGACGCTACCTCCAAAGAGAGAGACCCACCCAAGCACTTAAATGCTTCATCGCATTAAATCCTTACAACCAATCTTTTTTGCCAAGAAGGAAACAGAAGCTCACATAGCCTGAGTAACTTGCTTAAGGAGACACAGCTAGTAAGTGGCAGAGCTGATCCGTCTACCCCAGATCCATGATCTTAATCACTATGTTAGATGAAAAACAAAGAAAACAACCACAGCTGCACAACCAAAGAGATCATTACCAGCCCAGGTGTCTAATGTCAAGGCAAGTACCTCCTACTCTTGCTTGGAGTTTCTTTACACTGACTTCACCACAGAAGTCTAACCTGCATTGTCTTCTAGAAGGCACAAGGCTTGCAGGAGGGTGCAGACACAAGCACGATGAGAACTTAACAGAAAGAGCAATCACAGGACTGGAGATGAGATCTGGGTTTTCCTTCTGGCCAGTCCACTAACTCACAACACTTGGGTTTTCAGCAGGGAAGTGAAAAGTTTGACTAAGTGGTCTCTGAGGATGCTTTGGGCTTCAGAGGATATAAAGAAAAATAAAATAAGACACAATCCTTGTTTTTGAGGAACATACAGTCTCCTAAAGGAAACAGATGAAGTATACAACTATAAAACAAGACAGACAAAAAGTAGTGTTTTATAGAGGAAGAGGTGGAATGTTTTTCATGGGAGCCAAGAACGTAAGAATTCATTCCAAACCAAAATAGATCATAGTGCAGTTTCTATTGCAAGAACAGTGTGTATCCTTTTTTTTAATGCTGAATGATAGTCATTGCTCTCAGATTAATGGTATAGGATAGACTAGACCATTGGATAAACAATTTTGTTAAGTGCAAAGTGCTTAATACCTCAGTCATATAGACAATTCATCTATCCAGAAAGTCTCCTTCCTGGCCTTTTCCAGGCAGTCAAGGTTTATAGCCCAATAGCTCAATGTTCCTACAAAAGGGGCTTGTACTCAGTAATGGCTCTGGATTGTTCTGTTATAGAAGCCAATTTGTTTTATCCTTGTGAAATAAAATCCAGTTGTCTTTGATTCCCTCTTCTGAATCACATCTAATTTGATTCTTTATTGGAATTGGTTTCTTTCATTTTTTTTTTTTTTTGGTCTGATGTTTCATGAATGGCCCAGAACCAATATCGAAGTGAGTTAATGTAATTGGAAGGGGCTTCTGAAACCAAATGAAAACCCAAGAGCCCTTGGAGAATTAGGGGACCTTAAGGTTTTACTCCTGCCCCAGCAGGGGGATCAGGCAGAGATGAAAGACCCTGCCCCCAGGTAATGAAGTGCTCACTGTAATCTGTAACCCTGACCCAACATCTCAGGACACATTGAAAACTTTCATTCTATTTTTAACGGTCCATGAATTTTCTCATCGCCAAGGCTTCATATCCTGTGCCCTCTGACTGGCAGACACATCCAATCCACCTGCTCCACCCCCCCCAGCCCTCAAAATTATACTAATAATTCATAATTATTTTCTACTGATCTGTCACTCTCTCTAGAACGTCTTCCCTGATGCCCCTAAGTCTGGGTGAGGCACCTCCTCTGGGCCCATCAACACATCTATATAGGCCTATCAACCTGCTGTCCTAACCATCTGTTCCTCTGTCTCCATTGATAGACTTTAAGTCCCTTGAGGGCAGGGATGACTGCTGCCTCATTCACCCACACTCTGCCACTTACAACTATGTGACCTCAAGAAAGTCATTTAACCTCTCCGCATCTGTTTCCTTATCTGGAAACTTGGGATAATAACATAGGAATTTAGAATGAATTAAATATTAATACATACATGCAAAAAGCTCATGACTGAGCCTGGCACACAGCAAGTAGACAATAAATGCCAGCTCCTGTCGTTACTTACCATTGTTTAGCCAATGCTCATCACAGTGCTTGTTACAGAATTCTCACTCAATAAATATTTTCAGGGAATAATTCATGAATGCTCTTCTTTACAGTAGTCGCTGTCCATCTTAGACCAGATGGGGCCTCAGAAATCAGTTGATATATGTTTCCTTTTGCATTTATTTATTTATTTATTTTTTTAATTCAGGAAGGTACATAGGGTCATAAAAATGAAAGAGGCTTGTACCCGTGCTTGCCTTAAATGGAATCACCCAGTCTTAAAATGTTGTTGTACAGGGAGAAACACCAAAGCCCAGAGAAGGGAGGCGACTTCCTCAAACACAGATGGTCAGGGTATGGGGAAAGAGTTAAATGAAATAATGCAAGGAAGCTGTTAGCACGATGCTTGTTGCTCCTGCAGTGAGACTGGACACTTGCTGGCTATTACCCTCCTTGCAGCATCCCCACTCTCTCGTCCCCTCTGCTAGGTGGCCCCAGGAAGTGTTGGGTACCTTGTCCTTGAAACCCACAGCCCTTTCCATCCCTCTCTCTTTGACCCTTGTAGGAATGTGGGAACAGATCCAGGTGAGACACGTAGTAGGAACACAGTCACATTTGGGGGCTTAGCTTGTGCTCAACCTTGCCTTGGATAAGTAAGTGCATTGGATTTCTTTTGGCCAGAGAGTGGAAAAGCCTTGCCTTTGGATATCGTCTTATCAGAGAAAACTTAGGCCTGCAATCACATACAACAACTGCTAATGTGGACTGCAAGCCTGCTACATACAGCATTCTCTGTGTGCGCCGCACCCCCTCCATCTCCCTAACACCATCTCCATCCTCACTCTGCAGATGTGGGAACTGAAAGCTGAGTGGTTGCAGGCTTTGATTGCAGCTGCATGGCTTGTGAGGGTTTGAACCCGCATGGGTGGGTCTAGGTCAAAGCTCATAGTACCATGCTCAGCTGCCCCTTGCAGGGTTGCCCCCTCATTCCCCTCCCCTCCAGGACTTTAGGAATCCCAGGCCCCCATGCCTCCTTGGTTTCAGACTTTGTGTCTCATTATAACTTTGTGATCTGAATCTCTGATGTAAGCATTAATATTTTTTCATCCTTATTCTTGACCCTAAACATAATAATTATTGCTCTAATTCCCTGTAATAACAGACTCCTGGGAAGTGGAAAAGGACTTGGCAGTTACCCTAGTCAACTCCATCCTTACTCAACAAGCACGGCTCCTACCCTGGTTATATATCAAGATCTGCTGGGTGTTTTTAAAAATACAGATGTGTGGGCTCCATCCCTGATCCCCTCCCCCAACTAAATCAGAAATTTGCTGGGGTCAGGGTCAGGTATCTCTATTTTAAAGAGCCCCCTGTGCCTTCAAAGGGCAAGAGTTCTCTACTCCAAGGATGAGAGTCAACCTTCCAAGTCAGTTATCCTTGGACTCATTGTTACCCCCACTGTTTATCAGTCCTGTGACCTTGAGGGAAATGTGTGACCTCTCTGAGTAGCCATTTCCCAATCTATAAAATGAGAAGAAAAAAATTCTTTACGAGTGCAGTGGCTCACGCCTGTAATCCCAGCACTTTGGGAGGCTGAGGTGGGCAGATCACGAAGTCAGGAGTTTGAGACCATCCTGGCTAACATGGTGAGACCCCGTCTCTACTAAAAATGCAAAAAAAATTAGCTAGGCGTGGTGGCAGGTGCCTGTAGTCCCAGCTACTGGGGAGGCTTAGGCAGGAGAATGGCGGGAACCCAGGAGGCGGAGCTTGCAGTGAGCTGAGACTGTGCCACTGAACTCCAGCCTAGGCAACAGAGCAAGACTTCAACTCAAAAAAAAAAAAAAAAAAAAAAATTATTGGGTTGTAGAGACGTTAGAAAACCTAACTTCCTTAGGCTGGCAGAGCACAGGACATGTAATAGACATTCAGTAAACCAAGCCCCCTTCCACTCTTACAGTAATTGTATTAGTACAGGCTACTTGGTCTTTTACTCCTATAAGTCAAGCTAAACAGGTCAAGTACTAGCAGACTGATGTTGAAGTGAGAGCTTTAGGTACAAGTCCGGCTTCCCTTCTTAATGCCTTTGTGACCTTGGATAAGTTGCTGAGCCTCAGTTTCCTTATCTGTGAAATGAGACTGATGTCACATACCCCAGAGGGTCCCAGTACACATTAAAAGAGACTGAGTGTATAATGCATTTAGCACAGAACCTCGTGCATAAGAAGTGCTAGGTACATGAAAACTAAAACAAACAGCATTCACATCCGTTTCTGTTGCCTGCATTTTATAATTCAGTAAAATCAAACCAAGCACTTCCATTGACTCGGACCACGAGTGTTTAGAGACTAGACCAGAATTTCAAGGACTTGCAGTCTTCCAGGTGCCAAGTTAACAGATTTTTGTTTTTAAACTATAGGGATTTAGGACTTAATCCACAGGAAATGGGTTTGGCAAGGCACCATAAGAACCAACACAACTTCTAACCCAATTTCTGTCCAGGCCTTTATTCACTGATGTAAAATTAATTTAACAGTCATCTCTGGCTGGGGCAGCTCCAGAAAAAAAGGGTGGTCAGTTCCAAAGCAAAAGATAGAGGGAACGAGCACATTACACAAAAGTATCAAGATCCAAAAAGATCGGAGCAGGTCTGAGAGACAAGCCAAATCTAACAGGGTGGAATTTAACAGGGACAGATGCACAATAAATGCTGCTTTGGGACAATGGTAAATCCTGTTTCTAGGTCCTGAAAACCAGGCCCATAAACGCAGGGCAGGAGAATTATGCCATTACTGGCGTCAATGCTTAGTTAGCCAATGACAGTCAGATCTTCATGTCCCAGTTACTGTGGAGTCATGGTTGAGATTTGAACTGTGGGGCTAGCATGCTTTCACCATTTACCGACGAAATTATTTAACTCTCTCTGCCTCTGTATTCTCAACTAGAAAGTAGGGATATACTTGTTTCTAACTTACAGTATTGCTGAGAGAATTAAATGGTATAATGCATGGGTCTGGTCCGAGAGATGCAAAGAACAATAAAGCAATCCCTCATTAAGGAAGGCACAGTCTAGCAGGAGAGACTGACACATAAGCTGTCAGGTGCTATTCAGTGTGCTGAGTCTTTGCCCAAGATGTCATAGAGCAGAGGCTGGCAAATTACAGCCCACTGGCCAAATACAGCCCACTATCTCTTTTTATAAATAAAGTTTTACTGGAACACAGCCACACCCATTCATTTATATATTGTCTATGGCAGCTTTCACACCACAAATGTAGACTTGTGTTGTTGTAACAAGACCTTATAGCCCACGATGCCTAAGTGTTTATCACCTGGCTCCTTATAGGAAAGTTTTGCCAACCCTAGGTGTAGAAGAAGAAGTTAACTCTGTCTTAGATGCCAAGAAAGGAGATAATTTTTGATCTTCTAATGTGTATCGAGTTCTCTAATAGGTGAAAATGGCTGGAGGGTAAGGGGATTGATTGGGAAGATGTTGGTCAAATGATACAAAATTTCAGTTAGACAAGAGAAATATGTTTGAGATCTATTGTATACCATAGCAACTATTGTTAATAACAATATATTGTAGTCTTGAAAATCACTCAGAATAGATTTTAAGTGGTCTCATCACAAAGAATGTTAAGTATGTGAGGTAATGTATGTGATAATTAGTTCAATTTAACTATTCCACAATGTATACATATTTTAAAACATCATGTACATGATACATGTATGTGATAAACACATACAATTTTTATGTGCCGATTTAAAATTAATTAAATCAGTGAACACGTATTAATGAATTTGAGGTTCTATAAGGCTTGATGACTGGCTCAAAGTCACAGATAAGTGTTAGGAGCAGAACTCAAACCTGGACTCCACACTGCACACTCTTTTCACTGTCCCAGGAGCATTAAAGTAACCAGACAGCATATTTATGAAGGGTATTGAAGGGTGAATAGAAGCCTCCCAGGTAGAGATGATGTCTAAAGAATGAAAGAGGTATCCAAAGATGGTTAAATGAGCAAGAACAAAGTGTCCAAGACGTGAACATATTTTTGAAATGCAAATCGTCGGGTGTGAAGAGATTCTAGAATATGACAGCTGGGAAGGGGGATGGGAAAGAAGAAAAGAGTCCACAGGGTGGGCGATGATTGAGGGAAAGCAAAGAACTGTCCACTTGCTGTCAATGATCTCCCGCAAGGTCTCAGGAACAGCACTCCCACAAAAATGGATTGGGGAGCAATATGCCCGATTACAGACAGTCTGACATCATGGAGCCTAGTTATCTCATTGCACAGATGGAAAAACAGAGGACCGGAGAAAGAGGGAACCTTGCCCCAGGCCACACTGCACGTCGGTAATAGAGAATCCAGGATCCCAAGATTTGAGTCCAGAGATCCTTCCCATCACACCCACAAAAGGGGAGGATTCTGCCAGCAGGGGCCGCTGTGGCCAGCGCGCCTGCGGACTAGGATCCTTGTGCATCTGCAGACAGTTGATGAAGGTCTCTGGTTTCCCTGGGACTGATTAGGTTCAATCGAATTATCCATCTTGTGCCATGGCGTCCCAGACCCATTTCTGAGGGGTCACCACGCTGTTTAGGATGAGCGATGCCGGCTGGAGGCCCGCCAATGCACCTGTGGTATTTTGATAACTTCACATATTGCCAACTTCTTAATTTTAATATACAACTTACAAGCAGGGCAAAGTTTAACTCACTCTAATCAACTGTAAAATGAACTGGGGACTTGCTGTTCCCCTCTAAAGACCTGCGTCTGCATCGCGCTCATCATTAATGGTCGTGGAGCTCTCTGCTTGCCGAGATTGGTTATTAATGAGGGCTGGAATTACGGATTTCAATTAAGTACTTTGCACTGGTCTTGAAATGCAGTGGGATCCACTCTGGGGAAATATAAATGCTGAGATGAAATACAATCCTGCCTCCCAACACCCTGTGTCCACAGGTACCATCTTCTCAGCTCCATCTCTTTCTATAAATCTGTGGCAGCACCCTGCAGGACAAAAAGGGTGGGCATTGGGTCCAAGCCTGGGCCACACCATCTGTAGCTTTTTCCTGGAGTCTAGGCTTCCTCAGCTACAGCTTGAGTTTATGGAGGGCTCAGTATGTGTCAGGAGCTGGGAGTATAAACACGAATAAACCTGGTTCCACCAGCTGTCAAGTCTCTCTAAGAATGACTATAAAGGTCAACATTGGTTAATAGGCATTGATTAAGCACCTACTATGTGCAAGGCATTGTTCCTAAACTGATACCTAGGAAATTTTTCTGGGAAATACTTTGAAATCCAAAAGAACTGAGTTTAACTTCTGATTCTGCCTGCTCAACCCATAAGGCCTTGGGCAAGTTGCTTAGCCTCTCTGAAACTCAGTTTTTCCCCCTCTGAAATGGGAACAATAGCATTTTCATTACATGATTCTAAGGATTAGATATGACAGCCTAAGTGAGGCACCTGGCTTTCCCTGAATGCTCTTTCTTAGACCTTTGGGAGGTTATTCACAACATGAAGGCAGTTCTTTGCTTTCCTTCAACCATTGCACCCTCCTCTGGACTCTTTCTTGCATCTTAGCATCTCCCTCCCATGCTGTTATAAGTATTTAATAAAAAGCCATTACTATTATTGCCCATCTCCAGATCTTTACTCATCATCTACCGTGTTCTCAGACCTAAACTAGGTGCATTGGGAAAATGCCTCCTCACATGATTAGATAAGAATTTGTTCTCAAGCAATTCAATCTCTAGTTTCAAAAGCAGGAATAACACAAGTTGAGAAGAATTCTGTATCTGTAACTAATTAAGATTGTTTGTGCCTGGTTGAGAGAAGGGGAGAGGTGGCTAACGCAGACTGGGAAACTCAGGACACTGATCTTGATAGAGAGGTGAAGCGACCAACCAGAGAGCAGGGCTCCTGGGCCACGAGGCTGGGTGATGTGAGAGGACAAGGAAGCCTGTTCTTGATTGGCTTGCAGGACACCCACGGAAAAGCCATGGGAGCTGTAGCATAATCTGTGGTGTGGTGTGGCAAAGAAATCTCTGGATGCTCCCAGCTCTCCTATGTGACCTAAGCAAGTCCCTTTTCATGTGGGGTCTCAGTTTCTCCATCTACAAAATGGGGAGAATTAATCCAACTTCTTTGTGGGCTTATTGTGAAGATTACATGAAATACAGAGTGTGAAAATGTTTTGAAAACTCTAAAACCTGTGGGCACATGGAGAAGCAGACAAGCATCACTGGAGTCAGGATGAAACCAGACAAGGCAGTGAACACACACACAGTCAGTGACTTGAGATCTTCTGCCTTGGGTGTGTGACCCCAAGAACATTCACCTTGGTCCGGGCTGCTGGCTGCAGCTTCAGACCCTGGCTGCCTCCCCTCGGGCTGGGCAGCATTCGGATCCCTGCTCACAGCCTCAGGCTGCTTCACATTCCAGACGTGCCACTTCCTCCCTCATGCTGTGACGAAGAAAACCACAAACAGATTTCCCATTAACTCATGAAAGCCTTGCTGCCTGGAAAGCAAAGCCTCCTGCTAGTCCTCAGCACTTTCCCAGGGGAGTATGGGAGAAGGCAGGTGGGGGAGACAAGGGCTAAAGGGGAGAGCACAATGCCAGCTCAATTGTCATACTTGGAGGGGACAAACAGCCAAGACCAAAAATCCAAGAAGAAACAGGAGGCAGCGTGATTCTCCTGTGCCAGCTAAGTGCTGTGCTACCTCTGTATAATGACTTAACCTCTCTGAGCCTCAGATCCTAAAAAAACAAATTGTGCAAGAATATACTTCAAAAAGAATTTAAAAGCCATTGGCCATTTTCCTGCTGTCTTAACATTTACAACTGACATACAGAGAAGAATTTTGAAGTTATTAAAGCTTATCTATATCTATTCTCATAATCAATCTTCAGAGCAAACTTGGGAGTAAAATAACAGAAGTTCATTTGCACACTTTAGAGATTAGAAAATCCAGGCTCAGAGAGACAGTCCCCCTCTGTCAGTAGAAGAACTGGGTCACCTGACATCTCACCATATTCTTCAACATCTTTGCCTCTCTCCCCTGAAAGAAGACCCTTTCTGGACCATAACATGCATAATGGTATGAACAACACTTAATTTGCAGCGCAAAGGCTGAGATTCTTTTTTCTTTTCTTTTTTTTTTTTTCCCAAGACAAAGTCTCACTCTGTCGCCCAGGCTAGAGTGCAGTAGTACAATCTCAGCTCACTGCAACCTCCACCGCCCCGGTTCAAGCAATTCTCCTGCCTCTGCCTCCCAAGTTGCTGGGATTACAGGCATGCGCCACCATATCCAGCAAATTTTTTTTTAATTTTTAGTAGAGACAGGGTTTCACCATGTTGGCCAGGCTGGTCTTGAACTCCTGACCTCATGATCTGCCCGCCTCAGCCTCCCAAAGTGCTGGGATTACAGGCATGAGCCACTGCGCCAGGCAAGGCTGAGATTCTTAGAGGTCAATCTCCCCCTGTCTCCACACGACCTCAGGTAAGAGACCTGGAAACTTAGAGAGATCTCAGCTACCAGACTGATGACTTTAATGCTATGAGGATACTTTGTTATTGGACATCTCTTTGGAATTGCTTTTCCTGGTTTCTCTTATGGGCAAAGAGTTTGCAGCATAGGATTACTTTTTATTGATAGCCCAGAGAGGGGGCCTGTGAGAAAATGAAAAGTCTGTGCACTTGCTCAGGGCCAAATGGATTGAGCCTGATTTTGAAAATGCTTAGGATCCCTTTACTAGGATGGCGGATGAGCAAGAAAAAGAAGGAAGATTCACACCTCTTTAATCCCATCAGTGCCATAGCTGTTGTGGCTTGAATTGCATTCCCAAAAAAGATATGTTGAAGTCCTAACCTCTGATATTTGTGAATGTGATCTTATTTGGAAATAGGATTTTTGCAAATGCAATCAATATAAGATGAGGTTATACTGCAGTAGGGTGGACCCTACTCCAGTGACTGGTGTCCTTATAAAAAGAGGAAAATTTGGTCACAGAGATATGTGCAGAAAGAATGCCATATGATGATGGAGGCAGAGATTACAGTGATGTGTTTTAAACCAAGGAAGAGCAAGTATTGCCAGCAACCACCAAAGCTAGAAAGAGGCAAGGAAAGATTGTCCCCTAGAGCCCTCAGGAGGAGAATGGCCCCACAGGCACCTTGATTTTGGACTTCTAACCTTCAGAACTATAAGAATTAATTTCTGTTGTTTTGAGCCACCCAGTTTGTACTTTATTATAGCAGCCCCAGGAAACTAATGCAATAGCATTGGCAGAACAGAAAATGAGTGGCATGTGTTACAGCCACCAGAATCCACCTCCCCATGATGCTCTGGCCCTTCTGACTGGCAAAGACTTTGTGCATTTTGTTGCCAATGTGGTCTATCCCATGTCTTAGAGATCACACCAAGGCTCATCCCAGTCCAATGCAGAAAAAGTTTATGTAAACATTGTATAAGTATTAATTTTAGCGAATTCTAAATCTCTTCCCAATTTTGAGTGACTTCTAAATCTCTTCCCGATTTTTCCACCTGCCACCTTCCACCTTTCCAATCTCTTCCTGATTTTTTCACCTTTCCACCTCCCAAAAAACTATCTTAACCACCCACATTCATCCAATCATCCACCCATAGGTTAATCATATATTAATATAATATGTCCTACACAGTAGGACACAAAAGTGAAGGTGATAACAAGTCCTGTGATCATAGGAAGTTTAGATTCTTAGTGGCAGAAGCTATGGGAAGAAACATAAAATAAACATGTAATTTGATGAAGAAACAAGTTCAAATATTGAAAAGTGCTACATATTAAGCAAAACCAGGTAAGAGGACAAGAAGGAATGGAAGTGGGGGAGGCCACTTTCAGTTGGATGGTCATAAAAAGCTATGCTGAAGAAGAGTTTTTGAGACAGGTGGATAGAACCTTATATATATTTCTGAAAGTCAGTGGATGCTATTACTCATGAGGCTCTTCATCCTGTGAGGACTGATATTCCCAGTATCTTATATCTTGATTCCATGTCCTCTACCTTTCCACTGGCCCAAACCTTAAAAAAAGCCTGAATTCTAGATTTCATATTCCTGGGAGTCAAATATAAATCACTATTTCCCTTCTCTTCCAGTATGCTACACTGTTTATAGACAAGTGACTATATAATTTTTCATTCAAACTGGGACACTTCTGAGAACAGGAGGGGCATTCTGGATCATTACACAGGACAACTGGCATAAACTAGGATGGTCCCAGACAAGCCAGAGTGTAAAGTGACCCAATTTACAGGCTGTAACTAGCTCCGAGATCTGTAAACTCAGTTATTTAATGCAAGTGCTGTATCCCAGATCAATTAGCTAAGATGGAGAGGATGGAAGAAAGGTAGATATGCAAATAGCTGTCCAATCAAAGTCACCCAGCCTTAAGGTAAAGGCCTTTGCCTTCCTCCAGATTCACTGCATTCCTGTTACTACTAAACTTCTTTAGGATGAGTCATGATACATCAAGGATGCCAGCATGCCCCTCTTCACCTTCTTAATCCTTGGAAAATTACAGCTTACGGCAGAGGCTGCTAGAGGGCCCCCTAATATCCATGCTCCCCTTGTTTCATAACAATAGAATCTAGCTGCCCAGAATAGAGGGTACATTCTCCAGCTTCCCTTGCAGCTAGGTGTGGCCATGTGACTTAATTCTAGTGAATGGATGCAAACACAGGTGTTGAGTGGAAACTTTCACAAACCTCTCTGAAGATACAGTTGTTAGTTGGGTATCCTCTGCCCTTTCCTCCCTGCCTTCCTCCATCATTCTGTGACAAACATGGATATGATGGCTAGAGTTTCTCCTTGGACCTTGAAGTCAAAGGGCACATCATAGAGATGGTGGAGGGATGAATTGGAAAGGGCTGGGTGCTATCACATGACCAATGGTATGAACACCACTTGATTGGGAGGTAAGTGGCAGGTAAGGGTTGTGATTAGTTGTCAATCTAATCATCCCTTGCCTCCACACCACCTCAGGTAAAAGATCTGGAAACTTGGAAAGATCTCAGCCACCAGGCTGATGACTTCAATGCTAGAAGAATGATACTTTGTTATTGGACATCTCTTTAGAATTGCTCTTCCTGGTTTCTTTCATGGGCAACAAGTCCAGCCACTAGCAGCCCTGGACTTTCAAGTGAACAAGAAATAAGCTTTCACCCCATTTAAGCTACTCTGTAAGCACTCTCAGCTGTGCCTAATCATAACTGAGACCAAGTTCCTCTAATTCCTGACATGAATTCCACAGGGTGGGAGAACTGAGTCCCAGAAAGGGGATGTCCAAAATTCGTAATTAAAATTGAAAAATTAAATTAAAATATAGCAGGCTTCCCAACTTCCAGCTTTCACTATATTCATTCTCCTACTCAATAAACTTTTCTTGAACACAAACACTGTATCAGGCAGTAAACAGGTACTGAGTAAACAGAGCTGAGTAAATCAGGTTACTCTTGTCAGGAGCTCACGATCAAGAGAACAAATAGTAAAATTACAGTCTGAGAAGTGTTATACACATGCACACACACATGCACATGCACACACAAGGTAATGCAGGAACCCAAAAGAGGGAGGAGCATCTAACTGCTCTCAGGAGAGAATTCACAAGGGAGGCAACACTGGAGCTAAATCCTTAAGAAAGAATAGGAGTTTTCCAGTTGTGGAAGGGGGAAATGGCATTTTAGGCAAAAGTATGCAGGCCAAAGAGAACATGGAACAGGTGCTAGGCATAATAATGTCCTCCTAGAGATGTCCAAGTCTTAATCACCAGAAGCTGTGAATACATTGCCTTCCACAGGAAGTGGGGATTAAGGTTGCAGATGGAATCAGAGTTGCCAGTCAGCTGGCCCTGAAATGGGCCGATTAGCCTCAATTATTCAGGTGGGTCTAATATATAATCACAAGGGTCCTTAAAGCAAAGGAGGAAGGCAGGAGAGGCAGAGTGATGCAATTTAAGAAACTCCGACGGCCATTGCTGGTTTTGAAGATGGAAGAACAAGGCCATGAGCAGAGGAATGTGGGTGGCCTCGAAAAGCTTTAAATAAGGTGAGAAAGCAGGTTTTCCCCATAGCCTCCAGAAAGGAATGCAGCCCTGCTGACACCGCGACTTCAGTCCAGTGAAACCCATTTCAGAATTCTGACCTTCAAAACTGTAAGGTAATAATTTGTGTTATAAGAAATAAATTTGTGTTTTAAGCCACTGAGTTTGCAGCAATTTGTTAGTGACAATAAGAAACTAATACAAAGCCAAAAGCTGATCATGGTTGAAGAGTAGATAAAGTGTATGAAAAGAGGTTGCAGATATGGGGGGGTCCATGACCATAGAGGCTTAAATTTCAAGGCAGACATTTTGAAATGCATAGGCAACGGGAAGCTGTTGAAGGATTCTAAGGAACGAGTGAAGTGGTCAGATTGCATCACAAAGAGGTCGCCAACTGGTGCAGAGGAGGAACTGCCAGAAGGCAGGAAGACTCCTGGAGAAGAAGTTGCAGTGGTCCTAGTGAGCCCCCCTGGTGAGCTGGGGCCACAGGGGGGCTGCCTCCTCTGAGCCCTTAGGACCCATGGGACCTCCGCACCACAGCACTGGCTGCCAGGGGCCATGTTATGTTCCCCACTCCTTTCCTAGTGTCCTTCTGGAGGCAGCCTCTGCAGTGAAAAGCCGGACTAGGAGAGAGGTGGGCTTGAGACCTGCTCTACCATTTACTAACTCTGGGGCCTGAACCAAGTTACCTCACCGCTCCGCGCCTCAGTTTCCTCATTTGCAAAGCAGTGATGACAGTCCTCTTTCAGGGTGCTTGTTTGGCATGACACTTACCAAGCCTCTCCATGCTTCCTATGAATGGCTGCATCATCCCGAAATGCTCCCTGCTGAGTAGACTATTCTCCTCGTGCTTTTAAGACTCCCACGTTGATTTCAGGAGGAAGCAACCAAACTGCAGACTTGGCCCTCGAAGCTCTCTGGAGCTGTGCAGTCTCCGGGCCGGTGTCCTGCACTATTGCTCAGAGGGCTGGGCGCCATCTAGAGGGCAACAGCAGCAACAGCCAGAAGGCAAGGAAAGCCGCAGTGATTCCCAAACATAACCAAAGGGGATGCGGGGAAGCCTGCTTCTGGCTCTGTGGGTGGATTCTATAATAAAATGAAATGTGAGATCATAGAATCTTTTAATTCTAGCATGTAGGAATTATGAAATTATAGAAAAATTAACTCTCTAAGCTATGGGGGGTGGAGTCTTAGAAGCACACAGTCTTTGACTTTTAGAAATAGAGAATGCAGTATTTCTAGTGTCTTCAGTTCTTATACCCCTGGGTTACCCCTTGCCTCAATAGAGTACAAATTCAAACTTTGAACATTGACACCCGGATCTCAGCCTCCAACACCTCACCTGCTTGACCGCAGCTCCTCCTCTTCTGACCAGTCACCCCCAGAAACCTTCCAAGGATGGCTCACCACCAGCCTCTACTGCCAGAACAAAAGCCCCTTGATGTCAAGGACTATGCCCTTCACCTCCTATCACCGGCACAGGGCCAGGCTCACAGTGGTGCAGGAAGGCAGCATGATCCCACTGTCCTCAACAGCAGAAGCCTATAGGTTCAGATCTCAGCTCCACCACTGGCTAGCTGGAGCATAACTTAACTTCTCTGGGCCCTTTGTTATTTATCTGTAAAATGGGAAATATCATAGTGTCCACCTCATGAGGATATTAGGAGGCTAAATTAACATAATCTATAGAAAGTACTGAGAAGGATTTCTGATACGTGATAAATGCTCGTGATAAATGCTTGATAAATGTTAATGGTTTTTTTTTTTTTTTTTTTAGATGGAGTCTCACTCTGTTGCCAGGCTGGAGTGCAGTGGCACGATCTCGGCTCACTGGAACCTCCGACTCCCTAGTTCAAGCGATTCTCCTGCCTCGGCCTCCCGAGTAGCTGGGATTACAGGCACACGCCACCACGCCCATCTAATTTTTTGTATTTTTAGTAGAGATGGGGTTTCACCATGTTGACCAGGATGGTCTCAATCTCCTGACCTTGTGATCCGCCCACCTCAGCCTCCCAAAGTGCTGGGATTACAAGTGTGAGCCACCACACCTGGCCAATGATTCTGTTTTTGTTTTTTGTTTTTTGTTTTTTGTTTTTTTGAGACGGAGTCTCCACTCTGTCGCCCAGGCTGGAGTGCAGTGGCACAATCTCGGCTCAATGCAAGCTCCACCTCCCGGGTTCACGCCATTCTCCTGCCTCAGCCTCCCGAGTAGCTAGGACTACAAGCACCCGCCACCACGCCTGGCCTTTTTTTTTTTTTTTTTAGTTGAGAAGGGGTTTCACCATGTTAGCCAGGATGGTCTCCATCTCCTGACCTCGTGATCCGCCCGCCTTGGCCTCCCAAAGTGCTGGGATTACACCCAGCCACCGTGCTCAGCCCAATGATTCTTAATTATCATTAAAGTTGGGTTGAACTCTATGGGCAATATGGCAGCAAGGTGCCTTATTTCGGAGACCTGACCAAACAGTGAGGGAAGCGAACAAGCAGGAAAAGGACCATTGGATATTGAGCACCCATGTGTGACAGGCGCATGCTAGGTGCCTTGCATGTGGCTTATTAACTTCTGAAGGCAGGGCTTATGCTGTGTGCCAGCAGCTCAGTGCCCTGCTCTTGGACATTCTGACGTACCTTTCCTTCTTTCTCTGTCATCTTTTGCTTCTCCATAAAACTTTCTCTGTCCCTCCAGGCTCTGGTAGCTGAGGGATTATCTCATCTCTCATTAACATAAAGGGAGTTAATGTCCAGCAATTAGCTAAAGCAAAGATAAAGAAAGCTTTCAATTCCTGTGCTGATTCCAATTAGTCTTGCCTGCCTGGAGTTCTAATCCAAGAAGTTACCCAAGGCCGTGTTGGTGTCCATGCATAAGAGTGCTGAAATAAATTGGTGATGTCTGCCTTGAGATTGGTGGGAGTGGGTAGCAGTATGTGCGCCTTATACCCACCAGACCTCTTTGTGAAGAGGTAGGAAGATAAACAAGGTTTTGCCACTTACTATATCATAAGTGTTTTAATTTTATTCATTAATCACATTTAATCTTCATAACGGTTATGAAGTAGGTGTGTTATCCCTATTATATAGATAAAGCAACTGAGGACCTAAGAGGTCACTGAAGAATTCATGTGAGTAAATCAAAAGTGTTTGCATTTTAAAGGAAACTTTAAATGGCTTTACTCAAAGGTATGGGGAAATTCTAGGCATCCTAGCCAGTCGGTGGGAAGAAATGTTGATGCAGAAAGTGTTTCCAATGCTCTGTAGATCACAAGGCATACAGTGTTATCCTCAGTCCTTTACACACCTGTGCTGAGAATGATTAGAAAATAGGCACAAAAAATGTTAAAATGCAGATGCATCTCACTTTAAGAATATACACACAGTACAGAAGCCCAGAATTCACACTGGCCAGGATAAGGGCTGAACCTCCATTGAACAAAAGGATCTCTCTATAGACGAGATTTCGAAGACTTTTGCGGGAGGACCAACTTTGCAGGAGAGTCAGGCCAGTGGGACAGCACTGGGCCAGCAGACATGAGACCTGGGTTCCAACCTCTGTTTACCAGGAACAAGTTCTTCCCCTTCGTGGCTTTTTGTATCTCCATCCAAACCATGAGGAGGTTAAATAAGAACTATTGATCTCAGTATGGGCAACTGTACCTCTAAAGGATGATTTGGATAGTTCCAGGGCAGTTTTGGTTGTCACAACAGATAGAAGGGATTCCACTGGAGTTTGGATGCTAGACAGCCTGCAGCAAAAGAGAAGACCGAGCCAATGAAGAACTCGACCACACCCCACTCAATTTTGGGATGTTTCACCTGACATATAAATGAAAAGTCTACGTTGTAATTATCTGGGTCTAGATCCTAGTTCCAATTCACACATAGAGAAAGCATTTTTGCATGATTGTAACATACATGTATATACACTGAATTTTCCTGGATGCCGGTATCATGCAAATCCAGAAGAAATTGTGCTTTGTTTGTTCAGATAGCTACTGTTTCAGAAAATTACAACTCGAAAGGCCATGCTGTTCGTGTATTTGAGTGGCCAATTCCACACATCCATTTCAGTAACTATCAAGCAATCATCTGTCTGCTATTATGTCTTCCAATCTAGTCACATCCACTCATTCACTTATCAACATACATATTATTTTATTATAAATTACTTTGCTTTTTATTTTTCATTGACTTTGCAGTTTGGGCATTATATAGATTTTTAAAATGAGATGTCTAGGCGGGTTATATAATTTATGAATCCCATTTCAGGATAATAAAGGTAGCATCACAAAATATTAGTCTGGAAGGTTTGAGAATTACTAGGTCACATGACCCTTGGGTTCCTTCCAGCCCAGGCAAAGCAGAATTATTATGCAAAGAGAGACATGCCGGAATCACGTGCTACACATTACAGGTAGGCGAATGAGAGTAAATTATCTTGTTTTCTACAAATCATCCTCACCCACTAAATATCCCTTAGCCATTCCAGAATGTACAGTAATCTGCACCACTGAATGCATCCTGTCTAATCTCCCAAAAAATAAAATTGCCTGGAATTGAGTTTGGGCACATTTGGTTCAAGAATGCTGCAGCTTCACTAGGTTGGAGCTGAGCACGTGCTCTTCTAAAATTTATAGTGTAATTGATTTTTTTATAAGCCATTCAGGCCTTATTATTTATTAATCTACCTGTCAAGGTTAATTTAAACTACTTCTCAATAAGGCAGTTTGACAACACCTTTGTTTTCCAGATTGACAGCCCTGGTGAATAAAGAGATGGCACAGCGATTCCTCTGCCCTTAACAGACACCTCTGGGAAGGAACCTCCAGCAGGGCAGTGCATTGCCCCGCCCTCATTAGGAAATGCAAGAGGCCTCCCATCCTACTGAGTGGGGATAGAATCCAAAGGTTACCCTTTTGTTTCCAAGTAGGTTGTAGGCCCCAGGACTTGCACCAGCCACCAAGTGACAACTGAGTCCTATAATCTGTGCAGCTTCAACTACCCTTAGATATTCTCTTCCTTGCACTCCCATCGTCATGATCTTAATGGTTACTGCCTCCCAAGCTCATGGCAACAGTCTCCTAACTGGTTTCCTTGCCTCTACTTTTGTGTCTCCCTGTTCATCCCAGGTGATCTTTCCAAAATGCAAGTATGACCACGCTACACCTCTGAACAAAGCCCTTCAGTGGTTCCCACAGAACCGCTGAATGATTTCAATCATGTGGGCTTGAAATGCAGAGTCAAGTTCAAAGTCCTCCATGCCCTGGCCCCTGCCTACTGCTCCAGCCACATCTCCCATCACCCCTTCTCTGTCACCTTTTACTTTATGCCCCAACAATATCACTCAGTGTGCTGTTCCTTGCCATCTGCGTCTTTGTAATGCTGTTCCCTCTTCCTAGATCCTGGTCATCATCAAAACTCCAGTATGAATGCAGTCACTGCCATTTGCTGTCCTGACTACTCCCAAGAGGTGGATCATGTTCTGCCTCAGATTTATGTTCCTGAAATCCATGTATATTGAGTTGGTAAGCAACAAATACTTGTCAAGTGTGGACTATGGGACACATATAGTGCTGAGACCTAAGGATACAACACAGAACTAGAGAAAACTTGTACCTGACCTCCCACAACTTATGTCCACACTGTGAGCTCCTTCAAGATAGTTGTTCTAATGCACTTCCCAGCATGGTGCTGATGGAAGTACAAGGAGACAAGGCCAACATTTATTGAGCACAAGCCACCCTGCTTATACTTCCTTATTTCATATTAGAAACAATGCAACAAAGCTAGCATTTTTGTGTCCCCTTTCAGAGATGAGCAAACTGGAGTTCAAAGAAGTGAAACAGCTTGCCAATGTTTACTCAACCCATTTGTGGTGAGTCCAGTCTCCAAACACAGGACCGATTCCAAAGCCTCAACTCTAGTTCCACACTGTACTGCTCTCCTGGCACAGAGTTCGGACTTGTTGAATAAATCCCTGATATGCACCAAGTCAAATGCTCTTATTGTGTGTCTTCAATTTCTTTCACAGTAACAGGATAGGATAGAATGTCTTTGACTTTAATGACATTGAATGGCTGAGTCCACATTCCTGGGTAGATCCGTGATACACAGAATATAAGGCCCATGGAGTCTGGATCTGGCCTGCCTTGGTAACATTGGGCCCTGTGGGAGCTCAGTGCATGAAATTCCCCGAGAGACATTTTTTTTTTTTTTTTTTTTTTTTTTTTTTTTTTTTTTTTTTTTTGAAACGGAGTCTCACTCTGCCTCCCAGGCTGGAATGCAATGGCGCGATCTTGGCTCACTGCAACCTCCACCTCCTGGGTTCAAGCGATTCTCCTGCCTCAGCCTCCTGAGTGGCTGGGATTACAGGAGCCCGCCACCATGTCCAGCTAATTTTTGTATTTTTAGTAGTGATGGGGTTTCACCATGTTGGCCACGCTGGTCATGAACTCCCGGGCTCAAGTGATCTGCCCGCCTCGGCCTCCCAAAGTGTCGGGATTACAGGTGTGAGTTACCACACCTGGCCTCCCTGAGAGACTTTGGCAGCGATGCTGCAATTGACATTGAATGGGACATTGCATTAACCGTGAGTGAGTAGAATGCTGATCTGATCCAAGTCCTCACGCCTCACCTTCTCAAGTTCAAAGAATATAAACTTAGTACGACTTTTCACAAGAGAAATTTCTCAAAAGTATAACTAGCAACTGTGCCATAGTCCTAGGGAAAGGCAAATGCACTGCCCCATCTGACCCGTTGGCCAGAGCAATGCCATTGAAATGGGAGAATCCAGGGCCATAACTTTAAGGAATCTGGAAGATAGAAAAAGAGAAGAAGATTTTCATTGCTATTCTATTTCTATTTATAAAAAGTAACTGTTGAATATATAAATAAACCCAATTTAAAAATAGGAAACATATTTTGAATCATGTGGGCTTGAAATGCGCTGCTAGATTTCACACCTCTCTCATCCAGGCCTTGAGGTGGGAGCACAACATGTAAGTGGAGCAGTTACCTAACCAGCCCTCATAGCCCAAGGCCCCTCTTCCCACCATCATTTTGGACTTGGGCATGGAAGTTAATGGCAACAGAGATAGAAAAGAGGGGGTCAGTAGGAGAGTGGATCTTGAGCATGTTTATTCAGAAAGGGGGATGTCACATTCTCTCTGTAACCTTGACAGGTCAGTTATGTCATGGACAGGACATCTGCCTAGGCTGTCATGGCCCGTAATGAAGGAGCATGAATAGGCTCCCTGCCACCCTTTGCTAATTCAACCCAAAGGAGGACTGACGCATTCATCTGAGTGGCAGGACCTGAAGTTCTGGACCATGTTTCACTAATGACTGGCATAGGTCCCAGCATGTGAAAAGCCTGCCCTCTTCTCCAATATTTCACTTGCATTCACATGCAGAAGGCGTATTTCCTATTTAATCTTATTTCCTGCTTCATGAACTGCTGAAAGCACCAAGGCTCTGAAAAGCACTCAATCCCCAGTCATCTCCTTACTGTGGCCTTTTCTTCCATGTCGGCAGCCTGGCCAGGGTTACTGCCCCAGGCAAGGGCTAGGCAGTTGAACCAGCTTAGCACATCCACACTTTAGGGGAAATGTGCTTATGTGTCTTATGCTTCCAACTGGTCTTTCTTCCCTAACCCTAACCCCAGTCATCAATTTTCTGGATGCAGATAATGAGGTATAACAGAAATAGAGATCCAGGGCAACTGGAGGAAACCTTCCTCAAGCCTCCTGTGTGAGGACCTCTTCCACGTTCTTCAGTTTTTACCAGCGCTTTGCACCCGGTTATGAAGAATCACTTCACTTTAAAAAAAGTCAAACTCAACTTCTCATTTGTCTATTGATCTTGTACTAACTTCCCTCAGAATTCCAGAGAGAAGGAGGGTGAATTTCAAATGCTTGCCATGCACCTCCAGACTAGACTGGGCATGACAATGTCTGACTTTCTACCACCATACTTTTGGTGGCAACTCCTAAGAACATGAGCGTAGGTTCTAAACAGCCCATGAAGGTGAAACATCAGCATTCTTTCAGTTGCCATAAAGATCTAAGGCTCCTTCTCCTCCCCATGCCAGAGACCTTGAAGCCTTTTGTGGGTCGGCTCTGAGAGTGCTTCCCATTGAAGGTCTCAGCTCCAGATAGCTCCTTGATTTAACTTAGAAAGGTAGCAGAGGCTGTGTGCCTTAGTTTGCTATGGCTGCCATGAAAAAGTACCATAGGCTAAGTGTCTTAAGCAACATAAATTTACTTTTTCACAGTTTTGGGGCTAAAAGTACAAAATCAAGGCGTTGGCATAATTGGTTTCATTCTGAGGCCTTTCTCCTTGGTTTATAGATGGTTATCCTCTCCCTGTGTCTTCACGTGGTCTTCCTGCTGTGTGTGATGAATGGTAGGGGTCCTAATCTATACTGAAGATTCAGATGACTTAGACCCAGAACTGAACACAAGACTATTGGACTCCAGTGTCCAACCCCTGTTTAGGCTGAGACTTGTAGGGTAAGTGGCAGTTAAGAAGAATCTCCCCTTTGTATAAGGACACTAGTCAAATTAGATTAGAACCCACCCTAATGACCGCATTTTAACTTAACCTCTTTAAAGAACCTATCTCCAAACATGGTCACCTTCTAGGTACTGGGAAAGAGAACTTCAACATATAAATTTTGGGAGGACACAATTTGGCCCATAACACTGGGAGTGAAGAAAATGAGATCCTAGACCCAGTTCTGACATGAGGATAAAGTCTAAAATGCATAAAATGGCAAAGCCCTCTGCTACCTTAGTCCTGCCTGTGTCTACACACTCGCCTCACGTTCCTCTCTCACTCTTTACACACTGCAGACATAGCCTTCTTTTCATCTCTGAATTGAACCAGACTTTGGTCCAGACTTCTTTCCATCTCTGAATGGAGCTTTGTCTCTTGAGTTTCAAACACATGGATTCCCTCTGCCCAGCTTCTCTCTCAGCTCAGCTTCTCCCTCACCTGGCTAACTGCCACTCACCCCTCAAGTCTCAGCCTAAATATCGCCTCCTCAGGGGTCAGACATTTGAGTCCAATAGACCTGGGTTCAGTTCTGGGTCTAAGTCACCTGGATCCTCAGTGGAGATTAAGGCCCCTGCCTTCCATTCCCACAGCTCCTCACCTCCCCTCAGTAACACTAATAACACCTGAAGTTGGGCAGTGAGCATTACTGCAAAGATGTCTCCGTCTGGCTCACTGATGATCACTGCCGATTCAGTCAGGAGAGTCAAGGATATGCCGCAGAGACAAGCATCACCAAAAATGCAAGGGTTTAACAGAAAAAATGGTTTATGTCTCATTCATAGTGCATGGTTCTGTCATCAGGAGACTGCTCGTTGTAGCCCAAGCTGATGAAAGTTCTGCTTTGATGTGTGCTTCCACAATCACACACCAGGAGAGCAGAGTTCTGGAGGATCACATGCTGGCAATAAAATGTTCCAGTGGGAGCATGTCACACATTGCTTCCATGCACAACTCTTTTGGCTGGTCTCATGACTGCACCAGGGAGCCAAAAAGTGCAGACTTTCAAGTATTGGTGAACAGCACTAATGATTACCACAATGGCAACTTCCAGAGCACAATGATGCTTAATCGAGATATGTTGAATGGTAATAATAACTCTCATTTTTCAAGCACTTACTGTTTTGTGCACTGGGTGGTAATTGTTTTTACTGAATATGGATTCATTCTTCCTACAATGGCATACATGTGTCATAATACCACCTAGCTTCATAAAATCCTATGACTCCATAGCCACTTCCTGCTATTATCCCATTTCTCAGTAAGTTACCTGGAAGCCCAGCCTATCCTTGTTATGCCCACTTTCTTACCTCCCTCTCTAATTTTACCCCACTCCAATCAGGCTTATACCCCCGCCTCCATTGAGATGACTCTTATCAAAGTCATCTCTGGCCCACCTCCAGCCAAACCAGTAGTGAGTTATCTGTCTTCCTCTTGATATTTTGTAGGTTCACTCCCATTGCTTGAGATATTTTCTTCTCTAGAAATCCTTGGCACCTCACCCTCACTGTGTTCCTCTCACCTCCCTGGCTGTACCTGCTCAGCCTCCTCTGCTGGCTCCCACACTCGGCCCAACCTCAGAATGCTGCCTGGCCCTAGGATTCTTCCCCACCCTTTTTGTGAGCCCCACTCTCTGGAATCTCCACCACTCCCATGTCTTCACCTGATCTTTGTATATGTTAATGACTCTCATGTACATTACAGGATGTTTTCCTAATTCACTGCCCTTCCAGCATCTCCAACTAGATATCTAATAGGCATCTAAAATGTAACATGCTGAAATCAGAACTCAATTCCTACACACTCCCGCCACCCCAAGTTGTTCCCATATTAATAAAGGTAGCACTGTCCACTCAGTTTCCCAAGCCCAACACCTTGAAGTTATCTTAAATTGCTTTCTTGTCCTTAGACTCCATATCCAACCCAAGAGTAATTTTCTTGGCTCTATCCCCACCATATTGGCTGAATCCAACCATTTGTCATTATTTCTCTTTTCCAAGACACAACCAGCCCTTACCTGGAAAATTATCACAATTTCCTGACTTGCCTTAGAACTCTTGAATGACTTAACTGTAGCATCCTGAATGAAATCTGCATGCCTTGCTGAGGTCCACAGGGTGCTAAACAACCTGGCCCATGCCCCTGTGCAATCTCACTCTTTCCGCTCACTCCCATTTTCTCCCATTGCAGCCTCCCTGACCTGTCTGTCTTTCCAGTACCAGGTTCTCCCATCCCCAGGCCCTTTCATGGGCTGTGCCTTCTTCTCAGAATACTCTCATCCCACAGCTTTTTATGGCAGCTCAAAGCTAGCTCAATGTCATTTATCTAGAAAGTGTTAGAGCCAAGGTTGGGAAAAGTTTTGTTCAATTCCCACGCCTCTGTTCTTGCCTTTGCACTGCCTTCCACTAGACAGTGGTGGTGAAGTGCATTAGCTTTGCCTCTCTGCAGTTCCTTTCAGCATTAAAATTCCATTTTATTCTAAGTGTATCTTTGCAAAGGCCATTAAAAAGGTCATCTGGCATCAAATCTCCTTTCTTAACTTTGGAACTAAGAAAGTCCTCTGGTGCTTTCTCAGCTGTAAAACAAAGATAATACCTTCCTGTGAGACTTTAAAGAGATGCATGGCAACATATCTAGCACACAGTAGGGACTCAATATATGCGATCTTCATTTTTTCCCTGATATCATTCACTTATTCTACAAATATCTATAGAGCAATGCTCTGTGCTACATGCTATGGGGGTTACAAATGTGAACTGGCATAGGATTCTTCTCTCTAGAGACTGAAATTGTCATAGGGGACAGAAAGCATTTGCTCAAATATCTTTAATACAAACTAGGAAGTGCAAGGTGCTTTGACACTGAAGTTCAACAGAACTATGTTCAGTCCCCAGTCCCCTCTGCCCTGCTGTGTGATGTCAAGGAAGTCACTCAACTTCCTTGAGACTCACTTTCCTCATCTGTCAAATGAGGTCAACACCAAGACTCAGTATTGTTTACAGGAATTAAACAAGTTGAGATCCATAAAACACATAGCAAGTGCTCAATAAATAGAAGCTGTTAGGATTGTGTTAACTGACATTTACTGAGCACTTACTATGTGCTGAGCATGTTCTTGGTGCTTTACATGTAACAACTCGTGGCTCACAGCAACCCTAATATTAATGTGAATACACTTACTTCCCTCATTACAGGATAAAGGAATGAAAGCACAGAGGGGTTAAGGGCCTTGGCCAAGGTCTCACACCAAGTAAGTGGCCTGCAGTGAGGCTATGGAGTCATGAACCTAACCACTGGACCAAACTGCCTCCCTGAGAGGAGTTCTGTAGGTTGCAGAGCAGAGAGAGCTGAATTCCAGCTTCGGATGCAATCAGGGAAGGCTTCTTGAAGCAGGTGGGGTTGTGCAGCTCCCAAGCTCTCCTTAGCCCTAGCACCCATCCCTTCAATTCTACATCCATCACAGCCTGGAAGGCTTGACCTCCCCAGCCCCCAAAGTCTGCCACGACTGAGGTGTAATGTTTGAAAATTGCCCACTAAAGTGTGAGAGCAAACCAGGCAGAATGCTAAAAGACCGGAAAACATAAAATATGAAAACAGCCTCTGACAGTGCAAAAATCAAGGAAGGACTTTTGCAAAAACAAAAAACAAAAAACTCCGTTTCTAGCCAAAAGGAGCTTTATTCCACCTGGTAATTCAGTGTGTCTGCTCTCCCTTCCCCCGAAATAGGAACCCTCCACCCTAGGCATGGGTAATAAGGTGAGGCTGGGATGGCCCTTCCGTAATGAAGGCATTTATCCTCCTTGGTGGTGGGGGATGAGGCGTGATGGAGGGACAGAGGGAGTCAAGGGCAGTTTGGGGTACAAATTCCTTTGTCCTGCACAGTCATTCTGAGTCCATGGGATTGGAAGAGTCTTGAAAGCTAAACTAAAGAAGACCCTTGGAAGCTGGGCTCCCATCAGTGGGGAAAGAAAGGAATTGGGACCCTGGGGCCATACAGAGAGCTCAGCAAAGGTTTGCTTCAAAGGTCTTGGAAGTTTTTGTCAGAAGAAACCTTGAGTTGTCATGTGTGTGTATACTAAAGGCAAAAGCAGGGACACCAGAGGTGTATGGGCCTGGTCCAAACCCCAACCCTGCTGTTTCCAACCTGTGTGACCTTGGGAAAGTCCATTTGCCTCTCTGAATCTTGTATTCCATGAAATAGAAATCAGAATATCTGCGTCAGGGAGTTAAGTGACACACCATCATCTGCAAGAGATATGGCACGAAGCACAAAGCAGGAATTCAAATGTCGACTTCCTTCACCCTCCTTACGGTGTCAGCCTGGGGGAATAAGACCTGGAGCCTGTGCCCTTCTCCCTACAAATGGCCTTCTCCCTGATTCTCAGCAGCCCCTCAGCTGACACTGCAGAAAGGGAGGCCAGATTGCTCCTTGGAACACTGTTTCAGAAATGCTAGGCTGAGAACAAAATGATTGTGATGTCCATAAGTTTAGGCAATGCTTCCCTGCCCTGTCTCCCCATCAGCGACATTAAAGGCTATGAAAAGGCCTGCAGTGGAGATACTTGCTCAACTTTTTTTAGCCCAAAGTCCTACTTGTCCATTGAACTTTTTATTTTTTGAAGAATATCACATATTAATGGCCTCCCAAAACCATATGCCATGAAAATATATTTCAAGAGGTGTTGCCAGATGATATTAAAGGCAAAGGTGAGTTTTATGTGAAAGGGGAAAATTAATTTAAATGTTAATATTACCAAAGTAGATTATTTCCCCTTCCCACAACTGATCCCAGGGACTTTATGCCTCCATCTCCATATCCTGCCCATGCTTCAAGCATCAGCTCACTTACCTCTCATCCATGGGACCTTCTCTGATTCCTCCTTCACCAGGAGGATATGGCTTTGCCCTTCCCCCAAATCACAGGCATTCTCTCTGCCCCTCTCCTTAGGCACTGAGCACATCCTATCTGGTATTCAGGTGATACTCTATGCATGAACATGTCCGTGTCCCATCAAAATCTAAACTGTCTGAGATCAGGGACATCGCTGCATCTCCAGGGCATTGCAGAGTGCCTGGAACTTGGGAGGTGCTCAATAATGTCACATGAAGCATGATCCCTGTATCCCCTGTCAGTCTAAGAATTGCAAATCCACACAGGATTCTAGCTGGAAAGGACACTGGGGGTTCATCTGACCTAACTCTGAATCCACTGCGTTTCTTTTATTGGACAAGAATTTATTAGACAAGAATTTAAAAGCACCTATTCTGTGATAGCCACTAGACTAGATGTTCACAGCACAAAGATGAATCAAAATGGCCCTTGCCTTTACTAGCAGGACCATGGGAAGTGGTAGCACAGAGCCTGGCACGTTCTAGATATACAACAAATATATGTCGAATGATTGAATGGATGAATGGATGAATGTTAAAGATACATACAAAATGGGATGGAACACAAGAAGAGGTAATATTTGATCTGGATCTGAAGAATGAGGATGTTTCCCAAGTAATGAAAAGAAGGGATCGAAGGGTATTCCAGGAAGAGGGAGCAACATATGCAATGGCACAGAAAGAGGGAAGGACATGATAGGATCCATAAGAAGTTCTTGGAGGGTGAAAGAATGAGTGCCTAAGGAAGAAGGAATGATGTGGCAGGATATGAACAGGCCAAAGTCAATTATAAAGATAGGCATATGCCCTGCTGAGGAATTTGAGTCTAGTCAGCTTGCAAGGATGGTTAGTAAGAGGCCCCCAGATATGATCCCGTTGTAATTTCTTTGTCCTGGTCTGTCATGGGGGCCACGCTGAGCCACAGTGATCCTCCTCAGGAAGGAAGGACTTATTCCATCAGCGGTTGGATGTGTTGGTGGAAGATGGCACTTAGCTGGCAGTTCTTTCTGAAACCGCCTTCTGCTGAAGAGGGCTTGTCTTGTCCTAGGTCATGGCCCCTTCCCAGGGACAGTCTGCATCCAATGACTGGGGAAGGAAGGCCTATCACCCTCACTCTAACTCAGGTCAACTCTAAAGGGCCACCAAGAACTAGAGTGCTCTGTGGGTCAGATGAGGCTTTCACTGGGCTTGCAACACAGTTCAGCTTCTCCCTTTGCCCGCTCCTTTTTCCTCCCCCATAGCATTTACCAGTAAACATTCTGCAAGCCAATCTCTATCCCAGAATCTACTTCACAGGAAAGTCAACCTAAGACATGATCCTTGTACTTTCATTTGCCAGAACATTGCACCCCTCTTCCCGAGTCTATCTCATAACCTTTGGGAAATAGCTAAATGCTTCACTGCCCAGTGTTAAGAAGAGCCCTTCGGCCTACTAGTTTTACATCCACTGATGAGAGATGGTAATATTGTCCCAAGACTTGCAGAGTATAGGACACTGAACAAATAATCATAGCCAAATTCAGAGGTTCCTGGTAGGTAGAGTGAAAGACACACTTCTTTACAGAATGCATATATTTGTACGTTTATGCATATTTATTGACCACTCACTGCATGCTAGATTCTACTCACTCATTTAATCTGAACCAGACAGGTATTACTGTCATCTCCTTTTCATAGATAAAGGATCTGAGTCAGAGAGAGGTTACACGGCCTGCCCAAGATCACAAAGCTAGTGTGTGGCAGACATGGGTGAGTCTCAAACCCAAGCAGCCTGGGTCCTGAGCCACACTCTCCAGCACACCATACTGCTGGAGACCTCATTGTAATTGTCTGAGAAAAGAGGGACTCTTTGTGGGCAGAACCTAAGAGGGTGGGGAAAGATAAGGCAGCAGAGGATAGCATGATGTCCAGCACCCACCACATCTTCGGAAAGATTAGGGCCCCATTGGGGAAAAGGGCAGACCCAGCTACCACCTGAGCTGTTCTCCGAGGGACTGGATGAAGTGTGGGGCACAAGGAATATTGTACTGGGGTTCAGGTGACAAGATGAGGTAAAGAATTGGGAAGAGGGCATCCTTGCCCTGCATACATGGGTGGTGGCTTTTGGGATGCTGGGCTGCAGCATCCCTGGTCAGATACTGGAGTTTCAGTGCAGAAACAGTGGCGAGACTCAGAGTCCAAGAGCAAAACACACACCCATATGCTTATTTCTGAGGCAACACACACACACACACAAACACACACACACACACACACGCTTATTTATGAGGCTGTAGGGGACATTCCCAATTTGAGGGCTCCTCCAAGCTGGGGAAGATTCTCTTGGGGCTGAAGTCCTAATGCCTTGTCAGTGAAGCCTTGGAGCTGTCAAGATCTCTTCACCATCACTTGATGAGCCCTGGATAAGTGGATTATAAGAATGTTCCTATTTTACTGATGAAGTCACCGAGGCTCAGAGTGATTAAGTAATTTGCCCAGGGTCCTGCATCTGCCACCATCCACCTCTCAACTAGCTATTCCATGGACTCAAGAGCATCTCATTTGCTCTTCCAGTGAAGAGCCTGGCTTCAATCCTGCAATCATATAGGACATACCTATCTTCACAGTTCCCAAAATGCAAGAAAGCCTGAAAAATGGTGGTAGCATACTTTACTACGTTTTTCTCTTCCCAGCCATCTTCCTGCCTCAGGCTCTAGCACCTGCCTGCTTTCAAAATAATAAATAAAATGAATAAATTCTTGCCATGAACAATTGAAAAGGTAGCAATTTATTAGCAGGCAGAAGACTTGAATTCTGATCCTGGTTCTTTCTCTAACTCTTTTTAAGACTTTGAGAAACTTTGCTCCCCTATCTAGACTAAAGGGTCCCCAGTACTAAAGCAAGTGGGTTGTTCTGGGTCACCTATACAGACATCTCAAGCTTGGACACCTTGTAAATTAAAATTTGTTCATACTGAGGTGTAAATGACTACTGACAACCTCTGTCAAGAGAATTGTAACCTAACCAAAATCACTATCTTGAGTTAAAGCTGACTCAAAAAAGAAAACTCTTATTGTAGTATTTTAGCTACAATAAACAACTGGTCATCAGGTTCATAAGTGACAGGGAAGAGAAGCCAGCATTGATTGGGCAATATTTTTCTCAGAGCATCATAACACTCACAACACCATGAGATGACAATCACTCCATTTTCAGACAAGGAAATGATGACTCAGAGGTATTAATGAATTCGATCAAGGTTGTCCAACTACTGAGTGGCAGAGGACTGAGTTGGCTCCACCATGGCTCACTGTACCCTGCCTCCTACCCCGTGCATCCACCCTATGGGAAAGGGGATTAATGGAGACCTCCTGCCATCTTTACTTTTCAGCCCAGAAAGGTCTTTGTCTAGTTTGCATTGATTTTCGTGTGTTTGTTTGTTCTGGATGCATTTGCAGAATCTGAGATCCCAGCTGAAAATAAGGCAGATAAAAAGAGAGGTCAAGGGAATGAGAGAGGCGGACTCCTTTCAGCATCTCCAGTATTGAAAATATTTCATGCTGTCTCCACTCTCTTATTTGTTGCCTCCTTACTTCCTCCACGATAATGTTCCAGACATATCTCCAGCCCATCCATTTGCAGACCCCTGGCTGGTGATAGGTCATGAAGGTGACCACAGAAATTGGTAGATTCTGAGATATTAATTTCTAGCCCTCCTGCCCTAGTGTAATAGCCACTTAACTAATCTTCCTGCCTCTAGTCTCACCGCCTCTTCCAACACCAACACAGCATATAAAATGTTACAATATTAAATGCCCCAAAGCACAGCCTGAAAATCTCCAGTGGCTCCTTATTGCCTTCAGAAGAAAGTCCCCATAGTGTGTGTGGTTCAGCCACAAGCTCCTTTTCAAATCTTAGATCCCACAACCTCATTTATTCTCCTACCTAGGAGTGTGGGCCTATCCCATTTGCTGTAAACATGCAGTGATTTCCTGCTCCAAGCCTGCTTCATTCTCCGTGTTCCCAATTTCCAACCCTTCCTCTTCTGCAGGTCCTAAACCCACTGCAGCGTCATCTCACATGGACAGTGTTAAGAACCATGTGCCTCCTATTTTGTGCCAGCGACTTTATCTTTGCCTCACCTACTCTGCCTCCTCTCCCCATCTCTACCCCAATCCTGTCCCCACTAAATACTAAGCTCTGCAAAGGCAATGACCTTGTTTAGTTCATGTCTCTGTCCCCGCAAACTCCAGAAAGAACTTGGAACACAGTAGGTATCAGTAAATGCTTATGAATGAAGACAATTAATAATAGTCCCTTACATTAGAATAGCAGTTTGCATGAATGTTCTATTCCTAAGTAGAGTCCTGTAAGACCCCCAGGTGGAGAGATTGCCTGCCCCATGAGCAGAGGAACAAGGTAAGGCCCTGAGAGGCAGATCAGTTTGGTCTAAGTGGCACAGCCCCTCTGCAGTGAGATTAGTACTGCAACTTTGCTCTCCTGTACAAGTGCGATGTCTAGTGATTTTTAGTTTACAGAATTGCGTTTGCCCCTCCCAGTGATCCCAGCCTCCAGCCCAGACCACTCCCAGTCACAGGCCCTGGGAGGATTTAGAGACTTTGAACTGATGCCACTGCAAACCCGAGGGCTCATTGATGCCATCTGCAGGCTCACCTGAGAGGGCCTGGCCAGCTGTGCCTTCTGGGTTCTGCCTGACAGATGCCACCTGCTGCTGCAGAGGGCATGAGAGGGAGACCAGAGCAAGACAGCAAGGGCCACAGCAGCTGATGCCTGCCTTGCATTCTTGGCATCTGCCAGGCTGACTTCATTTTCAGATTTTGCACCTGCAGATGTTGAGGAGATTTCTTGGCCTCTCAGAATAACAGGATCAGGTTTATTAATTTGCAGCTTCAAATTCCTCTTGACTGCTACTCTCAGCCCCAGAGTCAGCACCCAGGCACCCATCTGGTGACTCCTTTGAAAGGTCCTTTGACGCATGTCTCCTTCTCAAATCTGCTTCATTCCTCACAGTAAGCAAAGAAGCCAACGCTCATCGAAAAAGGTCAAACACCCTCACTGTGTTTGTTCACGAGGGTGATATTTCACCAAAGAGCAGATGCTTCCTAAATGATAAATAAGAGCAGCAGCTCCCTGCAGGTCTCGGGGGAGGGAAAGGTCTCCACTCCATATGCAGCACAGGCTCCAGCAAAGACTAGGAAGAAGGGAAGGGCACAGTTTAATTCATTACGGCGCATAACCTCGATACAGGGAGTGGATAGTGCACCCAGCACAGAGTGTGTCCCCCATTAATGCTTATTGAATGGACAGATAACTTCATTAGCAACCACTCATTGAACACCTGCTGTAGGCCAGACACTGCAAAATTCTTAAATATACTTTCTTATTTAATCCCCATCACAACTCTATGAGGAAATAGGCTCAGAAAAGCTGAGCTACTTGTCCAAGATTACTTAGCTAATACGGGATGCATCTCAGGTGTGTCTGGCTGCAGGATCTGAATTATTAACCACCAGGCTGCAAGTGCATGGAGCCTAATAAACCTGGGCCTGGACCTGAGCTCCACCTTGAATAAGTAGCTGCAGGATAAGAACGCAGAAATAACACTAGAGGCTGAAGAGATCAGCTGCCTATTTAGCATGCAAGAAATACTGCATACCTTGGAGTCCAACAGACTTGAGCTTAGATGTTACTCCCTCCACTTGGTAACAGTATGACCACCACAGAAGTTACTGAGTTTCTGGTCCCTGTTTTCCTCCTCTGTAAAATGGGCTGAATAAGAACTAAACTGCAGAATTATTATGAACGTTAAATAGGGCAATCTATATAAAGGATGAGTACATAGTAGATGTTTAGTAAATATTCGCCCTTATTATCATTTCTCTGGGTAGGAGTAAACAAGGAGCATATAGAATGAATAATAGATGAGTAAATTGAGATGACAAACAGATTGTTGTTGTTGTTTCAGATGGAGTCTTGCTCTTGTCACCCAGGCTGTAGTGCAGTGGCACAATCTCAGCTCACTGCAACCTCCGCCTCCTGGATTCATGCAATTCTCCTGCCTCAGCTTCCCAAGTAGCTGGGATTACAGGCACCAGCCACCACACCCGGCTAATTTTTGTATTTTTAGTAGAGATGAGGTTTCACTGTGTTGGCCAGGCTGCCTTGAACTCCTGACCTCAGGTGATCCGCCCACTTTGGCCTCCCAAAGTGCTGGGATTACAGGCATGAGCCACCGCACCCGGCCTAACAAACAGGTTTTTAAGATTAAGAAGTATCACAAATTGTGAGATCAAGGACCTCTTACATCTTCCCCATTGCCACAGGCAATGCAACACCTGTGAAATAGGAACACCTATCACAGAATACCCTTAAGTTCTAAAAACAAACATGAATTCAAATGTCTCTACTCAATTCTCCACTTTCACGCCAGGAGGATACCCATCCACCCATAGAGCAACTGGCATTGGCCAGGGGTTTTGATCTCCCCACTTGCCTTTCTTCTCACCTGTTAGTCCCTGCTCTGTCCTTGACTCAACTAGCTTCTAAACTACATGATATTTATTCAAAGAGCAGTGGACATTCATTGAAGCGTTTTGGGCAGTAATCAACTCTGTGCATTTAAAAGGTTTCTCATGCTATAATATGGAGGACTGTTTAGAGTATATCAAGTGGATTTGGGTGAACCAAGCAGGAAGCTACTGAAGTCATCCAGGCAGGAGACTATGGTTTTTCAGACTAGTGGTGAGGATAGAGCCTGGAGAAGTATTGAGAGGAGAGACACTGAGGAGGTAAAACTGTCAGGTTTTAGAGATGGATTGGAGTGTGAGATAAGAAGAAGGATACTATAAAAAGTAAGTTTGGGACTTCTGGCTTGCATAACCAGACAGATGATATTCCCCTTCACTGAGACGAGGAGGGACAGATGAGCATTACATTTGAGAGGGAAGCAAGAGCATGAGTTCTATTTGGAGCATAACCATTGTCTAAGTGATCAGAAAGTTGCCAAGAAGGCCTTCTCACTACAGTCTGTGACATATCTTGGAGTACAACATCAGTGGGGAAAGGGCCAGTGTTCCATTCATAACAGCATAGTCACCAAGGGTTAGACTGGAAAAACAGAACCAAAAACTATCGCGCTAGTATCCTGGGAGCTTGGGTTTACACAAACTTGATGGAGCATACAGATGTAATCAGCCATCGGCACTGTAGCCAGAACCAGAGTATGACTTCGGGTGGGAGTACCAGGAGACACAGGGCAGCTGTCACAAGGCAGAAGGCTGGAGACCATGGCAGATGAGATACCTAGGAATGCTGTTGGACTTGAAAGGAGACTTTTTGGTAATTTTCCTAGTGGCAGGTAACCCAGGAGACTCCTGCATTTCTTACTCACACACCTATTACAGATCCCAGTTACAATCCTACGGTCCATGCCTGTAAGCTGCAATCCTTTTATATGTAAGGGTTTAATCTGATACGTAAGAGATCGATCTTATCGGATCATTTTGAAAATCAAATAAGGCAATGTGTATTAAGTGTAACAAATAGCACATAGTAGAGAATCAATAAATGTTGGTTTACATCTCCATCAGCCGTCTTGGAGAGCTGATTTCAATTTGGTTTCATCAATTAATCACCATTGACAGAGCCTTTGGTATGCGTTAAGTGCAAAGAAAGATAAAAAGAAGTGACTGACAGGAATTATGCCTTTAAGGTGCTTACAATCCATCAGGAAAGAAGAACGTGTAAACAACCAATTCCAACATAGATAACAAAGGGAAAGTAATACTATTAACTGACTGCAGCAGCCACTCTGCCTCTAAAAAGGGGCATAATTTCCTCTAGCATGGATAGCTTTTTTTTTTTTTTAAGAAAATGAAATACCTGGAAAGGTACTTTTTGGGTAGGAAAAGTAACCCCAACATATCCACCTAGTGTATGTCTGGGAAAAGAAGGTGAAACACAGCACAGTAAGAGGTCATCAAGGGCACATGCATTGATCTTGCATTGCAGTGTTCTACATTGTGTAAGAAATGTACAATAAATAATTATTTTAAATGATCCCTGGATATAAGAAAGATCTGCAAAAGAATGAACAGAAAGTATGAGGGGTGAGGAGAGCTTGGGTGGGAAGAGACCGAGAAGAAGCTGATCAACATGATGACAGTAAGGTCTAGGTAGTGGCTAGTCCTCCTGCAGGGAGATTTTCTAGAAACTGGGTACCTAGTGTTCACTTTAAGTGAATGTTCGTGTCATCCTGCAACATTATCCCCTGATCCTCATCCCCTAAGCTTCATGCTGCCATGCATGGTCTTGGTTGCTGGCTCTTTGGGGGAAGTGAAAACACTGAGGTTTGTCCCATGAGGATCTGCTCAGCTTAGGTAAGATGCGCAAAATGGGAGAAGATGAGAGGACCGAGATAACCACAGAAGCAAAATGGAACCAGAAGTGGCACAGAGGGAATAAAGCCCCTTAAAATCTCTAGAGGTAGGAAAAGGAAGACTGGCTTTCCTACCAGGTATGCAATAAGGATTTGAAGGTTAAGGTGGGCAAAGGACCTATTACATAATGATATTTGGGTTTACCAGGAACGATAATATATGGGTGGTGACCAGATAGTAACCAGCCTGTTTGATGTGGGGATGCTGCCACTATTACCTAAGTCTTAATAGGGTTGAGATTTACAGACAAGGCCCAGACCACTTCAGCTCCTGCCCTCAGCATCTCTAAAATTTTGCTTTAGATTATTGAATGTGTCCACAAACCAACTTGAGAGGTTTAGCATATGTATTAGGCACATAGCCTCTGGATCCAGACTACCTGGATTCTACTCCTGACACTGCCACATACAAGCTGTGTGGCTTTGAACACGTTGCTTCCCCACTCCATGCCTCAGTCTACTCATCTATGAAATGAGGATAATAAGAGCACCTATTCAATAGGATTGTTATGAAGTTTAGAACAAATTAGCAGCACAGCAAAGCGATTAGAACAGTGTTTGGCTTATAGTAAATGCTCATTTACAACAGTCCTCCCCTTATTTGCAGTTTCACTTTCTGCAGTTATTACCCACTGTAAAGTAAAATAAGATGTTTTAAGAGAGATCACATTCACCTAACTTGCGTTACAGTATATTGTTATAATTTTCTATTTTATTATTAGTAATTGTTGTTAATCTCTTACTGTGCCTAACTTATAAATTAAGCTTTCTCATAGGTATGTATACATGGGGAAAAAACATAGGATATATAGGGTACTATTCATAGTTTCAGACACCTGCTGGGCATCTTGGAACATATGCCCCGCAGATAATGACAGACTACTGTTGTATGACCTAGAAGTATTAGTAATAATAGCAGGAGAAAGAGCGATGATGGTAGAACCAGAGGACAGCCACTGATATAGTGACCTGAATCCAGGCTCCTCATGTCCAGGCCTTGGCAGCACTATTGCAGCCCTTTATGGGGTAAATTGTACTCTCAAAGAGATATGTTGAAGTCCTAATCTCTGGTACCTCAAAATGTGACCTTATTTGGAAATAGAGTTGTTACCATTGTTATCCACATAATTAGTTAAGTTAAGGCCATGCTGGAAAACTCAATATGATTGTGTCCTTATAAGAAGAGGTGAGAGAGGCACAGGGAAGGGAGTGTTGTGTGTGGACAGAGACACCCAGGGAGAAGAATGCCACATGGCAACGGAGGCAGAGCTCTGAGTGAGGCAGCTGCAAGCCATAAAACACCAAGGGTTGGTGGTGACATCCGAAGCTAAGAGAAGGGCATGGAACAGATTCTCCCCTAGAACCTTCCAGAGGGTGTGGTGCCGCCAACACCTAGATTTCAGACTTCCTGCCTCTAGAGCTATGAAAGAGTAAATTCCTGTTGCTTTAAGCCATCCAGCTTGTGGCAGTTTGCTATGGAAGCCCTAGGAAGCTACTGTGGGCACCCTCAGATACCTCTGACACTCTAAACTCCTGGCCTCTCCAGCCAGGAGCTCCCCAGCAGAAAAGCCAGAAGCACCCTGGCTCTCAGCCACAGCTCTCCTGCAGGTGCTCTGGCCCCTCTCAAATACTACCACTTGGGAAGAATTCTGGTGGATTCTTTACTCTGGACTTCTCTCCTTGAGGCACCTCACCACCACTGCTGGTGCCTCCAGCGGTCACTGCTCCAGCAGCAGCATCCAACTCTGCTCGGCAGCCAAGGTGCACCAGGGGTCTGGGGCTGAGAGGGTAAGGGCAGGAGACATCCCTTACATACCTCTAGGTCGCACTGTGCCCTGTACAGGGCTGCATCTGCCCTGAGGTCTCACACGGGAGGGATCCAGCCTCTCAGCTCCAACTGTCATCCCTCTGTCAATGCTCAGAATCCATTGCTTCTGCTGACAGCAAGGCACAGAGGCCACCGAATCCTGTCATTCTTCTCTTCCCTCCTCCTCCCTCCCAGTCAGACACCCAGTCACACACATACAAACACACACACACACACACAAACACAGCAATGCAAACACACAAGCACACGTGCATATCCATCATCTCTTTCCTTTTCCTTCCTGAGAGAAAAACCTACTAAAGCCATGGGTTGACTGGATGGAGCAGTGTGTGTAACAGTGTGATGATATTGACTACGCCCCTGATATACCCACATCTCAGCCCCCACCCATTTAGGATGTGGGAGCACAAAGGAAGAAGGGAGCCATTTGCACCAAAGAATCACAGAGGGCTTCACAGAGGAGATGGCATCTAGACTATAGTGTCCAGATAATAGACACTCAGGTTTTCTACTGAGTGGCCTGAAACATGGGTGTGCGGAGGAGCCTGGCAGGACAGGAAGCTAGAAAATTAGGTTAGGGCCAGTCCTAGAAAACCATGGCAAGGTCTAAGTAGTATCCTTCAACATGGTGTTTCTTAGCCAGGCTGGTGTATCGGATCCCCAGAAAGACCTTTTAAAAGACATATACCTTCCCTCTCCACCTCCCTCCTCACTCCACATCACTTCCAACATTTTATATCTCGGGTAAAACTTAGAAATATGACTTTGATCATGTGCCCTGTGTAATTCTGGCATTTGCCCTTTATCCTCTACCATTGCAAAGCTCTGTCACAGAAATGGGGAGCCATTGAAGGTGTTTGAGGAGGAAGTGGCATGATCCAACCTGTATCAAAAGTATCTTGGAAGTTACCTGTGATATGTGCAGCAAATGATGGCCCACAGAGAGCCCCAAGCATGCACCTTAGTCCACATGTCCACAGCTAGCCTATAATGCATCTTTGTGCAAATCAAGAAAAGATGCCATAGCTCCAGCAACATTTTTTAAAGTTGGTGTATTAACCAGCATACCCCTAAGCGGTCTGGTTTTGGCAGAGCAGGGATGTGGGCAGATGGCCCCTCCGGCTATGATAGTGCCCCTGGCATGGCCCTCATGTAAAGGGGGAGGTGGAGGAAGAGAAGTGAGGGGATAGGGCAGAGGGGGAAGATCTAGCCCTCACTTTAATCTGTTCCATCAGCTAAAATTCACAAGCACAGACATTTCAGCATCTCCAGCTTCTTTTCAAAATGGTGGCCAGAGTGTGTGTGCCATAGGAATTATGTGGTGCTGCTGCTATGTGGATATGCCCCCTTGGATTGGCCTGACTGTGCCCCAGGGGAAGTTTTCAGAGGTCAGTGGGCAAACCCCATTGACCCTACACCTTGTCTACTCCCACATTCGCCCAGCACAGGCACACATACCATTTGCAGAACACACTCTCTGAGACTCCAGTCTTACCCCTCAGATGAAGCAATGGTGTCAGATTGTGAGAGAGGAAAAATGGAATTGGGTCTCCAAGAGCAACAGGCAGGTGAGCTCAGGAGTCATCCAAAGTGTGTTTGGGACTGGGGCAGCCATGCACATGTGTGTTCACCAGTGAGCGTGTTGTACAATTGATTCCCCTGGGTGTATGCACAGCCCTGTATGCCAGCTAGAAGGCTTGGATTCTCTGACTGTGTACACTATCTCATGTAAGTTAGTCTATATTTCTAATTTGAAAGGTGTTTCCTCATATGTGCCACACTTGTCCAGTGCACAACCTGAACATCTGCACACAGTGGCTCTGATGGTCCACTGAAAAGTCCTGTGTGTCTGACTCTTCCCATAGGACTGTTGGGAAGATCAAATGAGATGAGAGATGGAAAAGCACTTTGATCCTAGATTTTGTTATTATTGTTATTTCTACAGCCTTGAACGAATGTCCCTCCTGGGTCTTTGAATTACCTCCTAGACCATTCTTTTTCTATTGACTTTGGATCCCCAAGAGAGAATCACATTTCAATGAGGTTTAGCTGCTGCAGATTTGTGAAATGATAGAATGACAGAGCTGGAAGTCACCCTAGGGACCATGGACTCTCCCTTTCATATAGATGGGGAAACTGAAAACACAGAGGTACGGCACCTGACCTGAAGACACACAGCAGGCTAGCTGAAGCATTTCACCTTGACCCATTTGCATGGTGCTGTTCTGTGGCTCTGTGTTAGGAATATTATTCACAGGGGTCACAGAAGGTCCTGCTTCCCCATCAGCTACAAGACCTCAGGCATCCTCTCATCTCCAAGGCTCTTTCCAAGAGAGCCTTTGGGAACTGAGCAGGACCATGGGACCCCTCTCCGTGTCTGCAGCTGAATTGGCAGGCTCAGAGCTTGCCAGAAATGAAGTAAACAGGCATTGGGACAAGGTTGTCCCTCCACACCGTCTCAGCTGCCTCCTGTGTTCAAAAGACAGTTAACACTTCACATGGAACTCTTGACAGAAATACACTATTTTGTGCAGAGTTCCTGACAGGCTGGCAGGAGAGTCTCAAGAGAAACAAAAGGAGATTTATTGGGAAGAAAAGAGAAGGCAGTTGGTATTGTATGAGAAGTGGGAGCAAAAAAAAAAGAAAAGAAAAAGAAAACGGTTCTGGTGAACTGTATGCTGGTCAACCGGCAAACAAAACACAGACACTTTCGATCCATCTTGCTCAACAAACTATACCTCAGTGATGCCTTTCTAAACAGAATGATTTAATTCTCCCACTTTAAAGCCTCCTTGCAGGCCGGGCGCAGTGGCTCACGCCTGTAATCCTAGCACTTTGGGAGGCCAAGGTGGGTGGATTGCCTGAGCTCAGGAGTTCCAAACCAACCTGGGCAACATGGTGAAACCCCATCTCTACAAAAATACAAAAAATTAGCCAGGTATGGTGGCATGTGCCAGTAGTCCCAACTACTCAGGAGGCTGAGGCAGGAGAATTGCTTGAACCGGGGACACGGAGGCTGCAGTGAGCCAAGATCATGCCACTGCACTCCAGCCTGGGCAACAAGGTGGTGTATCAGATCCCTGGAAAGACCTTTTAAAATACATATACCTTCCCTCTCCACCTCCCTCCTCACTCCACATCACTTTCAACATTTTATATCTGGAGTAAAACTTGGAAATATGACTTAGTCTCAAAACAAAACAAAAAAAAGACTCTTTGCTAGCACTGACTGCTAAAAGAGAAGAGCACAGTTGTAGCTCTATTACTATAGAGGTTTTCTTTTGGTGATCAACTTTATGATCAGAAATGTCATTATTAGGCACAGCCTGCTTTACACTTTGTCTTATCCCATAAGCAGATGGTGAACGTTTTCCCATGCAGGAACCATGCGGCTTCAGATACTCTGCCCAGCACCTGACCAGGGCTGAGGATAGAGTTGGCATTTAATGTATTTTTGAAGAAATTTTCATTAAAAACAAAATATTGGGGCATCTGATCTGAGAAGTCTAAATGTTCTTCAAGGAGACAGAAAATCAGGATATCTGAAATATAAACTTGCCTGAACACCTGAGCCAGGTGGGCATAGTATACATGTTATTTGACAGGTGAGAAATAATAGCAACTAAGACAATGACGATAACCATAGCAGATATCTCCTCACCCAATAGATCATAAGACTGCCTTCTCTAGTGTCCAACTTCTCTAATATTCATGTAGCAATTCAACAAATATTTCATGAGCATCTGCTGTGGGCTAAACCTTTGCAGAAGGGAATATAGAAACAAAGAAAATATGATCACTGCCTTCAAAGGGATCAGATTTCAGGGGGCAAATGCATGAATAAAAGATGCAGTCAACCCTTAAACAATGCAGAGGTAAGCAATGCAGTCAACCCTTAAACAATCACTGACCCCTGTGCAGTTGAAAATTCAGATATAACTTTTGAATCCCCCAAAACTTAACTACTAATATTCTACTGTTAAACTGAATTCTTACCAACAACATAAACAATCAATTTACACTTTTTTTTTTTTTTTTTTTTAAGACAGAGTTTCACTCTTGTTGCCCAGGCTGGAGTGCAATGGCATGATCTCAGCTCACTGCAACCTCTGCCTTCTGGGTTCAAGCAGTTCTTGTCCCTCACCCTCCCAAGTAGCTGAGACTACAGGCGCCTGCCACCATGCCGAGAAAATTTTTGTATTTTTAGTAGAGACAGGCTTTCACCATGTTGGTTAGGCTGGTTACAACTCCTGACCTCAGGTGATCCACCCACCTCAGCCTCCCAAAGTGCTGGGATTACTGGCGTGAGCCACCATGCCTGGCCTATTTTGTATGTTTTATGTATTACATACTGTACCCTTATAATAAAGTAAGCCAGAGAGAAAATGGTATTAAGAAAATCAAAAGGAAGAGAAAACATATTTACTATTCATTGAGTAGAAGTAGATCATCATAAAGATCTTCATCCTCATCATCTTCATTTTAAGTGGGCTGAGGAGGATGAGGAAGAGAAGGGGTTGATCTTGCTGTCTCAGAGGTGGCAGAGATAAAAGAAAATCTGTGTCAAAGTGGACCCATGCAGTTCAGACCTGCGTTGTTCCAGGGTCAGCTGTATATCATACAATAGGACTACTGCTATCATCAAGGTGCAAGCAAAGTGCTATCGGAGCAAAGAGGAGTTCCCCTAACTCTGCAAGAGAAGACAGGGTTGACTTCATAGGACAGGGGACTTTTGAGTTGGGCCTTGAGGGTTGAAAGAGTAAGGGAGCTGGAAGAACCTTCTCAACAAAAGAAACTGTAGCAAGGCCTTGAAGAGCAGGGCATGTTTGAGCCACAAGGGGAAGTTCAGTGGAGCTGGTGTAGGTTGGACAGTGGTGAGGAATGAGGCTGTGAATGCCTGGTTGGACAGGTGAGGCTCTGACCTTAGGCCCAACTTAGGGAGGTTTGTGAGAAGGGGAGCAAGGCTCTTGTGGGAGTATTCGGAAAAGACTGGGTTGGTGGAGACCCCAGGCAGAAACCGCAGATCAGAAGCTGTTTCCTCCAAGAGATTTTGAGGTCCGCTGCTATAACAAAGGGACTGCAGGTAGATTTGGGAGATATTCCTGAAGATAAATGACAACACTTAATAGCCATTTGGATGGAGGAAAAAAACACGCTCACAAAAGATGAGGTTTCCAGCTCACATAACAGAAGCTAATGGTGCTGTTAGCTAAATTTGGAAATAAGATTAAAAATCCAATCCAGTGAAAGAAACAGCGAGTACAGAACTGCCCCCGTCCCTTCGTTAGAGCTTTCCTTTGCAGTTTTTTCCCCTTCCCTTGCCCAACGTCTAGTGGACATTTCTTTATTAATTATTACTACCTACCCACAAGAAACATACACTCGCTTGGGGATGAAGACATGTATATAAATATTGTCATATACGATAAACTGGTACCTTTCAAAATAGAGATCTCTGGAAGGTGGAAAAAAGAAGATGATCCTTGTTGAAGAAATCATAAAAGGCTTCCTAGAGGAGATGTCATTGGATTTCAGCCTTGAGGAATGAGTAAGTGTTCAACCCACAAAAATATGGTGCGGAGAGCATGAGCCAAGGCAATGACGGACAGGGAGTTGAGGCAGTCTGGCAATATTGACGGAATGGAGGGGAATTGTGAGAGGGAAAGTAGGAAATATAGGAAAATCCAGTGGGAATTGGTGTTGAATTAGGGACACAGTGGAAAGCCATGGAAGGTTTCTGAGCAGAGAAATGACCTTGCACTTCAGAAGGTTACGGCCATCAATGGCAGAGGCCTGGATGGAGCCATGGAGGAAGCTTGAAACGGGGAAGGAGAAAACAACTTTCTGAGCCACCTATGCAGCCTCACTGGGTCATCAGTTCCTGGGCTCATGATAGCCCTCTTCTGGGACCAGCTCAAGAAAAGCTCTCAGAGCTAATAACTTTATGTTGAGTCTTGTGTAAAACCAGGTTGGATTAATTATTGATGCAAACTTAGGCAAATGAAAGCTCCCTCTGGCTTGGCAAGGTTCCCCTCAGCAAAATTAGCTTAAGCAGCTCTGGCTGCTTCCTGGGGAGAGGCACACGTCTGTCAGCGGCTCGCGACCCACCCACAGGGACACGCACATGCAGGGGCTTTGAACCTCTGACTTCAGATCTGTGCCCAGAATCTCAGCCGCCCCCACATGCCATCTGGGCTGGGGGTGGGGAGTAGGCCCAGAATGAGCAAGGAGCTCACACCCAGGCCTCCCGTGGATTCCCTTGCAGAACGGCCATGCATGGAAAACAGTATCGGTGGTAAAAACCTCGCAGATTCAATTCCATCCCGTTTAATTAAATGGCTTTGATGCTCACAAATTGCAGCAATAGATGCGAGCTCATGCCAGACACACAGCTGCAGACCAGCAGCACAACGCACTTTGGAAGATGCAGCAAAGGTCAGTCACTGCCCCGGGGAGGGCCCAGCACCAGACAATGCAAATGAGAAACAAGAACACACTCCAGTCCACACCGCCTCCTGGAGTGAACAAGTTTCATTCAACGACTTCTTTCACAGACATTTATTACAATTCTATTACGCACCTGGCCCTGTTGCAGGTATTGGAGGTAAAGAGGTGAAAGAGATGGCCTTGCCCTTAAGAAACCCCAAATCTCCTGGGAACATGGAGGAAAAAACAGACCATGACTTGTTTTTACTTGGTGTTTTTACAGGACAGCCCGGTCTGAGAGTACCAGGGAAGGCCTGGAGGGCAAATGGAATGCAAGAAGTGAGGATACCCTCTCAGCTGTACACTTTCATTCCTTGCCTTATAAGCCATGCCAAGTGTTTGGACATTATCCTGAGTAGACGGCAGCCACTGGAGGAAGGGGAAGATTAAGCAGGGAATGTATTTATTAAACACACTCCATGTCACAGACACCATGCACGTGCTCAGAATACTGCAGGAAGCAAGGCATTTATAGTTCCAGTCTCCTCCCCTACTAACAGTTTCTCCCCTGCCTTCCAGGCAAATATCAAGCCTATGAAAATTCTAAGATTCTCCAGGCAGACCAATATGAAGGGACAGAACCTGAAGCAGGTCACTTGAGGGAGACAAGTAGGAATGCAGCATTAGAGACTCAATGAGTTTGGCCATATAATTTCCTGTGGCATTCCCCCACTCCTGAGAAATGGGCATAATGCAACATGTGCTTTCTACCCATCAGGCAGGCCACAAGATTCAACTGTGGAAGGCCAAGTACACAGTAGACACTCAGCACATGTCTTGAATGAATGAAACACCATGGAAGTTCTCGGTCAACTGAAAAAACTGTACAATATAGGAGATGAGTATTTCACTCTAGTTCTCAGGCTCTTCATTTGTCAAGTGGGTAGAGTATCTGTTGTTTCTGCTGTAACAGACAATCAGTTGCACTTTACAGTTTACAAAAAGGAATGAGGGTTGGAAATAGCATTTCCTGAGCATTTATTTGTTCATTCATTCATTCATCCATTCAGCAAATATTGGCCGGGCATGGTGACTCACAACTGTAATTCCAGCACTTTGAGAGGCTGAGGTGGGAGGATCGCTTGAGCCAAGGAGGTTAAGGCTGCAGTGAGCCATGATTGTGCTACTACACTCCAGCCTGGACAACAGAGTCAGACCCTGTCTCTCTCTCACTCGCTCTCTCTCTCTCTCTCTCTCTCTCTATATATATATATATATCCATATATGTATGTGTGTGTGTATATATATATTGTATATATGTATATATATATAGAGAGAGAGAGTTCTGTGTAACCTCAAATAACAAAGCACAGTCTGGTAAAACAAACCAAAGGTTAAAGAACAAACTGATGTGGACTCACATTTTGACGCTTCCTTTTACAGTTTGCTAGAATCTGAAGAGGTTACTAAACGTCTGAGTCTTTTTCTTCATCTATGCTTTGCGGGGTTGCTGAGAGTCTAAAATAGAACTACATAACATTGTAGAACACATCACATGTAGCTGTGCTTGACTGCTTGACACATAGTAGGTGCTCCATATTCATCTCCCAGATTCATCCCTAATTTTCTTAATGACAAAACACACCCTTGCTGAGCCTTGGTTTCCCAGCCCCCAATGCTGGAGTAGCCAATTTTTTTCTGACTTAATTATACCCTCCAAGAAAGTGCCTCATGGTGCATGCACTAAATTAAAACATTAATTAAAATAAAGCATGAGCTCAGCAACAATTAAAACCAGAGAAGAAATATATAATAAAATAATTCACACATGCATATATATATATTCTATATAAAGCACTCGGTCTTAGAGCTCTCAGGATCCAAAAATGGCTTGAAGGCTGACAACCAGAAATTAGTTCCCAAAATCATGTAGGATATCCAGGAACCACAAACTTCCAAAGGATATGCCCTTTGAGTCTCTCGAGTAGATGTTGTGAAATGTTAGCAGAATTCGGCTTTTGTCCATTTGTTCATTCAAAGTTATCTGGTGAAATGCAGCTAGATATGGGGGACTCAGAGAAATCCTTCTGTCATTAAATGAGTATTTGTTATGTGCTACTCCATGGCTGTCTCTGTGCCAGGATCTGGGAATGCAGAAAGAACAATGTGGCCCCTGTTCCCTAGAGGAGCTCTGAGCCCAGTAGCCAGGCAAAGTGATGCTCATATAAAGCAGTGGCCCAGAACACCCAGTGGCCTTACTCACACTCCTGCTGACTCTTCACTGTTTCCAGAAAACCTGGTGCACTTTTTTCCTTTAGCCTTTGCTGGACCACTTACTCTCCTACAATCATCTTTTATCTAACAAAACCTTGCTCCTTGTTCAGGATCCACCTCAAAGTCACCTCTCCCAGGAAGCCTGCCTTGGCCAGCTCACCCCAGCCAGTTGCTCCCTTCACCAAGCTTCTTTCCTCCCGACTGATTGCATCATTGACCGAACAAAACACTTATTGCTTGGTTGTTGATACCTGTGTCTTATGAGGACACATCACACCATGGGAAACATTCAAAATGTCTGAATTCCAAGGAGGGACCTGAGAGACAATCTGGTCCACTGCCTTTATTTCACACACATAGGGCCTGAGAGCCCCAGAGAAGAACCCACAACCCCACAGTGACACACGATGAAGAGTGCAGCCAGCATCTCAGCTCCCAGACCATGCTCTTTCTGTTTCTATTACCAAGGTGCCCTGACTCTGTCACTGATAATCTTGTTCCTTCAGGTTTCTGGATAATAAAAAGAAATACTAATTTATCAAGCAGGATCTCAAGATTTGGGTGACCAGATTTTGACCCCAACATCACTGCAACAACAAACTATGGTCACCCCAGGCTCACAGTCTCAATGGAAGATGTTTTGCAAATATCACCTCCTCCAGGAAGCATTCCTGAT